>NC_091121.1:27103436-27720936 GCF_040183065.1 Periplaneta americana
CATGATATTAATAGTGATGATGATGATGATGATGATGATGATGATGATGACGATGACGATATAAATTTCGGCATTCAAGGTACCTGCATTATGACATCGACTGTATATTTTAATATTGGATTTAGGGAATACATTTTGATGTATAATGGAAATATGTTTTCCATTGATTCGTAAATTTATGCCAATATAACTGTGATTTATATAGGAGGGACACATTAAAACCAATATCCCTATGTGTGATTTTATCTCAATTGTGTACGGATGCCGATACTACAAAATGAGATGGCGTGTGTTGGAATATATCGGCTGTATTCGTTTGCTGTTTTACTACTTTTATATCTTCGAAACCTATTAGAGGAACTGGTGGGCGTATCACTGGGCTTGTGGGAGGTCCAGCAAATATACATATAGTTTTAAAAACATAGACCTCTTATGTATAATAACTGAGAAAAGTAATTTTAGTCCAGAAAATTAATTTACGGGTCATAAAATGCACGTTAAAAGTATTAAATTAAATTCTAATAAATAGTAATAAACTTAAAGTTATTCTTGTAAACTAGCCTACTGGTATTGGGAATTATGGAGTGGGACACGGAGTATAAACACATCAGCACAATTAAACCTCCTGTGCACCAGTAATGAAAAAACTTGTGTGCGGAATGTGCTCATCCATGTTTTCTCTAAGCGTTTGTGGATTTTCTCCGAACATATTCACGTCATCCGCATAGACAAGCAGCTGATGTAATCCGTTCAATTCCAAATCCTGTCTGTTATCCTGAACTTTCCTATTGGCATATTCTAGAGCGAAGTTAAAATGTAAAGGTGATAGTGCATCTACTTGCTTTAGCCCACAGTGAATTGGAAAAGCATCAGACAGAAACTGGCCTATACGGATGCTGTTGTTCGTTTCACCGAGGCACATTTTAACTAATCGAACTTGTTTCTTGGGAATACAAAAATCAATAAGAATATTATATAAAACTTCTCTCTTAACCTAGTCATATGCCTTTTTTAAATCTATGAATAACTGATGTACCGTGCCTTATACTCCAATTTTTTTCTCCAATATCTGTGGAATACAAAAAATCTGATCAATAGTCGATCTATTACGCCTAAAACCACATTGATGGTTCCAAATAATTTCATCTACATATGAGCTATTCCATCTCAAATCGACCGAAATATAGAGAAAATTGACCTTACAATTTATAAATACAATGAAACTTTTTTTAAACATAGAGAACTGTGATACAATGCTTTGTGCAAAGTTTGAGGCATCAGAACTTCACAGTGTTTAAATTTAAAATATTTTAATTTATCGTATTTTCATGAAATTAGCAACTTTAAATTGTTATGGCTCCGAAGCCCTTTCACCCTATGATCAAAATCATGGTTTATTTTGATGCTGAGAAATTAAAGTTTGTATTCACATATAAACAGATTTTCTTACTTTTTATGGAAATGGAGAAATTTAGATTTTTCCTTATTAAGACGCCTTTGGCTAGGAAAAAGATTTTAAAAATATATAGATAGATTCCGCATTGAAAGTACAAATAAACACATATTTTTTACTGATGGTATGTTGATAAGAAAGTATTTAAAATATCAAATAAAGAAAATAAATAGTACGCGCGTGAACTAACCAGCTGACTGTGAGACGGGAGCTAGCCGAGACAAGCAAGGTCAGGAGACCAACACGTGATGTGTCGTCTAGCAGTCATGGCTGTGCTAGTTTATCACAGGTTTTCATAAACACAGGAGTAAAATGACTCCCAACGCTCTCGGCCAGTGCGTGCGGTACTGCGCCGTTCAAGTCTAGGCGTGTGAAAATGATCTATTTAATACCCTCGAAACTTATTGCCGTACCACTAAGCAAACAATGCCGAATTCCTCTTAATAATGCAAGGTTTTTTCTCTATTTTTTTTTTTTACATTTTTACAAATGGCCAAAAAGCCTAAAAGCAAGTAAAATCAGATTATCTGTCTCTCTGTATACAATAAAAATATGTATTACTTCTTAACATAAGCTACCAAATGTCAGCTTCAAAATAAGCTCTCGTTCAATGTTCTGCAGTAAATGGTTCCAGAATTCTGAGCGCTGAAAGAGGCTTGTTTTTATAAAATAAGTTAAATTTGTCGCTCAATAATACGAAAACCGTTTGACTTTCGATAGTATATTTTTGAAAATGCACTCCCCTCAGCACCTTGTATAAGTAGGGAAAAAATTAGAGTATAAAAAAATGCGAGGTTTCTTACTAATCGATTTCAAATGGAATAGCCCATATGGGGTTAATCTTCTGTGTATATTAATAAGGCGTTTCTCGTTTTATTTTGTAAATCATTTCGCGATCCCTCTCAGCTCTTTACACGACCCCCACTTTGGGAACCACTAACTTAGAGTATTGACTTTGTATAGAAAACTGTATATAGGCCTAGTCACTTTCCATTACGTAATGCCTTGTTAAAGAATGCAGACAGTACTTTATAAAATTACTGGCAACATTTGGCAATTCAACCACTAAGTTTCAATACCTACCTACTTCTACAGTACTGTAGAAATGCCTAATAAATCGGCGAGCTTCATGTCATGCTGGAACGTAACACGAACCAGCTAGCGGCATTTGAAACAAATGACAGGTGAATGATACAGTAGGAGTCCTGTTGTGGTTACAGACTCTTTAATAAAATCGTAGTTGAGCATCTCATTAGTTGTGTTACGATGCCTAGTTATCATAGCTTCTGCAGTATTCATGGAGGTCCCTCGGAGAGCTTGTGACCTACACAAGTTTAGAGAGCTGAGTTTAATAATGCATTCCAAGTTACCTTGACCCCGAGCGGAGTATTGGACCGCCTGCATAAAACAGACAGCCAGACAGGTGATGTTTGTGCTGGGGGCTTGTACTAACATCAGAGTAAATACGCAGACATATACGTTTATCCCCTGAATAATTGACTGCAGAAATTAATTATTTTAGTTCATTTGTTTATTGTTTGAACGTAGGGTGCACTTCGTGTGACATGACTGACGTCTTAAATGGATGGGATATACTCAATTTACGTTGTAAATTATGAATAGAAATTTATAGCTGTTTTGAGCCAAAAACGTATTTCATTAAAAGCATTATTATTTATTTAAGTATTAAATAATCTCTGCCATATAAATTGTGCATAATTTAATACCTTTACTTAAGACTCTTCAAGTAGTCGCTTTATGAATACCTGCGTCAAACGAATTCTATATTATCTGATGAAATATTCAAGCTCATAAACAAAGTAATTGGCCTCTATTCAATAATAATTATTGAAGTTTAATTTAAAAATATGTACCTACTATGTGAATAGATCTGTATACAGAATGAAATTGAAATAACCTTGCAGATTTTCAGAGCAAATAGCTTATATTGTAAGTAACAGAAAAGTTAATACCATATTGGTGAATAGGCTATAGTCTTCTTAGAAAAAAAGTGTTTCCCCCCTAAAAATTCAATACCCTCTTATTCAGTAATTATTGCGAGTAGGATCGTGATTTTGGTAAAGGTATCCCCGTCACATGCCATGAAGGTATTTGGGGGCCATGGAGGTAGAGCGCCATGCTTTCCATGACCTCGGCACCAGAATGAGGTGGTGTGGTCAGCACCACGCTCTGACCGTCTTTTACCCCGGGAAAGACCCGGTACTCAATTTTATAGGAGGATGAGTGAACTTCGGGGCCGTTCTGGAAGTTTGGCAATGAGAAAAATTTCGTCACCACTTGGGATCGAACCCCGGACCTTCCAGTTAGTAGCCAGCTGCTCACCAACTGAGCTACCCTGGAAGTTCCGGGGTTCGATCCCGAGTGGTGACGGGATTTTTTTCTTGTTGCCAAACTTTCAGAACGGCCCCGAGATTCGCTCAGCCTCCTATAAAATTGAGTACCGGGTCTTTCCCGGAGGTAAAAGGCGGTCAGAGAGTGGTGCCGACCACACTACCTCATTCTGGTGCCGAGGTCATGGAAAGCATGGGGCTCTACCTCTATGCCCCCCCCAAGTACCTTCATGGCATGTGACGGGGATACCTTTACCTTTTATCTTTTTAGGATCGTGATTTTGGTCTATATCGATAGAAAATCTAATAACGAATAATTTATCCCTCTGGCGTACTTTAATAGCTTGGACGGTTTTCGTGTAAATTTAATTTGAAAACTACTAATTTGAAGCCACTGACTGATGCCACCAGCTTGCAACATTGTAGCCAGAAAGGGAGGTGGGAGATAGTTCACTAAGGCACACAGACCTGAGTTCGTTCACCTCTTATATCTGTATTACGAGAAGAAAGAGCAATGTGTTAGCGGCGATGTTGCCAGACTGCTAAAACTTTCAATTTAGTTTTCTAATTAACCGTGCATTTTATCACAAAACGTAATATATAGGTTTCCAATTCATTTAAGCGTACCCTATCGTCGCTTTCAATCTGCAGGATTATTTCACTTCCACTGTCTTACTCCTTGCTTTATTATGGTTCTATGTTTACTTAATTTTTTCACCACAAGCAATTCTAAACTTAGCTGCAATGTATAAATTCTGAATTGATGTTATCAGATGTTTAGGAAGTCCTTTTATCTCTAGCATTTCCCATAGATTATGTTTACTGTGTCGAACGCTTTTGCGTAATCTACAAACGCTGCATCTATATGTGGAAAAATTATATTCTTGTCTTTTTTCAATCAGTTGAGTCATTATAAAGACACAGTCAACAGTTAATCTACCTTTTCTGAATCCGTTCTGTTCTTCTTGTAATACAGTTTCAGCTATTTTGTTCACTGTATATGATATAATTTTTGCATGTATTTTATAGAGGAATTCAGTAAACGTATACCTCTATAATTTGAACATCCAATTCTGTTTTTGTTTTTAAATATGGTTTCGTAGTAACTAAATTACGATGTATTTGGGAATCTAACATAATCTAATAGTCTTTGGAATGAAGATAGATAATTTATTGTACCTCTATTTTTTGTGAGTATCTACTTCTGATAGTCTTATTACCATAATTCAAAGCTGTGTGATAATTAGCCCATTAATTAATTTCGTAAGAATATTAAGTAACATAATGGCATTTATATTCGTTAATATATGAATATATTGTTTCCTTTGTTCTCAATTTAAAAACTTCTCTTTTTATAGTTTTCAGTTATAATATTGCAAACAATGTTTTGAAATTTGCTATGTTGCAACGTGAACTTCCGTAAAGTTTTTATTTTCTTTAACTAACTTTATCATGTCTTAATAAACTTCGGAATTATGTTTCGAACCCTGAGTTTCTAATTTCCATGGTTGACTAAATGGTCTGCAATTTCTGTCTTTCCCGTTTCCCCGTTCGCTCGCTCGCTCACTCACTCACTCACTCACTCACTCACTCACTCACTCACTCACTCACTCACTCACTCACTCACTCACTCACTCACTCACGTTGAAGATTACCATATGGCTGATGCATAATATATTTTCACACCAAAAGTTGGACCTTTGTCAGTCTTTTGAAGTATATTTTCCTAGCAATGCACTTCATCTCATAAATAAAATGTTGACAAATAACACTTAAAAATTGCTTAAGGGTCTTTTAGAGGCTGAATTACGGGGTTAGTACAATCCATTTTAAATCTCTCGTCTCGTCTTCCCTTCCCTCTTGTGCCTTGTTTAATTTCCCTCTGATAAAAGATCTGTTTCAACTTCTTCAGATGTTTCTCTGTTGCTTTTAGGGTTGTATATTTTGTGGATTTTTAAGCTTACTCAACTTTTCCTTCCATTTGTTTTCTATTTCTTTCGATTATTTCCATCATGACCTTTTCTTCTGTTCTGGCCATGCTGTAGGCCTGCTCTCATATTAGTTATTTTATTTGTCTGTCTCTAACAACATCTGGTGCAATAGCACTTATTTTCGTGTCCTTCTACCTGCCAGCTCCCATATATTTATAATGATCATTTTATATGACATTGACTGACATGTAATTGTAGTATGACAAGGGATTCATAAATTGTACTTATTGTTACCATTATCATTCCTATTATTATTATCATTATTACTATCAACGTGTTTTCTTACAGTGTGAGGAACTCTCGTCAAAATGTGCCCTGAAGTTGCCATTTAGTGTACGAGAGTTACAATTAACCTTGCAGCATAACAACACGGCGAACATTCAGACACAAACAAATTAACCTGATGCTGGTTTACAAACCAAACAATAGCAGTCAATCAGCTACACGCATCAACAAGACTGATAGCTGCAGGGTTGTTCACAGAATTTAGCAAGCCATATTTACTTGAGGGATGTAGAAATATGTAACACAACCATCAGTTCTATTTTTGGAATAAAACTGCAAAAATCGATAGTTGTTATATGTCACTAATTGCTAGGAAAACTACATGGTCTGAAAGTCCATTACTGAAACATCAATTAAGATAACCCCTTGAGAGAGCTTCCATCACTGACATCCTCCACTACGACGCATACGCTTGATTTGCTACCGGATTAGCAAGGCCCCACAATATTATCAGTTATTTTGTGTGCTGATAGCCTTTGTTTTCATATTAATAGAGCACATTTATTTTATCAACACAAAATCTTCAAAGTGAAATATTTATATAATTAATTTATTAGTAAATTAAGTGATCATTTTCAATATATTAATTTTTGTGTTTGTCAAGTATATAGATAATTTAAAACAATATTACGAATATCAGTGGAAGTATAATTAAGCTTACAAGGAAATTTTTAATGAGATACTGCCGAATTCTCCCCTCAATTTGCACACATTGAGCGTATTCCGAATCTCAGCGCTGAGCAATCTGATAGCATCACGGTGTTCCGAATTTCACCGACGACTTCACTGATGCTCCACCGGTGTCGCACCCGTGCCATCAGCTTGCAGAGGTGGTGGCAGTCTCCATCAGCCGCCATCAGTGAATCTGGTTGGTTCTCGTATAGGTCGGGAATTAGCAGACGAATGACATCGTGCACTGTTGTGTCATGGCGGTGTGTTCTGCTGTATTGTTTGTAATGAGCACAACGTAAAAACAATATGTTAATGGCTTATGAGCGAACATGTCAACGGACCGGTTATTACTATCGGTTCAAGAAATAAATTGTTTATGCTCTCTTTTCTTTGAACGAGATGGCAGTACGGAAATTTCGCAAAATTTTTTCTAGCGTAGCACAGACAACAACTTATACAGTCGCCATGACAGCCATCAATCCTTCCAGCAGTTTTGTTCCTAATTCGCTGCAGCGTGACGTCATCGTTGTCCCCGGTCCGGTGAGATTCGGAATACGCTGATTCTTAATCTTCACAGAATATAGACAAATCCAAACAATAGCCCTCCGATAATCGATATAACACTACAAAATTAAATCTAGAATGAAAAATTACCGGAGAAGATACAGGAAAAGAGAAAATTATAACAAACAATAAAAATAATATTAAAGAAAAAAATTGTTCTGAGACCGGGTATCGAACCCGGTACCTTTGGCTAAGCGCGCCAATGCTCTACGGCTGAGCTATCCAGAAACGATATACAGTCTCATGAAATTGAAATTGAATGAGCGGGGAATGGGAGGAGAAATTTAAAAGGTACCCGAAACGCGTCCTCGCAAAGAGTTCGGGGCGGAAAAAAGTGAGTATGTGAGCTCCAAGCCTATTGGCCACTGGTCTCACTACGGGTTACGCTGCTCCACTGGAAAATTTTGAAGGAGACAAGCCGAAATTGGACATAACTTCTTAGGTACGACATACGAGGGTGGAAGGGGACACAATCTCGGTCCAATTCTTTTCTTTATGTCCACATACGTCAAGT
The DNA here is from genome assembly GCF_040183065.1 of Periplaneta americana. NCBI lineage: Eukaryota > Metazoa > Arthropoda > Insecta > Blattodea > Blattidae > Periplaneta > Periplaneta americana. The sequence goes on from NC_091121.1 coordinate 27,111,267, forward strand.
GGGTTGACCACTTCATGTCCCAGCATGAGTGCATAGGTACTATACTGTATGACTTTTAATTGTAGTTTCATGTTATAACGCACATTGTGTAATTAAGGGGAGAGGATGGTATTTTTTTTAACTTTTTTTCCCATTTGGTGTAAAATATTAATTTTTTGTATGTAGAGAGCTCACATAGCTGTAGCAACTCAACCAAAAATAAATATTTTGAAAAAAAAAATTGGCACAGATTTGAAAAAAAATATATACCCAATGCAGGATTTTACTAAAATCGATATATCTAAACCATTTGTAAACGTAGATTGATCCCGTTTTTTGCAATGTACTTGCAAAAGCATGCTCTACAAACAGGCTGTAACAGAATTTAGATATTAGTCCCTACGTTTGTAAAATAAACACAATTTAATAACACTTTTCTGAATTCCTTTCTTGCAAACAAACGGACGTAATTTTAAAATGAAATCAATTAACAAATTTCTGTTACAGAGAAAAGTTTCCTAATAGTCTAAAGAATGTGTGTTCTAAATTTCATGCATGTATCTTTAATAGTTGAGAAATTATATCCATTTTTGTCTGGCAATGTAGCAAAAAAATGAAGTTACCGTAAGCCGATAAAACCGAGTGATTAAAAAATCCATAGCGCAGGAATTTTAAAAATGGCGTCTCAACATCTGATAAGGGGACAAATACCTACGAAATGTTATGCAATGCATTCCACACATATCAAAGAGAATTTTAAAGAATGTTTTTTTAATTCAGTTTACCGAAACAATAAAAGGGAGCGAGTGACTTAAAAATCCATAACGCAGTAAGTTTAAAAATTGCGTCTCAACATCTCATAAGGGCACAAATACCCACAAAATATTATGCTATGGATTCCACACATATCACAGAGTATTTTAAAGATTTTGTTTTTAAATTTACTCTTATTTCACCAAAAAATACCATCCTCTCACCTTAATACACCTGGTATTTTAAGTCACGAAAAGTGTACATTTATACGTCTAAAATATATAAAATAATAAAATAGATTGTTACACTAAAATCAGCCCCCCCCTCATTTTTCACTTTTCCTGTTTAGGAACATGATAATTGAATTGAAATAATTAATAAAAGAATAAAACATGGGATTAAAATATTTTTAGATTGAACTATTAAATCAACAAATAGTGATAAATACAATAATTTTGAAAGTATTTAGTGAAGAACTAATTAATAAAAGTTACTGAGTGAAATAATTAAAACATTTTCATTCATAATTTGCTTCAAAATTCATAATAACCTTCTTCAAATTCTTCACTTTCAACTCGTCTTTTGTCTCTCAAAATAATTTTGTGAGCTATTGAATTTGGACGACATTTTGTATGCTCAACGTTTTAATTTTAAATCGTTCTGGTAGTGAACGTATCTTCAAGCGAACTGTTGCCTGAAAAATCTGCTGGAAGATATAAGAGAGAACGTGATACTTTCATATTTCATTTAGGAGAGAAGACTGTAGTTTGGCACTGAATGTAGGAAATCATATGTTAGTTCTGTTGCCAGGAAACCTATCATTCCGCAGTTTTGTAATAGTAATATGCGTTACAAGAGCGGTATGTTGACGTTTTCATGTTCGAGGAAAAGATTGGAAAAGCGAAACGTAGTTGAGCTTTTTTAATTTCCGAGAACATGAAAACAAACATACCGCTTGTGTATCGTACATTATTTTGTGCGCAGATCGTTTATTACATACCTGAAAGATGAATTTCTAATTAGTTGCAATGAAATCTCCATCTTGGTTTCTGTTCAATGACGGCAACTTTGGAAAACAAATATATCTATCTTCAACATTGTTCCTATAAAATGTTTTCTGTGTTTACTATACTGCAGCAGGCCGTGATATACGTCTGTCTTTTTTTCCGCCAGTCTATGATGAGTCTGGAATCTTGTTGATTTTTTCACGGCTTCCTTAATGTTACTTGCATTACAAATGCAGTAACTTTTGTGGTGTTGTAGAGTTTACTTAATTTTTGCAAATATTTAAAAACAATAATTAACAGTGCAATTTAGGTGAAATTGCAGTGGTAAGTTTCCAATTTATAATTATTACTATATTGAACGTCTTTAAAAATCATATGTTAAAAGCCTAAAGCAGTAAAATGAATATGACGCTTAAGCGGTAAGAATAGGGAAATTGTTATGTGTGTTACGTTGGGAATACTGAATGTGGTATTTCACACTTATCGCGTATTGGTTGTGTGCGGAAAGCAAGTAAATACGCACGATCTCGCACAAAATAAATTGATTTCAATCCTGTAGGCCTATGACAATTTAAAATGACATAAATTTCTCAAAAACAAAATGGCGTCTACTACACATCGCGCGACCTTCTGTGACTACTGCATGATTAATGAATGGCATATTGATCAAATAAAATAAATTTTAATAAGCATTTTTCTAATTGTTTGAATACGAACTTTTATGTTGAATCTTTCGTACACTACTTTTAACACTTGAATATAAATATTTGATTAAACGGCGATCTTACTCGTGTTAACTGTGTAGCATGTGCGGCTTACAGCTGAATCGATGCTGTTCGGAGCCAACAACACTACAATGAAGAAGTGAACACAATCAAATACATAGCACAAGAAAATGGTTACAACCCAAAATTAATAGACAACATCATAAGAAAGACAAAACAAAAACGCAACAAACACAAAAACATACAAAACACAACACAAACACAAGAAATACATCACACTAACATACGAAAACAAAAACACACACAAGATCGCATCCTCATTCAGAAAACAGAAATATAACATAGCATACAGAACAGAAAAAACACTACAAACAACACAAACAAATAAATACAACCACACAGGCGTATACAAATTTACATGCAATAGTTGCGGAAGTTTCTATATTGGACAGACAGGCAGATCATTCCAAACTCGATACAAAGAACACATTAAAGCAATAACCAGAGGACACAATACATCTACATAAGCCGAACACATAACTAATGCTAACCACACATACAATAACATAAATACAGACATCGAAATCCTACACATTTATTTATTTATTTATTTATTTATTTATTTATTTATTTATTTATTTATTTATTTATTTATTTATTTATTTATTTATTATTTTGCTAATAATTGTAACATAAAATATAATGTATACAAAAAAAACTTTAGCTCGCCCCTGAAAGAGTAGAACTCGTGCTCAGGGCCAGATTCCTGAATTGAATTTAATAATTATACAATACAATTTGTCTTATGTCTACTGTGCAATTATAGTATATAAATTTAAATTTACAATTTTTCAATTTTTATAAAATCCATACATAACTTTTTTAATTTAATACTATAACTATTAGAATTGACAAGATTAAGATATTTAAATATAAATTTGTTATATATTCTTGGGCCGAAATTACTACTATGATTATATACTGTAACAGTGTTGCATTTTGGTTCAAACAATCTTAAAGAATTCATACTTTTTGTTTCATAACTATGAGAATACAATTCAAAATTATTTCGATTTTTATGTATGAATTTTATTAATACAATGTAAGAAATTTGTCTTACGTTAAGTACATTAAAGTCTAGAAACAAATTTTGAGATGGAAAATCAATAGGTTTATGAAGATATATTTTAATTATTTTCTTCTGTAATAAATAAAGTGGATTAAAATTGGATTTAAATGAGCTACCCCATCCTATAATTCCATACATAATTACCCATTCAAATAAAGTTAAATATATTGTACGTAATAAACTTATTGACAAGGTATTCCTCCATAAAACAAAATAATATACTATTTTACGTAATTTATTACAAAGGTAATTAATGTGTTGGTTCCATTTTAAATGATTATCGAAAATTATGCCTAAATACTTAACTTCAGAGGACTCTTTAATAATCGGGCATTTACACTGTATAAGACAACAATCAGAATTATGTAATTTAATACTTAATATAGATGTAGGAGGTTTGTTACATTTTTCAGATAATGAGAATGGAATAATTATGGTTTTATTTTCGTTGATAGAAAGATAATTTATGTCCAACAACCAAAAACCCAACACACTAGAACAATATGAAATATACAGACACACTAAAATACACCCTGATCAAATTCTCAACACACAGATCAATTTCAGAACACACACTATTTGACACCACATTTCGAAACTTTTCAACAATCGAACGCACCCACACAACAGGCAGCGAAGTTCGAGATGACGCCGAGATCTAGTAGGCTCTGAGGATGGTGTGAAGAAGCACCGAAACAGCTGTAAGCCGCACATGCTTACACAATTAACACGACTATGATCGCCATTTAATCAATTATTTAGAAACTTTTATTTATCTAGGGCATGTACCATTATTTGAATTCTCCGTGAGGAGAGATTGATAGATGAAGGAACGTGTAATCATTTTCGTGCAGTGGAAATAAAGCCAGACTGTTGGTCGACGTGGCTATAAATTAGCGTCTTTACGTTGTCATGAAAGAAAGAACGTTGTAAGCGAGAGCTTGTCCTATCATATCCAACACGGATTCCGCCTTCGTAATGGGCTCCGGACTTTATTTGGTACGAGGGCTTTAAAAGGACTTGGACACGTGAAATCGACATGAAAATAATTCATCAAGAGTGCAATGTTATCCCTGTAAAGCTTTATAGAGGTCCTCTAGAGTGTAGCACTGCTGACTACGGCAAACGTCGTTTTTGTGGCCGTCATAATGAAGTCAACACAATGGGAACCGGGGAAATGGGGGAGGATTGAATTTAAGGAGTTGCCAACATAACGATTCCTAATAGGGCACCGACCCCTAAGCTAAAAGGTCATGGAAATTCTACTACACGCCCCATGTTCTAAGTAACACTTGTTCTGGACAAGAATACGGTTCGTATTTAGGTTGAAGTGAAAGATTAGAATATTTAAATGTTAAAACATTGACTTGCCTTTAAATAAAATTTATGGTCTTACGTTTATTGATTCTTGTAAATTAGTCTTGTGTTCGGCAAACCTCTTAATTCTTTTTGTAAATGGATGAGCAAAGAAAGACAAACTTATAAAATAATAAAATTGATGTTCACATTATATCAAACTTTATTTCTGTTTTCTGCTCCAAATCATTGTCCGTATAAAGTGTTTATCTCAGACTGATTGTCACTTATTATGAAATCTCAAAATCTCAAACAATTACTTTTATTCTTACTTATCATAGGTCACGTTGACGAGGAAATTATTCTTCATTCCTGATTGAGACAATAAGATAGAAAATATGAGTGGCAGAGAGAAGCAAATACATCTGATAAATATGAAGGAAAAAGAGATTGGATGAAAAATTATACAGTTATAAAAAGTTGTACAGAATTCATGTTTAAATACATCCATAAATATGGAAACTGCAAAAAATGGAAACGAAATATATGCAAATCAGTGAGTTAGACAAGATTCCCTTTATCCCCAACACTTTTTAGCGTTTATATTGACGCAGTCATTCGTGAATGGCAAAGTATACATTTTAAAAATATTATTATCAATAATCGCATTTTAAATTACTATTTTTTGCGGTCACTTTTAATGATTTGGAAGACGGTTTTAAATTAGCAACAAATAAACTTATAAATATAATAACGGAATATAATTTGAAGATATCAGCCAAAACCAAAACTATGGCTTTCATAGGTAAATACCATTTAAGAGCTAAAATAGTCATAGAGGGTAAAATAATTGAACAAGTAAACACCTTCAATTACCTAGGGTGCAATGTATCATACTGCCAGAAAAACTATGCAAGTTTTAAAGGGAATAAGTTCGAAGGAATGTGTGGCACTATACGAAGAATCTTAGGACACTTTAGCGAAAATGAATGTTCATATGAATATGTGGGGTTTCTCTTCATAATATAGTCGACCTGGTTGGCGAGTTGGTATAGCGCTCGCCTTCTATGCCCAAGGTTGCGGGTTTGATCCCGGGCCGGATCGATGGCATTTAAGTGTGCTTAAACGCGACAGGCTCATGTCAGTAGATTTAGTGGCATGTAAAAGAACTCCTGCGGGTCAAAATTCCGGCACATCCGGGGACGCTGATATAACCTCTGCAGTTGCGAGCGTCGTTAAATAAAACATAACTAATTGATTAAATGGCGATCTTACTTGTGTTAATTATGTAAGCATGTGTGGCTTACAGCTGTTTCGGTACTACTTGACACCATCCTCAGAGCCACACATGCTTACATGATTAACATAAGTACTGTAAGATCGCCATTTAATCAATTATATATATTCAAGTGTTAAAAGTAGTGTACGAATGATTCAACATGTAAAACATAACATTTAACATCTTCAGGATATCATGAATATACATGTTTAGAATACGAAATCATATATAACTCAATTTCGTAAAAAAATGGGCGTACGGAGTTTCTCAATATTGTGATTCATATGCAAATGATCGTTTTTGATCAATATAATTTCAACGCCTGTTTTAATGTGCCGTAGCACTAATTTTTTTAAAGCGACTTAATCGTCGTCCAACAAAAATGATTGTTTACATGAAATGTTGTCTCTTGGCTTCGTAGTACCTTAGCTTTGCATTTTAGTAGTAGTGTTGCTTCACGCATTACTGAGTGATCTCTACATAAACACGCCTTTCGTGCCGTCCAGTGTTTCACGCTAAGTTGCCACTGATATTACTGATATTGATTACTCCTGAACAGAAGGTACTCACTTAACCAGTCACACCAACATAAACAATAAAATTGTCGTGGAGAGACATTTCAGACGGTTATATAACGGGTTGGAAATTCTCTACACATTCCAGAACGGAATTCCATAAATTATTCAGTACAAACAGTTCATCACTTTCTTTGAAATGTTTGTTTCCTTTAGTTGAGAATTGGGGTTAAGGTCATGTGAATTTCCTTAATCTGATATTATATCGCTTTAATATATCTTGCGTAATTTTTCTTCAGCAGGTAAAAAAATTAATCGAAGAAATGAATAACATATGAAGAGAACAAACTTCCAAAATTAAAGACAATAGAAGTAATTCAGCTATGCTACCAGACCCCTTTTCACAATATTAGCAAATTATTTATTAATGAGTGAATGAGAGCCACCTGCTTAGTTCAGTCTGCTAAGGCGCTTGCCTGTAATCCGGAGTAGCTCTCAGGCGCGAGTTCGATTCCCGCTTATGCTGATTACCTGCTAGGGTTTTTACCGAGGTTTTCCCCAATCATAAGAAATGTCAGGTAATCTATGATGAATCTTCGGCTTCATCTCGCCAAATACCACTTCGCTATCACCAATCCCATTGACGCTAAATACCGCTCAAGAATTTTAACAGAGATCTTGTGGTTATTTTTTCGTATGAAATAAGACGAATTTTATAATGTTTTGGTTGTCTCTCTCATGTTCGAACATTGCAGGACACTAGTCCCTAATAATGTCACACGGTGTGTATCTTTAAAAGAACCATTACATGTGGTTGTTCACTAATGAGAAGTGGTGATGTTTTCAATTGTTAGTCTTTTCAGATAGACTGTACGTCATTACAGCTTGAAATTCTGTTAAATTTTTTCATCAACTTTTAAATGTCATTGATATAGAATGCGAAATGAAGAAATGCAAAATATAACAAATGTCAGAATGAGAAAAAACTCTGACATGGAAATGGGATGAACATATCCTATTACCTTATTGGATCAGAAACGATGGAACTACAAAGTAACTGCATTCGATTGGAAAATTCGCAATAGGATTGTGAGAACATACGAATAAAATAGACGATGGAACGACGAATTGGCAGAGACTTAGACAGCCACTGACCGAAAATAGTGGATGATATCTTAAAGAACGGGCCAACGTCACGAATTTGAAAATAACTTATAGTATAATTGAAAACGTGTCCCTGATGGCTGGGAGAAAACGGTAGTAATAAGCTACCTAGGTTTTATGCAATAGGGGAGAAGTGGGTACAGTGAGACAGTGAGACATTTTTTATTAGAAGTAAATTTTGATGTTGAAATATTTGTAATAGTAGAGTTGTATGTTGCATGAGTAAAGTAACAGTATTTTCATACTCGATTTGATTCTACTTATAAAGGTGAGTGATGAAAAAATAATTCGTAATTTTTCACTCTAGAAGTAAAATTTTGGCTTGTGTTTAATGAAGGTTTTATTGGATATACAAATGCAATAGAAATATGAATGTTTTGTTACCTAATACTATGGTATTTGACGTTATCTTTGGCAAAGCTTCGTCTTTCTTGTTTTGATTTTGAAGTGATGGCGCCATTTTGAAACGAACTATGCGCAAAGGGAACATTGAGACATGCCATTGAAGGGTACACTGAGACGTCTCACTGTTCCCATTTACCAATGATTTGCAAAAACAAACTGTACTTATATTACATTTACCGGTAACTAACATTAAAAATGAACATACTAGTAACCAATTTACGAACTATAGCTTAAAATAATGGATACATTACATTTTAATGGTCTCTTAAATAAAAAATTATTCACAAAATTTAATAATAATAAAGAATTAAATTAAATTCTTATAATTATAATGTTTGTTGTCACCAAAAATTCATTTTATTTTTTCGTAAAAGTTTGAAAAGTCATGGAAAATTCACTTTTCCAAATGTTCCAGATGTTTCAATGATTTCGAAGCCAGACATTAAAATGATTCTAAATAATTCTATAGAACATGGCAAGATAAAGAGATAGCAAGCTTCCTTTCCTTTTGAAATAAATGTAAATCATTTCAATGTCCGTTAATAGACACTGTGGTGTCTCACTGTTCCCTTCTGAATGGGAACAGTGAGACATTTGAATTTTTTTGACAAACATGCATTGTATATTATGTCCTTTATTTATTAACATTTCTGTTTATGTATTATTGTACTCCATGTTTTAATGTATATTTCCATTGCACTTGATTTTAAAAATAATTGAAATTTCACTTGCATACATATGTTTTAATATTTTGTGTCTCACTGTACCCACTACTCCCCTATGCCTTATACACATTTCTGTATTCGCTCATACGTGCTACATACCCTGCCCATCTCAAACGTCTGGATTTAATGTTCCTAATTATGTCAGATGAAGAATACAATCCGTGCAGTTCTGAGTTATGTTACTTTCTCTATTCTGTAACTACGTCCCTCTTAGACCAAAATATTCTCAAACACACTTACATGGATACAAAGTGAGAAACAAGAAAAAGTAAAAATGGTCTTGCTAAGTGGGAGATACGTTAAGAAGACTCTCAAACCTTTGAAAAGAGTATTGATCTCACCTTCCTGATGTCTCCCACGACCTATTTGATGATGCAGATATTTAACAAATTCGTAGAAGAAAAATGAATATATTTTAGAAAATTCATATTTGAAATTTTAACTGTATAATCTCGCTTTCATATCGTGAACGCATATAGTTATTGTGAACGTAAATAAAGAAATGAAAAGACAACCACTTTACAAATTAAATGTAGAAACGACCTTCAGGCAATATGGTGTTTTTCCAACATCGGTATTCTTTTCCCACCTTTTGTTCATGCCTGGAATTTCATTATGCATATTATGCGCCATAACGTCTTTGTATCAACAGCCAATGAGAATTTTACATACTAACTGCGTGACGGACTGTTCGCTGTTCATAAATCCTTCTGTGACCTCTGATATGTTTCCAGGGTCACGCACCCACTGTAGCCACTATTAAATTAAAACCGTTGGCTTGTAATGCATTATTAATTCTAGAAATTATTTTATGACGTAACACGAGCAATTGTGTCTTTATTCAGGGTACACAGAAAACGATTGTACAAACTGTAGGTAAATAAATATGAATTTAATATATGCAACAAATGGAACCAATCTTTAAAACTTGGTATTTTTCCTCACAGTTGGCACTTCCGCCGACCTCCGTGATCCTTGTACTTATATCCAACTTGGCGACAGCGAGAATTGCCTAGCCATTTCGTTAATACTGTTCACAACGCAGTAACGAATATTTGATAACAGTCCCACTATCCCCACAAAATGAACATTAAATTGTCCGCTAGCGAAGCTAAGGATAAATAGATGCATCAAGATCAGTGGTTGCTCCCGGGCGTGGATTCGAATCCCAATTGGGCGTATTGTTTGGTTCGATATTGTATTTGCGAGGTATATCAAAGTTTAGAGGCGAATGTCCTGTAATCCATAGGAAATCCTGGGTCTCGTTTTGTCTAAAAATGATCTCGCTATCACCAATTCAGAACGGCCCCGAGGTTCACTCAGCCTCCTATAAAATTGAGTACCGTGTACTTTTATCCAAAAATTAATGCGAAATTAACGCGAATTTGTAGTATAAATTTCTACTCAAAAGACCACAAATTATAAAACTTAGTGCGAATTTTCAAAATTATTACCACCATAAAATCTTGCCTCTGGTGGTGACAATGATGATATTGATGGCTGTTTTGAAAGCGATAGTAATACCCAGGGAGCGAAACCTGTTTCCCGATGGGAGAGAGGCAATACGGGAATTATGAACGGTTAATCCTTCCCGGGGGTAAAAGGCGGTCAGAGCGTGGTGCCGACCACACCACCTCATTCTAGTGCCGAGGTCAAGGAAAGCATGGTGCTCTACCTCCATGGCCCCCAAGTGCCTTCATGGGATGTTACGGGGATACCTTTACCTTTTTATTTTATTTATTTATTTAGCTAGCTAGTGAGTACAAATCTTAATAATAAATCTGTAGCCAAAATTTTTCTGGTAATTTTCGATTTTCCAAAAATAATTGGTCCTAACATGTATAATTAACTATCCTGAAGCCGAAAATCGCTTTTTTTTTAATTTTTATTTGTATCTCTGTCTGTCTGTCTGTCTGTCCGGATGTTTGTTACCTTTTCACGCAATAATGGCTGAACCGATTTATATGAAAATTGGAATATAAATTAAGTTCGTTGTAACTTGGATTTTAGGGTATATGGCATTCAAATTACTTTATTTAAAAAGGGGGTTATAAGGGGGCCTGAATTAAATAAATCGAAATATCTCGCTTATTATTGATTTTCATGAAAAATATTACACTACAAAAGTTCTTTAAAAATAATTTCCAATAAGTTTTATTCTACACAAAATGTTGATAAGACTGAATATTTAATGAGATAAATGAGTTTCAAAATTAAAATAACAACGCCATCTAAGGCGCTGTGCTGAAATAAAAACAAATGACTTCGTCTATAAGGAGCCTTGGACAACAACAATCGAAAGCTATTAAACATAGCCTACAGAGAATGTTTCTGTGTTTGTATGAAGTAATATCGGGAGCTAATTAATTGTTTAATTATTATTATTATTTCACCATTGGAAAGTGTAGTTTCTCTAGATGGACATAATTCTACAATGTTATTACAGTAACTTCTGAAACATATAGCAAGTAATATAAAGTATACACATTAAAACTAAATGATATATCAATCTTCATTGAACTATGGTTGCATGTAATAACAATTAAGAAACATGTTAAAGGAATTGTCATTGCACCAATGATTGCTCTCTGGACCAAAATGACCGCATTTTAATTATTTAAATACAATTTAAATTAAGTAACATATTAAACGATTTATTCTTCTATCAAACACGAATGTTCCCGGGATCAAACTTCCTATTTTAATTATGTAATTACTTTATATTTATTTCTAACAGGTGCAGCGGAGCGCACGAGTACGGCTAGTTAGATTTATAAAACAAAAATGTTTCTGGCCACTACCGTAAGAGCCAGGCTCGTGTACGGTGTGCTCTTAGTCAATAATATAACATAAAATTTACAAGGACAGTTTACTAAATACAGTAAGTAACTTAATTCAAACCAGTAAATACAACACAAGAGCAAGAATAAAGAAGAAAGAGAAAAAGAGAGAAAAATACACATTTAATATAACTTCACAATCCGACAGAAGCCAGTGATATTCGATAAAAACATGAATATAGTCGACAGAAATAAAAAGGTAAAAAAGTAATTTTGTTAATATTATATATCATGGATAATTTTACAAATTTCTTTTTTAAAAGCTTCAATTTTAAAATATTTCAAATTTGGAAAACGGTTTGTAATTTTATTATAGAGTCTTGGGTTGAAACTAGCACCATGTTTAAGAGCTGCACTTGTATGACATTTAGGCTCAGTTAATGGGAAAGTAGACTTTTGTCTTCAAGTACGATATTCATGTCGATTAGATTTATGTTTTATTTGATTGCTATGGTAGTAAGTTAGTAAACTATATTTATAAATTTCTTCAGTAGGCAATACATTAAAATCTGTATAAATTAAATTTGTTGGATAATCCATATTTTTGGTCAGACAAATTTTTATTAATAACATGATTAGTAACATGTTGGTGAAATCGGCTCTTTATTGGTTATTTATTTAATGACGCTGCACCAACTGCGATGCTGTCGGAAAACTTTTGTATATACTCGTAAAGAAAAACTGAGAAGGGAAAACTAAGGTATAAACATATGTATATAAATAAGAAATAGTAATTAAAGGGAAAGAGTTTTTGTTAATAAATAACTAGAATGATTGTACGCAGTATGGATATATAGTAACAGTTATGAATAGTAAATAAAATGTAGTTGAGGGTAGATTCCTGTAAAACAGAAATATAACAATACCATCATAACAATATACAAATTGTACACAATTTTGATGACAGTAATGTTTTTTTTAATAATCATGAAAAAAAATTCTACGTTTAAGTATTTCGATTAATCTCGAGTACATTAGGCGATTATGTACTCGAGATGGTGAATAATAGGCTACATGTACTGTGTAAGACTAATACAGACTCTTAGGGCCGTATTCATAGACATTTTTAGCGCGGGCTTCCGGTGGATGATCAGCGTTTTTCGTATTCATAAACCAGTGTTAACGATAGGATATGATTTGAATTCTGTACTAGTAACCAGTGGATAGCAGGGGCTAGCTTAGTATGCTCGTAGCGCGTTCTGCGAAATGTCTATGAATAGCACCCTTAAATTTAATAGTTTCAGAGAACCACGAATATTTCGTGCACTCTTAACAAATTATTGTGAACATGAATCCCTTTCAGGGTAAAATTTTATACCGATACTTTTAATCTTAAAGTCGCGACTTCCTGGTATAGTAGTCATCTCATCTTTCCAATTATTACCCTAGCGTTTAAATCGATATTACATTCTTTGCTATGCTGATTACAATTCAAAGTAAAGATCACATCTTACCCATTATTACCCCAGAGTTTCACTCGATATTATATTCTTTCCTATATTTATTAACAGCTGAAGTAAAATTCGTCACATTTACCAACTGTTACTCTATTAACATTAAAATTAAAGTTCTTCCCATTATTGTACAATTGCTTGACTGTTGTGATGATACATTTTATAACAACAATGGTTAACTGAGGAATAATACGTAGAAAAAGTTTATTTTCGGAGTGCCAATGAAGGCGGGCTGCTGTGTGTGGCAGTGCAGGGGACAAGGGAGGCAGCAACAGCCATCCCACTTCGTGTCCCAGCTGAGTTAGTTACGAATCCTGCCGTCGGCAATTCCACAACAAACCATTTCTATTTGTCATGAGAATTAGATGCAATTGCAATTGCATTGGTAGGACAATTGCAATATAAGTGTATATCTTGTTTTTGTATTAAATGTATGGTATTATAAATGGAGACTCAATGGAAATTTTCCATTATAATATTTGCGTTTCGCCACTTTATTGCTGGATTTATGCCATAGTCACATTTGCTGCATTTTACTACTCATCTTATAAATATACGGTAAACTTTCAATGTAATCACTGCATTGCACTTCAGGAAAGTTCAAAAGCGAATATTATTTTAGAAGAATAATTAAATCAGAGATGTATATGAATTTATGATTCTGCAGAATCTGCAGATTTAAATGAAATATGAATGGCAATGTTTAAGAGGATGTTGAGCAATAGATGTTTTTTTTATTATCCAGTTTAATAAACCCTATTTCACCCTCTGGTATATTAGGGTTATAGTTGGCACCAAAATACATATTTTATAACCAATAAACAATAGTAAAGTGATAATATAAAATAGTGGTCACAGTTACAATTTACATGAATTATGTAGAAGCATGCACATTAGTGAAAGAATAGGTACTGTTAAAGATTAATGAGATGTTTGAGGAATAATCAGTATAAAAGTTATACAAGAATGTCTAACCGTTTCAGAGTAAATCACCGATCTTAAAAAGATAATAGATGTTGAGGAATAGATTTTCATTTGGTACAATTCATGTATGTTTACACGTTTATTTAACAGTTAACAGTTACTTATTCAGTATGCAGCGAAAATCCCATTGCATACTGTAAATTGTGAGCTCAGTAAAAAGAGTTAGTATTGTACTAACAATCAGATAAATAAAGTTGTTAGCGGATTTCTCTGTAGCTCGATAGTTAACTTGAATGGGGACAGATATTTTCTTGGAATTTTCCTGCCTACTGTCGCTTACTTCATCTCGCCAAAAAATGTAATCTTGTAAAATTTTGACTTGTTTCACATCTTAAACCTTCAATGCTAATGTAAGATCTATGGAATACAATAAATGAAATGAAAATAAATAAAATTACAAAGGATTAATGCCTGTTGGTTTGGGACAAATCTTACTGTTGCTACTTACTAGATTTTGTAAGATTGTAAATTATGTTTATTTAAGCACACTTAAATGCAATCCACCTGGGCCGGGATCGAACTAGCAATCTCGGGCACGGAAGATGAGCACTATACCGACTGTGCCACATAGGCCGACCACTAGGTTTTACCACCAAGATTTTGGGCCTGCCTTACTTACTACCATCCGTCCCTATTCTGTGCAAGATTAATCCACTCTCTATCATCATAACCCAACTCCCTCAAATCCATTTTAATATTATCCTCCCATCTACGTCTCGGCCACCTCAAAGGTCTTTTTCCCTCCGGTCTTCCAATGAACACTAACTTATATGCATTTCTGGATTCGCCCATACGTGCTACATGCCCTATCCCTCTTAAACGTCTGGATTTGGTGTTCCTAATTATGTCAAGTGAAGAATACAATGCGTGAAGTACTGCGTTGTGTAGCTTTCCCCATTCTCCTGTAACTTCATCCCTCTTAGCCCCAAATATTCTCCTAAGAATTTTATTCTCAAACACCCTTAATCTCTGTTCCTCTCTCAAAGTGAGAGTCCAAGTTTCACAACCATACAGAACAACCGGTAATATAACTGTTTTATAAATTCTAAGTTTCATATTTTTTTGACAGTAGACTAGATGACAAAAGCTTCTCAACCGAATAATAACAGGCATTTCCCGTTTCTGCGTTTAATTTCCTCCCGAGTGTCATTTATATTTGTCACTGTTGCTCCAAGATATTTGCATTTTTCCACCTCTTCGAAAGATAAATCTCCAATTTTTATGTTTCCATTTTGTACAATATTCTGGTCACGAGACATAATCATAAACTTCGTCTTTTTCGGAATTTACTTCCAAACCTATCTCTTTACTTGTTTCAAGTAAAATTCCCGTGTTTTCCCTAATCGTTTGTGGATTTTCTCCTAACATATTCACGTCATGCGCATAAACAACAAGCTGATGTCTGCCAGTCTTTGAAAAACTTATTGTAGTATACAGAGAGTTTTGTAACTACAGGTTGTTAGGTAGGCTACATGTAGTAGTGTTTGGTATTAGGAATTAAAGAATTAGAAACAATTAGTGAAATTAGTACTACTTGTTGAAAAATATCGAGAACATGAATTTTTTACAGAGTGTAACGAAAAAAAAGTGGGCAAAACTTAAAGTACAGATTCCTCATAATAGAAGAAAAATGGTTACACTAACATGGGTCCGGAAATGTTTCGTTTCTGAATAGGGGTTTCCAATATGCTCATAATGCTCTCCATTACGTTGTTACAAGAAATTATTATGAAGCATTCTGTTTGCATTTCTTTTGCATGAACTGTTCAAAATGTCGACCTCCTGTCTGAATACAAGCCGTAGATCGTAGTCTCATCGAGATCGGAACATGCTTGACCTCCACGTTAACCAGATCTCAATCCATTTCACTTCTCTTTGGGATCACTTGAAGTCGTGGTGTATTCTACTCCTGAGGATAATGAAGGAACTCTCCGTTAGTGGATTCTGTCTGCAAGGCTTTCAGACACTGAGAATTTGGGAGCATATTCGGATCTCGATGAGACGATAATCTGCGATCTGTATTCAGGCAGTAGGTGGACATTATGAATAATTTATCTAAGAAAATATGAACAGAAAGCATAATAATAATTCCAGCAAACAAACATACTGGAGCTCACCAATTGCAAGTCCTACTCAGGAATGTACATTTCGGGTCCTTGTTGATATAATAATTTTTTTCTTCTGCATAGCCATAAGTTACCTGAAGTTTTACCCAATTGTTTCGTTACACCCTGTGTGCAGTCGCAAATAATATTATGTTTAAGTAGACCTATTGCAATACGGAAATTGAATTGTAGATGCGTGAACATCGCTGTAATATCGCAAACTAATTAATATTTGTTAACTTACATTTCATTTGCCCGTGTCTCACGTCCTGAACCGAGAGCTGCCTAGTGCTTATAACCACGCCTCTTAGGTCTGCTCGGACCGGCACGGCAGCTGCAGCGTGCGGCACGGCAACATATTACATGTGCTGAAAACATTATCCTATGTCATTGCAGGGGTCTTTACTGTTTATAATACTGGATACTCTAATCGTGGTTACCACTACCGCTATTATCTCTGATGGCGATAGCGATGTAAGTACACACTAGGCCACTCTTCGTTCAGTCTGGACAATTGCTGAATTGCCATAGAGCAGCATTTATCAAAGTATGTTTCGGGGTTCCGTGAGCCCTATATGATTTTAAAGTTTATTTTATACTTTTTTACTTGGTTATTTAACGACATTGTATCAACTACTAGGTTATTTTGCATCAATGGGATTGATGATAGCGAAATGGTAATTTGGCGAGATGAGGTCGGGGATTCGCCAAAGATTATATGACATTCGCCTTACGGTTTGAGAAAATCTCGGGAAAAAATCGAACCAGGTAATCAGCCCAAGAGGGAATCGAACCCGCGCCCGAGCGCAACTCTGGGTCGATAGGCAAGCGCCTTAGCCGACTGGGCTGCTCCGGTGGCTATTTTATACTTAGTGGATTACTATAAAAATATATAAATGTTACGAAAATATGAATCAATAGTAACATGAAACTACCGATAATATTAATAATAATAATAATAATAATAATAATAATAATAATAATAATAATAATAATGACATAATTTGTTTTGTGAGGGGACAGCCTATACACTCCCTTGTCCAGGGCTGATCTTGCTCCATAGCTGACGAAAGGAATCCTGAAAAGGCCGGTGTGTTGAACGTAGGGTAGTAGGCACATGCGATACCCAGGGCCTCCCACTCACCCCCTCTGCCTCTCGCCCCGCAAAGAAACGGCTCAGGAAGTGAGGCACGGGCAGTATTAGTATTGGTACTTTTATCCAAAAATTAGTGCGAAATTAACGCGAATTTGTAGTATAAATTTCTACTCAAAAGATCACAAATTATGAAACTTAATGCGAATTTTCAAAATTATTACCACCATAAAATCTTGCCTCTGGTGATGACAATGATGATATTGATGGCTATTTTGAAAGCGATAGTAATACCCAGGGAGCGAAACCTGTTTCCCGATGGGAGAGAGGCAATACGGGAATTATGAACGGTTAACTGTGTTTTAGAGTCCCTCCACAGTGTACAATTGAAGGCAGCGCGCCATGTTGAACTACTGTGCCTTAATTGTTCGCTATTTACTTGCTTTATGAGTAACCTTTTTAATTATTTTATGACGTTTTATCAACTGCGACGAGTAACTTACATCATGGGCTAGAAACTACAGAATTCCGTATTAACTTCGAAAAAATCAAGATAAAAATATTATATTTCGCGTTTTATCGCTAATTAGTTGTAAGACGATCACAATAATTTCGTATAAATTGAAAACAGAGATTTTGATGTAAAAGTAACCCTATTACGCATTAGGTGTCAAAATAACGATAAAAAATTTTCATACATTAATCTATTCAACAGATGCATAAGGAACCCAGACACATTTCAACACAGTAGGTGTAAATTTAGGGCAATTCAACATGAGAACTCGTAATGCCTCAAACACGTCAACTTTAATATTGGAAGTGTTGGATGATTGTTTCTTTCAAAACTATTTCTTTCAAATTAAGAAATGTTACCCTGGAATCAGTACTTTTTATATCCTTGAAGTAACTCAGTGTTTTAACCCTTTGTGTGAGTGCATTAACATTACTTACTTACTGGCTTTTAAGGAATCCGAAGGTTCATTGCAGCCCTCATATAAGCCCGCCATCGGTCCCTATCCGGAGCAAGATTAAACCAATCTTTATCATCATATCCCACCTCCCTCAAATCCCTTTAATACTATCTTCCCATCTACGTCTCGGCCTCCCCAAAGTTATTTTTCCCCTCCGGCCTCCCAACTAACATTCTATATGCATTCCTGGATTCGCCCATAGGTGCTACATGCCCTGCCCATCTGAAACGTCTGGATTTAACGTTCCTAATTATGTGAAGAATACAATGCGTGGAGTTCTGTGTTGTGTAACTTTCTCCATTCTCCTGTAACTTCATCCCTCTTAGCCCTAAATATTTCCCTAAGCACCTTATTCTCAAACACTCTTAACCTCTGTTCCTATCTCAAAGTGAGAGTCCAAGTTTCAGAACAATAAAGAACAACCGTTTTATAAATTCTAACTTTCAGATTTGTTGACAGCAGACTGGATGATAAAAGCTTCTCAACCGAATAATAACAGGCATTTCCCATGTTTTTCTGTGTTTAATTTCCTCCCGAGTATCATTTATATTTGTTACTGTTGTTCCCAGGTATTTGAATTTTTCCACCTCTTCAAAAGATAAATTTCCAATTTTTATATTTCCATTTCTGGTCACGAGACATAATCATATACTTTGTCTTTTCGGGATTTGCTTTCAAACCTATCTCTTTACTTGCTTCAAGTAAAATTCCCTTATTTTCCCTAATCGTTTGTGGATTTTCTCCTAGCATGAGCGTATTAACATTATCAACATTTATCTGTACAATAATTTCTGGGTTGAATAATTAATTTAAATTTACAAACAATGAATATGGATCATATAACTCGTAGTTTTTAATTTTCTGAATCATTAGTTTACTGACATTCTTTAATAATTCTTGTGCTTCCTTCTTCAAGTTCAAACAGAAATGGTTAAATAATTTACATATCGACTGCCCTACATTATTGATGGCGGTGACAGGGCTAAGACAGTGGTATTAAATGCATAGTTTAGGAAGCTTGACTGTGAAACGAGCGGCCCAGGTTGAAATCCTGGATGGGGCAAGTTACCTGTTTGAGGTTTTTTTCTGGGATTTTCCCTCAACCCAATAACAGCAAATGCTGGATCACTTTCGGCGCTGGACCCCGGACTCATTTCGCTGACATTATCATCTTCATCTCATTCAGATGCCAGATAACCTTAGTAGTTGAAAAGCGTCGTTACATAACCACTAAAAAACTAGAATAGTGATGTCGATATCGGTGAGGACGACGACGACGATGATTCAGATTTTCTAATGGAAGTTTTATTATGTCACATGACATTAATTTCACAGAAATGAAAATAGAATTGATGTACTAATTAAGGAATAATTAGTAATAATACGGAAGTTCAAAATCAACATATACGGGGTATTCACGCACACTCCAGTGTGCCTCAGTTATTAAGTGATATTTACATTCCCTTTGTACAGGCACACACACAAATTTATCTCAATTATAAAGTCATATTTACATTTCTCTTGTAATAAAATTGTGTACAATGGATGAGTTTACCTTTCCTAATGCACAAAGGTAAGCGAAATGAAATTGAGGTATATGTGCATTAATAATACTCAACTTTTTAAAAATGAATGTTATTATTTGAAGACTGTGTTAAACAACGTTGCGATATGGAGGAAGGATCCACATGTAATCCAATCATTGCCTCTAACTATGATATATCGTGAGTTATAACCTCTGTTACGCTATCGCTTTCGTCTGACAATATAGCTATCCAACTTGTGAAAATGAAATTATCTCACCTCCCACGTTTATTTTTATTTCACGCGATACCATGACGTAGTCCACTTTATTCGTAACTAGATAAAAATCAGAACCTACCTCGTGTTTCATTTCAGTCTATTTTGTAATATTTGTAACCTTTTTCTTTTCAGTACTTTCTCTCAATTTTTCCTTTTGCTCGAATATCGTGTAAATTATTTATTTAATATGATCAAAATCGATATTTTTCTTAAATTAAATTTCATTAGTTTAAGATGGTAAGGCAGTGGATACACCGTTGCTTACCTAAGTCGTAAGAATATACAAGGTAAAGGCTGGTTCACAATAAATCGGGAACGGAAACGACAACGAGAACGAGAACAGAAATAATGTTAAAATAAATGTAATTAAATGTGAGCATTCACAATAGTTAATTATGACTGCTCACATTTAAATACATTTATTTTAACAATATTTCCGTTCTCGTTTACGTTGTCGTTTCCATTCTCGGTTTATTGTGAACCAGCCTTAAACCATAAGTGACGTCATTAATCTCAATAGGTTATTATTTGAGATATTTCAAACAAAATTATTTAATGAAATTTTGCTCGTTTTTACTTCCTTTTCGAGAAAAAAATTATTTCATGTGAAACATTTCATAGCGTAGTTTGGAAAAATATTGATTTAATTTCCGATATGCTCAGTCAACTTAAGAGAGCAATGTATTATGATGAATGATTGAAAGAACTTATCTTAAAACATTACATTTGGAATTGTTTTCCTTTTGAAACGGCCAGTCGATTTGACTTGGTTTCAAATATTCCTATTACTCTCATTTGAAGTTCCAGAACCTGCATTGTTTAGTGTACGTTCCAATCGACATTTATCCGAAATATTATATCTTATTTTGTTAACATCCTTAAAGTTTGAAGGATAAAACTTTGCAGACTGATTTTATTATTTTTAATAGTACATTATGCAACGAGCCTATAATGATAGTAGTAATTAAGACGAAAGTATGTTTGTTTATGAAACGAGCGCAAGCGAGTTTCATAATTTTCATACGAGCGTCTTAATTACCATTATAGGCAAGTTTCATACGACTTTTTATGCTCGACCATATTTCTAACTTGAAATTATTCAGAAGTAGCATTTTATTCATATCTGACTCAAGATCGGAAGTGACCTTGTGTATAGCTCGTGTGAGATGTGCGCAGACGCGAAAGTATTGATTTTTTCCGAGGAACAGTAGTGTCATTGACCTTGATGTAGAGAATAACATGAACTAATTTTGGTATAACCTAGAAATTGATTTAGAATTGAAAAACGAGATGACAAATTGAATTTATTTGAATATTATTTACAATTAACGCTAATTATAATTAGGTTATGTTCTGCTACTATAATAATTATTATTTTGTATTATTGTGTATTGTGTAATTTTATTGTGTATTGTTAATATTGTATATACCACTGCCACCGGGTGCTTGCCCACTTGCAGTGTAAATAAATACATATATAATAATTATTATAGTAGCAGAACATAACCCTTCTGCGACAGTATTGGATTTCCAGCCTCCGTGACGTTTCCCTCGTTATCTTTCGAGTGCATATCCGAGAATAATCGAAAACCTGAACTTCAATGAATAGGTGTACTTTAATGACATGCATTAAAGTATTGATATCTGGTGTATAATCACTACATTTTGGCACGGTCGATTATAAATTGATTTTTAACATGTAGGTGGATGGGTAACCTCTGCACCAAAATGAAACTAGTAGTAGAACTTGAGAAGAGATTTGAAAATCTAAGTAAGTTTTTCTCTAATATTCAACGTTTTAAGAGGAAATCCTTATGTTTTCATGAAGCATTTGGCAACAGTACGGCTATCTAGTAAGCGCAGAGTGCACTCCTTTGTTAACAGTATTCAATAAACTGTTGTCGAAATGGCCATAAAGTTATTTAAACGTGTGCTCCTGCATACATAACTTATATGTCTAAAATGCAGGTAATGGGCCATTGATGATACAAAGGAGGAGAGTTCGGCCGGCACTGTGAATCGGGTTTCGGCATAGCTCAGAAGGGAAGAGCGCTCATTATAACGCAAATTTCGGCTTAAGATTATTAAAAAATGGTTCGATTTAAATTCACTTGTAATTAATCAAGATAAAACAATAGCTATCCCATTTTCTTTAAATAATAAAGGTAATAAACCAATTTCATCTATACTACAAATTAAAATGAATAATTCTGATTGTTCCGATATAAATTGCAATTGTTCAGTTATTAATGAAGTTAATGAGGTTAAATACTTAGGTATAATTATTGATAATCATTTAAAATGGAATAATCATATTCATTATATTTGTAATAAATTACGTAGTCTAAAACATTGTTACTTTGTTATTCTAAGAAATATTTTGTCAATTAACTGTTTACGTTTAATTTATTTAGCATTATTTCAATCTATATTTATGTATGGTATTATAGGTTGGCGTGGAACTTACAAATCTAACCTTTATCCGTTAGTTTTACTACAGAAAATAGTATTAAAAATTTGTTTAAGAAATCAGAAGGATTACTTACTTACTTACTTATTGGCTTTTAAGGAACCCGGAGGTTCATTGCCGCCCTCACATAAGCCCGCCATTGATCCCTATCCTGAGCAAGATTAATCCAGTCTCTACCATCATATCCCACCTCCCTCAAATCCATTTTAATATAATAATCAGAAAGATTACCCAACTGAATTGTTGTTTAAACATTTCAAAGCTTTCAACATTAAACAAATGTATTATTTTATTTTATTAAAATATTTTCATAGAAATTTTAATAACTTTGAAAGGTATATACATAAATGAAGCGTCGGCTGGAACAACGTTATAAGTTACATTTAGTAAAATTTACAGGAGCTGCAAAAATATGTACACGTACAACGTTGTTCTTATAGGGTAGCAAACTTTTAAGTGGACAAATTTCACGTACTGCATTGATGGACAGTTGCAAGCCAAAGAGTATAGCAAGGTAATATGACATAACTTACAACCTTATTACACGGAGACACGCCGAATGAAAATTTTGTAACTTACAACGTTGTTCCAGCCGACGCTTCAAATATAGAACTAAAAATATGAATTCTCTGCGTTTGTCTGAACCAAAATGTAAAACCAATGCAGCTTTTTATCATAGCATGAGTCAAGTTCCCAGATTATTAAACAAATTTTATTCCAATAATATTTCAACCACGAATCCTCTTCAAATTAATAAAAATACAAAAAAAATTGTATTGGCTTTATAGTTTGTGTTTAAACATATTAAACACTATTTAATCTGTATTCACTCTCAATTTTAATTTTATTTTTGTCTGTATTGGAATCCTCTCCTGAGCACGAGTCTTACTCATTCAGGAGTATTTGTATTTATTAATTTGTAGTCATTTCAAACTTACTAGCAATAATAAATAAACAAATAAAATGTATATATATATATATATATATATGTGTGTGTGTGTGTGTGTAAGTATATGTATACTATATATATATATATATATATATACACATATACATATATAATTCCCATGTTTTCCGTAATAGTTTGTAGATTTTCTGCTGTAATAATAATAATAATAATAATAATAATAATAATAATAATAATAATAATACTCGTCTAAGTTCATATATGAATTGAGCTACGAAAGCAGTTCTGGAATAATGAAAGCTTGTTTGTTTTAGTAATGGATTGGAGACTTTAAGCTGTGTTCATTGACTGTATACCTTCGTGGTTGAATAATGATAAGTAATCACGGAAGAAAATCACGCCTAATCAACACGGCGTTCAGCCACGTGTTTGCAGTTGCTTGTTAGGGCATTTGGAAATGTTGACGACTAGTCACGGAATTACAGTTATCGTGCCAAACTTTATAGTGTTCTCCTTTTCGTTACGAAGTATAAAAGAATGTATAAACTATTTCGTAATCTTGGAACTCGGAAAATATATTAAGTTGAATATGAAGTAATGCTTATTTTATACTGAATAATGTTTAAACAAATTTTGTAGGAAATGTATCCTTCAGTTCATAATATTGAATAAATGTAGACACTGCTATATTTCGTTTCAAAGAATAATCTCCTAATGACATTATTTGCAGTTCGTTCTGTATGTATGTATGTATGTATGTATGTATGTATGTATGTATGTATGTATGTATGTATGTATGTATGTATGTATGTATGTATGTATGTATGTATGCATGTATGTATGTGTGTATGCGTGTGTGTGTGATATATTTCGTCACAGCACTTCTTTACATGTAATGGTGTACCTCACATTTCTGTATCCGTTGCCACCATTAACATATTATTACAATAACACATTATTTGCAGTACACGTCTACACAAATACTCCCAATTACACTATGTGCCTTTTTGTTACATGGTCAATCTCCCCTTCAGTATTTCTCCTAAATTTAATTTGCTATTCTCTATTTGTCCATTAATCCTAATATATATAATATTATATACTCCTTTCAAACCCCCTATTTCCTCTAACTACTATTCACTAAAATCTCAATTTCACATTTTCTCTATATTGAATTATTTGTCCTATTTGTTCTTTGACCTTTTCTCCTATCGCTCTCTTATATTCATTTACTGTTCCAATGTTCAATATATATAGGGGAGAGTCGGGTAGTATCGGACATCGAGTAATATCGGACACTGAGTTTCTTTCATCTACCACACGATGATGGTACCTGATTGACATGGTTACGTTTCTGTGATGTCGCATAGAGAAACGTAACCTTCTCATTCAGGTACTACCTTATGGTTGTATATGAAAGAAACGCACTGTCCGATACTACCCGATGTCCGATACTACCTGACTCTCCCCTATATATATATATATATATATATATATATATATATATATATATATATATATATATTATTCTGGTTATGTGTTGAGTTGTCGTAAACATATTTAAAAAAATTACATTTTTTTTTTCCAAGTAGACTTAAGTCCAGGATTTCGGGAATTTATAACATAAGCAAAAATAATTTTTTGATTGTCATTTCTATGTTATATGGATACATTGTTATCATATCTATGGCATCACAATGCTGATAAAGTAATTTATTGTATTTGAGCAACACAGAACAGTTTCTTCAGCTTTTCTCAAATTTACCATTTTTTGGACTATGGCCCTTCTGGAAAAGAGCGTTTCATTTTGGCAATTACATATAGAAATGAACAAGAGTAGTAAGTGTGGTTAAGTTATGAATAATACAGTATTAGATTTTGTTTTTTGTTTCTGTTTCCGGCCTTCGTATTTCGTCAAACATGCAGTTTTCACGTTGTCATCTTCTAACACGAAGTGACTATACAATCACAAAATTGGATTACTTTATGTGATGTCAAGGTATAGTAGTTCTGGTTGTGGGGAGGGAGAGGGGCAATTCTCGATAATTATTTCCACTACCGCTGTATTATTACCGGTCCAGTCTCCACTTCCACTTCCCTTCCCACCCTAAATCTCCTCAGCCCAAACCTATACACGCACTTGCTCACAGTATCACAACAAACGCCCCGCCGTAGCTTATGGCCTAGTGGGTTATATGCTTAGGCCCCCGAAGGCCCAATAATTCATCGTCATAGAGCTCTGTACCCCCACCAAACAGCCACATGAGTATAGCTACCGTTCCGCGTTCACCCACTCAATATCAAAAGCACTGCCACAACTGGTGCTGCTACCTATGGTTTAGTTGTGAACCTATATATTTACAATGCTAGTAGTGATGCAGGAAGCTAATGGGTAATTGTTATTTACAGTTCCCTAGACGACCCAAATAAAACAAAGTGTCCCTAGGTACAATTCAACCATTGCTCTTGTACGCGTTAAATTGGTGAGGAGAGAGGGGTTACCCGTGTATAACGAGGTGGTTTGGGTTTGCGTAGCACGTTTCTTTTTTAACTTAACCCTCTCCCTTCGTACAATTTCATCCCCATACCTCTTCCAGCCTGTTGATGACACTACGTGAGTTCCATAAGCCACATTGTCTTCGTTCATTTTGGTTCTGATTTCGTCGGCTTCATTTTGTTGCAGAGAGGATATTGTATTTATTTCTGCAATTCCTTCATTAGTGTTATTTTGTGCCTTATTCCACAGAGATCTTTCTCTCTTCGTTTTCATCTTCATCATTTTGTCTTCGATTTCATTTCCATCTTGGATTCTTCATTTTCATTTGCATCACACTCGTATTCGGTTTAAACATCTTCATCCGCATCTTTATATTCTTTCGTGATCTTCGTTATCTACATTTTCATAATGATTTCCACAATCGTTTTTAATAACTTTATTGTTTACTTTTAACAATTTCTTTCATATTTATTTTCATCATAATCTGTATTTTAGTTTTCCATCATCGTCTTCATCTTTGTTTTTCGTAACGTTCATTATCTTCGTTTTCCTGATCATAATCTTGACTATCGTTTTCTTAATTGAACGGGCGAGTGGAAAAAGGATAACATACCAAAAAATTGAGAATATATAATAATAATAATAATAATAATAATAATAATAATAATAATAATAATAATAATAATAAACTGTCCCCCATTGAGGGTAGCCCTTACGGACTCAGTATAACCTCAAAAAAATTATTATACATATGTAAACATAGATATCAAATTTTAAAGAAGGAAAACAAAGAAAAGGACGTGAAGAATTACATTTGCTATTAATGTGGCACCATGTGATTAATTAGGATTTGGCAGGATTTCTTTAACACAATTATCACAATGTCATCCCTCAGAGATGTTGGCAGAGCAAACTGCCGTCGAAATTCTTCGAAAAAAGCTCGTATAGTCCCTCGACCACCTATGAGCAAGCCGAATACCTCAACGTGAATTAAGGCATATTTCAGCTTGAAATAGTTGACTGTAGGCTCATAGATCGACTTCTTCTCAAGGTGGACCTCGGCTGACTGATGACATTCAACTTCAAAACGTATCGTGGCGTCCACAGTGATGCCCTATTTAGTGTCAGCATTGTACGCTAAAATATCTACTCGTCTCGTTGACCCATTTTCAGCTAGACAGGAGATTTCTGCTTCTACTATCCAGCCCTTATTTCTTAATGCGGCAGCAATTTTGGATCTTACAAGATGATGTCTAGAGTTTCTCAAGAGCAATCCCTGTTCACAGAATTCCAAGACCTGTGCCATTTTGTAGATTTTTGCTTAAGCTATTCAATCAGTATAAAAAGGGAAATTAATATTCCAGTCTCATATCATCATTAAAACCAGCATTGAAGCTTTAGTTGAGTGGAAGAAGGATAAGATTCCAAGAAGTTATCTTTTTTCTACTCAATATTGCATTGGCATAAATGAATGGTAGATTCTCAGCTACTCTCCAGTTCTACCCAGTCCGAGGTTACAGTTTTCTGCCATGTGACAGAACATTTTCAGTCATTAAACGACATGTTTGAAGATTAAATAATATTCGAAATGCCAGGAAACTCAACCCCCAAAGAGGCTTCAAAACAACCAGGTACTCAACTTTAAACACGGTGGCCACAGTATTTCAAGAAAACATGTAAAGGTATTGAGAAGAAAACCTGACATTCAACATCAGTAAGTACAGACAACTTATATTCACTCAGAAGATGAAAGATTGTATCGAGGCTTCAGAATACATCGAAGGTTTGCACTGTGGAACATTCAGGTTGAAGAAACAAGATCATGTGGAGCATTCCACTACTGAAGCACATAATGAGAACTTAGAATCTACGTCAGAAAGTTAGAGGATATCTCAAATATCACGCACTACATACCTGATGAGTACAAGGCATTCTATGAAGACATCCTTAATTATCTAACTTCAAATACAGCAGACATTGATACGGATGAATAAATACTCATACAATGGTAATCGTTGTATAGAATAAAACCATTTTTAAGTGTTCTTTGTAATATTAAACATTTCACATTTCATGTCACAAAAAAAACGTAGTTAACAATTTTATCTACTGTCAAAACATTGAGTGGAAAAAGGATAACATTCCAACACATTTAATTATTAATAATTATTAAACAAATAATTATTTGACTTTGAGATTGTTTGAGTGAACATTTAATGACTAGATCTACAATTGCCTAAAAGGAAATTTTCCAATATAGCCCTAACTTTTCCTGTAAACTTCCCCCCCCCCACAAACTAGGGAAGTTCAATTGTTTCGCTTTCATTTTGATCATAGTTAGTCTTCGCTTTCATCAACATCACTTTCATTTTTCATTCACATTCATCTTAATTTTTCATTACTATCGTCTTCATTATGGTCATCTTCATTTATATATTCATCATCGTCTTCATTTTCAACCACCTTCATCTTTCTTTTTATCATCTTCCTCGTCCTCGATTTTCATAATCTTCAATTCCTTTTATCATCTTCTTTGCCTTCATTTCTTCACTATTTTGTCTTTGTTTTTAACATTCCCATCTTAGTTTTTAATTCGCTTTTTAATTTTCCATTTTTGTTGCTTACCCATTTTTTCCATTTTTCCTTGCAACATTTCCAAATCAAACCTTTGAGGGCCATATTCATAGACATTCTTAGCCCGGGCTTCCGGTGGATGATCACCGAACTAACGTTTTTCGTATTCATAAACCAGTGTTAGCGATATGATATGATATGAATCCTGTACAAGTAATCAGTCGATAGCCGGGGCTAGTTTAGCACGCTCGTAGCGCGGACTAGCGAAATGTCTATGCATAGCACCCTACAAGACCCGTTTGCATTCTGAGTCTTGTCATGCAAACACCTGCTCAGCATACTGGGGTCTGTAAGCCTTATGTAAATAGATTTAACCTACTTCTTTGCACAAGGAATATAACAAAATTAAATTTCGTCCATCAATAGTGGGAACACTTAAACATGTTATACTCGTATATGCTTAAAAACTAGAAGAATCAGGCTATATATAATATGAGAAAAAAGAAACAAAATTTTCATTTTTTTCTTCAAGAAAAATTGTCATTCTAAGAATCGATGCATACCTTAACAATGTTTATATAATAAAAGTAGCCTAACTAATATGTTGCCATACAATTAAGACTAAGAAAGGAGGCTTCTATTATTGACTTGAAAATAAAATAATCGCCAACATTCATGTTACAATTAAGAAAACTGGCCCGAAGTAATCATTGCTATATTATTATCTTTCACTCACAATAATGACACAACATAGGCCTATAAGTTGAAATCGATTATTGTGAACAAGTAATAACGACAAAGTTTACTTAAGTGTAGTGCTAAGCAAAGGCAATGAACTGACACAAGCAGGTCATAAAGCTGTCCTCTGCGGCGCGTATGATAACTTTCATGGCTACAAATTCAGCAGACCAAGGATCGATTCCAGAGAGGGAGGTGGAGATTTCTCTCTATTTATAGGGACTGGCGCGTGTTCCTTGTCTTATATTTCTACTGTACTGGCTACTAAACAACAAGATTTCCGCGTAACAATAGGTGTTAAGAATTGGAGACAACCAATATATATAAAAAAATAGAGTCCTCGCCTATCTGTATAGTCATCTGTGCCGGGGCGGTAAAAAATTAGAGTCAAACCGCAACAACAGCTGGTTTAGGATAAATTTCTACTTACTTACAAATGGCTTTTAAGGAACCCGAAGGTTCATTGCCGCCCTCACATAAGCCCGCCATTGGTCCCGATCCTGTGCAAGATTAATCCAGTCTCTATCATCATATCCCATCTCCCTCAAATCCATTTTAATATTATCCTCCCATCTATGTCTCGGCCTCCCCAAAGGTCTTTTTCTCTCCGGTCTCCCAACTAACACTCTATATGCATTTCTGGATTCGCCCATACGTGCTACATGGCCTGCCCAGCTCAAACGTCTGGATTTAATGTTCCTAATTATGTCAGGTGAAGAATACAATGCGTGCAGTTCTGCGTTGTGTAACTTTCTCCATTCTCCTGTAACTTCATCCCTCTTAGCCCCAAATATTTTCCTAAGCACCTTATTCTCAAACACCCTTAACCTATGTTCCTCTTTCAGAGTGAGAGTCCAAGTTTCACAACCATACGGAACAACCGGTAATATAACTGTTTTATAAATTCTAACTTTCAGATTTTTTGACAGCAGACTGGATGATAAAAGCTTCTCAACCGAATAATAACACGCATTTCCCATATTTATTCTGAGTTTAATTTCCTCCCGAGTGTCATTTATATTTGTTACGGTTGCTCCAAGATATTTGAATTTTCCACCCCTTCGAAGGATGAATCTCCAATTCTTATATTTCCATTTCGTACAATATTCTGGTCACGAGACCTAATCATATACTTTGTCTTTGCGGGATTTACTTCCAAACCGATCGCTTTACTTGTTTCAAGTAAAATTTCCGCATTTTCCTTAATCGTTTGTGGATTTTCTCCTAACATATTCACGTCATCCGCATAGACAAGAAGCTGATGTAACCCGTTCAATTCCAAACCCTAGACACAGATACTTTTCGATATTATGTATTTTTATTACATGTGCGTGAAGATATTGAAGTAAAATTCTCTGCTGTATCAGAATATTTTGCCTGTATATTTCGCATACTGAAGAAATAAAAACCGGTATTACATTTAGAGGCGATTGCTGACTAATATTCTCTTGTTTCTAGTAAAAATATTTATAAGTTTCCTGTGCGTCTCTCTGGTATGACTTAACTCGTAATTCTCAATGGGAAAATTCAGTTTAAATTTTTCAGTTAAAAGCTGTACACAAACATACTGGCAGATTATGTTTTTTCTGTACAACTTTTCGTTGTTGGGGACGCTTAAAACATGTAGATCTATTGTCGTTTGAAATTTTGAAGTGTGATTTTACAGAGTTTAAAATGTTTAAGTGTGATTTTACAGAGTTTAATATGTTTAATACGTTGAAGTGTGATATTACAGGGTTAAAATGTTGAAGTGTGACTTTACAGAGTTTAAGATGTTTAATATGTTGAAGTGTGATTTTACAGAGTTTAAGATGTTTAATATGTTGAAGTGTGATTTTACAGAGTTGAAAATGTTGAGTGTGATTTTACAGAGTGTGATAGTCGGGAGGAAATTAAACACACAATAAATATGGGAAATGCCTGTTATTATTCGGTTGAGAAGCTTTTATCATCCAGTCTGCTGTCTACAAATCTGAAAGTTAGAATTTATAAAACAGTTATATTACCGGTTGTTCTTTATGGTTTTGAAACTTGGACTCTCAATTTGAGAGAGGAACATAGGTTAAGAGTGTTTGAGAATAAGGTGCTTAGGAAAGTGATGAAGTTACAGGATAATGGAGAAAGTTACACAACGCAGAACTGCACGCATTATATTCTTCACCTGACATAATTAGGAACATTAAATCCAGACGTTTGAGATGGGCAGGGCATGTAGCACGTATGGGCGAATCCAGGAATGCATATAGAGTGTTAGTTGGAGGACGGAAGAAAAAGACCTTTAGGGAGGCCGAGATGTAGATGGGAAGATAATATTAAAATGATTTGAGGGAGGTGGGATATGTTGACAAAGAATGGATTAATCTTGCTCAGGATAGGGACCGATGGCGGGCTTATGTGAGGGCGGCAATGAACCTCCGGGTTCGTTCCAGTAAAGTAAATATGTTGAAGTGTGATTTTACAGAGTTTAAAAGCTTGAAATCTGATTTTCTAGCGCAACAATATCTTATTTTTGTATGTAATACAAGGAATTAGTTCAATTAATTTTTTGTTAAAATTTATTTGCATTAATAACCTTTCAGTTTCTGTAGGCTTATGAACTATAGCTGGAGAAACATGCTCTGAAATAGCTGTGTTTAAGGAACTAAGATGGTTAATTGTCCGGAAGTTGCTAGCTGTGCAGTATCTTGAGCTGTCGGTGTGAGAGTGTCACTTGCATCATCTGTGATGTTGATGCAGGCGGCCCCCGACAGATCCAGTAATGAGGAAATGTATCTATGAAAGGGTCACCCTCAGGCCGTCCATCAAACTCTCACCTCTTCTGTTGTTACCCGCCGCTCGCATACACGCACGTACAGTCACAGCTCGAGACAAATGACACTGCCAACTCACGCCTAGTTTCTGGTTGCAAATACCGAAACCGACGTCAGAGTTTTCTCGTTACAAATACACAGCTATTCATCAATGCTCAAAAGATTGTTAGGTGATAGTTTTACTGTCTGATCAGGTTTAAAATACGTAAAATAAAAATTATTATACCAGGATTGATACAGAAAGTTATTTCAGTTTAAGTATGAAGTTAAAGCAAATGATTTTGTATCATTTTGTAATTATTTATTTATTTATTTATTTATTTTGTTTGCAGTGCGTTACAATGTTGAATGACAGCATTGAACTCTGGGTTATATATGTATAGCTACCATTTCTCTTTATGCCAAAAATCGCTTTTGTATTTTTTCCGGAAGGATTACTATAACGTAAACAGGGGTAAGCGGAACCCATTAATTTTTATAGTTCAACTTTGACATTTAATAACTTGCTGAACTGAAATTAAAGTTTGTCTAAAATTTGAACAAGTGACCATCAATATCTTACCTAACTATGATCAAAATTAAGAAAAACTACGTTATTAAGTTGAGATCAGAGTGCTGCATTGGAGTTAAATCGCTCGCTTGAACTCGGTCGAGTGTCGCACCCTCGAGTGAGATACGATCGGTCGTGATACGCTCGTAATAAATAGAAGCACAGTACAAGGTCATCTCACCGACATGTCTTATCTTGTGTGGAAGGCGACAGATAAGATACACATATGTTTTGCTCACACGGTAAAAATAAGGCTTTATTTTCTGCGTTTAATGTTAATGTTATGTTTTATTTAACGACGCTCGCAACTGCAGAGGTTATATCAGCGTCGCCGGTTGTGCCGGAATTTTGTCCCGCAGGAGTTCTTTTACATGCCAGTAAATCTACTGACATGAGACTGTCGCATTTAAGCACACTAAAATGCCATCGACCTAGCCCGGGATCGAACCCGCAACCTTGGGCATAGAAGGCCAGCGCTGTACCAACTCGCCAACCGGGTCGACTTCTGCCGTTTTTGACAAACGTTTAATGGAACAGTCAATGGAACGTACCAAAACAGGAACATGAAGTTATAAATAAAATAGTATGAAAAACTTCGATATACAGTTATTATTGCTAATTAATAATTATTCAATATTTGATTTACCACATATATAATATGATAGGTCCATACATAGTGTTCCGCCTATAATACTGCGACAATGTAGAAACGTTTTACAAAATATTATTGTATACCAGTAGATTAATAAAAATATTAGTACAGAGATAACGTCACAGAATATATAATAAAACGAATAATCATGCTGCACAACTATTACAGACGCAAATATTGATATACTGATTATTAGAGATGATGATGATTATTATTATTATTATTATTATTATTATTATTATTATTATTATAAAACTTGATACAGTTCTTGCATTATCGTGATTGTGTTCTCCGTTTATAATAATTACCGTACATTTACATCCAATAACATCTATTAGACGTGGCAAAAACAAAATCACTCCTGTGTGGGAAAAAAAAAAAAAAAAAAAAAAAAAACATTTACCTACAACATTTATATTACATTTTAAAGTAAGTTTTGTAGTTGTACTATGGAGAGGTTAGTTAAACACTGCAAAGTTTTGAAATGATAAACATCTGTGATGTTATTACACAGTTCATCACTGTAACAAGAACGAATGTCTAACGCTTGGCTTATACCGTTCGAGGAATTATCGCTCGTGACAATTTTACCCATCATGCATATACGCTACCTATCGGATTATGCTGTGAACTACTTGGCGTTCGAGCGAAAACGTCCGATGCAGACCTCTGATAGCTACCATTTCTCTTTATGCCAAAAATCGCTTTTGTATTTTTTCCGGAAGTATTTACTATAACGTAAAGAGGGGTAAGCAAAACCCATAAATTTTATAGTTCAACTTTGACATTTAATAACTTGCTGAACTGAAATTAAAGTTTGTCTAAAATTTGAACAGGTGACCATCAATATCTTACCTAACTATGGTCAAAATGAAGAAAAATTACGTTATTAAGTTGAGATCCACGAACGCAAAACATTTATCAGCTCATAGGTTACAATTTCTCCAGAAAGAATATAACAGAATATATCTTATTAGGTACTTTTTATGAAAGAATGTAAACGTAATTGTCAAAGAACATATCTTCGCGTGGTGTACTTAAATTTTAACTAATTACACTAATTACAGCAAAAGAGGAACAATTCAAAAATGAGACGTTAAGCCCTTTTACCTAAACACAATCGATGTTATCTATTTTATTTTGCTTAATTATTATATTTTAGTTACTTATATTTAATGTGCTGTACAACAGCCAATGTCCAATTACAATTGAGCACAAAGAAGTGTAACAAAAACATTAGCAATGATATAAATTACAATAAAAGTACAATGAAATAATTAACATTATGGCAATTAAATAAAATGATAATTACAAATGAAAGAATGGGATCATATAAATGAAGAATGGAATCATATAAATAGTATTACAGAAATATACAAGATGACTAGAATAATATTATAATACATATCTAAACAAAAGGTATAAATTAATAACTGACATAAAACTCCAAAAAGTTTATACTACATATTAAATGGCTCCTATTTCAATCCATGCAAATTATCATAATATTTTATACATCTGCAGACCGGAGAGAGAGATTTAGAATTTCTATTATAAAAAAAGTTCATGAAATCTTAAACCCTTAGCAGGAATACGAAGACTGATATTGCTTATGAATGATTCACAATCAATATCATCCTTATTGACTTTACAAAAAAATAAATAATCAAGATCTTGACGTCTGGTAAATAAACTACAGCAATTAAAATATTTGCAGTTAATCTCATAATTATATAAAGAATGATGTTATATTTTTGGCATTTAATATACTGCAAAATTTTAAATGGCAAAATGACACACGAACTAATTAAAAAACATCCTTAATGTCCCTAAGAACTTCTGCTTAAGACAAATTTAAAGAATAAAAAGACATGTAGAATCGGAATTTCATATTTTGGGTGCGAAAATGTTTTCACTCAAGAATTTATGTGAAGTAGATTCTAGTAGCATGAACATTCGTTAGTTGGCGACACTTTACAAACTCGCCTCTTGGCCCAAATTACACTTGTCCCGGTTCACCTTATTCCTGCAGATCTCTGAGTTAGCTCATTTCTTCGGCAGTTTCACTTTTGTTTCAAAATGTGTGAAATTAAAATGAATTCACAATATAATATTCGCAAAAGTTATTTTATTAAACGTCTTTTAAGGAGAAAATTAGCACGTAACGGAGTTTTGATATCTTGTGGTGAAGTCCTCTACCTCAATGCTCAGAGAATTATCATTAGTAGAATCTACATACCCTTCTTCTGGCTTCACTTCCTCTCAGCACGAACTTTTGCTATTTGCCTTTTTTTTTTATTCCGGTGCCAGATTTTTATCATCACAGTCAAGCAGATTATAATGTGTACAATACTAGAGTGAACCTTTCGTATGTTATGAATATTAATGCTGTTGGATTACTGGTTGGGACACAGCGTATGACGTGGAGACCGAGAGATGAAGGGTAAAGGGGGTAGAGTACTCTCCCCCTCTCTACATGGTCGCTTATTCTCTTGCCTGTGTGTTCTTTGTTTCTAATCCCGGGTAAAACATGACCCACTGGGCTAGAATTTATTTTTATTGCAACTATCTCACCCCTTCGTACACCCCCCTTTTACTACATCCACCTTCGCAAGAATAGGCCTATCTCGTGTATTTTGTATCTGTAATGCACATTAGAATGTATCAATAATTTATTAACTATAGCTGGGATTGTTTTATATTTCTGTTGTGTGTATAAATTTTGCTGTATGAAATCGTATCAGTAATGTGGAGTCTAGGTCGTTTTGTAAACACAACATCAGACGTTAAAAATTATGGCTCTAGTTGCAGGCGAATGAGTGATTGCTAATGTAATGCTAGTTTTGAATTGGAAGTGTATGTTTGATGTAAAACTCTGCTGCGTGTTCCACTGGCAGTATTATAACTATCTAAACAGATCTGTTTCTGTCTTTTCCGTAACAAATTATTATGTATTTTTCATATGCTGCTTGAACTATTGTCATAACAAATACAGGAAATTATTATAAAAAGTGACAGACTTTGATGAACTCCCTTGGATTGCGTGAAGAGTCTTTATTATTTATATGCAATTTTTTTGTTAACATGGATGTTAGAGATGAACGACGATCGAGAAAGCGAGACTAACAGCGCCCGCAAAGCAGAAAACCCGCACGACAATGTTGTATTACGTCGCGTCCTTGACGTAAAGACTGCTTGTGAGTGTTCAGAGACTCGATATTGATGACTCCCGTAGTTCCCGAAGTCAAGCAGCCCTGAATCTCCACACTTGTTTATACCTAACTGAACTTTTATCTACTTTGGCAACTGTTATATATAAAGAATCAAGTAGCCTATTTGAATCATTTCTACCTTTCAGTGCATAATAATTCGTACCCCAGTTTTTATTTAATTACTAGGCCCTTATTAAAAGGCTAGAAATTTTCTTTTCATATGTTTAAGATCAGGTGTGCAATCTCAAGTAAAAAAAAATATTAACGTTATGTTCTTTGTTTCTTAGAAATGCAGATTTATTTGAGAATTGATTTTTTTCTATTTATATAACCATACGTAATATAATATAATAGAACCAGAACATTTTGATAACTAAGATACTGTTCTGTTTTGTCTTTTTGTCCCATTTAAACATCTATAATGTTATTTATGCTCGACCATGCCGAAATGTAGTAATATACACCTGGTAGCAGTCCTTTAATGCATGTCGTTAAAGTACACCTACTCATTAAAGTACAGATGTTTTCAGCCAATGACAACTCAGCTTACAGGTGTTCAGCCAATAACAAGTCAGCTTTGTACCGTTATAAAACCGCAAGTATCGATATTCTCGGATATGCAATCGAAAGAGAATTAGCGAAAAGTCACGGAGGCTGGAAATCCAATATTGTCGCAGAAGGTTATGTTCTGTTACTATAATAATTAGCGTTAATTGTAAATAATATTCAAATACAATCTGTCATCTCGTTTTTCAATATCGAATTCAATAATCAAGGTTATACCAAGTTTAACGGTATTACACAAGGTCAATGACATTATTGTTCCTCGGAAAAAATCAATGCTTTCGCGTCTGCACACATCTCACAATTCACGACCTAGAACAAGGTCACTTCCGATCTTGTCAGATACAAATAAAATGTATACATCTGAATAATTTCAAGTTAGAAATATGGTCGATCATAAAAAGTAGTATGAAACTCGCCTATAATGGTAATTAAGAAGCTCGTATGAAAATTATGAAACTCGCTTGCGCTCGTTTCATAAATATCCATACGTGCTTCTTAATTACTATCATTATAGGCTCGTTGCATAATGTACTATTATTTCAATGATGTATGTTATTCAAAGTTACGAAATTTTTCCACGCCGATCAAATGCTATTTCGAGAATGATGACCGAGACTCGAAGCGCATGAGAATGACGAGTCAAGACTCGAAAGACAAATGCAACGAACACAGCGAGCGAGAGCGGCAGTTAGTTTTGTTCATCTCTAATGTATGTAAAGATGAAATAAATTGTATGGGAGGCAAGATAAGTATACTGTGTCCAGTAATTAGATAACGAAGCACCAACGGAAGAGACACATTAAGTGGAGACTATAGCGTGAGACGGATTGCGTGAAAAACCACGATGCAAGAAGTTCATCTTACTCTACTGTTTCCATGGTACCACGAGTTCGTCAAGGTAGACTTTTTATGAAAAAACCTTACAATTTTTCTCTCTCGTAGATCGAATATAGGCGTTTCACGTCAAAAACATTAAAAAGATTTTCTGATACTGGATTTCAACATCATCACCAGAAGCAGTACACCATCGTACCACTAATCAGATGATCAGTAGCTACAGAATCATCATATAATCACTGGAATGGGATATGTAGCATTTCAAAACACTTCAGCTCAAACAGCATTTTGACCTGAATACGTCTATAAGTCGGCACGGGTACTGCGCGGTGACAAGCTTACAAACCTTAGAAAACCCTGATGTCAGCTGTAAAAGCTGATACTTTGCAAACCTGCATGTATGAATATTAATGTCTTTAGTACAATATACTTGCATTGCCTTGCCTTAATATGTTGAATGTTCTGGTGGATGAGTTTCAAATTCTGCGGATTGATAATATATATAAACAAGTAACAAAATACCCATGCCTGGCTGTACTGTGCTACATTGCAGTTTGATAAAGGTTTTCGTGAAAGTGGATTGAAATTGAAGTCTCATTGTATGATCTCTA
The DNA here is from genome assembly GCF_040183065.1 of Periplaneta americana. Lineage (NCBI taxonomy): Eukaryota > Metazoa > Arthropoda > Insecta > Blattodea > Blattidae > Periplaneta > Periplaneta americana. The sequence continues at coordinate 27,149,919 of NC_091121.1, forward strand.
TATCAGACCTTGATCATTCCTTCAGAACCACTTGAAAATTCAGATCTAAAGTACTAGTGAACAACGCAGAGGATCTTTAGAGAGCCTCTAGTATTAGTGTCTTGTGATGATTTTCTGAACGAATCGAATCACATTTGAACGATATGGACAGTCAAGTGTGTAACGAGCTGAATGGATGCCATTTTCAGAACCTCTTCTGAATTATACAATTTTACAATTAGGCCGTGAAATCCTATGAAGGGCAAGGACCTCTTGCCGGAGAAAGATGGCTGTGAGTTATTCGGTCCCGGATTGCCAGTCCGGGAAATTTAAAACTAAGTTCTTGGACGCTTTTTTACGAGTTGTCTCCATACAATTAGTTGCATTAGTAAGCTAGTATTTTTTAAAATAAATATGTAATACACTTTTGCAACACAATAAAAAACTAAAATGTGTTATTCTTCATAAAATTTCGAACTAGCTTTTGACATTGCACTCTGCAAACGAGCAAGAATGTTTTCTAATAGCCAGACGTAGAATGTCGCATCTAAGGAGACGTAACGTCATAATGGTGCGCCTCTGGTTATGGAGTTAATTAGCAAAACTTGTTCCTTTTGGCACCTCCTGTCACTTCTCAAAGTTTGAAACAAACTCACCCAAACACTCTGAATAGTTAAGTCTGTTCTTAGACTGTTTCATTCAATTAAACAATACATGGCGCTTCGTTAGCCTAGCGACTGGAGCGTTGGATTTTTACGCTGGAGGACCAGGGTGCAAATCTCAGTGGATCCAAACGGAATTTATGACGGACGAAATTGGTGTTCTCTGGTAGGTTTTCGCGATCTTCTCCAGTTGTTCATACTGGCTTTTATCGTTAATCCATTAATTGTCGCCCATGGAAAACAATGAGGAAAAGTACATAGGATTTGATAATTTCCCAGGACACCACTACGCCAATAGAAATTCATTAGAAATAATACGATGCTCCAGAAGAAAAGTTATACAGAATGTACCCACAGGTAAGATCAAGCGTTAAGGAGGCGATAGACGACTTGATTTGTTAAAAAAAAGTGTTATCTTCTTGAGTCCTGGGACTACAGTATACTGTACCATACTTCATACATGATTATGATATGAGACGCATGCACAGAGACCCGAAATATAGCATAACATACATGCATTTGTGCCTCAACTGTAATCTGCGGAATTGTTACAGCATTTTTCCTCGTGTCACTGATATTTTGTTAAGTGTAGAATTATATTTAACTTTAAAAATAGAACAACAAATGTCTCAGGTCTCAGGAGGTTATGCCATTTTTTTTTCGAATTCGTCCCCGTTTCTCATGTACGCAATGGTAAAAGTTTCTTTTAACGACATATTTTATGGTCTCATTTGTCATTTTGTTTCTCTAAGTATACACTGTTTTGATAAGTTTCTGTAATTTTATAACCTACATTTAGTTTCTCCAACTTGTAGAAATAGAGATGGTCCAATATCTTGTCCGGCGCGATGTCCAGACTTCACACCAATCATAACATTCGTATGCGTATATAGTATTAGTATTCACAGACCTAATTAATTCCTCTTTTTGAATTTGTTTTCACTTGAAATAACATTGTGATTGAGTTATCTTCTACAGATTCGCTTCTGAGAGTCTCAATGTTTTGTTATTTAAAATTAATTTAAAGGTTAAGAAAATCCTCTCCACATAACTTGTTGCTGAACACATTCTGTAAAATGGGTTGTATGACTACTTTGTTGTTAACGGAACTTCAACCTGTAATTAATGTAACATCTCTGATACCTTTTTGAGCTCGGTTAATCCTTATTTCTAGAAAATTTGTGGTCAAATTTAGATCGCACTGTTTTTCCGTTTCTTTCATAGGCACTCAGATTGAAACTCTAACACACGTCTTGGGATTCTGTGAACAGGAATTGCTCTTGAGGAACTCTAGACATCATCTTGTAAGATCCAAAATTGCTGCCGCATTGAGAAATAAGGGTTGGATAGTAGAAGAAGAAATCTCCTGTCTAGCTGAAAATGGATCAACGAGACGAGTAGATATTTTAGCGTACAATGCGACACTAAACAATGCATCATCGTCGACCCCACGATATGTTTTGAAGTTGAATGTCATCAGTCAGCCGAGGTCCACCTTGATAAGAAGTCGATCTATGAGCCTACAGTCAACTATGTCAAGCTGAAATATGCCTTAATTCACGTTGAGGTATTCGGCTTTCTCATAGGTGCTCGAGGGACTATACCAGCTTTTTTCGAAGAATTTCGACGGCAGTTTGCTCTGCCAACATCTCTGAGGGATGACATTGTGATAATTGTGTTAAAAAAATCCTGCCAAATCCTAATTAATCACATGGTGCCACATTAATAGCAATTGTGACTTTTCACGCCCTTTTCTTTGTTTCCCTTCTTTAAAATTTAATATCTATGTTTACATACTTACTTACTTACTTACTAGCTTTTAAGGAACACGGAGGTTCATTGCCGCCCTCACATAAGCCCGCCATTGGTCCCTATCCTGAGCAAGATTAATCCAGTCTCTACCATCATATCCCACCTCCTTCAAATCAATTTTAATATTATCCTCCCATCTACGTGTCGGCATCCCCAAAGGTCTTTTCCCGTCCCAACTAACACTCTATATGCATTTCTGGATTAGCCCATACGTGCTACATGCCCTGCCCATCTCAAACGTCTGGATTTAATGTTCCTAATTATGTCAGGTGAAGTATACAATGCATGCAGTTCTGCGTTGTGTAACTTTCTCCATTCTCCTGTAACTTCATCCCTCTTAGCCCCAAATATTTTCCTAAGCACCGTATTCTCAAACACCCTTAATGTCTGTTCCTCTCTCAAAGTGAGAGTCCAAGTTTCACAGCCATACAGAACAACCGGTAATATAACTGTTTTATAGATTCTGACTTTCAGATTTTTTGACACCAGATTAGATGACAAAAGCTTCTCAACCGAATAATAACAGGCATTTCCCATATTTATTCTGTGTTTAATTTCCTCCCGAGTGTCATTTATATTTGTTACTGTTGCTCCAAGATATTTGAATTTTTCCACTTCTTCGAAGGATAAATCTCCAACTTTTATAGTTCCATTTCGTACAATATTCTGATTACGCGACATATGTATAATAATTTTTTGAAGATATACTGAGTCCGTAAGGGCTACTCTCAATGAATGGCAGTATAGTATTATTATTTTATACACTTTGAAAACAGCGACAATTCTTTACCCCAAGCGTAAGATCGCGTAATACGTTTGAATTTCACATTACACGTGTGGAATATGAGTATTAATTCCACCACTGAAATAACCAAATAAACATCCGTTATAACTTTGGAGTAGTGTTAGTAATTCAACCAGTTTTCTTCATAATAATGCAAAGGAGCTGTGTTGCTTGAAACAGGGAACGCAAATGTTTGCGAACACAACTGACAACAGACGCTCAAGTAACCGATATTCAGATTGTTCTCTTGGTATTCCGGAGATGATCATTTGATCTCACCCGAGGCCAGGTGCCTTGTCTAGGGTTACTATGTGTAACTCCATTCAGTTCTACGTACACGCACTCATGGTTTACATACATTAGGTGTTCTATACACGTCGGCTTAATCAATAATCCCCTTACGTGGTGGGCTGTGATGTCTGTCTGTTAACTATCTGCAAGGTACAAACTCCTTAACAGATTTCACTAAGATTGTTACAGTCCTCATATAAGAGCTGTTGTAATAATTTTCAATTAAATAGACGGACTGGACGTTGGTTTAAATACATTTCCTGAAGTCTCTGGACTGCAGGCAGTCACCTAGGGCCGTATTCATAGACATTCTTAGCGCGGGCTTCCGGTGGATGATCAGCGAACTAACTTTTTCGTATTCATATACCATTGTTAGCGATATGATATGATATATGATATGATATGATATATGATATGATATGATATATGATATGATATGATATATGATATGATATGATATATGATATGATATATATGATATGATATGATATGATATGATATGATATGATATGATATGATATGATATGATATGATATGATATGATATATGATATGATATGACATATGATACGATATGATACGATATGATATATGATATGATATATGATATGATATATGATATGATATGATATGATATGATATGATATGATATATGATATGATATATGATATGATATGATATATTATATGATATGATACGATATGATATATGATATATAATATATGATATGATATGATATATGATATGATATGATACGATATGATATATATGATATGGTATGATATATGATATGATATGATATATGATATGATATGATATGATATGATATGATATGATATGATATGATATGATATGATATGATATGATATGATATATGATATGATATGATATATGATATGATATATGATATGATATATGATATGATATATGATATGATATGATATGATATGATATGATATGATATGATATGATATGATATGATATGATATGAATCCTGTACAAGTAACCAGTCGATAACCGGGGCTAGTTTAGCACGCTCGTAGAAAACATGTTACCGGTATCAATTTTATTATACGTCAGACGGAATAATGCTGCTACAATGTTACAACTCCTTACTTTATACAAATATTCATGCCTTACAATTACTTTAATTGTCCATGTTTGGAAAAAACTTCGGAAGTTAAATATTTAGGTGTTTGAGATGGGAGGATAATATTAAAATGGATTTGAGGGAGATGGGATATGATGATAAATGGATTACTCTTGCACAGGATAGGGACCGGTTCAAGTGAAAGATGTAGGCTTAACATATTTCCTCCAGAATTATTAAATCTTTCTTTGTTATCTTCAAAATTTTCCACCTTATTAATCTGCTATTCCATCTCCACTTTTTCCTTATCCCCATTCTCATTTCTCCATTCATTCTACTCTTCAACCTCCTCACTCTTTCCCAATTTCTTATTTTTCTGTTCCAACTCGTTTCCCTTTTTCCTTTTCCCCTTACCTTCTTCCTTCACCTCATTCTTTTCTTTAGTTTACTTATTAATTCTTTCGCCTCTCAGTCTTCTCTTAAACCTCCTCACACTTTCCTCTTCCACTATCACATTCTCATTTGCGATCTTTTCAATCTCCTTTTAGCGTCTTTTCATTCTAATCCCCTATTCCTTATTTCTCTTATATTATTATCCTCTTCCAACTCCACATTTCCAATTCCTCGTCACTATTTGCTTTTCTGCCACTACATTCTCCTTTCCATTTCTTTTCTATCTTATATAATAATCAACATAATAATACTTACTTACTTACGACTTTTAAGGAACCCGGAGGTTCATTGCCGCCATCACGTAAGCCCTCACTCCGAGTCAAAATAATGTATAAACACAAAATAACGAAATATGTAAGAAAAAACTAATAATGAATTATTTTTCCATATGCCTACCCATAAAAATCTTTCTTTCCATGGACACTACGCCCCTGTTTAATAAATTGATTATATCATCTTTTTCTATAATATGAAGAATGAATATGCGCACATTTTCTGAATTCTGGTGAAGGTAGGCCCTCACTATCTTCCGGTTTCATGTCGTCATGATAGGGTATGTTCAGCATTGGTTATCAAAACAGATGTGTGTTTCAAAATTTAGTTGAATGATAAGGATGTGTTGTGGATGTGTTTTAGAGTGTCTCTAAGTTTCGTAACTTCCTAATGTGTTGAAGTTCTGGATTTTTCATTGAATGTGTAGGATTTGCAAATCAGTTTCTATATTTCTGTAGTTCTGGTTGGCGTTTTTATGTTTTTGCTTATGTTGAATCTTTTGTGTGATTTAGTTATATATCTTTGATGTATGTTTCTTACATCTAAATTAAATCACACAACAATTCAACCTACGCAGAACACATCACAAACTCCAACCACAACTGCAGCAATATAGAAACTGACATTCAAATTCTACGCATTCGGTTAAAAAGCAAGAAACGCGACACTATAGAAAAATACGAAATTTTTAGATACTCAAAAACACACCCACAACACATCCTTAACACCGAACTGAATTTTGAAACATACACATACACATTTTTCTATACACCATTACCAATGAGAAACACACCCCACCAGGTGGAGAGTGGTTGGATTTAATGATAGGTGAGGAGGGTGAAACCTATTAAGTAGAACTTTTTTGTAAAGCACGTACGGTCAAAAGATCCGGGCATGGGATCTATTTGTATAATATTGCTGAATAAGTCTAATCTATCTATCTATCTATCTATCTATCTATCTATCTATCTATCTATCTATCTATCTATCTATCTATCTATCTATCTATCTATCTATCTGTCTGTCTGTCTGTCTGTCTGTCTGTCTGTCTGTCTGTCTGTCTGTCTGTCTGTCTGTCTGTCTGTCTGTCTGTCTGTCTGTCTGTCTGTCAGGAAACCGGAAGATAGCTTGAAATTTTACAAGAATTCATATGATGATGATGATGCACACCACATCGAAACTAAGCAATTAAGATAAAATATCATCACAGTTTAACATTAACACTAGTTATTTATTTAAGTAACTTGACAGTTCTTTAGTACCGTACTTATTTTCTACCTCATTATTTAGCCTACATTCCCACCTCATTGCATTGTTGACTCCGAATAGAGAACGCGGGAAGAGACGGCTAGAAAATAATTAATCTTTAGATTGTCGTTCGTCCTTTGTGAAACTGGTGGTTGTAAAAATGTCGAAGTCACTTAATTTACACTTTCTTCATCAAAAATCTTTTTTATCAGAATAACATTCTTCCTTTTTTAATACAGACAAAGAGTTTGATAATGAATATAACTAATTTGTTTTGACTGCTGTTTTATTTGTCTTCTAAAATATTTAATAACCTTATTGTTATTTGTATTTTTTTTCCTCACGATGTCTGCAGTAATTGATATTGACTCACCTGTTCACTGATAGAGATGCAAAACTGAAAGAGACTTTAATATGATTCAGTAGACAATGGAGTTACTGATGTTGCTCGTTTTATTTGGATTCTAGTAATACATATACATTATTCCAACAAAATTAGATTCCCCTAATGCTTAAAATAGAACCCGTTACTAGATAGCGGTAATAATGTCATGTATTAGATATTATGATGACGTGATTTTGGAGTGCTAAATTAAGGGTTATGTCGTAGACATGAGTTGTGTGAATGGTGCATAATAAATACCAGTACAATGAGGTCTGATATCTGGATTAATACTTGGCCTCAATCTGCTCGTGCCACTGCTGAACAATTCATCTTGTAGACACTCCCCTCTACAGCATAGCTGCCAATAAGTTGCTGTGTTTATGGCTCGACACTGCATCCTGCTAATTCGGGCTGTTTCTGCACCAACAAACGACCGAATAATATAGACTGTATTGATTACATACACCGGTGTGACAAATAGAACTAGAAAATACACTCATCTTAATATAAAGTTCTGCTTATTAAATTAGAGTACGTACTTGAAGTTCGAGGCACTTAAGTGGCCGCAGTTTTGTCTGTCAACTCGTGGAATTAAGTATCCTAAATGCTGTTGGTTTAATCGATTACTCGAGACCAACAAAACATTAAGTGACCCAGACAAAATAATGAGTAGGCAAGACGGAAAATTCATAGGAAAATACATGTTAGGCTTCTCAAGACTGTTGCAGTATCTTTGTAAGGTACCTAGCATATTCGTCGTCACTGAAGGGAAAATGAAGTGAACAAATGGTAGCCTACATGTCAGTAACAGCTGCTAGCGCATTTCTCTTCATTATAACTTGACCAGTGTTGCCAACAGTTGTTCGTATAATCCCGCTAGATAGCTTTCGAAAATCCGCGATTTTGTAACAAATATCTCTAGATTTTAATGTATACTTATTATTAAATAATAATAATAATAATAATAGTAATAATAATAATAATAATAATAATAATAATAATAATAATGGTCAAGATAGAGCATCCACCCGCCAATGTAACGACATCCGCCCTCCAATGTAATGAATATTGCACACTTTTATCATTCCCAATGTGGTTCTATAAAGCAATTTTGTGCGAGATCGTGCGTATTTGCTTGTTTTCCGCACAGAACCAATTCGCGGTAAGTGTTTTATTTTTTTTTTTATTTTTTTTAAATTCAAATATACAGAATAAAGAAATATAATTACAAAAACAAACAAAGAGAAATACAAATAAAATAATACAAGCAATATAAAAAGAAGATACAGTAGTATTAACAAAATTTGAGACCGAATGAGCAGCGCTCGTGCTCGGTCGCAGTTCAGATATAATATTAAAATAAAAAATAATAATAATAATAATAATAATATAAATAAATAAGTAAAATAAAATAGAAACTAAAATATAATTACAGCGGCAATGGAATTAAGTATATAATATAATATTAACACTAGAGAAGAATAATATCGCACGTGAAAAGTAGGATTAATATATATTTCAAAATTATAGAATACAAATATAATATAGGTTGATTAATTCATACACATAGGCTATAAATTTATTTAATCAAATTGAAGATATTAACACGTTTCTAATTTTCTTGTTATATGTTAGTGGGTTACATGTTAGAAGTTCTGGGTGTAATTTAGTTAAAGCATTGTACAACCGAGGGCCAAAATTTATGCTATGCTTTAGACCAGCAGATGTGAGACATTTAGGTTCTACTAATGTTGAATTAATATTTCGTCTTGTGTCATAATTGTGTGTCTGTAATACAAACTTATTACGATTCAGTATTCCCAACGTAACACATATAACAATTTCCCTCTTCTTACCGCTTAAGCTCGACATTCGTTTTACTGCTTTAGGCTTTTAACATATTATTTTTAGAGGCGTTTAACATAGTAATAATTATAAATTGGAAACTTACCACTGCAATTTCACCTAAATTAATTATTGTTTTTAAATATTTGCAAAAATTAAGTAAAGTCTACTACACCACGAAACTTATTGCATTCCTGATACAAGTAACATTAAGGAAGCCGTGAAAAAATCAACGAGATTCCAGATGCCGATGTTATTACTGCAATATGTTATATAAATAATATTTTTAAAATATTAAAATGAAAAATAAATCATTACATAACCTTACCGTTTGTTTTAAGTTCGCATTTATAGACTGGGAAAAAAAAAAGACAGACGTATATCACGGCCTGCTGGAGTATAGTAAACACAGAAAACATTTTATAGCAACAAATTTGAAGAAAGATATTTTGGTGTTCCGAAGTTGGCGTCATTAAAGAGAAATCATCATGGAGATTTCATTGCAACTAATTAGAAATTCGTCTTTCAGGTATATAATAAACGATCTTCGCACAAAATAATGTTCGATACACGAGCGGTATGTTTGTTTTCATGTTCTCGGAAATTAAAAAAGCTCAACTACGTTTCGCTTTTTCAATCTTTTCCTCGACCATGAAAACGTCAACATACTGCTCTTGTAACGCATATTACTATTAAACACTTTTATCACAGACACAACATATTTAAATTCTTATTGCATTATATATGTTACCGTTAAAACCCAAAATCCAACAAAATCAATTTACCAAACAAAAACCTAAACAAACTAAACCTGACATGACATTGATTCTAGATCATACGAAAACTCACTTTCTATCTAGGCTATCTTTATTTGCTTAAACTATTTTTTACTAGTTGAAACTGGTTTTGACGGAATTCGTGTTTTAAAGGTAACATATATAATATCGAATTATTACATTGACACATCTATTATTTCACAAAACACACACTGAACGAATTAAATGTAATTATGAAGGCCGCTTTTAATGCTGATATGAATTTCATTTCAGAAACTTTAAAGATTAAAAACCGCTAGTATTCCCGCTAAGCGGGATAATATAATTTTACCCGCGAGACGGTTATCCAAAAAAAGCTAGATTTATCGGGAAAACCGCTGAATTGGCAACACTGAACTTGACGAATTTAGACCATATCTTTCGCCCCGGAAAATAATTAAATGTCTGAAACATCCGTTTTACTCTTTTCCCTTCCCACTTTATAGTCTCAAAATTTAAATAATTTTAATTATCAGTTTTATAATATGCTTGACATTTTATTGTACAGGGTTGTAAATGAAGTAGTGGCAAAATAAACAGAACGAACATATTATTGAACTTACTTTTAAAATACATTTCCACTCCAATATAATCACCAGCATGTTCCTGTATCTTTTGCGTAATGCGTGGTAACCGTTGAATACCATTAGCGAAATTGTTTTTGTTGATCTCTCTGATGGATAGCCTTACTGCATGAAGTACTGACGCAATATCTGCAAACCTCTTTCCTCTTAAGTTGTTCTTTCAACCATGGAAACAAGGCGTAGTCACAAGGACCCATGTCAGGGGAATATGGAGGATGTTCCAATACTTCGCAATACCATCTTTGTAGCAATTCAGCTACAGCTCCTACGACATGACAACAAGCATTGTTATCCAAGGTGAAAGGTGGATTTTCTCTCAGGAAATATGGAAGTTTGCGCCGCATAGCTGGACGTAGGTTGTGTTCGAAAAAATGTTGGTAGTACGCTGCATTGACATTTTGGTCTTGAGGTACGGCATGGCTAATAATAACACCTTCACTGTCGTATGCTAATACACGCATCATGACTTTCACTTTTGAGGATTCATATCTCACTTTTTATAGACTTAGTGCTATTTTGTGGTGTCATTCATTAGACAGACGGTTTAGTTCAGGCTCGTATGGCCGTGCCCACGTCTCGTCAATGGCAAAAATACGTTGCAGGAATACGTCGCCTTCTTTGTGGTATCTAGGTGGAATTGAGCTATTTAGTATTGGTGCCATTGTCAGGTTATGAGGAATCCAGCGTGCTGCAATTTTTCTCATGTGGAGATTTTTCTTCAGGATGTGCCACACAGTTTGATGACTGAGTCCAATCTCGATGATTCTCATATAGTTCAGGGATGGTCAACAGCAAGGAGACCTCTCACTAACTTCATTTATTCGTCACAAATGTACTGGCGACCTGTGCGATCCACATGTGTCGTCTCATTCCTACGAAATGCAGAGACCTATCTTGCAACCGTCCTATATTTTAGTGCATCGTTGCCAAAAGCTTCAAGTAACCCTTGATGGCATTGGCGTGCATTTCTACCACGGGCTACCGAGATTTTTATTCACGATCGCTGCTCAAGTTTAGTAAACATGTTTTAGAGCAGTTGAAAATAGTGCTCTACATTTAACCATGCGCAGTAATATCTGTTGTCAGAGCAACCGGTTTTATCATTCAATACATCGACAATACGTCCAACTACGATCACCATTTGTCTCGTATCGCATGCGAATGCGCATGACCCACTCCCGGCAGTGTTGCCACTACTTCATTTACAACCCATATATTTACGAGTATGTATTCTGTCGAGAATACATTCAATTTGCGCTTTCAGTACCTAATATTTCAGAACTCTTGTCAACAAATTATATCCAGCTGTATTTCGAAAAACATTTATTTCTATAATATTATTTCAATCTTACGAAATCATATTTTCTGAGCGTTAGAATTTCTCTTCCGTGTTAAAGTTTTGGAGCATATAGGTAGTGTATTGTTCAAATTTTAACTTGGTTTGTGTATTTGTGTATGTTTAGTCAACATTCCGAAAACTGAGTGAAATCTAATAAGTGACACCAATAAATCATCACTCATGAGGAAACTAACCCTGGAGATAATGAGGTAGAGTGGCCAGTTACTTTCCCCCTCTATCGCTGACTATTAGCATATTTCACATGATTATTATTCTTTTTTTTTCTTCTCAAAAGATTCAAACTGAGCATAGTTACAGCACGAATGGCTCTTGCGAAGGATCATGTGTACATGTGTTTGTGTATATATATATATATATATATATATATATATATATATATATATATATATATATATATATATCAGTAAATACAATTCATTCATTCATTCACTCACTCACTCACTCACTCACTCACTCACTCATTCATTCATTCATTCATATTTAACTAATCGAACTTCAGATATATGCAACAACTCTTCTTCCTCTGATATATATCGCCAAGTGAACTGTACTGTCTGATAAATTATAATTAATCGATGTATCAGCCAGAACTTCAGCCAGAGGTATTTACTTACTTACTGGCTTTTAAGGAACCCGGAGGTCCCTATCACCACGGCATGGCGCGTCCTCAGGTTGCGGATAGAGGAGACGGCCTCCAGATATGGAGGGTAGCTGCGAATATATTGAATAAGCAGTCGTGGACAGCCGATAAGGGGTGGTCCTCCAGCTTGGGGGTTGGGCGAAGGGCTAACGACCCATCACCGTAAAAAACAGCTTGTTACGTATCCCTATAATAAGCCTCGGAATAGGACTGATTCTCTGGCGGGCTTATGTGAGGGCGGCAATGAACCTTCGGGTTCCTTAAAAGCCATTTGTAAGTAAGTAAGTAAGGAGGTTCATTGCCGCCCTCACATAAGCCCGCCATTGGTCCCTATCCTGAGCAAGATTAATTCAGTCTCTACCATCATATACCACCTCCCTCAAATCCATTTTAATATTATCTTCCCATCTACGTCTCGGCCTCCCCAAAGGTCTTTTTCCCTGCGGCCTCCCAACTAATACTCTATTAGCTTGATTAATAATTAAAATGTTATTTCGCGTTCCTCATTATTATAACTTATGTTCGAATACAATTTCGCATTCAAATATTTCTCGTCTTCATACATAATATGGTAATCTAATTGACAGCACTTACCTGCATAGCCTACTTACATTGTCGATTGTTAAAATTAGTTCTTACTCTTTGCTGCTCTAGAAAATTCATTGTAAGCAACAGAATTATTGACAGAAAATGTATGTATGTATGTATGTATGTATGTATGTATGTATGTATGTATGTATGTATGTATGTATGTATGTATGTATGTATGTATGTATGTATGTATATGTGTGTGCATGTATGTGTGTATGTACGTATGTATCCATTGCCTACCCACTTCTCTTTACGTGATTCGGGTTCCGCATATAGCGGATTGTGACCCATTTTCTAATTGCACACCACTTCGACGGACTACGCTTTACATGATGTGTATCTGTTGAGAGTTATGTTGTTGTGTGCTAGGGGAGATTGTATGTGTCAGTGTTCGTGTAAGTATAGTGTATGGAATGAGTGATGAGGAAGGGAGAAGGGGAAACTCGGTACCGGCACATAGTCTACTCCTGTCGAGTAGCACGTCCACACTTGTGGAGTAACGGCTAGCGCGCCTGGCCGCGAAACCAGGTGGGGTTCGATTCCCGGTCGGGGCAAGCTAATAGGTTGAGGTTTTTTTCCGGGTTTTTCCCTCAACCCAATATGAGTAAATGCTGGGTAACTTTCCGTGCTGGACCCCGGACTCATTTCAGACGATAAATAACCTAAGATGTTGATAAAGCGTCGTAAAATAAGAAATAAAATCGGATAGCACCAAGGGGGCCGCCAGGCTTAACGTCCTCGTCCGACGGACGAATAACTATCAACAGTGACATATGCCTTCTTTTCATATGCACTGTGGTGAGGTTTTGGATTTAACCCAGGCATATTGGTGCACAATTTAGTGTTTAGAAGTTTTATTGTCATTGTTATTTACTATAACTATTGTAGGTAGTTCACGTGGTATGCGTTCGTCTACTCGTCGAATTAAAGCAATGAAAATGTAATTTGTGGTATTTGTCTGGAGTTCTATTTGCAATTCTGTTTTAAAATTTTCACTGTCTCTCCTTATTATTTCATAATTTTTTTTCGCTTTACATGTTGTCATATAAGCTCGCATCATCTTTACAACCGCATACTGAAGTTCAAACGTGTGAAAGTATCTCAAGTGAATTGTACTTGCGTAAACTGTTGTTACATTTCGGTTTCCTTATTCAGTGTGTACTCAATTCCTAATGCCCGGGAGCACTATCCATTTCCTAGAAATATAAATTCCGTAACAATATTCTAGATAAACCAGAGCGGTTTCCAGGCAGATGACTATCAGACGAAGTACGTTTCCATATAGTAGACTGAAATATTTCAAACATTTCCTTCGTTTTTACATCCGTAAAAAAACTCTAAAAAGGAATATAGCGTAGTATATTTGATTGCTTTCGTATTTTTGTGAAATATATTTTTTATCTTTTGAATTTGTGGTCTCAAAGCCATGCGACATCTGAAAGAGAAATAACCTTTTGCGTGCGGTAGGTTAGGTTATGTGTAGCCAATTACTTCAGGGATTTATATTGCTTTGGCTCTTGTAGATGTCGTTGCAGAACAAGATACTTCACAGAATAAATGTTAATCTAAACAGTATTGCATGTATAAAGAAGGCTCCAAAAGCATATCTCCATATGTTTATATGCAAAGGGATTGAAAATAATTGGCCATGACTTCGAGAGCATGCAGGGGTTTCATGTATGTTATATTTTTTATTAGTTAATCAGTTCGCAGAATTCAAATTGCGATACTAAACTCGTCTAAATACTGCAAGTGAATTATTGACAATATCTCAAAGTAGATAATGATCGGGCAATGCTGAAATATTGGTGCATTATTTTACCTCTCGGATGTATTTATTTATTCTTTCCAAAATAAGCTGACTAAGGTGAACAGTTTGCCGCGATGACCCAATGTTAAGGAACAGTCTTCCCGAGCAGGCGGCTCGAGTTCGATTCCTGGCGTGATAAATAAAGAACATTTTTGTACTACGGGACTGAGTGTATGTCCCTTGTTTTGTGGTTGTCCTGTGCTCAGTGGTGGTCCTGAATCGTGTTGACTCCACGTCCAGAGAGACTTCTCGTGTTGTGTAGATGTCTAAGGATATGAGATTTCTTTGGAAGTGAGTCACGGCTTCAAAAAGACTATAGAGCCTTTTAAAGAAAGGCTCTTAGTTTCAATGTTGGGTGAAAGTCGTGATTTCTATTCTACCCAATGGCAGGTTTGATTGTCCGTTGTGTCTTTGATATTCTGCGTTGTTTCTTATTGTAATTTGTGAGCTTTGAAGGTCTAGTTTTAACTATGCTTGGCAGTATTAGATCCGAAGTTAGCTAATTCAGAACAGAATGAGAAAGATTTATATTTGAGACTAGATCAGCAGTGACCAAAACTCGAACTGCAGTGATTACATGTGACAGACAGCCTATGAAGTAAAGAGACGGAGGAAAGGTACTTGGCATGGAAACTACAACCAGTGGTGGTTCCTGTACTAACATCTTGATCATTAGGAATATATAGGTGTAGTTTTTATTTTGTTCATTTTGAATATCCTTAAGATTTATTACAAAATCTGAATCATTATCGGAATCATCCATATAATGATTATTATATTTTTTAAAGTTCTTCATTCATCCATTGGTTAATTCTGAAATGATGACTGGGTCATAGGTGGAAACTGATACTTCACATTGTGTATGTAAGCTTGCCATATCTATTGAAAAGATATTTTTCTATAAACTTGTTATTTTGGTTTGGAATTGAACGGGTCACATCAACTTCTTTTCTATGCGGATGACGTGAATATGTTAGGAGAAAATCCACAAACGAATAGGGAAAACGCAGAAATTTTACTGGAAGCAAGTAAAGCGATAGTGTTGGAAGTAAATCCCGAAAAGACAAAGTATACGATTATGTCTCGTGACCACAATATTGTACGAAATGGAACTATAAAAATTGGAGATTTATCCTTCGAAGAGGTGGAAAAATTCAAATATCTTGGAGCAACAGTAACAAAATAAATGACACTCGGGAGGAAATTAAACTCAGAATAAATATGGGAAATGCCTGTTATTATTCGGTTGAGAAACTTTTGCCATCTAGTCTTCTGTCAAAAAATCTGAAAGTTAGAATTTATAAAACAGTTATATTACCTGTTGTTCTGTATGGTTGTGAAACTTAGACTCTCACTTTGAGAGAGGAACAGAGATTAAGGGTGTTTGAGAATAAGGTTCTTAGGAAAATATTTGGGGCTAAGCGGGATGGAGTTACAGGAGAATGGAGAAAGTTACACAACGCAGAGCTGCACGCATTGTATACTTCACCTGACATAAATAGGAACATTAAATCCAGACGTTTGAGATGGGCAGGACATGTAGCACGTATGGGCGAATCCAGAAATGCATATAGAGTGTTAGTTTGGAGGCCGGAGGGAAAAAGACCTTTGGGGAGGCCGAGACGTAGATGGGAAGATAATATTAAAATGGATTTGAGGGAGGTGGGATATGATGGTAGAAACTGGATTAATCTTGCTCAGGATAGGGACCAATGGCGGGCTTATGTGAGGGCGGCAATGGACCTCTGGGTTCCTTAAAAGCCAGTAAGTAAGTAAGTAGACTTGTAATTTTATAAAAATATAAAAAGTTTAACAATAGGAAATATCACGTTATGCGACTTACCGGTCTCAGAGACCGACAGGCTAGACATACCAAAAGCGCAGACTTCAACAAACATGAAAACAATGCAGAGAACATTAAACTATACCCAGCCACTACACATCAAATTTCCACGAAGTTTAGGCGATACATAGCTAATATATATATATATATATATATATATATATATATATTTATTCTGGTAGAGTTAAGGCCATGAGGCCTTCTCTTCCACACTACTCCTCCTCAAAAATTTTTTTAAGACATATAGCGGATTTTGGAGACTCAGCGACGTCATATGTCTCGAATTGTCCTGTAAAATATTGCATACATCCAAGACAACTAATAATCTCAATTTTAGATGTGTGGGGAAAGCAGAAGGATGAAGAAAAGGAAGATCAAGGTATCAAAGAGAATTGGACTGTGAGAATTGGACTGTGGGATGAACACAGCTTGTAGATAGGTCGAGGATACTCTCTGTAGGCAATATGTGTAGCCTACTAACATAATGAACCAGAGACTTCAATATATTTGCAAGGGAAAGACAGAAGAAAGGCGACTTCGTAACAAAAAGTTGTAACTGCAAGTCCTCGTTTGTTACTGTTACATACGCGATTCATGGAGCTGGCAACTTAAAAGGAAGTGTGGCGTTCGATATATCGATCGCTCGTGCTGACCGAGTGACTCGGAAGCGGAAGTATCAGTTTATATGCATGTCGCGTGGCAGACGGGTTCATTCGCTAACTGAATACATAACTGGACCCAGTGTTTGACTGCTTGATTGACAGGTGGCCGTGTGACACATCTGGAGGAGTTGAGGGACGCCTGCACAATTTTGATGGTAATGCCTAACGTCGCCATTAAGGATAGCCATTGTTGGGTCAGTTGACAACTTCTCACCTCGGATACATTTTCTTAGACTTGTGATGAATATTAGCTGTTTCTAAGCGGTTTTTCCAAGAAGCATTCTCCTTCCTTTGCTAGGAGACTAAGTATTTTTTTTAAGAAATTATACTTAATTCAGAGTAAATTATACGTTTACAGAAATTAAAATAAGCACTGTATTTTTATAGCATAGAATATAATTACTTTGGATTGGAAATAGTATAACAAAGTCAATTGAGAAATAAAACGTAATTTTGAGATATAATTAGAAATTAAGATTACATTTAAGAATCCACCGCTGTGGAATAACGGTTAGCACGTCTGGCCGTGAAACTAGCGGGCTCGGGTTCAAATAGTTGTTGGGAAAAATGGCCTGGTTGAGATTTATTTTCCGGGGTTTTTCTTCAACCCAATAAGAACAAATGCCAGGTAACTTTCAGTACTGGACTCTAGACTCATCTCGCTAGCATTATCACATTCATCTCAATCAGCTGCTATATAACCATAACAGTTGATAAAGCGTCGTAAAATAGCCAACCAAAAAAACTAATGTAAGAATTAATTATGGGCTTACATAACAACAACAACAGCAGCAAAGTTTTAATTTCAAAGAAAAGGGATAGGCTTACCTACAAATTAAAAGCCGTACAGATAACGTTACTAGGATGAATATGAGGGTTATTGAGATTCTACATATAACAAAATAGATAATGTTGTTATATTTTGTGATATTTAAAGTTAGGAGACTTAATGGAAGGCGAAAGGTAACTGACACAACTCTGAAAGTGAACGAATAATTTTGCTATCGCGCAACGAATTTATATCTTTGTTAATTTACCAGATTTCAAAACGAATTTTAGCGAACATACAGTATTAATTTCTACTCTTTCAATAGAAGTTCTTCAACTGTTTAGTTAATTGGTGAATACCCTCCCCATAAAACTGGTGATATTAAGTACACTTAGGGACAAAAAAACCGGAAACTTCTATATTTGCTTGTATTTTGTTGCCAATTATTTCAAAATGAAACAAAACCCATTTAAACAAAATAATGTTTCATTTAGCACCTTATACGACAACATTTGAAAAAAAAAAATCCTCTGATGAGAAAATTTACAAAAAATTACAAAGGGCATATAACTATGGCATCGTTTGGTCTAACTGTTTTTTCATTTTATGGTGCCTTAAACATTAAAAACTCTTTTTAGTAACGGGTATTACCCCCTCTGGCTTGAATAACTGCATCCATACATCTTGGCATGCTCTCAATTTGGTTAGCAATGTCTTCTTGAGGAATAAGTTCCCATTATTCGCCAAGTGCTCGCCTCAACTCTTGTAACGATTCTGGTCTTGGCCGTCTATTCTTAACACGCCGTCCCAGCATGTCCCACACGTGTTCAATTGGGTTCATGTCTGGACTCCTTGCTGGCCATGGAAGAACATGGATTCCCACTTCTTGGAGATAATCTCCGATCGCATGGGCAATATGCGGCCGTGCATTATCATGCATTAAAACAAAATTATCGCCTACAAATTGGCCAAATGGCACAACATGATCAGCCAAACATTCATTTATATACCTATCAGCTGTTAGTCTTCCATTTTCAACAAAAACAAACTCTGTACGAGCATCCGTACACACTCCTGCCCAAACCATCACTCCACCACCTACATACGGCACATTTTCGGAAATGCAACACTGTGAAAATCGTTCTCCCCTCCTTCTCCAAGCTCTTCCACGTCCACCAGGTGAGCACAGATTGAAACGGGACTCATCGGTGAACAGAACACAGCTCCACTGTCCATTTCTCCAATCCCTGTGATCATTTGCAAAACGCAGTCGTTCAACTCGATGCATCCTAAGAAGTCTGGGACCAGTTGCAGGTCTATTTGATATCAGTCCACTTGCTTTCAATCTCCTAACTGTTTTGGCCGAAATTGGGCGTCCATGCATGTTAACAAATTGATGGGCTACACTAGTAGCTGGCAGGTTGCGCTCCCTAAGAACTCTCAACACCATATACCTGTCTTCATTTGGATTTGTAGCTCTTGGACGACCCGAACCTGGTCTTCTGGTATATTCTAGGGTCTCTCTATACCGTTTTATGGCATCATGGGTTGTGCTTCTAGCCATATTCATAACATTTGCAATGTAACGTACACTGCGTCCATCATCGTAAAGGGCTACAGCTCGAGCCACATCTTCAGGTCGCATCTTGTTTTAAGACAAATGTTACAACCCCACTTAAACTCAAAAAATGTAAAAATAATGAAATAACGAATGATAACGATAATGAAGCACAAAATGGTTGAGACAAAATTGTTATAGCTGAGACTCCGAAAGCAAAATTGGAATATTTGGTTGTAATGGCTTGTTTATAAAACAAAAAACAATCAACTATGTATACACATCTCCATAACAAAAGATGGCTACCATAATATTGTATGAGAAGATAATGTTTTGCAAAATACCAGCAAATATTAAAGTGTCCTGTTTTTTTTGTCCCTGAGTGTATTTATATTAAGGTGAAACGATCATTCTAAAGGGTAAATTGGAAAAACAAATACACTAGTGCCTGTTGCATAGCAATGGCAATGAGTTAGGTCACACTGTTCTTACGTCATTTGCTTAGCAACGGCAATGAGTTGCGTTCACTTTTCTGACGTCACTTGCTTAGTCATGGATCAGACTCCTGTATTCTTACAGTATTTGGTAGAGGAGTCAACTTATTTTCTTACATGAATTGTTTTCTTCTTTCTCTTATTATAGATCCATTTAACGCCTCTCGAACAAACCAATTCAGAACGAAACAGAATGAATGATCTAAATACTTTAAAAGATAAATAGTATATTTTCATTAGAGAAATTATGGAAAAATAATCATTAATAATGGAACACATAATTTACACTACATTTATTTCACTCACAGTCTTATTCAAAAACCTTATAAATAAGAACCAATTCCAGCCTTCCGCTGGGCACTTTGCAGAAATTACGTAGATGGGAGCCACCGGCGTGGCTCAGTCGATAAGGCGCTTGCCTGCCGGTCTGAAGTTGCGCTCGAGCGCGGGTTCGATCCCCGCTTGGAGTGATTACTTGGTTGGGTTTTTTCCGAGGTTTTCCCCAACCGCAAGGTGAATGCCAAGTAATCTATGGAGAATCCTGGGCCTCATCTCGCCAAATACCATCTCGCTATGACCAATCTCATCGACGCTAAATAACCTTGTAGTTGATATAGCGTCATTAAATAACCAACTAAAAAAACGCAGATGGGCTCTCGAAGTCTTTAAGGACTCCTTCGTTATCTTACAAGAATTTTTGTGGTTGTATATTATCACTTCATTGTCATTTAGGATATGAATCACAATTACAGATCATAATTTCTTATAAAAGAACACTATATTAAGAGATTAATCCTTATTCTTTGCTGAGAACGTTGGAGAAGTTTGGATCTTTAAGATGTCTTTACAAGAAATCGTCCACACCTGTGGAGTAACGGTTAGCGCGTCTAGCCGCGAAACTATGTGGCCCGGGTTCGATTCCCGGTCGGTTGAGGTTTTTCCGGGGTTTTCCCTCAACCCAATATGAGCAAATACTGGGCAACTTTCGGCGTTGGACCGCGGACTCATTTCACCGGCATTACCACCATCTGATTCAGACGCTAAATAACCTAAGCTGTTGAAATAGCGTCGTAAAATAGCCTACTAAAATAAAAAAAAATACAAGAAATCTTGTGGTTATATTTTAGCACCTCTTTGTAGTCATAAGACGTAAATAAAAATCTGTAGTAGTAATTGTTTACACTTGATTTAACAATTATTGTACAGCTAAGCCAACAATTAAATCATAATTCGATACGGGCTCTCAGAAGTCCAAAGTGACAACGAACAAACTTTTTTAATTTTAGATTAATTTATAAATAATATATATAAAATCAATAGAAAGGATATATATTTTTTAGACACTGATGACCCACGCATGTGTGTCATTCACTACACATAACAGAACAATTTTGGGGTCCCTATAGACCCACGTGACGATTGAAGGATACAATTAAATTTCTCAATAACATCCAACCCATACCTCTGATCAAGGTTCTGGCTGATATGTGTATCTATTATCAGGCAGTACATCTCACTTGACGATATGTGTTAGAGGAACAACAGTTGTTTGTATGCTTCTGAAATATGATTAGTGGAATATGTAGCTAATCAGCGATGTATGCATTGGAGGGGGAAAGAACCTGGCCACACTACGCCATTATGTCCTGGTCTAGTTGCCTCATGAGTGATGCCTTATTGGTGTTGTTATCGCCGTGGCCTCATGGTTAACATGTCGGCATCATACAATAACGTTCGGTGTGCTTTTAAAACATAATTTTGCCGACCGATTGTTGCTCTGCAGGTTTCACTCTAAGCGTCACGTTGTCACGTCTACTTCCTCTATAAGAATAAGCACTAGTTTGTTGTATTGTTAAATGGCTATTATTATTATTATTATTATTATTATTATTATTATTATTATTATTATTTCATATACGAGTACGTTGACATTCTTAACTCTTAATAATAACTCTTTAATAATAATTTTTAATCACATATCTTAATGTTCGTCCTCAGCACAAGACATTGCAACCTCGGTTTTAATCCACGTGGATTAGACAAGTAGGTGTCATTTAATAATGGAAGCAGCTTATTGGTTGCAATATTGAAATTGAGGCGAGTGATTGGAGCGGCGACATAAGAAATTGAAAACAATAATACAATTTAAATTTCAAAGACCTGCTGAATGTTACGCACGAGGCCGCTCAAAGACCTGCCGAATGTTAACCATGAGAGCGCGGCTATCATACTCGTACTTATGAGGTTCAAATCTGTCTTCCGAGTTGACTAAACAACAGTCCTACCAAGAGAATAAACGTTTCACGTATTTACAGCGATCCTATGAATCGCCTTTCATTATTTTTAATTTCCTCGGTATTTGTTTTCATAAACAGACTTTGGGTACCGTACTCCACGATGTGCTGAAATTTAACATCTTGAACGTCTCAGAAATGCTGTAGGCTTAAGGTATTAAATTCCAACTTACTTACTTACTTACAAATGGCTTTTAAGGAACCCGAAGGTTCATTGCCGCCCTCACATAAGCCCGCCAGCGGTCCCATTCCTGTGCAAGATTAATCCAGTCTCATCATACCCTACCTCCCTCAAATCCATTTTAATATTATCCTCCCATCTACGTCTCGGCCTCCCTAAAGGTCTCTTTCCCTCCGGTCTCCCAACTAACACTCTATATGCATTTCTGGATTCGCCCATACATGGCCTGCCCATCTCAAACGTCTGGATTTAATGTTCCTAATTATGTCAGGTGAAGAATACAATGCGTGCAGTTCTGTGTTGTGTAACTTTCTCCATTCTCCTGTAACTTCATCCCGCTTAGCCCCAAATATTTTCCTAAGCACCTTATTCTCAAACACCCTTAACCTATGTTCCTCTCTCAGAGTGAGAGTCCAAGTTTCACAACCATACAGAACAACCGGTAATATAACTGTTTTATAAATTCTAACTTTCAGATTTTTGGACAGCAGACTGGATGATAAGAGCTTCTCAATCGAATAATAACACGCATGTCCCATATTTATTCTGCGTTTAATTTCCTCCCGAGTGTCATTTATATTTGTTACTGTTGCTCCAAGATATTTGAATTTTTCCACCTCTTCGAAGGATAAATCTCCAATTTTTATATTTCCATTTCGTACAATATTCTGGTCACGAGTCATAATCATATACTTTGTCTTTTCAGGATTTACTTCCAAACCGATCGCTTCACTTGCTTCAAGTAAAATTTCCGTGTTTTCCCTAATTAAATTCCAACACACACAGAAACCTGATTATGAAAACAATCACCCTGAAATATAAAACTTTCACAAATATGTTTCTTGTTTAGTATTTCTCGTTATAAAGAAAGGTAATGTCGCTGCATTCATGATCACAATGTTACTCCACTTACATCAGTTCCATTTGCTTCTTGACCATTAGCCCATACATGCATTCGAAGCGTAGGCCATGTGTTTTGCGAACAAGTTACCTCCGATACTATTAATAATAATAGTAATCTCTCAATGTGTCTACTATTACGTTCCCTGCCCCTCTCTCTCTCTCTCGCGCTCACTCTTTCTTTGTGACCACAGAAGCCACGCCTTCTCTATTGCAACTGAGGTCGTGTTAGGGAAAGCCATTGATTTCAATTATGTACCATTGTTTCAACACCGAGTAGTAAGCAAGTTCGTTTGTAACGTAATGCCTAAGTGATTACTATCGGAGGCGTATGGCGTGGGATAGAGCAGGTGAGGAAGATTGCATCTCCTCATGCGACTACGTATCTGCCGACGCACAGAGGACAAATTGCTGTCGCTGGCAAACCGAACAATCAGTCGTTCAATATTCTGTGCTACCTTTGTTAACGATCACTATTATTGCTAACCAAACTGTTTACTACAATTATGTGCTATTTTATTTTAAATACCTAATTTTAGATGTTTTAATTCCACATACCAAGACGAGAGGCGAGAACATGTTATGTCAAACCTTATTAGTAGTAGTACTAAATAATGATAATAATAATAATAATAATAATAATAATAATAATAATAATAGTACTTATGGCTTTTTAAAGAACCCGGAGGTTCATTATCGCCCTCACATAAGCCCGACATCGGTCCTTATCCTGGGCAAGATTTATCCAGTCTCTGTCATCTCAAACCAATTTGAATATTATCATCCCATCTTCGTCTCATCCTTCCCAAAGGTCTTTTTCCCTCCGACCTCCAACTAACATTCTGTATGCATTCCTGGATCCGCCAATATGTACTACATGCCCTGCCCATCTCAAACGTCTGGACTTACTGTTCCTCAATACAATGCGTGCAGTTCTACGTTGTGTAACTTTCTCCATTCTTCTGTAACTTGATCTCGCTCAGCCCCAAATATTTTCCGAAACACCTTATTCTCAAACACTTTTAATCTCTGTTCCTCTCTCAAAGTGAGAGTCCAAGTTTCACAACCTGTAATGTAATTGTTTTTATATAAATTCTAACTTTCGGCTTTTTTGAGAGCAGACTGGATGGCAAAAGTTTCTCAACCGAATAATAACAAGCATTTCCCATATTAATTAATTCTGCGTTTAATTTCCTCCCGACTGTCATTTATATTTGTTATCGTTGCTCCAAGATATTTGAATTTTTGAACCTCATCAAGGGATAAATTTCCAGTTCTTGTATATACTGTACATTTCGTACAATATTCTGGTCATGAGACTATAATCATACACTTTGCCTTTCCGGGATTTACTTTCAAACCTATCTCTTTATTCCTTCAAGTAAAATTCCCGTGTTTTTCCTAATAGTTTGTGGATTTTCTCCTAATATATTCACTCATCCGCATAGACAAGTAGTTGATGTAACCCATTCAAGTCCAAACCCTCTCTGTTATCCTGGACTTTCCTAATGACATACTCTAGAGCAAAGTTAAAAATTAAAGATGATAATGCATCTCCTTGCTTTAGTCCACTGTGAATTAGAAACCCATCAGACAGAACCTGGCCTATACGGACTCTGCTGTAAGTTTCACTGAAACACATTTTAATTGATCGAACTAGTTTTAGGAATACCATATTGCATAAGAATATTATATAAAACTTCTCTCTTAACCGAGTCATATGGCTTTTTAAAATCCCTGATGTACTGTTCCCTTATACTCTTATTTTTTCTCCAATATCTATCGAATACAAAAAATCTGCTCAATATTCGATCTATTACGTTTAAAGCCATAATGATGATCCCCAATAATTTCATGTACATATTGAGTTAATCTTCTCAAAACAATATTGAACAAAACTTTGTATGAGGTCAAAAAAGGTGATGTTAATCAAAAGTTACTACAGTTAATCTTGTCCCCCTTCTTAAAGATAGGTACCGTACAATTATGGACTTCTACCATTGCTCTGGTATAATTTCCTTTTCCCAAATAGCAAGTACAAGCGTATAAATTTCACTAGATAATGCATGTCTACCCTCTTGTAGTAATTTTGCTAGAATTTGATCGATAGTTAGAAACTTGTACTTTTTCAGATTTTCTATCGCAGCTTCGACTTCAGAAAGTGTGGATTCGGGTATAAATGGCTCAGCAGTTTCTATTGAATTTCGTCCTGATCATTCCTATTTATTTTCTAATAATAATAATAATAATAATAATAATAATAATAATAATAATAATAGTAGTAGTTGGAAGGCCGGAGGGAAAAAGACCTTTGGGGAGGCCAAGACGTAGATGGGGGGATAATATTAAAATGAATTTGTGGGAGGAGGGATATGATGGTAAAGACTGGATAAATCTTGCTCAGGATAGGGACGGATGGCAGGCTTATGTGAGGACGGCAGTGAACCTCCGGGTTCCTTAAAAACCAGAAGTAATTAACATCTAAGTCAGTAGATGGCCACTACAATACGCTTAATGTCTCAAATTTGCATTTTTTGGACTATGTGTCTTAAAAAACCCTTCAGTTATAGAAATTTTACGATTCCGCTAACAATTTTTTTTGCTTAGTGATTATAATATTTTCTCTTTCCGAAGATAATTTTTACTTTCAAGAAATATAATTATTTAGACATTGTTTTGTAAGAGTTTTCGATTGTATTATTTCCCAGAAAATTTTTTTGATGCTTTCCTCGCAAAATTGTACCCGCAGTTTTGAAACTGTTTTATTATTATCTATCCTTTCTTGTCGAGATCTGAAGCAGAATATTATGTTGGAGAATATTTTAGATATTTTACCTCCACTTCATTTTACTCGCCTTTCCAAGTGCTAATGGATTTTGTAACGTGTTTATAGACTATACTTAAAGGTTTGTTTCTTTGTGCGATATTTTCATTCCTTTCAGTGTTTCGATTATTCAACGGTTTTTATTTTGTGTTTCTAAGCACGTATCCGGTGTTCATACCGTCAACCCCCAGCCTTTATTTCTGCCTCGTTTACTTTACTCTAAAACCTACATCACATACTAATAAGGCTGTAGTTGTTCCGTGTGATGTTGGTTGAGGATTTTTCAGTTACACGCGGTATTTTAGACTCCACTCTCTCTTTCTCTCTCTCTCGCTTTTCAAAACATAAAATTACCCGCTCGTTTTAATAAGCGTTATAGTCTAGGTTAGTTTATACGTGTATTTTTGTACATTCACATGTGTGTGGTTGGGTATGTTGTTCCACATTTTATTTAATAATAGTCCTAGGAAGATGGTATACTGCTGGAAAGAGGGTTAAAAAGATGAACTGGCGCGGAAAACGTATGGCGAGAGGAGAATGAAAAGAGCTTATTGTTTCCCAAGACCTTTTTAATTGAAGCGGCCTTCTCTTAATTAGATTCACGTTTGCTGGAACATGGCCACCCACTCGTAATAGAAAGTAACGTTGATAATGATGGTGGTTCGGAGTTTATGAAAATTACTCATCTCGTGAAGTCCAAATGCTTAGATAATTAGGAAGGGAAACGTATCCTCGCGCTTAAAATTCCAGAAGTAGGTCTCTAATTACTGCGCAACATAACATCCCTAATACTGTGGGTTACACAATTTTATTGTACCTACACCGTTCATGTCACGTGATGGGATGGGTTAACTGTTTTAATAGTGGGGTGTGATTTGATGACGTGTGATTTTGTCGCTGTGACAGGTTTATTACTGGTTCCGACTATTCGAAAATCACAGCTCCGAGAAATCCGACCGATACGTGACTCACAGCGATGGCGATGTATGTACCTATTTTATTTATTTATTTTGTTATTTATTTATTTATTTATTGGGTTATTTTACGACGCTGTATCAACATCTCAGGTTATTTAGCGTCTGAGTGAAATGAAGGTGATAATGCCGGTGAAATGAGTCCGGGATCCAGGATCGAAAGGTACCCAGAATTTGCTCGTATTGGGTTGAGAGAAAACCCCGGAAAAAACCTCAACCAGATAACTTGCCCCGACCGGGATTCTAACCCGAGCCACCTGGTCAGACGCTCTGACCGTTATCCTCCAGGTGTGTGTGTGTGTGTGTGTGTGTATGTGTGTGTGTGTGTGTGTCGATATTCGCCTACGTTCGCTATGCAAATATTTTGTCTCATTCTATAATTTTGTGAATGTTTAGTCTATATAAAACTCTGGTTAGGAGTAAGCTAGAGTATGCATCTATAATATGGTCACCTCGGTGCCAGTCCCATCAGATGCAAATAGAATGGATACAGAAAAGATTTTTACGTTATTTATATTTTAAAAAATATCACGTGTCGTCTTATGAAAAGCAAATTTCATATACTCAGTTACTTTTTAAATTGAATTATAGCACTTTAAAATCTAGACGATTAATAAATAGCCAAATTTTACTCTATAAGACTGTTAACGGTATATTGAATAACTGTGATTTTCTTAAATTCCTTCAATTCAGTGTAAAAAGAACAGAATTACATCATAGGCAACCTTTTGTAATTCCAATTTTTAGAACTGTTTTCTTCAAGAACTCTCCATTGGTTGTTATGTGTAATACTTACAACTCTCTGTCTTTAAACTGTGATTCTCAGTTAGATTTCAGTTTAACAGTTAAAAAATTTCATACAATATTAAAAATAATTGTATTTCCTTAGATATTTAAATTATGAATAAGTGTATTATAATGTTTTCTACTCTAGTTTTGAAATAATTTTGCATTACTATATTGACATTTGGTACCATATTAACTGCAATATTATATTCTAGCATCTATTATGTATCTTTCTTTCTTTCATTTGTGTTGTTTGTTTTGTTTTTTTATGTGTATTTTATATACGTATCAATGTAAGCCACCTATAATTGGAAGGTTGCTTCTGTTGGTGGTGAATTTAAAATAATAAAATAAAACATTAATAACTACAAAAATTACCTATACTTATTACTATTCGTAACTTCGCACGTAATTTGTCGCACTGAACATAAGGAAGGGTAAAGACTAAACAAACGCAAAGCGAGCTTCGGTTCTACAGAGACATGAACCGGTTTTCAACGGATTCGGTTATTTTAGTTTACATGCTTGATTTCTGCATATTGGTGGATGCCTATGGAGTAGGGCGAAGTTTGTAATATCTCGATATCCCCTCTCATGTTCGAACATTGCACGGCACTAGACAGTACTTCGGTACATTTACTTAATTGTTTTACTACTCTTCATTGTTTCGGGTATAACTGAGATCGTTATAAAGCTTCATAAATAAATTAACGTGAGTAATAATTCCACAGTCTCATCAGTAGAGTAACTGATTATTTTATTAGATTATTTCTCGATTAAGAAAATTAAACGACTGAGTTTAGTTCGCTTACAAAATCAATTAATTACCCTATTTATTATCTCAATGCTCTTTTCAGAGTAATATTATTTATCGTCAATACTATCAATATCATCTCTTAATCTACTTTTATATCCTTTAATTTCATGTAAGTGGGGTGTAACTTTTAATTATTTTATAGCTATAGCTTCGACTCGTGTATGATAAATAACGTCCACCCTCCAATGGCCCTTAAACATTTTATATTTGATGCATTTGTTCTATTTTATTGGAGATCCAACGATCATTGTCGCACAAAAGTGACGGTATTGCTATTCCCTTATAAGAAATCACTTGTGTTTCCTTTCTGGTTTTATGTCCCAATTTCATACGTATTCTACTACATATATTATGAAACTACGAGATATTTTATATGACCTTGTGGCAGTAATAAGACAAATTTTCTAAATAAAAAATGCAAAACGTGCTTCACTATGCCTATTGCATCACCAGTCACAAAATTCCTTATGCGCAATCTTTCCTCCTTTAAAAGTTCATGACCTGAGTTTTATGTACTTATTTACAAATGGCTTTTAAGGAACTCGGAGGTTCATTGCCGCCCTCACATGAGCCTGCCATCCGTCCCTATCCTGAGCAAGATTTATCCAGTCTTCACCATCATATTCCTCCTCCCACAAATTCATTTTAATATTATTCTCCCATCTACTACTCGGCCTCCCCAAAGGTCTTTTCCTCTCAGGTTTTCGAACTAACACACTATAAGCATTTCTATATTCACCTATACGTGCTGCATGCTCTGCCCATCTCAAAAGTCTGGTGGATTTAATGTTCCTAATTATGTCAGGTGAAGAATACAATGCGTGCAGTTCTGTGTTGTGTAACTTTCTCCATTCTCCTGTAACTTCATCTCTCTTAGCCCCAAATATTTTCCTAAGCACCTTATTCTCAAACGCCCTTAACCTGTTATCCTCTCTCAAAGTGAGAGTCCAAGTTTCACAACTCTACAGAACAACTGGAAATATAGCCCAACTGTTTTATAAATTTTAACTTTCAACTTTTTTGAGAACAGACAGGATGACAAAACCCTCTCGACAGAAAAATAAGAGGCATTTTCCATATTTATTCTGCGTTTAATTTCCTCTCGATTATGTGAGGGCGGCAATGAACCTGCGGGTTCCTTAAAAGCCATTTGTAAGTAAGTAAGTATCATATGTACTTGTTACTGTTGCTACAAGGTAGTTACTTGAATTTTTACACCTTTTCAAAGGATAAATTTCCAGTTTTTATATCTTCATTTCGTACTACGTTGTGGTCACGAGACATAATCATATACTTCATTTTTTTCGGAGTTTTCTTCCATACCTATCTCCTTACTTGCTTCAAGTAAAATTCCCGTGTTTTCTCTAATCGTTTGTAGATTTTCTCCTAGCATATTCACGTCGTCCGCATAAACAAGCAGCTGAATTTTACAAGCTAGTTGATATTTTGCAGCTATGCTTTATCATAGGCCATCGGTCGAAGAAATGTAGAAAGAGCAGGGAACGTTGAAGAGACGGTGTGCCACATAGGCCTATTACTCGAAGAGAGAGCGGAACGGGCCAAGCCCTAAAAGATGATGACTTTTATTACGAACTACATTATAGAAGCAGGTCATAGGCTTAGCTTAGCCGGCAGACGCGATTGTCATGTGATCCGGAGCTGCGCTCAGGCGTGGGTTTGATTCCCGCTTGTGCTGCTTATCTGGTTAGGTTATTTCCGAAGTTTTCCCCTTAACTTTAATGGGAATGTCAGGTAATCTATGGCGATTCCTCGGTTTCACCTCGTCCACACCTGTGGAGTAACAGTTAGCGGGTCTGACCGCGAAACCAGGTGGCCCGGTTTCGAATCTCGGTCGGGGAAAATTACCACGTTGAGGTTTTTTCCAGGGTTTTCCCTCAACCTAATACGAGCAAATGCTGGGTAACTTTCGGTGCTGGACCCTGGACTCATTTTACCGGAATTATCACCTTCATGTCATTCAGACGCTAAATAACCTGAGATGTTGATACAGCATCCTAAAATAACCCAAAAAATAAACAATCGGTCTCATCTCGCCAAATACCATCTCGCTATCATCAATTCTATCGATGTTAAATAACCAACTATTATAGAAACGATTCTTAAAAGAAAAAAACAGACTACTACAACAGTAATCAGAAAAAGCAGAGCGTTTCAGTACGTCGGAACTAAATCCTTCCAGTTTATAAACTGATGTGAAGTTCTCGTTTTTTGTCTCGTGTTATTTTGTATTCATCCTATTTAAGTTTCCGATTAGGTGAAACAAATTCAACACAGGCATTTCATGCCCTCTTGTCTGGTCGGGATTTTTTCAACTGTCATTTTTCCACACCGCATTCGTAATATATGCCAAGTGCATTGTTACGCTTCGTGTTTCTCGATTGCTTCCTATGCGTATAGGAATAAGAAATTCGTGGTCGTAAAGAGAAAAATTTTATATTGTGATACATGAAGCTGAAAAAACGTAATCACACAGAGAGAAAATCGAAAGAGCGATGAATTTGTCTAAAAAAAAATGTAGATGTTTTCTATATTCCAACCCAATGTATCCGATCTTTAAGGAAGGGTGTTGCTTTTTATTTTCTAGAGACACTTGTCTTTTTTATTTTCTTCCTTCCCCCCTTCCACCGCCTATGTTATAAAAAGTCCTGAAACTTTACTTCAATTCTATCCTTAAAAAAGAGAAACCCTTATTTCTTCATCGCATCCCTTTTCATCCCTCCTTCACATTGAGGTCTCTCTCCTAGACATCCAGAAGAGTTTTAAGAAACAAACAACCGTTAAATTGCGACTCGCGATTCATCACTCAACTTGACGGACTGTGAGAGAGAGAGAGAGAGAGAGAGAGAGAGAGAGAGAGAGAGAGACAAGACATCTCCATCCCATACACTCTCTTCCTGTTCTCTTTCTCTAAACTTCCGTTTCCTGTTTTGCGCCTTTCCTTCCTCTTCTATTCGCTAGCATCCCTTTACTTGTATATACGAGGCAGGACTAGAGGAAATAAGAGGGTGAGGGGTTGGAAAAGGGGGTTAGAAAGTGTGGGAGTTTGGTCCTACTCCCTACCACAGGAGTCTCTGATTTCCTCTCTCCTCTCACCTTCTCTTTCCCGCTTACTCTTTGCTTCATCTTCGTTTTGTTTCCAACGTTTGAAACTTCCCACAGGTTTTCCTCGTGATCCCCAGACTTCAGCTCCCACTACCCAGGTTTCTCTAGGGGGTTGCTGGATTAAACCCTTTCCCCCGTTGTCTCACCCTTCCCAGGCAAACACACGGGGTTTGCTGAAACAAGAATGGGGAAGGGGTGGTGGTCGGTCCGATATCAGGGTCGTATATTGCTTTTCACATCCGAGCGACTGAACTTGGCTTTCATTGAACTTGCTCTAGGAGCCCGACTTCGCAGGTGCCATCGATATAACAACCGAATTGTTCCGGCCCAGACTTATGAAGCCGCTTCCATATGGAGATTAGGCCTTGGCACACAATGACGGTCGCGAGGTTGGGATTTTATAACCCAAAAGTCTCTAAATTTGTCCCGTAACAAAGTTCAAATACACAGACTTAAAATCCTTTCTCTCCATAAACCCCAGTTTATTATATGTTTGCAAAGTAAACGTATAGAAGAGATTATGTCCTCATATTAAGCTGTCTTAACATTTTCCAATCTACTGGGAGATATTTTAAATCGTAGATTAGTTTATGAGCGTAAAAATAAGAGAAGATCCATCGCGTGGCTCAGATGGTAGCGCTTTTGTCTCTTTCTTTTTTAACTCTGATATTTAACGACGCTGTATCAACTGCTAGGTTATTTAGCGTCGATGGGATTGGTGATAGCGAGATGAGGGCGAGGAATCGTCATAAATTATCTGGCATTTGCCTCACGGTTGGGGAAAACCTCGGAAAAAAAACCCAACCAGGTAATTAGCCCGATCGGGAATCGAACCCCCCGCCCGAGCGCAAATTCGGATAGTAGACAAACGTCTTAGACGACGGAGCTACGTCGGTGGCTTTTGTCTACCGGTACCACGCTTTAGAGTGGGTTCGAAACCTGCTTGGGGTGATTGTATTATTGAATTTATTTCGAGGTGTTCACCAACTGTCATTTAATCCGATTGCGAATTGCTGACTCATCTCGCCAAATACCATCTCACTATCACCACAATCTAGTATATACAGTCACGAAGTTCAATATGTAATAAATATGCATCCATAGATAGTTGCTAACCACTAGGATCGCTAATATCGCCTCATTATAGACAATGCGAAATAGTATCTGCACAGTCTATTGTTCCTAGCAACCTCAACAACTCAAGCTTCGTGACTGTGTATACTAGGCTGTGCTATCACCAAGTCCATCCATGCTACATAACTTCGTAATTGATACAGTTGTTAAATAATCACTTAAAGTGTAAGATCAAGAAGGTCCATTCCACCGCTGTGAAGTAATGGTCAGCACATCTGGCGGATCCGGGTTCGACTCCTGATTGGGACAAATTACCTGGTTGGGTTTTTTTTTCCGGTGTTTTCCCCTCAACCAATTGATGCAGCATTTCTGGGTAATGTTCGGCGTTGGACCTCGGACTCATTTCGCCATCATTAATTCACATGTCATCAAGAAGTCATTGTATGAACTATAGAATTTGTATAGCCTCCGCGTTCAGTTAATACCAAGCTTGTCTATTGATTAAGTCTTCTCAGATGCCGCTTTATTTACAAGGAGCTTTAACATATCGAGTTTTCATTCCGAAACTTCCCAGTATAAATAATTATTTATTTAAATTACATTTAATTTTAGGAACACGTTAATTTAGATATTGAGGAGGGGAATTTAAAACAGTTCTAATAGCATTTTAGGTTCCACTACCTCACACCTGAAAGAGAGTTTTCTCGTGCTTAATTTCTAAATTATGTTTTTTTAAACGACGATCGCAACTGCCGAGTTTATATCAGCGTCGCCAGTGTGCCGGAATTTTGTCCCGCAGAAGTTATTTTATATATCGCTAAATATAGTGACTTCTCGTGCTCAAAGGAGGATTCGATGCATAATAAATTTACAGGAATAATAACAATAAAATAACATCTAAAATTAAAAATTACTCATAACAAATTGCTTACAGACTTTTTAAATTTCAAAGTGTTGGAGGTAAATAGATGTGGGTATTTCTTTATTAATTTCTTATAAATTCTAGGCCCAATATCAGAATTGTGCTCGTTAAACACTTGGATTCAAACAAACGTATTGTATCTATGCTTTTGGTTTTGGGTTGTGAGTATATGATCGGAAATATGTGTGATTTTTATGTATACCATTTAATAATTCATTGACATAAATTTGATGTATTTTCAAGGCTATAAATTATAACTGTAAGAATAATTTTTCGGTAGTATAATCAATAGGTTTTTAGACATATTTTAATTATTCTTCTCTGTATAAATCTAGCGGATTAAGTTTAGTTTTATAAGTACTAGCGGAAAGGAAAGGAATCTGAATTGAAAAAGTGCAATTTTAGTTTAGTATTGGGTTATAGCCTGAAATAAGACAAGGTAAACATTACGTAGTACATTCATTGGTAAGTAATTTCGTAACTGAACATAATAATATATAATTCTACGTAATTTATTACAAAGGTAGTTGGTTCGTTTGTCCCATTTCAGATGTTTGTCAATAATTATTCTTAAATATTTATCCTCTGAAGATTCATTTATAATTGAAAACCATATAATGAAGATCATATTTTTACTTCAAGTGAAAAGCTTGTGTCAATTTAGTTTTATCTGTAAATACTAATAATGGAACAATGTAAAACGTGTTTGTTATTCCTATGTCTTTTATCTCTAAAACGGGATTTAGTTCTACCATTTGTTGTCAGAAGCAGAGTACCGATATGAAAAAAGTCGCTTTTTTATACGCAGACAAGTGGGTTGAATGGATGGAATGGATATCTTGAACAAGCTGACGTGTTAGAAAATATGTTTCGCGACAAACTAGCTTGGAAAAAATAAAACAGAAAACTTTTCATGTATAATGAAAATCGTGTACATGACAGCGTAATCAACAAGCAACAAGTTCTCTTTCACTTTATTTTTTATATAAAAGCAAATAAAACACTGTAAGAGCTGTTGTTAAGATTGTTCTACTTAATGTTCAGTACATGATACATAGAGCTACTAGTTTTGTCTTCTATAGTAGGTTAGGTAATAATTGATAGTTACAGAATTCCAGAATCATTACCTTATGCTGAAATATACTTAGCTGCCTAATATTAGTGGTTATTTGTGTTGGATCGAAAGCCTATAAACATCTATTGATTGGTTCTAGAGTTCACTTACCTAAGCAATCTTATGTAGAGAATTAATAGTTGCATAGTTTTGTTGCAAAAACGTATAATCAAAATTTGTTTGAAAAGGCGACTTGATTATCTAACAAATTTGATCCATTCCGAATTGAATGTTTTTAGAATTGACCAAATTTATAAATACTCTTTAATGAAATTCTATCATAAAAATAGAATTAAATTTGTAGCTCAGCCACATGATCATAATACAAGACGAAATGAAATTCTTAAATTAGTTGAACCTAAATATTTCACATCTGCTGCTTTACTACACAGTACAAATTATGGTCCACGTCTATATAATTCGATAATAAAATTTCATCCAGAATTGACTACTTTAAGCAATGAAATTTTCAGATCCAGAATTAAAAAAATTATATGACAGACTTCCCTGTATTATATTATATACCATGTAGGCCTATTGTAAAAGAAGTTTATTTCTGTCCTAAGTATATTTTTTTATCTTATCTTGGTTACTATATCAACATGACCTATACTAATTATACTACTAATAATAATTTAATATTAATCCACCAATCTCAACATCGTCTCTTTTTTCACTCAGTTATTACTAGTATTATTATTTACTAATTTTATTGTCATCTTTATGTAACCTTTTTCCTTAAGTATTTTGTCTACAAAGTATGTATATCTATGTAACGGAACTGTCCCCGAACACGAGCTTTGCTCTTTCGGGGTATTTTAATGTAACGTTTCCATGTGTATGTTATTATTAAATAAATCTAAATCTAAATAGTTAAAGACTAATAACTGTTCACAGGATGAGAGGGTTATGATGTTCTTATTTGAAATATGTTTGCGTCTTATCTCCTTATTTTAATGAATCAGTACGAATGAAACTATGCGCAGTTACTTACTTACTGGCTTTTAAGGAACTCTAACTGTTCACAGGATGAGAGGGTTATGATGTTCTTATTTGAAATATGTTTGCGTCTTATCTCCTTATTTTAATGAATCAGTACGAATGAAACTATGCGCAGTTACTTACTTACTGGCTTTTAAGGAACTCGAAGGTTCATTGCCGCCCTCACATTAGCCCGCCATCGGTTCCTATCCTATGCAAGATTAGTCCAGTCTCTATCTTCATATCCCACCTCCCTCAAATCCATATTAATATTATCCTTCCATCTGGTCTTTTTCCCCTCCGGCCTCCCAACTAACACACTATATGCATTTCTGGATTCGCCCATACGTGCTACATGCCCTGCCCATCTCAAACGTCTGGATTTAATGTTTCTAATAATGTCAGGTGAAGAGTACAATGCATGCAGTTCTGCGTTGTGTAACTTTCTCCATTCTCCTGTAACTTCATCCTTTTTAGCACCAAATAGATTTATTTATCTATCAAAATGTGATCTATTTGGTTGTGTGTCAATCCACCTGGAGAAGTCCAAGTATATTTATGTATATGCTTATGGGGAAATGTTGTACTTTTGACAATTAAATTTTTTGGTGTCGCAAAGTTGGCTAACCTAACACCAATGTCATTACTAGTTACGTGTAGGCTCTCTTTTCCAATAGTCAGTCGGTTTAAAAATATCCTCCCGTCCTGCTTTAGCATTGAAATCCCCCAGTAAAATTTTCATGTGATATCTAGATAACTGATCAAAAGTGCGTACCAATTCCTCATAGAATCTATCCTTTATATGGTTGTCTTTCTGTTCTGTAGGGGCATGAGCATTTATAACTATGATATCGCACCATCTACCCTTAAGTACTAAATACGGTAATCTGTCACTGATAAATTCTATCTTTTTTACTGCTAACTTTATTCCTTTATGAACTAAGAATCCTGTTCCTAATTGGTGATTATTGTTGTCTTCCCCGTAATACAACAAGTAATATGCCATTCCCATCTAACCTAACCTCTTGTACTCCCACGAAGTCTATTCTATATCTAGCTACTTCTTTCGTTGCTAATGTTACCCCACCTGTTCCATAAAGACTAGTTACGTTCCAAGTTCCAAATCGCATAACCTTATTCCTTTGCTGTGGTCGTGCCAGAGAATCGATCCCATTCCGAGGCTTATTGTAAGGTTTCGTAACAAGCTGTTTTTTACGGTGATGGATTGTTAGCTCTTCGCCCAACCCCCAAGATGGAGGACCACCCCTTATCGGCTGTCCACGACTGTTTATTCAATGTATTTGCAGCTATCCTCCATATCTGGAAGCCGCCTCTTCTGTCCGCAACCTGAGGACGCGTTACTTTTCGGACTCGGATTTGGGAGGTCCCAGGTTCAAATTCCTCTAATCTGAAAGGGTTTTTCCATGCTTTTCGTCTCACAGGCAAATGCCGGATTGGAAATTTACATATAATTCATTACATCACCGCCTTAATCATCACACCAATATCATAAACATTAAAACAAAATCTAAAATCAGTTACATGAACACAAATCCTCTACAGTGTACGCAAGTTCTATTCTGTACTGTTAGAAATATTTGTTTGTTAGTTAATTAATTAATTTAATTATTTAGTCATTCATTTCTATATTTATTTATTTGTTTGTTTATTTATTTATTTATTCTTTTGATTATACATGTCCAGGTATATGGAATAAATGCTGGTAGTTCGATGTAGTTCATTTACAATACTCAGTACAAAAAATACGTAGAATAGCAAGACAAAATGTAAAAAAAGACACAGTAGAAGGAGAACGAATGCAATAGGTCTACGATATAAAATGGAGAGAATACAACACAAGGATAATAATAAATATATTATATATATTTATAATATATAACAAAATGATTCTATAAAAGTGAGCAAAATACAAACAGTGGATGATAGAAAAGCAAAAATAATAAAAAAATTAGAACATAATAAAGAAATTTATGTTAGGTACCTATGGAAGTTTAACGCTTAACAGACCTATAATATAAATTAATAATTAATCGTTATGAGGGTTTTCTATTAATAGGCCTATCTTTAGTTATTTAATAATTTCAAATTCGGATTTCGCTTAATAAAGTTATTGTAGAATCTTAGTCCGAAATTTGTACTATACCTTATACAGGCTTCAGTAATAAATAAAGTTCTACTATTACAACTACTAACATTAATATTAACACTACTAAGTCTAATATTACTACTAATACTACCATCATTAGTGTTTTAGTGTTATTACTGCTACTACTGTTCTTTTCGAAAGTTAGTGAGAGGAATTATTAACCTTACTGTTAAAATGTAACACAATTTCGGTCTACCTCCGTTGAGAGTAAAAATAAATATCCTACACGAGACGTGCGTCGTTTTGAAATGATATATTAAATTCGGCCTAGGTGCAACAAATGAAGAGAGGTTTGAATTACACAAACACATTTAAATTTTCGTATAGTTACGTTCATATACTAGTATATGGCTCCATCAGAACAAATGTGAACAGTTGGAAAATAATGTATAACATTTCCCATGACATACGCATTGTTAAAAAAAACTCTCATCGTTTCCAGGAGAAACAAATTTAAATAATTCAGAAAACGCGTTTAGATGTTGCGCAGAGGTTATGTACTGTACCTTTAGGCCTACGCGTTGATGGACTAGATTAATGGACGCGGTGAGTTACTTAAAATTTTGGTTGTTTAACTATGGCAAAATATAATACAGTCCCTCACTGTAACATGCACACAGCCACCAGCCATAACAATAACACTGTATGGACGTATAGAGCTACTGAAACTTCGCAATGGCGATTTAAATGACTCACTTTATGGTTACTCGCATTGGAATTTAGTGTTTTCAACAGAGAACTGCGGAATTGAGGGAAATATTAACGTAGCCCAATTTGACAGTGTTTCATATTAATTAATTGTAAAAGTAATAGATAAAAATTATACAAGTTTCTGAATTTACATACTTAAGAAATTCACTTGCAGAACATAAAAGTGATCTACACGTCAAATTACAAAAATATATCTATAACTTACTAATAATAAATCTGTAGCCGAAATTTTTCTGGTAATTTTTTATTTTCCAAAAATAATTGGTCCTAACATAATTAACCACCCTGAAACCGAAAATTGCTTTTTTGAAATTTTTGTTTGTATGTATGTATGTATGTATGTATGTATGTATGTATGTATGTATGTATGTATGTATGTATGTATGTATGTATGCATGCATGCATGCATGCATGCATGTATGCATGTATGTATGTATGGATGTTTGTTACCTTTTCACACGATAATGGCTGAACCGATTTATATGAATATTGGAATATAAATTAAGTTCGTTGTAACTTAGAATTTAGGCTATATGGCATTCAAAATATTTTATTTAAAAGGGGGGTTATAAGGGGGCTTGAATTAAATAAATCGAAATATCTCCCTTATTATTAATTTTCATGAAAAATATTACATAACAAAAGTGTCTTTAAACATAATTGTCGATAAGTTTTATTCCATGAAAAATTTTGATAGGACTGATATTTAATGAGATAAATGAGTTTCAAAATAACAATAACAACGCCATCTAAGGCGGTGTAATGAAATAAACAACAAATGACTTGGTCTATAAGGGGCCTTGGACAACAACAATCGAAAGCTATGAAAGATAGCCTACAGAGAATGTTTCTGTGTTTGTATGAAGTAATATCGGAAGCTGAATTAACCGATTTGTATAATTAATTATTAATTCACCATTGGAAAGTGTAGTTTCTCTAGATGGACATAGTGGAGTAACGGTCAGCGCGTCTGGCCGCGAAACCAGGTGACCCGGGTTCGAATCCCGGTCGAGGCAAGTTACCTGGTTGAGGTTTTTTCCGAGGTTTTCCCTCAACCCAATACGAGCAAATGCTAGGTAACTTTCGGTGCTGGACCCCGGACTCACTTCACCGGCATTATCACCTTCATTTCATTCAGACGCTAAATAACTAGAGATGTTGATACAGCGTCGTAAAATAAAATAAAAAATAAAATAAATAA
This sequence comes from Periplaneta americana, assembly GCF_040183065.1. Lineage (NCBI taxonomy): Eukaryota > Metazoa > Arthropoda > Insecta > Blattodea > Blattidae > Periplaneta > Periplaneta americana. The sequence goes on from NC_091121.1 coordinate 27,189,935, forward strand.
ATTAATTAATAAATAGATGGACATAATGCTATAATGTTATTAGTAATTCAATGGAAACATAAAGCAAGTAATATAAAGTATACACATTAAATCTAAATGATGTCATTTGCATTAAACTATGGTTGCATGTAATAACAATTAAGAAACATGTTAAAGGAATTGTCATTGCACCAAATGAGTGGTCTCTGGATCAAAATGATAGCATTTTAATTTTTTTAATATAATTTAAATTAAGCAACATATTAAACGATTTATCCTTCTATCAAACACGAATGTTCCCTGGACCAGATGTCATATTTTAATTATGTAATTACTTTATATTTATGTCTAATGGGTACAGCGGAGCGCACGGGTACGGCTAGTAATGAAATAAATGGAGTTATTAGGAGATATTTTGGCAAACAGATGACAATGGATACAAAGTTAAGACTACAGAACATAACGTCAAAAGCAGTACTCAGTTATGGAAGCGAAATTTGGATATTAAATAAATGAAATTCACAGAAACTTGAAGCAGCTCAGATGCCTTTTTTTTTATCGTTATTGGGTATAACGATGTTGGACCATAAAAGAAACATAGATATCCGAAAAACATTTTAAGTTCCTTGTACAAGAAATTTAAGAATATCAGCAACAGTGGAAAAAGAACCATGGAAAAATAATGAAAAGGGAGAGACTTCCTAGATTAGCCTCAGTATACAAAGTGGAAGTGATTAAGTGTACGGTTAATTACAAAAATTAAGTTTGAAGTTCCAGCAGTTCGAAAACATCGTCGCTAATACATACTACTCGTGATAAAGGTGTAAGAGGTTAACGAACTCGCTGATTCTCTGTGCGTAAGCTACGATTTACCAAGACGTTGCCACTCGATTTATTTGTGCAATGGCTTGAATTTAGGGCTTAGACAAAATTAATAACCTCTCCCAGCTAACAGATGTCTATTAAATATGGTAAGAAGTTACAGATAATATATATTTTTGTGTACGAACTATATTGTATACAAAAAATATGCTACCTGTAATTTCTGTATGATATTTAATAGAAATCTGTTACATAGGAGAGAAGTAAAATTATTAATTCTGTCTAAATGCACCCGCTATAAAGGGGTAGATTTCTTGCGCAAACGTAATTAGAGTTTCTACACAAAAGATTTGTGTCACCTGTAAGGCCTGTACAAAGTTTCATACCAATCCGTTAGAATGCAAAGAACTTATTAATTTTGTCCGGCTACTAGATTTGGGTTCTGATCCACGGAGCGTTTTTAAGGTTAAATAAAAATGTGTCCAATGTGTTTTTAACCGGATGTTCTGTGTCATGTGAATAATGTTGCGGGATAAAAATACTCACACAGTGATTAAAAACTTCCTTATTACATGATTCTTTTCTGCTGTTAAGCCAAACATGTAATAGTTGTCACCGCGTTACCGTATGCACCACCACTGAAAAAAAAAATACTGATAAATGCGCAAGAACACGCAAACTTTAAAACAAGGACTCAACACTATGTGATGCTGTACTAAAAGAATTGTTATAACCCGACGTGACCGGCTGTACTAAAACTCACATTATATTTGGAGAACTTAAATATATATACTTACAAATGGCTTTTAAGGAACCCGAAGGTTCATTGCCGCCCTCACATAAGCCCGCCATCGGTCCCTATCCTGTGCAAGATTAATCCAGTCTCTATCATCATACTCCACCTCCCTCAAATCCATTTTAATATTATCCTCCCATCTACGTCTCGGCCTCTCTAAAGGTCTTTTTTCCCTCCGGTCTCCCAACTAACACTCTATATGCATTTCTGGATTCGCCCATACGTGCTATATGCCCTGCCCATCTCAAACGTCTGGATTTAATGTTTCTAATAATGTCAGGTGAAGAATACAATGCGTGCAGTTCTGTGTTGTGTAACTTTCTCCATTCTCCTGTAACTTCATCCCTCTTAGCCCCAAATATTTTCATAAGCACCTTATTCTCAAACACCCTTAACCTATGTTCCTCTCTCAGAGTGAGAGTCCAAGTTTCACAACCATACAGAACAACCGGTAATATAACTGTTTTATAAATTCTAACTGTCAGGTTTTTGGACAGCAGACTGGATGATAAGAGCTTCTGAACCGAATAATAACACGCATTTCCCATATTTATTCTGCATTTAATTTCCTCCCGAGTGTCATTTATATTTGTTACTGTTGCATATATATATAAGAAGAAAAATATTTTACAAACTTGAAATTGAAGTTCCATTAGTAAGAACGTACCTATCTGGACAGATTCCGTGTCTCTCAATACAATGAATCACTAACATTTGGCTCTTTTTCACCCAAATAGTAAGCCTCTCTGTCTACGACTGAACACCAACTAGAAGTGTTAGAAAAAAATCTCAATATTTATACCTTTCTAAAAACAACTCGCCGCTCATAAAACAGTAAAAGCTATTTCTCACAATATTCTCCAAATATTACATGAATTCACATTCATGTATACCTAACTAAACAAGTTGAAATTTGATTTTTGTCCACTTAAATTGGAAAAATTGCACACTGTGCGATTCTCCCCACAATTCATTTTAACGGTGTCGTTACTGTTGATACGCCTACTTTTGGCAGTAACTTTCTAAAATAGTAGTATTTTACTTCATTTTATTCTGAATTGTATGTATATACATACATTTATTACTTACCCTTAATACGACAGACGAAAGTGTTCTTTGAATCCCTGCAAGAAGGATGGACTTCAAGCAAGTTAAATTGTAGAACTCTGTCGTAATTTAAATTCTCCTCCGTATTCCTTTTGATCCGTCTGCCTCCAAATTAGTTGACTGCATTACATTTGCTAATAAAGTCTACTGTCATTGGTTTCAATTACATTATTCACCACTATTACGATCATTTGCTAATCTGTTTTCTCTGGACTCGTTTATTCAAAGGGAGTGAATGGGATTGAGAGAGATTTTTTTATCCAGAGTTCCCGAGGCAAATGGACAAAATTTCTGCCCATCCCACCGCATCCTCTAGGGGAACTAATTTAACCGTATTACGTCCTGTATTACCATGAAGTTGAGCCAGCTTATGTGAATGTTGGAAATAATTTTGTAACCAAGGCCTGAAGGCAGTAATGTTTGATTTAGCTCGCTAAATGGTAGTTTGAAGGAATAATTTGAATGTAAGCCATACTGTACTTCGTGGATGATTTGTAGTTATATTGGCTTGAATGTTATTTCAATGTGATTAATAGGGGGCATATTTGAGCATATTTGCATGTTTACTTCCTTATTTTATTATTTTTATGCAAGCTCCCTATTTTCTGAGGAACTATAAATTATACTGGGTGTTCAGTTCAAAATGTGTCGTGGCTCGCTGTATGTCGTCATGTGGCTAGCCGATGAGCCTAGAGAATTCAATCTTCCTACACTTCCGCAGAGGCGTATTACCTAAATGCAAGAGAGGTTGCCTAACAAGTACGGCGTTCATTCTGAAGATTACTTACCGATACGTACGGTAGCGCCAGTAGTGGCAAGAATGTGAACTGTTTGGAAACACGTACTGAAGTGAGTTTTTTTCTTACTGTCGGGATATGGGGAGAGGGTTAAGACGATTACTTTCGTATTTGTTGACATTAACTTGGACGGTCAACATGGACACGGAGAATTTTGATTTGTGTTGTGGAATGTTGCCGTACGCAATCATGATAACAAATACCCTGCGTACGACTTGCCCGCGCAAAGCACAGTTCGAAAGAGGTTATGGTAGCACACAGACTTTACAGACCACCATCTGTTGCTACGACATTCAAGTTATACCGTACACGTTCTCAAGTTCAGATTGAACGCCTTGATTAATAGGCAACTTCTCTGACATAAAAGCTGAAACTCGCTTCAAATCGCTGACTCACAACAGTGACGTCATGACACACTTTGAAATGAACACCCAGTACTTACTTACTGGCTTTCAAGGAATCCGGAGTTTCATTGCCGCCCTCACATAAGCCCGCCATTGGTCCCTATCCTGAGCAAGATTAATCCATTCTCTATCATCATCAAAGCTCGGAACTTGGGGACTTGTGTCTTTGCACGTGGCTAGGCGATCAGACTTCAATGTCAACAAACTCCCTCTTCCAGCACGGAGGTACTGTTGGGTCTGCTATAAAAGTGGTTTCTGGCTAGAACAGAACAACATATTGATAGTGAATTATGGTAGGTTGAAACACGTAATTATATAGCATGTATATAATAGAAATAAACGTGAGACATATATCAGATTTACTGTTCTTCTCTGTACATTTTATTACCGTGTATCACTACGTACATTCGAAGATTTTCGAACCCATAACTTCTTCGCTGATTTGAAACGAGAAAAACTTATTTCCACGTCACATGAATTGACGGGAGCAAACTTAAAATAGGCCTACTGAATGTTTTCACTGTCACTGTTTTCTGTCCGATTATCACCATTTGCTAGCTGATCTCGTATCTGAGGAAGATTAGTATATCCTAAATTTTTCTAAAAATAGTTTTCAATTTGTGTGTCACTTTCAGGGTAGGTTCCTCTGCTACTTGGTCCGTGACTATGGACACATTTTCCATCAATTTAAGGGACTGCAATGTCTTTCAATGAATTCTCGTTTCCAGCATCTAATTTGTGTGTGGCACAACTTACAAAATATAAACTCTTCATTCGAAGAAAATAATGTATCTCCTCCGAATTCCTCCAAGAAATTCTGTACCGGTACCTTAAAAAAAATGTATTTTCAAACTTCTATAATACCCATTCGAATAACACGTATTTTCTAATTCCTCAAACAAGCCGTTTACTTGTAATTCTCTGAATGTCTTGGCTTCGACATGACACAGTTTCTTCGTCCGTCTTCCTGTCATTCGATGTGACCACTTATTAGTACATACGACTGTCCCTGAGCACTTGCATCGTGAGCTTTGTGTACGTTGTACCTCCAACCTTACTCATACACAAGATACACAAGTACCCAAGTTCCGAGCTTTGATCATCATATCCCACCTACCTCAAATCCATTTTAGGAGGATGACAATCATATTAACAAGTTACACTATTTCCATATTTGACGTGTATGGTGTTAAACGTACTTAAGCTACCTCAAATAAATTTCTCCAGATATGGCGTGTGTAAACACAGAAGCATGTCATTCCAGAGACTAACTAGAACATTAGTGTACAATAGTGTTCTGCTATACCCAGCCACTTGCGCTGTTAGGTCGTAAGAGTTTCTGCATGGGGAGGGGGAGAGTATTTTGATTCATTTGCCGACGGCTTTTCCCGACCCTGAAACTAACAGAGAGAATATAGCACGTAATGTGTGTAAATCCATAGACCTCCCTGTTTTGTGGTTAGTGATAGCACACCAGAACTGCTGTGAAAATGATACAATGTTGCCAGTATTATTGGCAGCTCTAAGTGCATATTCATGTTCACTTGTTTTCTACAGTATTCACATCGGAAAACCTGGACGAAACGCAACATGATGAATAAAGGCTATAATGTATATGACAAAAGAATCAAACAAAAAAGTTGTGATGCTTTTTTCAACAATATAATGTGGTCAACATTGTTCGTTGCTGATAATTAAACTCAATTCAGAGTCAAATTATATGTAAAAGAGTTATCAAGCTGTATGTTCAAGGTTAGTAGCGACATAAATATTGCAATGTTTAAGCAATACAATACTTGACTTTATAAAATGCGTAATTATTTTAGATTAAATTTAATTGATTCCAGATGAAATATAGAACGTAATTTTACGAAATTTCAACGTACTTTGTCTTGAGGTGAAAAGTGGATATACAGAGTGTTTAAAAATTCCGGGGCATAATTTCAGGTATGTGTTTCCCACATGTAGACAATCAAAATAGTTCATTACAACATGTGTCCGGAAATGCTTCATTTCCGAGTTATGGCCTTCACAACATGGAAATTCACCGGAACGTTTCCCTTTCCGCAGGTCGTTGTCATTATAGAAGATGTTCAAAATGTCCACCTCCTGCTTGAATACAGACCTCACATCGATGTCTCATTGACCTGCGAACACGATCCCAAACTCCAGGAGTATTGCGTATGTCCTCAGAACATGCCACAATTCGATTCCGAAGGGATTCCAAATCAGGCACCGGAGACGAATAAACCAATGATTTTAAATGGCCCCACAAGTAGAAATCGAGAGGCTTCAGATCAGGTGTACTTCTGTACTTCTGGAGTTGTAGATCTTGGTCGTCCCCTTCCCAAACCAGGAGAGTTAAATTTTCCATACTCGCACAGACGGTAATGGAGACGTACAAATGTCTTCCGATCTGGACATTGTCGCTGTGGGTACCTCTCCTGGTACAAACGACGAGCCAGCGCAGCATTGCCGTCCGCCTTACCGTACATGAAGTATATCTCTGCCAGCTCTTAATTTGAATACAAGTCGCACAGTCTAACGCCTACACAACACTGAATGTAACCTTCGCCTCGGAATGAACTGTCAGAGTGCCCTCTTAATGTCTCCTTTAACTGCAACGACCTGCGGAAATAAAAACGTTCCGGTGAATTTCAATGTTGTGAAGGCCATAACTCGGAAATGAAGCATTTCCGGACACATGTTGTAATGAACTATTTTGATTGCCTACATGTGGGAAATACATATCTGAAATTATGCCCCGTATTTTTGAAACACCCTGTATATATGGTGTTTCCGAGGTGGTGTTACAAACTCTCAGGGACGATGGCGTAGGGCACATATATCAATCTGAGATAAGGAACCCCGGTCCGGAAATGAGTGAGTCGAAAGGTATAAGCAAAAATAGTTGTGTGGAAATGGAATTGTAATTTGGAACCACATGCCCTCCTTCCCTTAACCTTTGGAACAGTCGTGGAAAGATGGTATGGGCTGGATGTCTCCTACGTGGGTACTTGTACCCGATACAATCTGTGAACTTGACCACTATTCCCATTGGCTCATCCTTATTCGAAAATCAGATCTGCTTATTCCGCTCTCGTGTACTCCTCCATTTCACTAGGTCTGATCGAGTGGACACTGCAACTTGTACACATACACTGCTGTCTACAGACGTGCATATCAGGACCGACCATGTCCGTTACACATTACGCTATCTGCAATGCTTTAGTGTAGTTTCCTGTCCCCACCCCTCAGACAGCGCACTGAATGGAATACTGTAAGTAGACAACGTAAACAACGCCAGATGAATACAGTATGCGTAAGATGTACAGATAAATGCACATAAATAAGGTGTACAGAGGAATAAAATTATTTCATTTCCAGAGAACTATTTTTGCTTGTAACTTTCGACTCGGTCATTTCCGGACCAGGGTTCCTGATCTCAAATTGATACATGTGCCCTTCGCCAATATCCCTGAAAGTTTGTAACACCACCTCGGAAACACCCTGCATATATATATATATATATATGTATTTATATTTATATACACACATACAGGGTGAATCAAATGTCTGAAACGATATAAATATCTTATAAATGCTTGATTTTCGATTGCTATAGGTGTTACCAGTATGTGATGCAACTTTGAAATTTTAAATGGAAGGGTGATCATGTAGGTACTCAAAATCATGTGAAATTTTTCGAAAAAAAAACAATGGTGCAATCCGTTTTGAGATAGCTCTAATCGTTTTCAAGTTATTTAAAGATAAATGTTATAATGATACAAATATTATTTACTGCATATATAGATATTTTGTAACATGTTACAGTGCAAAGGAGGCTTTGGAACCGGTATTTTTATGCAATTCTAGTAATTAACTTTCCTCTTTTCTACGTTTTGAAACATGAAGAATCGAAAAACGGAAAAATAAGTACAAGATGTCTTTTTATTAGAATTCTTAATAAATTCCTTTTAAATGAAACAAACACAGTTTTTTTTATATTTTCAATATCTTCCGGTTTTTCACCCTCTATGTAGAATTTCTATATAAAATTAAGAATAGGAAAAGTACAAGCAGTGTTCCATAGATTTTTTTTTTTCCGTACTGTGTTGTACAGTCCATACGTCTCTTGATCTTGGACTATATTATCCCTTCCTCTTAGGACAGTCGTTGTTCAGCAAAGGAGATTTAGCTCTCTGTAACGACTCCAGTGAAAAGAAAATTCTTCTCAATCTTTTGTTCTTTTTCTGTTCACTTGAAAACGAAAATTGTAAGAAACCTTCCGAATTTTGTGAAATCCTTTTTTTTTTCACGAGCAAGAAGAGAGTCAGCTCGTAACTACACTACTGCTGAATAATTTACTGTCTCTTTTTCCCTCAATCAGAACAATAATAGTAATTAGTGATTGTACTACATTCTTGAAAAATATGCATTATCCTTATTGATCTTCAGTGTCGGATTTTCCTGTTCATCTCGTCAAGCGCAACTTCTTTCTCTTTTTACCTAATTAATTTTTAGCATGTCACTGCATCTCCCGTTGTGTCCAGGGAATCCGCAATTCAAACTTATCCTCCTTATCGGCATTCTTTCTACTTTTGAAAGCATTTACCATTGTGTACTTGAATATGAAGTAGAAATGTTTCCCAGGTTTTAGAATGTACAGTAGAGCATTCATCTGTGATTCACATGTGTTCTCTTTCGCATAGAACGTTCATGTTAGTAGTGAGGTAGGATACATTTCTGTGCCTGGAGGGAAACCACAAAAAATCAGGTCGTCGGGAAACGGTCCGATTCATATCCCGGTATCCCAAAGCAATGACAATACGCATCCCAGTTTCGTATGTATACTAAGCGGTAATGACAAACACATGTCATTTGAATTGTCCAAACCACGACCAAGAATGTCGTCAAATTCATGACAAATTACATTCTGACATACAGTCCCTAGGAGAGTGTTCATCGATCACGAATATTAGTTCTACATCTGTATATGTTGTTGAACAGTTGATAGAACATAAATACAGTGGGATCAAGACTGACATACTATGTACACAGCATCTATGGCAAATGCATGAAGTGGTTGTGTTATTAACATAAGAGCAGAGTACGTGGAAATGCCTGGGAGAAAGGGCTTTGATCCAGGGTTTGGGAATAGTTATTTATTTCCGTGATATTCCGTATTGTTTGTGATAGTAGAGTATGAGTTCAGCAAAACTTATGGAGGGAGTGTATGACAATTTGTCTATCTTTGTATCTATAGTAATAATGAAACTATTCATGAGCTCAAGTCGAAACCTCTCAAATTGTGGATATATCTTTACAGCAGATAAAAAATCTAGCTGCCATCTTATTTTTTATTTTATTTTTCTGACCCAATATTTTGGGTTTGCCCTACGACGCAGAATAGCTCACAATAAAATTTAAAATGAAAAATTATATAAACTGGTTTCAGACAAAATTGATACAGACATAAGAAAAAAAAAAAGAACCAAGTATAATAAAAATTGAATGTACACCATAAAGATGCTGACGAAATATCGCTACAGAAAATTTTATTGTGGTGGTGACGATGGCATCTTGAAGATCTCTCGTCAGCTTGTATTTTTCCCTCCACTTTACAAAGGCTTTCGGAATGGTGCCTCTCGCTCCGAAGAAGAGACCGGTAACTGTTATTTTTTCTATGTTGTATTTCGCCGATAGGTACTGAATCGTGGGCTCGTAGATTTTCTTTTTACCTTCGTTCACTTCAGATGGTTGAGTGGCTGAGATTTCAAATCTGATTGTAGGATCAATTAATAACTTATTAATAATAAGTGTAATAACTTATTTGAAATGCTGCATTAAGATATAACAGAGCGTTAGAATTCAGTTGTTTTGCTCATCTATTCTGATACTGTGGTTATATATTATCGATTTTTTTTTTAATTGCGAATAAACTATGATTTTAACTGGTTCGCTACCGACAGTTTTCTTCCCCTTCTCTTTTTGCAAAGTGCTGTGTGCCACTATGCAACCAAAATCCAGAACTCGTTTACTACCACAGTCTAGTATATACATTCACGAAGCTTGAGTTGTGAGGGTGCTAGGAACAATAGACTGTGCCGGCACTATTTCACATTGTCTGTAATGATGCGATAGTAGCGATCCTAGTGGTTAGCAGCTATCTATGGATGCATATTTACTACGTATTGAGCTTCGTGACTGTGTATACTAGACTGTGTACAGTCCGCGTCACCGTTTTTGGCGTGTGAAATAAGTAATGGGAACGTTACATTTGTGTTTTACATTTACCGCAGTGGTGCCATTCTCAGCTGTACTAGCAACATGCTCACAAACTGGACACTATATATCTAGAACACACGCCAAAAACGCTGGCGCCAGCTGTACTACTAACGAACGACGTACTTGAAAAGAGTGGTTGAGATGACAACCTTCGTGAAAGACAACGCTGTCACGTGCCATGACAGACGACTTTGTGCACTCAACGCTCTTCGTCTGTCAACTGAACTGGAGCTACTCATTACCAGAAGCTGTACAATATTTTCGGTAATTTTATACTTAGGCCTCAATTTTACAGACTGACTATTAGAATGAGCAGACATTTTTCCGTATCTGTTTACAACATGTGGAGTAGTGTCTTGCAATGTTCAAACATGAGAGAAGCAAGCAAGACATTACAAATTTCATCTTATTTCATATGAAAAAATAGTCGAAAGATCAGTGCTAAAATTCTTAAGGGGAGAGGATGGTATTTTTTGGTGAAATATGATTAAATCTTCAAAAAAAATTCTTTAAAATACCCTGTGATATCTGTGGAATGCATAGCATAACATTTTGTGGGTATTTTTGCCCTTATCGGATGTTGAGTCGCCATTTTTAAACTTCCTGCGTTATGGATTTTTAAATCACTCGCCCACTTTTATTGTTGTTTCCGGTAAATTAAATTTTCAAAAATTTTTTTTCTTCAAAATACACTTCGATATGTGTGGAATGCATTGCATAACATTTTGTGGGTATTTGTGCCCTTAACGGATGTTGAGACGTCATTTTTAAACTTCCTGCGCTATGGATTTTTAAATCACACGCCCGATTTTGTCGTTTTCCAGTAACTTCATTTTTTTTGCTACATTACCAGACAAAAATGGATATAATTTCTGAACTATTAAAGATACATGCATGAAATTTAGAACACACATTCTTTAGACTACTAGGAAAAATTTCTCTGTAACAGAATTGTGTTAATTGATTTCATTTTAAAAATACATCCGTTTATTTGCAAGAAAGGAAATCAGAAAATTTTTATTAAATTTTAATTGTTTATTTTACAAATGTAGGGACTAATATCAAAATTCTGTTACAGACAGTTTGTAGAACATTCTTTTGCAAATACATTGTAAAAAACTGTTTGAATCTATCTTTAAAAACGGTTTAGATCGGGTCGTCAGCTGGGGCTAGCCTCTCTTACACGCAGAAAACGCAGTGCACTATAGTGCTCTCGTAGCTGCCAGCGGGTATGCTCTCTATCTCTCCCTGTTGCACGACGGTGCGCAGGGGACGGCACCGCGTACCCATAACACATTTCAGCTAGTGCTCTAGACCACTGGTTTAGATATAGGCCTATTGGTTTTAGTACAATCCTGCATTGGGTATAATTTTTTTTTCAAATTTCGACACCCAAATATATATATATATATTTTTTTTTTCAAAATACTTTGTTTGGTTGAGTTGCCACAGCTACGAGCTCTCTACATACAAAACATTAATATTTTACACCAAATAGGAAAAAAGTTTTAAAAAATACCATCCTCTTCCCTTAAGCGAACAAAACATGGAGTGGGAGTGAAGGATGTGAATATTTGTATAACAAGGTGGAACAGACACAACAAGCCTCCTTCTGCAAAACGAACATCGGCGAATATCGAACTTCACCATTCTCGACAAACTTCAACCGAACATAGCGCCTGTAATGCACGACGCTAATATGAGGATCTATGGTCTGTCCAAAACTACTTCCGACCTGACAAATGGCGTCTTTAGCATGTTACCATGGCAACCATTCAAATCAACCAATCACGAGAGACTCGTAACCATGGTAACGGGACGGTGTTGCCGTGTCTGTTTACAAGTTGCACGTGAATAACACGGCCTAGTGGTGAATGTGAACACAGTGTCCGGGATTACTTTGAGTAGGCCGGTTAGCGCGTTCTTTATGTGAATTAAAAATATGATTTAGTTGTATTATTGTTTTAGTATCTCAATAATTATTATGTTTAAATTATATTACATGTATTATCTTCGTTGTTATTGCTGGAGTGTGTGACTAGAAGGCCTATGTGTTTTCTAGTTTCTGCGAGATTTCCTAAACAGGCGATATGTGCAATGCCAGAAGGAAGAAAAGGCAGGCGGAGAATAAAGATATGCTACGTAGAAAATTAAAGATAATTTAGCAAGAATAAATAAATGGTATGTTATTGCCAAGAGCAAACTAAGTCTATACATTAATAATACTAATAATAATAAATAATAATAATAATAAATAACAATAATAATAATAATAATAATAATAATAAAAAACTGATAATAATAACAATAACAATAACAATAATAATAATAACAATAATAATAACTAATAATAATAACAATAATAATAATAAATACTGATAATAATAACAATAACAATAATAATAACAATAATAATAACAATGATAATAATAATAACAATAATAACAATAATAATAATCATAACAATAATAATAATAATAACAATAACAATAATAACAATAATAATATTAATAATAACAATAACAATATTAATAATAAGAATAATAATAACAATAATATTAATAATAATAATAGTAGTAATAATAATAATAATAATAATAATAATGTAGAAGCCCGATTTTCCGTCACCCTATTAACCGATTGGTGAATTATCCGACTGTCTTTCTCTCTCGACCTTTTTTTTTTTTTGCTGCGGAAAATACATCAAGCACAGTACATTATATTAGTACGAATTTTTTTCTACGGAGTGTTTATTTTATAAACCTTTACCATTATACAGTATGGTCTCCTCGTCGAGAGGCCATACTGTCTAATTTCTAAGCAAAATGTCTTCCACAGGGTTAAAAGAAAACATGTTGTGCTATGAAAAAAAAATTGCAAGTAATTGAGTGGTTTGAGAAAAGAGAAACTGTGGTTCATCTCGCATCAGAATACGAAATAGGAATTACAACTGTGCACGGTTTAATGAAAAACAAATGAGGCGTTTAGTTGCAAAATCAGGTGTATTACTAATACATAATTTTCCAGAAATGGAGGAAAAACGTTTGCAAAGAACCAAGGATTTGCAACCAAGACTATTCTTTCATGATACAAATCTATGTGATGTATCTGGCTTTGGAGCATAACAGTTGTAGAATCATATGAAGATATGAAATATAACATTAACCCATTTTCGAAAAAAAAAGTGATGTATATCTGAAAATCAGACTTAAATTAGTGAAGTTCCGATCTACTATCTAGCGTGATAAATCAGAAGACCACGGAGGTAATTACGAAGGTGTATTATTATGCACTTAATTTATGAAAACCTTATATGGTTCGGATTATCCGGTTTCTTCAATTAACCGTTCACTCCATCCCCTTCATTACCACGGATAATAGAGCTTCTACTGTAATAATAATTTTTGAGAAAGTTGGTGCAATGTGTGAAAAATAGGTGAGTACCAGGGAAAAAACTTCACGTCCTTGGGTTCGCCCACCACGAACCTCATTTTCTCCAGTGCCAGGAATTGAATCCAGACTCGCTTGCACAATATAGCCTATATTAAATCCAAGGTTGTTACATTTACAATCTTTGAATTGCATTGTGAAATTAAAGAAAGTTATTGAAGTCCTAAAAAACCCAAACTTAAAGCTCATGAACATTAATAATATAACATTGCAAAAGCATTTAGGTTTATATCTTTTTTTAGTTAAAAAAATTAGAATGGATAGAATAAATGAAATAGATGTGAACGAAAGTAATTAAGAAATATATAAATAAATAGTGAAATAATTGTAGTGTATATGTAGGCCTATATGTATGTGTATGTGTATGTGTATATATTGTTCTTTCTCTTTCTTGTTGTAGATGTAAAATTATGCATGGAAGAAAGTAACAAGTGTAGATGTATGGAGAAATATGAGTAAAGTCAACATCCCTTAATAATAAACAAACACACGGAAAATAAAATACCGGAGAAGATTGCAAAATTAAAAAATAGAAGGAAGGAAGCATTAAGGGAAAATACAGTTACTGAGCTGACTAATAAATTCAATTTTGGAAGGTACGCTTTTTCTAGACTCACAGATAATAACATATATGACTTAGTTAGAAATTATTTGGCTATCTTTTTTATTTCCAAATTTAATAGTTTTGAAGGTACGTCAAAAGAATATTATGAAATAAAATTAAGGACTGAAGGTTTACCTACGAGAGAGAGCTTGTATGAACTGTATAAATATTTTTTTTAAGGAAAGAGGTATGGAAGAAACTAGAATTAGAGATGATTTAGATACGCTAGCTGCACATTGCAGATTGAAGAGGAAAGTACATCTTAGGAAGGTAAACCAATACTGATGGTACCAATATTCTACTGGGTGTTCATTTCAAAGTGTGTCATGACGTCACTGTTGTTGGGTCACCGATTTGAAGCGAGTTTCAGCTTATATGTTAGAGAAGTTGCCTATTATTTAAGGCGTTCTTCAATCTGAACTTGAGAACGTGTACGGTATAACTTGAACGTCGTAGCAACAGATGGCGGTCTGTACGGTCTGTGTGCTACCATAACCTCTTTCGAACTGTGTTTTGCGCCGGCAAGTCGTACGCAGGGTATTTGTTATCATCGGTTGCGTACGGTAACATTCCACAACACAAATCAAATGCTCCGTGTCCATGTTGACCGTCGAAGTTAATGTCAACAAATACATAAGTAATCGTCTTAACCCTCTCCCCATACCCCGACAGTACGTATTTCCAAACAGTTCACATTCCTGCCACTACCGGCGTTACCGTACGTATCGGCACGTACTCTTCAGAATGAACGCCGTACTTGCTAGCCAACTTCTCTGCCTCTTAGGTTATACACCTGAGCTGCGGAAGTGTAGGAAGATTGAATTCTCTAGGCTCATCAGCTAGCCACATGACGGCATACAGCGAGCCATGACACATTTTGAACTGAACACGCAGTAGAATGAGTTGAGTCTTGCACAATAACTGAAAGCTAGTGCAAGATAAAACAAATTATGTAAATAGGTAAAATGTAGAAATTGTATTTAAATAATAATATATCTTTGTGTAAAATTGTTGTATGTAATGTGTCTGTGATCTATTATATATAATAAACCAAACCATACTAAAACCCAAACTTACAAAACGATATATCTTATGAGACGGCGTAACTATTACGTTTTGTGTACAGAAATTTGATATCAAAATGTGGAGATGAAGACAGTAGAATTTGCGGATGTTATTGTACACCCCTTTTGCTATAGCAAGTATCGGAAAACCCACCTCTGGACCGCTTTGAACCGAAACCATCTTCGTAGAGGAATCAATAGCCAGCAGGCAGGTTCCTCACGTCCAAACAGTAGATCCTGACACAAGCAGCCGGAGGGAGGGAATATTGATTTTGTAACACTTTTACAACACGTTCTAATTGGTTAACTGAGTCCCTTTTATCGTTAAAGGCCCATTCATATTGCCACAGGCCAAATAATTGACATTCATTTTCATATTATATAGCGCACGGTTTCAGTTCCCTTCTTTATTGCATATTGAATTTGTTTCATATGGCGGTAAGCTATTGAATTCAGATTCTCAGCTTATCACTTTATTTTTCGAACCTCGTGAAATGTTCAGCATTAGTATTTTTATAATACGTTTAATAAAATTTGTATTTCACAATTTAAGTCTGTCACCTTCCATAAAGATTTTAGTGTTCTAATTATGTGATAAACATATTTGAAGAAAATTAATAAGAGTCATTACTGTTACTAGGCCTACATCGTGTAGTTATTGTTGTTTCATTATTTATAAGTAGAGAACAAATTTCTAGGTGCTAAATAAGAGAGATTTAGGACATTACAATATCCAATTTAGGTCTTTTAGGAGTTTATATAAAATGAACAATTAATCATTTTAATTATTTATTTTGGTTACAGGACTTTTAACACTATATCACTTTGGAATATGTACCCTACCTAGTATTTAACACGCGAAAGCAATAAACTACATATTACAAAGTAATAATTTTAATTTTAGTAAATACTCCATTTTAGGTGAAATTGAAGTACAAAGAACTGGTGCTGAAAATGAGTGTTACTCAACTGAAAACTCAAATTATATCAGTGAAAGAGACTTATTGCTGTTGGTCAGTTTTATTTCGCATAGCAGTGGTGCACTGACGTGAAAAGCAATTTTTAAGCTTTGGCCTAACATAGTTAGCGATAGTTTTGTAAATATATATATATATATATATATATATATATATATATATATATTAAGCTTGTTCTTTCTTCACCAACTTTTTCTAGCATAGCTTCATTTCTTACTCTGTCCATTTCACACGTTCCATTCTTCTCTATATCCACATTTCTAATGCTTCTAGGCGATTCTCTTCACTTCGTCGTTATGTATTGTTCTTTATTAATTACTTCCAAATTTCAAATAACTATCGCTAGTAACTTTCGTTTCATGAAAGTTGAAGCTTCTTCAAAGGCAAACGATGCTGTTAACAGAATAGTTAGAAAGTAACTGTCAATAATTATAGTATTTGTCAGTGAAATTCGAAAGAAAATTGGCAAAACAAAATTTAACTTGAGACTCGAATGAAAATCATGAAAATGTTCCAAAAAAGTTTTGTTGGCTATTTTAAATTTATATTTTCATACCCAAATGGATTTAGTTCATTTCTGATTTCAAACATGTTTAATGGTTTTATTTAATTAAGCCTGTGAAGAGGCGTGGTATTTAAAGAGCTGTCAAAATCATTTTTTCATCAAAGAATTCTTTTTTACAAATTCCTTATTACTAATCTAGTCACTATTTGTTCTGAAGTTTGCTCCCTGAAGTTACTAGATCAATATAGCGGAGGAGAATTTTAATTTACATAAATATTCATTTTACGTACAAATCAATTTTTCTGCAAGTTTATTTTTCTTGATTCAACACTAACATTTTTATGCCAAATGTTGATCAATCTGGATGAAATTTTTATTGCAAGTATTTATGAGATAGCTGCAACTTTCTATGCATTTGCTTTGTAATAAATGCTGCTAGTTTATTTAATTAACATTTTTTTCGCGAATTATAGGAAAAATAACATTTTTAAAATGTCGAAACATATTTTCAAAGTTTAATAAATTAGATATTTCATAAAATGAATACATAGAAATGTTTCTGTATGTGTTGTGAATATAACAAAAAAACCGAAGCTTAAAAATCGAGATATTCTACTAAAAACTAAGGTTTGAAAATATTTGTAAAGGGAATGGAAAAGAAAAGTAAAAAATCAAACGCCAAAAACATTTGAGAGTTCATTTTTTTTTTTTAGTCCTCAACATAGAAAACGTGCTCTCAAAATTTGGTTGAAAAAAAAAGATTAAGAAAAGAGTTGTCATTTTTAGTGGAGTACCCGCCTTAACCTGACAACTAGGAAGTCACTATAATCCATCAGCGTATGTAGTAATAGAGGAACAATGATTAGGTTTATCCTTAAGATTTGAAGTAAATAACTTCAGAAAAGAAGTAAAGAAAAGACCCGGACTCTAGACGCGACTGCACATTAAAAACTAACCAACCATTTTATGACCAAATCTCTCTAAACAAAAAAAGGGACAAACAGCATGACCAAAACTCCTTCTAGGCACCAGGAATGCTGAAAACGTTTATTTCAGCTGAGGTTCTGAAACATATCCTTTGCAGCATCGCAACGGCTTTCTGTTTCATATTTCGTAGGACGAGAAAGAGAAAGTGATGGCAATTAAGGATGAAATGTTTGGCTTAATCCACAAACTTACAAAGGGCTTATTTTGATGGTGATGAAGTAGGCCACCAGAAACATGTGCGAGTGTAGCTTCAGGAGTGTATGTAAGTGTAGGCTCATTTATATTCATTCACAGATGATGATTTGTTAGTGCGTGTCGTTTTGTAGAATTTTGAAACCTTAATTAATTAGCCCTTAGATATTTAATTAACGCTATATGTTGCGTCTCGATGGAGGAAGCCCGCATATTTCCCCCCTTGCCACCCACCCCCGCACACCACTTCCCTCCTACTCGCTTGGCTGCAGAACTCCAGCACCAATTCCAACACTTCGCCTATAACTTTAATTGTTTTCTTGAAGCGTCGGCGTGTAGCTAGAAAAGCACATGTTACACTTGCCAAGTGAAAAGCGATATCCGTGACAGGAACTTGCGATGAAGTAAAGAGCTGTCAGGCTTATGTTAGCATTCGGTAACGTATGAGACAGTACAGCTAATTATTCATTATATTCTATACATTCTATTATCCATGGCAGCAGATATTTCACGCATTTCCTATTCTTCTTTGTTTATTTATGTTTGTAAAGACTTATTAATTCTTACTGCAAAAAAAGGCTCATAAAAGTAGCTTTGATAATAATAATAATAATAATAATAATAATAATAATAATAATACTTATTTGCTGGCTTTTAAGGAACCCGGAGGTTTATTGCCGCTCTCACTTAAGCCCGCCATTGGTCCCTATCCTGAGCAAGATTAATACATTCTCTATCATCATATTCAAAATAATACTTACTTACTTACATACTTACTTATTTACTTACTTACTGGCTTTTAAGGAACCCGGAGGTTCATTGCCGACCTCACATAAGCCCGCCATTGGTCCCTATCCTGAGCAAGATCAATCCAGTCTCTATCATCATATCCCACCTCCCTCAAATCCATTTTAATATTATCTTCCCACTTACGTCTCGGCCTCCCCAAAGGTCTTTTTCCCTCCGGCCTCCCAACTAACACTCTATATGCATTTCTGGATTCGCCCATACATGCTACATGCCCTGCCCATCTCAACCGATAAATCTCCAACATAATAATAATAATAATAATAATAATAATAATAATAATAATAATAATAATAATACGAAATACGAAAAGCCTGAAATCCCATAAGGGCAACGGCCTCCTACAGGAGTGTAGGGTGAGCTGAATGTCTACTACACTTGGGAAGGTTCATTGCCGCCTCACGTAAGCCCGCCATTGGTCCCTATCCTGTGCAAGATTAATCCATTCTCTATCATGATATCCCACCTCTTCAAATCCATTTTAATATTATCCTCCCCAAAGGTCTTTTTCCCTCCGGTCTCCTAACTAACACTCTATATCCATTTCTGGATTCGCCCATACGTGCTACATGCCCTGCTCATCTCAACCGTCTGGATTTAATGTTTCTAGTTATGTTAGGGGAAGAATACAATGCGTGCAGTTCTGCGTTGTGTAACTTTCTCCATTCTCCTGCAACTTCATCACTCTTAGCCCCAAATATTATCATAAGAACCTTACTCTCAAACACCCTTAATCTCTGTTCCTCTCTCAAAGTGAGATTCCAAGTTTCACAACCATAAAGAACAACCGGTAATATAACTGTTTTGTAATTCTAACTTTCAGATTTTTTGACAGCAGACTAGATGACAAAAGCTTCTCACTCGAATAATAACTCGCATTTCCCATATTTATTCTGTGTTTAATTTCCTCCTGAGTATCATTTATATTTGTTACTCTTGCTCCAAGGTATTTGAATTTTTCAACCTCTTCGAAGGATAAATCTCCAATTTTTGTTTTACCATTTCGTACAATATTCTGGTCACGAGACATAATCATATACTTTGTCCTTTCGGGATTTACTTCCAAACCTCTCGCTTTACTTCAAGTAAAATTTCCGTATTATTATTATTATTATTATTATTATTATTATTATTATTATTATTATTATTATTATCATCATTTCCTTATATTTGGTGATATCTGGTAGCAGTTGGCTACATTGAAAAGACGGTCATATTACCTTTTCAGGAACTAATCTTATATGAACGTCGCTATGTAACTATCCTCTCAGCACACACATGTTTTGTCCTAGTGGTTATTATACTGTGCTATCTATTACATTAGAGGTTTACGAGGACAACTCTGGTCAAGAGCGATGGATTTTAAAGGGCAATAATATCCCTAGAATGACTTTCTTCAGGAGGAACAAAGCTCTTGAGTGCAATGTCGTAAACGCATGGTACTTACAGTAGTATACATAAAAGAACAATGTTCCTAATAGAAACTCGGACAAAATTTCTCGGACATTTCTTGCCGAAGTTGAATTTCGACGCGATGGCTTCGTAAATTAAAATGTACGATAAATTATAGTATTAATATTGCTACGAAGCGGAATCATGGGTTAGTAGGATACAAGACCGATACAAAAGGGATTCGATCCACAACACTACCAGCGAAATTTGTGATAGACAAAGACGTTCTTTGCCTCTGGGGTAGGTTTACTTACAGTAATTAAGCTTATCCCGTCAGTTAATTCCACACATTCTCTGCTATCATTCACATTGTCTAGGCCTATGCCACTCCCAGGGATGTGAAACGGCCTGATCAGTATATAGACTACCGATTATCTCCATTTTTTTGTGAATGAAGAAAAGAGGATTAAATATTGCTACTACACGGCTGCTACTGCTACAACTGTTGCCATTGCTATCACTACTACTACTACTATAATACTACTACTACTACTATAACTATACTACTATACTACTACTACTATAACTATAACTATACTACTACTACTACTACTACTACTATTACTATACTACTACTATAACTATAACTATACTACTACTACTACTACTATACTACTACTACTACTACTACTACTACTACTACACTACTATACTACTACTGCTACTACTACTACTACTACTACAACTATACTACTATAATACTACTACTATACTACTACTACTATACTACTACTGTTACTATACTACTACTACTACTATACTACTATAATACTACTACTATAATACTACTACTACTATAATACTACTACTACTATAACTATAACTATAACTATACTACTACTACTACTACTACTACTATTACTATACTACTACTATAACTATAACTATACTACTACTACTATACTACTACTACTACTACTACTACTACTACTATAACTATACTACTATACTACTACTGCTACTACTACTACTACTACTACAACTATACTACTATAATACTACTACTATACTACTACTATACTACTACTACTACTACTACTGTTACTATACTACTACTACTACTACTACTACTACTACTATACTACTACTACTACTGTTACTATACTACTACTACTACTATACTACTACTACTACTACTACTACTACTGCTACTACTACTATACTACTACTATATTACTATACTACTACTACTGCTACTACTACTGAACTACTACTACTACTTCTACTACTACTATACTACTACTATTATTATAATACTACTACTATTATACTACTACTACTGCTACTATACTACTACTACTACTACTACTATTACTACTACTACTACTACTACTACTACTACTGTAATTAAAATCGTGCACAACCGGTTACGAAAAATATAAATTATATATTGTCATTGAACGCCTGGCGCTGTAGTCAGTATGCAAAGCTCTCCCGTCTCGCGGAGTGTCTCAGGTTCGGTTTAACGAATATTCGAGTTCTTTCTCACTCTCTGTGGGTGGACGGCAAAGGCAGACCACATTGAGCCATGCAGCAGTTCCAAGAGTCCTTGCAAGGACGCGATTATCATCGTGTAGGCCTACCATTTAATTGACAATTCTTCCTCTCTCAGTACATTCAATCAGTCAGTTATCCATCCATCAATCCATCCATCCACCCACCCATCCATAAATCCATCCATAGACTCATTGATTCATTCATACATCGTTTCATTGATTCATTCATATATGTATTGATTGATTCATTCATTTATTGATTTATTCATGATTAATTAATTCATTGATTTATTAGTTGATTCATTCGTAGATTCATCGATTGATCCATTCATCCACTCCAGGTATTACAGCTGAGGACCTTGAAGGGCAACAACATGCTTCGTTAAAGTACAAGCATTTGAGCTTCAGAGTACTTTTCTTTTTGTTAATAACACTTTATCTTCTTAAAAAATGATTTTTGAATGAAATAATAATAATGCAGCTGTTTAGGGTAATTAAAAGGCAATATATATTAACAACTACTGTTTTAGAGGTATGCATCTTGAGTTTAAAATACAAATATTACACTAGAATATAGGTCTATATACTTATTTGCTCTTCTCTTTAGTAAGTAGACTAATTGTAGCTTATTTTGTTCTTGCATTTCTTTCTTTACGCACCAGATTTCATATTCTGCATTACACTTATTTCCTTCGTTGTTACTAGTATCCATTTGTTCATTTATGTATTAGTTATGAAGATAAGTGTATTAAAGTTCCAATCAATAATTATAGACCTACCCAAGCAAACTCATTTTTTAAAGAGACAAAGTAAATTTCCTTCAATTGTTACTCCGTTTGTTTACTCAGAAAATGTCGATTTCATGTATGATGAAGTGCTTCTGGTGTTCTGTCTAGCCTAAAAAACATAAGGAGTAACCGGTTGAAAATCGAATATTCGGTCGGTTGCCCAACCTTGACGGATGTTCTCGAGCCGGTCGAATCTAAACAGGTTGTAAGAGCTATTTTGCAGTTCTCTAACTGTAACTGCTTCATCTATGATGCTGATACTACTGCTGCTAGAACTCTTTATAACTTTAAAAAGTCCCTGCGGTTACTTCATGTGGGAATTACTTACCGCATTTGATTTGTTCCCAGTCATGCGCTCAATGACTCCATATTTTTTACTTTAGCATAAGAATCGTTTCACGATCCCAGACATTAGTCTCTCGCATAATGATAATTGCTAACATCTTCACATTGATGAATTTCCTGAGCTGAATAAGCTTGAAACGGTGAAATTTCCGCAGCGAGAACGCAGTTTAATTATATTGTTATGGCTGGGTTAATTTCAGCAGGTAGAAGAGAATTAGTGTTCTCCGCACACACACCACACAAGACACGGAGAGGGCAGGCTTAATTAAAAGTACCGAAATCAAGATTCTTTTCATAACGTGTGTAAACATAACTCGCTGGAAGTCTTCATTAAAATTTCATAAACGAAATCTATTCCACTCCGGTTACTGAGACAAAATATGGCTTCTAATAACTGGTCAACCGCGATCCCTGGCATAGCCTACTATTAGTTAGAAGGCAATTGTAACATTCTGTTTCTTAAATAAATTGAAAGTAATACATTTTTAATTATTGTAATATAAGACGTGGTCTAACATTAAGTTGTTAAATGCAGGTTAAGCAAATACTGAGAGAGAACACAGCTAAATTTATGAATAAATGAACATAGAGCAATTAAAGAAATACCGTTCCTACCAAAAGTTTAAGGATACTCCTTTAAAAGTGATGTTTCATTCTTGTCCTTAGACTTATAGTTATGTGAAAATTCCTGCTCTTTATACAGGCACAAATGAAGTTTTTTTTTTTTACTGCAACTCCACTCTCTCTGTCTTTCAAACTGTGGATTATATATTCCTAACAATTTTTCTGTTATGAAAACTTATTGAACATTTTCATTTTTGTAGGAGACAAATTAATTACTCCAGAATTAATGTACTTAGATCAATGAATTTTGAGATAGAGTTAGACATAACCGAAAGTCTTGTTGTGCATTAATTACTTTTGTGTAAAAAATTGTGACAGCTTGTTTACTCATTATAATCTACATCTTTTCTTTATTTTATTTAGGAAAAATTATCATTATTTAAAATTCTCTTGAGTTTATAATTCGCTGCAAATTGACCCGGAACTGCAACTGCCACTTATATCATAACATTGGGAGTTATATCACTGATCAAGCAGTATATTCCCTCCATTTTTAGAAAACAGCTGTGGAGTTCGCTACAAGTGTGGGAAGGTTAGATTTTGTCCTTAAAAAAAAAATGAAAATAGGTTGAAATTCAGTGAGTGTGGACATGAAGTGGCAGATGATTGGGATGTGGAAGAATGACTTGAGAAAAAGTCTCTTTCCCAAAATTCATCGATTTAAATACATCCATTCTGGAGTAATTAACTTTTTCCTATAAAAATGTAATTTTTCAATAAGTTTTCATCATTAAAAATTGTTACATAATCCACAGTTTGAGAGAGAGAGAGAGAGTAAGGGAAAGAGAGAGAATTTGCAGTAAAACAACTTTATTCTTCACAGGCATTTCGTTCGTTTATAAAAATGAAAGGGTTTCACATAAGCGACATGAGTGAAACATCTCTTTTGAAGGGGTGTCCTTAAACTTTTGGTAGAAGCTGTACAGCTATTAATATTTTAATTATAATTGGGTCATCGATTATCCAGTAATAATTTTAGAAACAAAAACATACACTTTTATATTTGTTGAGACTGTTTTAAGACACATTCGTGAACACATTAAAGTCCACTAAGTCTTTTTCGACGTATGGAGAAACTGAATTTGTACCCTCAGCAATAAGGATATTTTTTTCTTTTATTATTGGTTAGATTCTCATTTAGGCTACAGTATACCATTTATTTCTTCCCACGATATTTTCTCTTTACTTGAGCATTGTTGTCGCTGATATAAGCAGACGTTTTTTTCTATCACTAAAAGAAATCGAAATAAAGGCGGGTGGTCTCCGACAGAGTAGTTGTGTCGCTTCTCGATTCTCCCCACCCTTATCTGTTGGCCTCTCTGTAAAGGGTGGGGTGTTAGGCTCTTTCCTGAAAATATTTTCTGTTCGTAATTGGAAGTCTACGTAATATTATATAACTGTTTAAATATTTAAAGAAAACCCCGTATAGTAAATAACTGTCGCGTGACTTCTCCCGTTTCGCTCACCTTGCGACATAGCCACTAGGTCGGACAATATTTATATTAAACTATACTATACTAAACTGTAAAATAACCTATGAGCAACCAATATGCACTGTTTTTCAAAAGCACTGTTGCTACAAACGTTTCGTCAAATTCATACATCTTATATATTCAAGGTTATAATTTCATCTTTATCATCATGATAATCCAAAACATGTATTAGACTAGATGGTCTGTTAAGGTCTCACGTCAGTCCAACTCTTAGCAGGGCGACCAACAAATTTTCTTTCACGAGGAGTGTACTGCAGGATTTGTTTCGGTATCAGTGTTCTATCCATCCTTTTGAAATGATTAACATATTGTAATATTGATTCGACTTTGAGTTATTTCAGGATATCATTATTTCTTTCGTGGTTCCATTTTGTATCTCATGAAGTCCATCTCGGCAGCGATTAAAACTGTCGGGCAAGAGTTCTTTTTTAACTGCGATTCGTGTATAACTCTAAATAAATGATGGTTTTAAAATTGTATTTATTATGCGTTATGTTTTCATAAATTTGGTAAATTTATTTTGTATATCAAAGTCATGTGTAAGTGATAATGAATGTCCAAGGTATTTAATATTGTTCATCCTTTCCAATTATCTGTTACTGACGTACATCTTGCTGTGTGTATATGTATATATATACATATATATACATATATATAATATATATGTATCTGTGTGTTAGTATGTATGTATGTATGTATGTATGTATGTATGTATGTACTGTATGTATGTACTGTATGTATGTATGTATGCATGTGTATATTTATAAATATATGTCTACATGTTGTTATGTTATGTCTACAAATGTACATATTTTAGCGAAATGTCTTAATATGATCTACAAGTTCAACATGTCTATTCATGTTAAATTCTCTAGGTATTTCGATTATAATTTCAAGCCTTCAATCAAATTAATGTTTATTCACCGTATGTATCTATATGTCTCTACATACGTAAGTATGTATGTATGTATGTATGTATGTATGTATGTATGTATGTGTGTATGTATGTATGTATGTGTGTATGTGTGTATATTAGCGAAGTGCCATAATATTATCTATAAGTTCAATATGCTATTCATGTTAAATTCTCTGTTTTTCGACTGTAATTTCAAGGCATTAATCTAATTAATTTATATATGTTACACTCTTACAAGTGTATATTTATTGTATGGTAGTCTGTAAGTTTCA
This sequence comes from Periplaneta americana, assembly GCF_040183065.1. Taxonomy (NCBI): domain Eukaryota; kingdom Metazoa; phylum Arthropoda; class Insecta; order Blattodea; family Blattidae; genus Periplaneta; species Periplaneta americana. The sequence continues at coordinate 27,216,100 of NC_091121.1, forward strand.
ATTTGTTATGATTAGTTTAAAATATAACCCTAATATACTATATGTAAAATAGGGTTTATAAATATGGAATAAATAGACTACTACTACTACTATATTAAACTATTATAATATATGTTTAGTTCAAAGTTATAGGCTGTAATTATGTTCCGAACTAAGATTATACGTACAGTGAAGACTATTATAGCGCTAGGATACAAATACAGATAAAATAATATGTGGATGTATTCAACTGCTACACAGTTAAACATAGATATTACACTTACAGAATTTATCCTTATCTCCAATACACGGATCTTTGACCGTAAGTGTTTTGCTAAAATGTAGGCTGGAGTGAAAATGTAATATTTCACTTTTTTTAGAAATCAAAAAAACCTTGAGCATGCAAAAGTTGTCGCATTTTATACCTAACATAACCTGAAAATTGTATGAGTTTAAAATACTACAAAAAAAACCTTGTTTAATTATTTTTCATATTTTTTATTTTGCTGTATTTTAATACATTTGGGTGTTTAAGATTCGATTTTAAAACTATAATATTGATGTATAATTATGTATTATTTTTTAACCGATTTTCTTTTATTGCTTCATGTTTCATGCAATCCAATTGTTTTTGAGTTAAAATAGCGACCAATCAACACTCAACTCGTGCAAAGAATTCCTGTCCTTTATTTGGAGTTGGAGCTTCATTAAACATGAATGTTTTATCCACCTATGAAGACATTATTAGACAACCGATCCCCTATTCCGAACTAACATCGAGGGTGATGCATGTTTTCTTCGAAGCTGCTTTTCTCCTTAGCCCTACAGTACACTAGAATGTACTTCCAGGATTCCTTTTAAAATACAAATTTCGAAGTAAAACAATCAGTGACATTTAAAAGTTTAAATAAATTGTTGCGACGACAATATGTTAGGTTTCGACAGAGTTTATATTTTGTATAGTTGTGTTAAATTTTGTGTACTTTCTCACAACGTTAATATTACCATACTTATTCTCTAGTTTCTGTACAAAATAAATCGACAGAAATTGTATTAAATTGAAGTATTCAATCGTGACATAAACATTGTCTCATTGTGTTGGAATATTCTACTATATTTTGAATTGAAATCTATTGCCCATATTGCAAATGATTGAGTGATGTACTTCCTATCAGGAAAAAAGATCGTGAACAAGGAAATATGTTCATAAATACCTCGTCATTCACTTTGAAACTATCAATAATGTTTAATGATTAGTGTAACCAATGCATGAGACCATCTGTGAGTTACGCAATAGATGGAACTGCTTGATATGCACATATTAATATTTGCATTATTCTAGATGAAAATAGAACAATTTGAAAAGTTGGTTGCCATTTGGTTTCACACTCTCATACAGACTACAATAGTTAGGACACGTGTGTTTAATTGGATCATTCATGCTAACTAAATTAAAGCAGACGAAGCGTGTAATTGTATACTGTGGATCTGCATATCATATCCCGGACAAGGTCCGTTGCAATATTCGACACGTTTTCAAAGTAAAAATTATGTTACGTTTGGTTCGAAACAAGAAATGCATATGCGAAATAGTTTGAGGTTTATGTTACATTGTGGTCAATATTAGTGTCAGTAGGATACTCTAGTTTTAGTTCTAACAATGCCTTGGCCGCGAAAATGCACTCTTCTTTTTCCACAGGTCTCGATTCAGACACTCATTTTCCAAGATTCTCTTGTGTTTGCTGTTCCCCATTCCAGCCTTCAAAGTTCGTTGCCTTCCTCTTTTCTTTTTCCAGGCAACATCCAATGATTTTCATTCATTACAAAAATTCATTCCTTCGTAGAGTTCTGCCTAAAGAAGGTCTTTCACTGCAAACCCAGCATTATCCAATCTTTGCTATTTTCCGCCTTCCTCTTCGTCTCTGCATACGATCCATGCTGAATATGTATGTATGTATTTATTTATTTTATTCATTTATTTATTTATGTATTTATCTATTTATTTATTTATCTATTTATTTATTTATTTATTTATTTATTTACTTATTTATTATTTATTTATTTATCTATTTATTTATCCATTTATTTACTTATTTATTTACTTATTTATTATTTATTTATTTATTTATCTATTTATCTATTTATTTATGTCTATAACAGGGCAAAGCCCCAATTACAATAGACAGTACAGATATTTGTTTAAAAAAACATAAAATTGCATATAACATGAAAAAAAAAGAGATAAAACAGATTCAAATGCAAGATACGAGTGTAATTACAAATTAAAAATAAAAAAAAAACAAATATATACTACCTAAATAAAAGACACAGATATAGATATAAATGAAAAATACCAAATAAAAATAAATTAAAAAGAATTAAGTATAGATATCACAGCCAAAAATGTAAAATGTAGCTATAATTGGCAAATTACAGAGTAAATATAACACTATGTTAATAAATTCAATATACAGTATTATATAGTAGGCCTAATAGGCTTAATTTATTAATTATTTAAGAAATTCACTACTACAGAACATGTGTTCCAATTAGTAGGATATCTGATTCTAACTACCGTGCAACTAGAATTTAACATATCATGAAACTATTGCTGTATATAACTTTTTCTTGTACATATTGTGACATATCTTGTAACATATCTTAATGTTATCTATCATCTGTTTCTGAACAATGTGTTTCTGAACAATATCGGAATTGTATACTTCATTTTTTATTTATTTTAACTAGCTAGCTAGTGAGTACAAATTAAAATTATAAAACAAAAATGTTTCTAGCCACTATCGTAAGAGCCAGGCCCGTGTAAGGTGTGATCTTAGCCAATAATATAACATAAAATTTACAAGGGCAGTTTACTAAATACAGTAAGTAACTTAATTCAAACCAATAAATAACACACAAGAGCACAAAAAAATAGAAAAAACAAAGAAAAAGAGAGAAAAAACATTTAATATAAATTGACAACCAGACAGAAGTCAGTGATATTCAATAAAAACAAGAATATAGTCGACAGAAATAAAGAGTAAAAAAATACACACATTTGTCAATATTATATATAATGGATAATTTTATAAATTTCTTTTTTAAAAGCTTCAATTTTAAAATATTTCAAATCTGTCGTCTTCTTCTGTCCCGAACCTTTCTCCCTCTCATCATTCCTTCCAGTGGATCTTTCATTTGGGAGTTTCTTCTTGCTTTTCTCTCTTCCTGACGTGCTTCAGAATTATTCTTTCGAACACAGTTTAAATTCTTATTTTGTATGTCCATTTCACACGTTCCATTGTTCTCCACATCCACGTTTCGAAAGTTTATAGACTTTTTCTTCACTTCATCGTAATGCCCATGTTTCTGCCTCAAAGAAGACCACACTCCACATAAAACACTTCACTAATGTCTTCCTTAGTTCTTGTTCCAGAGGTCAGCAGAAGATGATCCTTTTTCTATTAAAAGTTTCCTTGATCATTACTATCTTACTTTTGACGTCCTGTCAGCCACTCATGTTACTACATACACTCGTAGTACACCCAAAGTATTTCAAGCTGCCAACTTGTTCTAATGTCTCATTTCGAATTTTCACTTTTACCTCCTCTATGTTTCTTCCGATAACCGTGGTCTTCGTGTTGTTTGCATTTATCTTCATCCAATATAATACTAAAAATGCAATGAATAAACACTCAGATTAACTAAGAACTTATTTCTCCGTTTATACAACTGAATAATAATAATAATAATAATAATAATAATAATAATAATAATAATAATAATATTAATAATAATATTAATAATAATAATAATAATAATAATTTCCACCACGGTCTAGTGGCTAAAAATATTAAACTTATAATCCTGCGGACCCGAGTTTGATCCCCGAAGAACCCCCGATTTATAACTTGTGTTGACCGTCGTCCAGGTAAAACAGGAGTTTTGTCCTGGAGCTCAGATTCCACTGTGACATCCCAACAAATCTCAGTCATCATTTCATCTCATCATTGTGGATGTAGCTTAGGCCAGCCTCCTAGGGCATAACCTGTGCAACGACTCTGTCGGTAAATTGGTCTACACAACTGACTTCTTATGGACAGACAAGTACCGGCCATTAGAAAAAAATATTGTTTTTATTATTATTATTATTATTATTATTATTATTATTATTATTATTATTATTATTATTATTAGCAGTAGTAGTAGTAGTAGTAGTAGTAGTAGTAGTAGTAGTAGTAGTAGTAGTAGCAGCAGCAGGAGCAGCAGTAGTAGTAGTAGTAGTAGTAGTAGTAGTAGTAGTAGTAACGTGAATATGTTAGGAGAAAATCGACAAACGATTAAGGAAAACGCTGGAATTCTACTTGAAGCAAGTAAAGCGATAGGGTTGGAAGTAAATCCCGAAAATACTAAGTATATGATTATGTCTCGAGACCAGAATATTGTACGAAATGGAACTATAAAAATTGGAGATTTGTCCTTCGAAGAAGTGGAAAAATTCAAATATCTTGGAGCAACAGTAACAAATATAAATGACACTCGGGAAGAAATTAAACACAGAATAAATATGGGAAATGCCTGTTATTATTTGGTTGAGAAGCTTTTATCATCCAGTCTATTGTCAAAAAATCTGAAAAATAGAATTTATAAAACAATTTTATTTACCGGTTATTCTTTATGGTTGTGAAACTTGGACTCTCACTTTGAGAGAAACATAGGTTAAAAGTGTTTGAAAATAAGGTGCTTAGGAAAATATTTGGGGCTAAGAGGGATGAAGTTACAGGACAATGGAGAAAGTTACGCAACACAGAACTGCAGGCATTGTATTCTTCACCAGGCATAATTAGGAACATTAAATCCAGACGTTTGAGATGGGCATGGCATGTAGCACAAATGGGCGAATCCAGAAATGCATATAGAGTGTTAGTTGGGATGCTGGAGGGAAAAAGACCTTTGGGGAGGCCGAGACGTAGATGGGATGATAATATTAAAATGGATTTGAGGGAGGTGGGATATGATGATAGAGACTGGATTAATGTTGCTCAGGCGGGCTTATGTGAGGGCGGCAATGTACCTCCGGGTTCCTTAAAAGCCAGTGAGTAAGTTATTATTATTATTATTATTATTATTATTATTATTATTATTATTATTATTATTATTATTATTATTATCATTATTATTATTATTTTATTTATCTTCGAAAAATATACGTTCTAAAGACGTTTCAAGTTACGTGAAAAGATTTCGTTAAGTTATTGTAACTTTTGTATCGTATATCTGATTAATTCAAGTAGTTAACCTTCTATATACTCCAGATAATATATACGTGTAACAATCCATTTTCATTCTGTATTCACTTTCTTTCAATCTTCATGTATATGTGTGTACATATTTACAGCAATCCGTGGTAGTCCCTATACACATATATTGAAATGAAAATACACAATTAAACATACCGATGTGGAATATGAGAACCGTAACTTTCTGAAAATATAGATATATGTAATCATTGATACTTCACGGGGCAAAAACATTAGAAGCATGGTCAAATACAAGGCCGAAACAAAAAAATTCAGAAGTCACGTATCATAAAACACCATTAACAAACAACACAACCTGTGAATTTGTGTGGTCATAAATGTTACAGTGCTTATTGTCATATGTTCTGATGAAAGCAGCTGTTACAACCGCACACGTAAAACAGGGGTGCACAGTATCAAATGAAATATTGCTTTTTATATCAGTTCAAGTATGATGTGCGTAATGTACTTATATTTGGGATATTTCGTTAAATGTTCCTAATATAAATTGGCACATAATTCCTCCGTTTTCTTGTAAATACCAATATAAGTTACTATTGTTTCCATTTAACTTTTAATTTTCATCATACTGAGTACTGGTACATAAAAAGTCTCATAAAACTGGAAAATATTCTTATTCATGCATTTAATGGAAATATTCGCTTTTATCATCCCTGCGACCAGAAGAATAGATAATGATGTAAATTATCTATCCAACCGAACTACACTATTGACTTGTTAGTACTATTTTCAATATATAGGCTACGTGGATACACTGTAAAATTGTGAAGCATTCAACGTTTTGAACTTTTAGTTAATTGTGATATTAATACGTAGAAAAGAGAAATAATACCTACAAAACTTTCAAGTCTGTGTAAATGTATAACATACTTCATTTATATGTCATTATAAACTATAAATTGTGTTCGTGATGTCATTATAAACTAAAAATTGTGTTCGTTCTCGTGTAGTTAAATAAGTAATAATAGTCTTGAGTATTAATATTATAGATTACTTACTTTGTCCTACAGAATAATATCTGTAATATTTACAATTAATATCACAGATAATAATAATAATAATAATAACAATAATAATAATAATAATTTATTTAACCTGGCAGAGTTAGGCCATACGGCCTTCTCTAACACTCAACCAGGAGTAAAACTCCGTCACAAAAAACACTACAAATTTACAAAGTACACTACAGTTTTACACACAAAACTGAATAAGATAATAATAATCATCAGATGTAAACAACAAGTAAAAATCAGACATAATATATAACATACAGAAAGAAAGAAGAAAGCATAATAAAATGTGAACAGCAGGTCAAAATAAATGAGACAAACAGATATTATTCTGTAGGACAAATTAAGTAATCTATAATATTCTATTAGCTACAGTGCATATATCTATACAGATTACTATGCACTTAACTGCGGAATCCCGGCCAAACAAGTCACTCAGCTGAGTGCGCTCCTAATATAATGGCAGTTGACATTGGACATATACGTCAACATATATGCCTAACTTGGAGTCAGGCCACAAAGGGAAACATTGAAGGAGGAAGGTTCGATCCAGTGCTGTGGATTGAATTCGGCGTAGCTCAGTGGTCAGAGCGCTTGGTACGTAGACCCAAGGACCCGGATTCGATCCCCGGCGCCGGAACGATTTTTGCTCCTCAAATATTAAATGAGTATTAATGTCAGAATTTGAAATGCAAGATCATTATTAATACGAATAAATATTAATTGCAACGGCATTATATTATAAGTACAATATAAATTTCGTGTAGCTCTTTTTATCAAGTGTAAGAAAACCATTTACTTATTATTTAAATGTAAAAGTTACTACCTAGAGGTCTATTATTTATGAATGCATTTGAATTGTAACATCTGTATGGTTTACTATAATTATTTCTGATGTGACCGAAATCGTTGTTAATGTTTAAATGTGTACTGCTACAGGGACATCATTTTATTTTTACTAACATTTTTAATATTAACCTGTCTATACCTTTAGAGAACCGGAAACACCGCTTGCTCCCCCCTCCAAGACTGGAGTTCGATGATAATGACGTAAAACACAAATCACTCTACTAGGTATAGGAAGGAAGAAAAGTAGTTCATCCATTTACGTAAACTAGGAAATATCGCGATTTTGAGTTTGATAATTTTCATTAGGTTTTTCTTTAATCAAAGTACAGTACTGTATTAAGAATAAGTGTTTTTACTCACGACGTGAGTTATCCATGAGAACGTAATCATTATGCAGTATATATTATACTGTCTACAGCACATTAGCGTACAATATGGAGAAAGAAGTTAAATTGAAAAATAATCATAATATGAATATTTAAACACAATTTTGAAAATGGTGGCCGTTCATTTCGATACAGGCTTCAGTTCTTTTGTGCATATTATCGCACTATAGACTATTGCATCTAATTCCAATTGCCAGTTTCGTCCTTCGTACTAGTAACTCATGTTGAAATAATTCTGTACCTACTCTACGTACTGTAAATTCAATCTTCACTTCTGCCCGACCCGAAAATATAAAATTACTCAGACATGTTATCTACTGTCCGTCCAAGTGGTTATGCCGCAGGATTGTAGAAAGGGAGGAAATCACGTGACAGTTAATTACTTAACGAGGCCCTTTTATTTAAGTTAAATTAAACAGTTGTATAATATTACGTAAACTTCCAATTCCTAAGAGAAATTAATGTTTTCAGAAAAGAGCTAAGACAGCCCAGCTTTTACAGAGGAGGGAGCAGAAGCAGGTGGGGGAAATCGGGATGCGACGTAGGCAAACGGACAGTACCTGTGCGAAAATATGATTCAATATTGAAAGCTCTTTCGTCACTGGAAAATGCGAACATATTTCTGGAACGTACTATACTCAGTAACTCTGTACTGCTTACTATCTGCGGTCCTGGTTCTGTGTGGAGTTGGAACTTCCTTAGTAGAAGGGGTGGGAGTGAAGTACATTCAAAAACTGAGGTACAATAAAAATTGAAGTAAAAATAAACTGATGCCCCTGTACTTATGTGTTTTTTGGCTCCATAAACAAATTCCTAACTCCTTTCTTCGGACTGAAAATGTTAACTTAAATGGGCACTGCGCTAAAATTCACATTCTGGGATGATATTATATTCTAAATAACATGCATTTAACTATACACATAGTGGTGCAAACTAGACCTTTATACGACCAATGGTTACCAAAGTAACGCACACCTAAACGCAGATACTGGCGATGCGCGTGACGTCACACTGCCGCGCCGCACCGCAGTGAGTCAATTCTTTGCTTTAGCTAGTTACGTACATTCACTATAATTCATATCCAAATCACGAAAAATACCGTTTTTCTTTTCATAACAAAGAGTTAAGCAGCTGCGAGCTTACATAACACAAGCCACGATCGGGACAGTGTGATGTCAGCAACAGTATATTGAGAACCATTTGATATTTTGAGTTGCGATTTTCATTGCTGTCATCATGTCCTTTTAACGTAACATGTTGAAATGTTTATTTTTCTATCAATATTAATATTTAGGCCTAAGATAATCTTTACAATCCAATTACAAAATGAGCTCAAATGTTCGTATATGGGGCTTCAGTGTAAATATATTTGTCTTAAGAATTCTTCGTGTGGGCATGTCATAATTGTTGATAATTAATTCACGTTTATTTATGTCGAAATTTTATATTGCCCGTACGTTACGTACTGTAACGAATTCTTCCTTAAGTCCATAGATTCTTTCACATATATAATATTTATTTTTCTCAGAATGATATATTTTATGATTCAATATTACATTTGGGTGGTAATCGGTGATCTTAGACTGTTCCGTTAGTTACTGTGCAAAGCCACAATTCGAGCTCGTGATTTCAAACCCGGTCCAGGACGATGAATTAGAATATGCAGTTAAATCTTTACGTTACCTTCCTCTGCAGGGTAAGTGAAGCACGGTATTATGCGTTGTGAAAGAATTCAACTCTTTGTACAAGGTAAAATATTAAACGAAACTACGTTTTTTTGGATTATGAGTATTCTATTATTATTATTATTATTATTATTATTATTATTATTATTATTATTATTATTATTATTATTATTATTATTATTATTATTATTATTGGTTGTGGTGGTAGTGGTACATTTACTTGTTATTTTTTTATAATATTACTGCAATTTTATCAACAGTAATCTCACTAGACGTTTTGATTTATCTAGAGAAAATCAAAACTCGAGTGGGATTTAATTGACTATTACACGATTAGAAGAAAGTATATAAAGATTAGAAGTAACGAAGTACTCCAATACAATAAAATATTAATTGACTTACGAAAATAAAACTGTCTTCAAATGTATTATTGTACCATCTCAACTTTACAATTATTACGCTAGATGCATGCTAGATGGCAGTAGTGAGCAATGCCTTCTCGTCGAGAAGTTCTAAGTCTATACACGATGGCAATGTTACTAGTCAAGAAGGCTTTGTTGATTCAGTTTCATTTTTATTAAAATGCAACATTCCACTTCAATTATCCGAATCCCAGTAATCAACGTCACTTGACAGATGATTTTCAATAAATCTTAATATTAAACAATCTCTGATACGTGACTATCCATAATATCATATAGCAGAAGCTATAACATAACCTAACTAATATACACAAGTGTTAGAAAAGTTTTAATTAACGACGATGACATAAAAAATATACATGAATAATTTTAAAAGGAAAAATTATTGAATGTACAATTTTCAAATTTGAATGCGGTTGGTGGTTCAATTGATGTTATATTGGACGTGTGCGTAATAGAAGTGTAACTCGTTGATTTAGGCCTACATGGTGTATTCAACTTATTCAGGATTTCCGAATGAATAATTTTAAAAGGAATAATTATTGAATGTACAATTTTCAAATTTGAATGTAGTTGGTGGTTCAATTGATGTTATATTGGACGTGTGCGTAATAGAAGTGGAACTCGTTGATTTAGGCCTACATGGTGTATTCAACTTATTCAGGATTTCCGAATGAATAATTTTAAAAGGAATAATTATTGAATGTACAATTTTCAAATTTGAATGTAGTTGGTGGTTCAATTGATGTTATATTGGACGTGTGCGTAATAGAAGTGGAACTCGTTGATTTAGGCCTACATGGTGTATTCAACTTATTCAGGATTTCCGAATGAATAATTTTAAAAGGAATAATTATTAAATGTACAATTTTCAAATTTGAATTTGTTTGGTGGTTCAATTGATGTTATATTGGACGTGTGCATAATAGAAGTGGAACTCGTTGATTTAGGCCTACATGATGTATTCAACTTATTCAGGATTTCCGAATGGTGCTCTTCATTTATTTGTAAATCGGATTTCAGAAGATGCATAGGTATGATCAGTGATTTTTATTAATTCTTGTTCTTGAATGCCAATGCGAGTCATATTTGAAACTGCTGTGCATCAACTGGAGTGGTTTGTAATTATATATATTTTTTTTTTTGACGTCCAGACCAGCGCAGTTTCAAATGTTGGCAAAAAAGAAACAAATGCTAGGGACGCGATAAAATTAAACAAATGCTAGGGACGCGATAAAATTCAACAATTGCTAGAGACGCGATAAAATTGTGCGATAAGCAGCCATGATTGGTTGAAATACGTCCTTTCGTACCGTTTTATTGGTCAAAAGCAGTGTGACGTAGTAAGAGTGTAATAGTCATTATAACTTCTGTATTGATGATGATGATGATGATGATGATGATGATGATGATGATGATGATGATAGCAAATGAAATTCTGTAAAACAGGTTCGTAAGATACATTAAAAATACATTAAAAACTATTACTTATATACATAAAACAGAAATATAAATTAAAGGATTTACCCTCGTATGAGCAAACGCTTGTGATCGGGAGTTCAAAAATCTCACTGTAGGTAAGGAGAAAGATGAAGACAAAATAAACAAATTAATATAAGCAATAAAATAGCACAGATTACAAAAACAAGAACCTATATGATAAAGAACAATCACAATTGAACATGTTTATAACCAATATTCACAAGTATAATAATATGACTAATATTTAGCAATTAATTATCTAACCCTGTGTCAAGTTCCTTTAATAATTTCTTTAATTTTCAGTTCAAATTTAAGCATACTTATGTTAGCTAAACCAGAGTACTGAGAAATTAATTTGTTGTAAAGTTTTAAGCCATGTTTCATACTAGCAACCGCTGAACTTTTGGATTCTGTAAAATGAAATAATATGTTTCTTCTCGTATAATAATTATGGCATTATGTGTTGAAATTTTTCTTATTATGAAAAAAAAATAATGTATATATATATATATATATATATATATATATATATATATATATATATATATATATATATATGTATTTGCTCAAATTTCAAAACCTTAAAATCCAAATAAAGATATTTAGTAGGGTAATCAAGAGATTTTCTCAGACAGATTTTGATTATTCTCTTTTGTAGTAAATTCAGCAGCTTTCTATGGATTTAGAAACTCGGAAATCTAATTTTAATTTTACGTGTAATATGCGTAGATTCTGTAATGGTTCTCACCACATTCACTGTGAGGTTAGTAACTATACATTTTTTTGAAAATACTGATATGGACATTGATGATAACTAAGTCTACTTTCAAACTAAACCTTAATTTCCGTTTGTTATGACGAACATTGTGTTCTGATGGCGTCAGATGTATTCATATCTATTGATTTTTCCAATAATGTTACCGACGTTTGCAGACTTCAACTGCAAATCCAATATAATTATATTGTGAAAATGAAGTTGGTTTGTGGTTAAGACAAACAATGGCGTAGTTATAATTTGAAGAGGAACGTGCAAGCAAAACGTGAGCTTGTGAAGGGTACTTGTAGAGCTTTATTGTCTGATGGAAATGTATTCATTATAAATAATAAGTGAAACTTAGTTATACCACAACTGTGGGAGTGCAAAACCTGAATGTTCGATATTTCTGACTTAAGTAGAGGGAGTGAGTATCTTTGAAATATCCTCATGATTAGGAGTTCACAGTCTGAACGTTTTGCTTTAGAAATAATGTCCCGTGGCGCTACAGCCCGTGAAGGGCCTAGACCGACCAGCCGGCTGCTGGCTTCACGCCCACATGCCGAAGCAGAGGTGAACGATCATCCAACCAGAATAGAGGTATCGTGTGGTTAGCACGATGATCCCCCCCAGACGTTATAGCTGGTATTCACAACCGGATTTCGCTACCTATCGTAGCTCCCCAAGTGCATCACGATGCTGGGTGGGCACCGGTCCCATACACTGGCCGAAATTTCATGAGAAAATTTCTTCTCCCATGAGGACTTAACCAACGCGCATTCCGTAACGCGAGTCCTAGGCGGGATGCCTTAGACCGCGACGCCACGGCGCGGGACTACAAATAATGTAGTATTGTATAATTGTAATCATATTTGTATTAATATACACGTCAGAGCATTGTTGTTATTTCTTAACCTCTTTGTATCTGGAAAGGCCTTGTAATTTACCCCTAAGTAATTGATATATTAATTAATATACAGGGTGGAAAAAATAACTCTGCAGATTTTTGTTCGCAAGGAGTCACGGCATACTAATAGTCTACTACATTGCCTTTATAGCAGGTATAGTGGATAAATCGCAATATAGCGAACGCCAGTAGGGGAAGTTATCCCCACCCACATGAAACGTGTATTCGACACAAAACTAGCCTATCACGTAGAGTGTCCGTTGAGCTAGTAGGAGAAAAGTGTAAGGGGTCGTGGGCGGAGCTTCTACGTTCGCTATATTGCGATTTTCCCGGTATAGTTATAACGTCGTTATTGTTGTGTAGCTTTCATATTGCATTTGTACAGTAGTAGGTCCAGTTAATGTCATGAAATTATTTGTATGGTATTTCTGTTTTTGTAAGTAAAACTAAATAAAAAGCATCTTACGTTGAATGTACAATATACTACTGAGCATAATCGATTCGTTGAATGTTTTCAGAAGGAAAACTGCAGCCTAATCGTGTAGGAGTGTTTGTGTTGTATTCCTCGGAAAAATATGTTTGCTCAATATACTGATAATCATTGGACAAACTATTGAAGTAAGAAAAAAGTTATAAAGAGTCTTTCGATATCTTTCGATTTTATCTGGTACATGTCAAAATATTAGCACTTTTTTGTAACTCTCTCATATCGACCAAGAAATTACATAATAGTATGTGTGAGGCTATGGAAGTAAACTCCTCCCCGAGCTCCTGTAGATAACTCTCGGGAAATACAGGGACATCATTTTATTTTTACTTCAATTTTTATTGTACCTGAGTTTTTGAATGTACTTCACTCCCACCCCTTCTACTAAGGAAGTTCCAACTCCACACAGAGACAAGACCGCACATAGTAAGCAGTACTGATTTACTGAATATAGTACGTTCCAGAAATATGTTCGCGTTTTCCAGTGACGAAAGAACTTTCAATATTGAATCATATCTTCGCACAAGTACTGTCCGTTTGCCTACGTCGCATCCCGATTTCCCCCACCTGCTTCTGCTCGCCCCTCTGTAAAAGCTGGGCTGTCTTAGCTCTTTTCTGAAAACATTAATTTCTCTTAGGAATTGGACGTTTACGTAATATTATACAGCTGTTTAATTTAACTTAAATAAAAGGGCCTCGTTAAGTAATTAACTGTCACGTGATTTCCTCCCTTTCTACAATCCTGCGGCATAACCACTTGGACGGACAGTAGATAGCATGTCTGAGTAATTTTATATTTTTGGGTCGGGCAGAAGTGAAGATTGAATTTACAGTACGTAGAGTAGGAAAGAATTATTTCAACATGAGTTACTAGTACGAAGGACGAAACTGGCAATTGGAATTAGATGCAATAGTCTGTATTGCGATAATATGCACAAAAGAACTGAGGCCTGTATCGAAATGAACGGCCACCATTTTCAAAATTGTGTTTAAATATTCATATTATGATTATTTTTCAATTTAACTTCTTTCTCCATATTGTACGCTAATGTGCTGTAGACAGTATAATATACACCGCATAATGAATACGTTCGCATGGATAACTCACTTCGTGAGTAAAAACACTTATTCTTAATACAGTACTGTACTTTGATTAAAGAAAAACCTAATGAAAATTATCAAACTCAAAATCGCGATATTTCCTAGTTTACGTAAATGGATGAACTACTTTTCTTCCTTCCTATACCTAGTAGAGTGATTTGTGTTTTACGCCAGTATCATCGAACTCCAGTCTTGGAGTGGGGAGCAAGCGGAGTTTCCGATTCTCTAAAGGTATAGACAGGTTAATATTAAAAATGTTAGTAAAAATAAAATGATGTCCCTGTATAATTTGTCATTGTAACTGAGGGCAAATCCAAGAATGAAAAGCGAATGTAGGCTACTTCTTAAAACAGGACATTTAACTAAATAAAAGGGCAACCCGGGTGTGGCCTAAGAATAGATGTGGTAACCAGGACTACAGAGTCAGTACACAAAAATGCGCACTGAGGATTACATAAAATTTCAATGTTTTTTAGTCAACAGTCCGAAGACAGGTTTGAACCTCACAAATGACACTAATAAGACATCACTCACAAGGCAATTAAACCAGGAGATAATGGGGTAGGGTGGTCAGTTCCTTTCCCCCTCCATTGCATTCATCGCTGACTAGTTACATAGCCTATTACACTAATCAGACTTCAGATGCATACAAAGAATAAAATTGTTCTTCCTCTGACATATATTGTCAAATGACATGTAAAGCCTGATAATAGATGCACTGTACATATCAGTCAGAACCTCAGTTAGAGAATTTGCAATTCATTTTATATTTCAGATGTGTCTAGTAATGTCATAAAATAATGTATATAAATTTCAATCAAAGGCACAACTATCTGCAAATGTTTATTTGCTACATGAATATATGGTATATTTTAATATATCTGATGATGCCCCACAAGGCGAAAACGTTTATATACGGTACCATATATTCATGTGGCAAATAAACATTTGCAGATATTTGTGTCTTTGATTGAAATTTATATACATTATGTTATGTCAGTTAGAGAAGTTCAGTATACTGTACTTTATTAATTATAATGTCACATAGCACTTCAAAAATTTCATCACTAACTCCTGATCAGACTATTTTTTTTTCTTTAAGCCAGGGGTCGTGAGCACAGAGCACGCTGGGGCTAGCCTCTCTTACCCGCGGAAAACGCAGTGTGCTGTAGTGCTCTCGTAGCTGCTAGCGGGTATGCTTTCTTTCTCTCCCTGTTGCACGACTGTGCACACGGGACGACACCGCGTACCCATTGCACATTTCAGCGAGTGCTGACGACCACTGCTTTAAGCATTAGATTACGGTTTAATAATCCGTGGCGCTACAGCCCACGAAGAGCCAAGACCAACCAGCCGGCTGCTGGTCTCACGGCCACATGCCGAAGCAGAGGTGGACGATCATCAAACCAGAATGGAGGTATCGTGTGGTTAGCACGATGAGCCCCCCAGCCGTTATAGCTGGTTTGCGTAACAGGATTTCGCTACCTATCGTAGCTCCCCAAGTGCTTCACGATGCTGGGTGGGCACCGGCCCCATACACTGGCCGAAATTTCATGAGAAAATTTCTACCCCCATGAGGATTCGAACCAGTTCGCATTCCGTAACGCGAGCCCTAGGCAGGATGCCTTAGACCACGACGACACGGCGCGGTACAGATTACGGTTTGTTAAAACATAAATCGCTTAAAGAGGTGCGCAAATCAGTTAGAGCATTACTCCCATACCAATTCGCTCGAAGCGTTACTGGATCTCTATAAGCGTGATACTACCGGCGGCCACAGGTTAGTGGAAGTATTTTTATGGAGGTCTCAGTCGAAGATCAAAGTTCGTACATTTTTACTGAATCCGACTCCAAATTTGTTTCTGTGTCCAAAATTTGTTTTCGACTTTGTCCAGAATTTTTTCCGAATCTAACCAAAAATATTTCCGACTCTGTCCAAAATTGTTTCCGACTCTATTGAGAATTGTTTCCGACTTTGTCCAGAATTGTTTCCGAATCTAACCAGAAATATTTCCGACTTTGTCCAAAATTGTTTCCGACTCTGTCCAGAATTGTTTCCGACTTTGTCCAGAATTGTTTCCGAATCTAACCAGAAATATTTCCGACTTTGTCCAAAATTGTTTCCGACTCTGTCCAGGATTGTTTCTGACTCTGTCCAGAATTGTTTCCGAATCTAACCACAAATATTTCCGACTCTGTCCAAAATTGTTTGCGACTCTGTTCAAAATTGTTTCCGACTCAGTCCAAAATAACATCCGACTCTGTCCAACATTTCTTCCAACTATGTCCAAAGTTACTTTCGATTCCGTCCTAAATTTATTCGAACTCTATCCAAAATCTCTTCTGTTTCCGTTCAAAATTACTTGATATCAATAGTCTGATGCATCATGGTGGCAAAGAATCTCCCCAGGAGATTCGACCTGAAAAAAAAATCTAGAGTTTTCACAGTTGCAGATTGAGATTGAAATTATTCTGATTTTTAAGTGGTTGTTGAACGACGCTCTATCAACTTCGAAATATCTAGTGTCGATGGAATTAGCAGTACATAAATTGAACTAATTCATAATGTAAAAGTTCAGATGCGCAGATAGTGAGGCAGTTAAAATGTCTTTCTACGCGGGAGATCTGCATTCTAATTCTGGTCAGTCTAAAACTACTCATATTTTGTGATGGTCTAAGACATTATTTGGGAAATGTCTTCGCGGGTAGGCTACTCCTGTCTCCTCTGCTGATATTCTAGCAATTCTTCCATTAAATATCCAATATCATACTGATGCGAGGAAGACCAACTCCATTGTGAACCTGGGGAATTCAGAAGACGGCAGAAAGATCTAGAAATTTGGAACGTTACTCTTGAATGAGAAGGCTAGTTTTATTTAAGCCTATCAGAATTCATGGTACGATACTTGCGGAAAAAAAAGAGTAGAAGTACAGTACATCATGTACAGGGACATCATTTTATTTTTACTAACATTTTTAATATTAACCTGTTTATACCTTTGGAGAACCGGAAACACCGCTTGCTCCCCCCTCCAAGACTGGAGTTCGATGATACTGGCGTAAAACACAAATCACTCTACTAGGTATAGGATGGAAGAAAAGTAGTTCATCCATTTACGTAAACTAGGAAATATCGCGATTTTGAGTTTGATAATTTTCATTAGGTTTTTCTTTAATCAAAGTACAGTACTGTATTAAGAATAAGTGTTTTTACTCACGAAGTGAGTTATCCATGCGAACGTATTCATTATGCAGTGTATATTATACTGTCTACAGCACATTAGCGTACAATATAGAGAAAGAAGTTAAATTGAAAAATAAACATAATAAGAATATTTAAACAGAATTTTGAAAATGGAGGCCGTTCATTTCGATACAGGCTTCAGTTCTTTTGTGCATATTATCGCACTATAGACTACTGGACCTAATTCCAATTGCCAGTTTCGTCCTTCGTACTAGTAACTCATGTTGAAATAATTCTGTACCTACTCTACGTACTGTAATTTCAATCTTCACTTCTACCCGACCCGAAAATATAAAATTACTCAGACATGCTATCTACTGTCCGTCCAAGTGGTTATGCTGCAGGATTGTAGAAAGGGAGGAAATCACGTGACAGTTAATTACTTAACGAGGCCCTTTTATTTAAGTTAAATTAAACAGCTGTATAATATTACGTAAACGTCCAATTCCTAAGAGAAATTAATGTTTTCAGAAAAGAACTAAGACAGCCCAGCTTTTACAGAGAGGCGAGCAGAAGCAGGTGGGGGAAATCGGGATGCGACGTAGGCAAACGGACAGTACCTGTGCGAAAATATGATTCAATATTGAAAGCTCTTTCGTCACTGGAAAACGCGAACATATTTCTGGAACGTACTATACTCAGTAACTCAGTACTGCTTACTATCTGCGGTCTTGGTTCTGTGTGGAGTTGGAACTTCCTTAGTAGAAGGGGTGGGAGTGAAGTACATTAAAAAACTCAGGTACAATAAAAATTGAAGTAAAAATAAAATGATGTCCCTGTATTTCTAACAGCAAGGGAAAAGAAAATGTTAGGCGATCGAAATGTGTGGGGAAAACGTGAATATTAGCACTTGCTTCGGTCCTGGTACACAGTACTTCAAAAATGAAAATGACGAGGTTAGAATCTTTCATTGTACTGCATACAAGCCTCACATGTATTTACATATACATTTATTTTAAAAGATTAGCACTAAATCTTCACGTTATGTTAGGCAACTTAACGTAATTACTAAAGTTAAATCTAACATCTTACTTCTTCCTTCTCGTAAACCAATTAAACTTCTTGTAGCGTAATATGGCCTTTTGTAGAGAAGCAATTGGCAATCCGATTTGCCAGATCAAGCATAAGATTAATGCGAACGGAATCGTAGCAATGGCATTACTAACAGCGTGACTTGAGAGTTTGGGGAAGGGGCTGGAAGGGAAGGAGGCGGGGTTTGACGTAGTTATATACTGTACATAGCTTCTAACCAAGCTGCTTCAAGTATATTATATAAAGCTAAGAAGGGAAGTTTGTTTTTAATTAGACATTAATTATTTCATGGTTGGTAGTGAGAGAGAGAGAAATAGAGAGAGAGCGAGCGAGAGAAATTAAAAAACACAAGCAATTTAATACTAGGCAATTGGCAAAGTGTAAGGAAAGAGATAGATGATACAACAGTAAAAAAATTACGTACAGTGACGATGATTTAAGTGGGTTCTGTTAATTTAAACTTTGCCACGTAAATTTTCACATAGCAGTAATGTAAACCACAGTAGGCGAAATGGAATGAGGGGTAGCATCGTTTTACGTCTTCATAGTTGCTTCTTACATGTTACTGCGCAATTAATGTTTTACGAGCTTAGAAGGTTCGGTAGTTACTATGTAGGCTATATCTATACACGGCGAACTGAGTTATTCGCGTAGTTTTGAACTTATGTGTTGTTAAGTTGAACCCTGCTCCAGTCAGCTGGGTGAAGAGTTTTCAGATTTATAATAACCCCGTAAGTGAAAAACGCGGTAGTCAGACATGAAAAAAAATGCTTTAATGTAAAGTTAATTAGCCAGCAACAGTTTCAAATTTCAATCTAAGGTTTCAGACGTAAGAACTTTTTTTTTTTCAGAAACCTAATGAAAGTCGTTTATTTAAATTATATTGGTATACATAATTGAAGAAGACTGTATATCGTCGATTTACAATCAAAACACATTAAGTAAAAAATATTACTTCTGAAAAAAAAAGGCGTATATAATGTACATAATGTATCAGTCTTACTAATAAACAGTGTATACAGACGTGGACAAATTATTAGACTAAAACTTTTTTCTTGGAAACATAATATAATTCGACATATCAACTATCAGTATAATTCACAGAGTCTTTATTGTTGTAAATATGATTGTTTGCATCTTCCGGTATGTTTTTCCAATGGTTAAGTATATTTTGTCTGGCTGTGTTGGTTTTACTGGTGTTTTAATTATATACTACAGAAGATATTCAACAGTTTGTTCTCCCATGGCCTGCAAGAAGACCGGACATGAACGGAATTGAAAATCTGTAATCTATACTGAAGAAGAAAGTGAACAAAAAGAGACTTACACCAAAACATGAACTCATTTAAGCACTGTCTGATATCTGGCTAAATGATGCTGAAATTCATAGAAAAAGTGAAACTTTGGTTTCCAACATCCCTGACAAAATCAACGTGTTAATAAAGAATAAGGGAATGTTCACAAAATATTAGTAACCTCCAGACTCAATTTTATGTTCATTATTTCTGTGCAAAATACATTTTTGTTCATTATTTCTGCCGATAAATACAGCTCTTTTGCACATATAATTAATTTAGTCTAATAATTTGTCCACGTCTGTAGTTTTTATACGAGACTTATGCAGAGTTGAGACAGAAAACGTTACTAATAAACCGCGAATAATCTATGGACACATAAACAGGCTGTAACTATACAATGGGAATTGCTTTGCAGTAGTTATATACACGAAATCCCTTGTTTAAGCGTTGTATATAGCGAAAAAATGGCCGCCCCTCTAACAGCTGTTTGTATCGACTGTCATTTTATGATGATGGTTACCTTGTAACCACAGAAGAACAAACCAAAGATCATAGAATTATTAGAATAATATTCCTGTAGCTGTACTCTGTGACCAAAATGTAGTGTGGTAATCGATTAGAGCCAGTTGTACTATCGATATTTAAAACGCCACACTAGAGCGCTCTACCGGATGCAATAGAGAACCTCAGATATTCCATTACCTTTCGTAACGAAGTAATGACGAAACTATGACGTAGCTGTGTAGCAGTTATACTGTTATACACAACGTATGTAGTGATTATTAGTAAGGAATTTACACACGACTTATAAACGAGCTACTCATTGTATAAGTATAAGACAGTTAAACGTCTGTATATAGGGTTTTTATTAGTAAGACCGTATGTGTATAAACTTAATATTGGAAAAATTAAATACACACAAACAAAACCAACTTACTAATAATAATATTTTGAGGACACAGTTTTGTTAAGATCTTTCAAAAAGCTTTTTTCTCAGAGGTACTATTTTCTACTTAATGTGTTTGGTTGTAAGTCGACAATATAATTTAATGTATATAGTTTCATTGTCCTAAATTCAGTTTTTGCTATAGGTCACATGACAGTTATAATAAAAATTATTTCGGAGTATTTATTGTATTTGGTTATTTTACGACGCTATATCAACATCTAGGTTATTTAGCGTCTGAATGAAATGAAGGTGATAATGCCGGTGAAATGAGTCCGATGTCCAGCACCTAAAGTTATCCAGCATTTGCTCGTATTGGGTTGAGGGAAAACCCCGGAAAAAACCTCAACCAGGTAACTTGCCCCAACCGGGATTCGAACCCGGGCCACCTGGTTTCGCGGCCAGACGCGCTGACCGTTACTCCACAGGTGTGGACATTTCGGAATATGTATAATTAGACTTTCTTGTATTAAATTCTAACGTACCTTGTTTACATGTTTCGACCTATTATGGGTCATCTTCAGAACTGGTCGTTACTGGTCTTGGCACCTCTTGTTTTGTTTCCTGTGAGGGTGTGTTCGTGTGGTGTAAAGTGGAGTAAAAGAGTGTGTGTTCTGAAACTGAGTTGTTGTTGAGAATTTCATTGGGATGTGTTTTTGTGTGTCTGTATATCTCATATATGCTTAGTGTGGTTAGTTTCTGGCTTTTTGGTTGGATGTGTAGTATTTCCATGTCTGTGTTGATGTCTCTGTAGGTGTGGTTAGCATTTGTGATGTGTTCTGCATATGTGAAGGTGTTTTGTAATTTTGTTATGGCTATGATGTGTTCTTTGTAACGTGATCTGAAAGAGGCGCCAAGACCAGCAACGACCATTTCTGAAGATGACCCATAATAGCTCGAAACATGTAAACAAAGTACGTTAGAATTTAACACAAGAAAGTATTATCATACATATTCCGAAGTGATACAGTGTTAACAGTTGTGTAATCAAGATGTATATAAAATTATTGTTTTTGTAACCGGTACAGAAAGTGTTACTTTTGTGTACGAGTGAGACGTTTACGTACGAGGCGTTAGCTGAGTCCGGAGTTTCGAAATGAGCGCTCCAAAGACACTTTCGTACTAGTTACGTACAATATTTGTTGGCACAACTTCAATGAAATTGTATGTGAATTAATTATCTTATTAAATAAATCACAGACTATTGAAATTTTTGTTGGCTAGGAGTCATGACGTACTAATAGCCTACAACATTGTCTTTATAAGAGGTATTCCCAAACAAAAAAGAAATGGAGAGGATTGAAGTGGGGGGGGGGCATGGGAGGCTATTGTTGGTAACCCACGTCCGATACACTATTGCGAAAGCTTGTCCTTAAGAACTCTCGTACATTGAAATGAAAGTGCGCTAGTGTTCTGTCTTGTATGTAGGCTAACACAGGAGCTGTCTTTTCCGAAGAGACGCATCATCCAAAATGTCGTGTAGCTCATGTTGCGAAAAATGGAAGTACACACTGTCGTTAAAGTCTGCCAGGTAAAAAGGAGGGCAAGTAGCCTATAAAAGATGTATCTAGTTGGTGACTACAGTGATGACCAGGGAAAGGGATTTGGAGTATTATTAAGAATGGTGAAACGTAGTATAGATATTCGTAGCTCTGTGACTGTCAAACGAGCTGCGGCACAGAGCATGGACGAGTACAGTCCACTTCATACAAACTTACACGGAACGTGCTGTAAACGTATTTCAGAATAAACAAATGGAATAGTTTAATGACATGTAGGGTGCTATGCATAGACATTTCGCTAGCCCGCGCTACGAGCGTGCTAAACTAGTCCCGGCTATCGGTTGATTACTTGTACAGGATTCATATCATATCCTATCGCTAACACTGGTTTGTGGATACGGAAAACTTTAGTTCGCTGATCATCCACCGGAAGCTCGCGCTAAGAATGTCTATGAATATGGCCCATAGTGACCTACATACATAATGTGCATTTATTTTTTAACTACATGTCCTTTTCTTGGCAACGCACAAGACACCAATAAACAACATTACAAATATACATAGTTAAATATCAACCTCTACATCTTCGCGTGCCAGTGGACATATTGATGGTTGATAGACAGTTGTCTTCTGTATGGAACTCGCCTCTGAATATGTATGTTTTTCTGTCAGGAGCGTGTTAAATTAAAACCTTTATTTACAGTATCATGAAATATGATAATATGTATACAACGTATACTACAGTATTTACAATATAATATGCAATATACTACAATATTTAAAATATAGCCTAATACAATATCATTAAATGTTGAACAAAATGCAGAACCAAACGAAATGGCATTTTCAATTAATGCTATGTTTTGTTCATGAAACAATTATTCCTGCTGTGCCTTGTTACAATAAATTGTAAATATCATTTTCAAATTTTCAAAATACACTTTTGCTCTGTTGCAAGGAAGGACATTTTTTAACATGGAAAAACTCCGCTCTACATCTGCAGAGACAATTGGAGAGTACTTGAAACAAGATAGGCCTACGTCAATTAAATTCACATGTTGAATGATGTCATTGGGACACGTCCTTGTTAGTACATCTGAAATCCGACTAAGAATACCTTACATATCATTTTTAATAAAAAATCTGTTCATTTCTTCACCAACACGTTTTCCTATTTCACCT
Organism: Periplaneta americana; assembly: GCF_040183065.1. Lineage (NCBI taxonomy): Eukaryota > Metazoa > Arthropoda > Insecta > Blattodea > Blattidae > Periplaneta > Periplaneta americana. Next base: position 27,239,684 of record NC_091121.1, read on the forward strand.
TCTACTGCACTCAGTTTATTTACAATAGTCCTCATAATATTTATTTTCTCAACTAGTTCTACTCCTGACTTTTCTAATTGAATAATGACATCCGGTAAATATCCAAAATTGGGCTTAATATCCATGACTTCTTTCTCGATTTTTCTATCATTTAACTGTTCCTGGTGTATTTGAATCGCAGCCGCGTCATCGGGATCGAAAGACTGGACCACTTTCTTCACAGATTGGAGGTGATGTGCGTAATAATTGCAAGCTTCTAACCATGACCCCCAGCTCTTAAGAACTGGACATGGGGGAAGCGACAATTTTATTTAGGGAATTGTTTCCTGAATTTTGATACTCGATCTGGGGCTTTTACAAATATAGTCTTTCAATTTTGTATTGTTAGTTGGTTTCACGTTCGGCGTTGTACCTGCACTTCACTACACTGAACTGCATGTTGAAGTTCTTATGCGACAACTGTCCCGTTCACCTGTTGTTGACGTGCAGAGACCTGTGAGTATTCATGGAGGGCAGGACTTGGTATAAAGGGTTGTAAACAAATGGCTGTGTAGATGCCAATACTAGCTTTTACTACTCCAAATTCCGTTCCCTAGTGATGACATTAATCTCGGAAACGGTTTATTATAACCAGGGAACGGATTTATATGGACTAAAAATATATGAAATATGTAAATATATATGTAGTTATTTTTACCAAAATATGGAATTAAATATGGATTTTTACCAAAATATGGAATTAAATATGGACTTAAAATTATAAAAAAATGACTATGTACGTTAAATATTGGTACATTTTAATCAAACTAAACAAAAAATATAATGGACGTACCTTATCTTCCAATGTAGTTTCAACAAAACACAATTTTTATTGTCTGTTACCATAACAATAGGTTACAAACATTTCTTTCAAGTGCTGAAAAGTGAATCTTCTTCTATTGTCTCTGAGGATAGATTTATACTGACTAAAAGAGCGTTCGACGTCACAAGAAGTAACTGGTACATAATTCAATTTCACAATGTCTGCTGGGGATAAGTCCAAGTTAATCTTCACTGTTGATTCACCACTCATCACAGCAACAACCTTTTGTAGTTCTTCATATCCAGGGTTTTTTGAAAGTACAGTGTCCACCTTAGCTCTTACTGCATCTGCAACTTTACCTCTACCACGATTCAGTTGTTCCACAGTACTATTTATAATTTCAAAACTTTCAGATAGTGAAAGGTGCCTATTTTGGAGACTTTTGAGCGTTTTTATGATGCATGAAAATGTATGCTGAATGTGAGCTAAGTCATTCTTCACACTTATGTCACAGGTAACTGTTTTCGTAGTATCAATTGAGACTGCATCTTCAGAGTCCAATGCAAGGAGAACATTGTTAATAGAGTCTATATGTTCGGCATAATATTCAACTGCTTCTAGCCATGTACCCCATCTAGTTAAAATTGGCTTTGGTGGCAATGGAATTTCAGGGTACATTTCTTTCAACACGTTAACTCTACTGGGAGCTTTGAGAAATACTTTTTTTACTGATGAAATCAACAAATCTACTTTAGGGAAATTGTCTCTGACCACTTCTGCCACACGATGAAATGCATGCGCCACACAAGTAAAATGAGTCAATTTAGGATATACAACAGATAATGCTTGTCCAGCTTTGACCATATAAGGGGCAGCATCGCTAATAAAGAATAACACATTATCGTACATAATACCCTTTGGCCACAGGATACCCATAGCTTCGTTGAACAGTTTAACTATAGTTTTGTTATTGCACTTTTCTAGAACATCACAATGTAAAAGAATTCGTTCAGAATATTGTTCACTTAACAAACCGATAACTACATTACCAACAAGTCTACCTTCTTTGTCGGGAGTCTCATCAATGGAAACCCAAATTGAACTATCTTTAATTTCATCTCTTATCTTCTGTATTGTCTCATCGTAGATGGATGGAGCATACGTCTTCCTAAGTGTTGACTCATCCGGGATTGTATGTTGAGTATATTTTTCAAGGAATTCCCTGAAGACCTTATTCTTTAGTTTGTAGAGAGGAATATCAGCAGAGATGAGAGAACGGCACAGGTCGATGTTAAACTCAGATCTTACATTCGATGTTGTTGGTTGTGTTAAAAACAATTGTCTCTGCTTGGAATTTAGTTGTTTGTTGGCCTGATGTTTACTAGTTGTAATGTGTTGTTGCACCAGGAACTTTTGTGTAGATGATACTGCACACTGACACAAATTACAAAATAATATTTTATTGTCAGTTGATAAACCATCTTCTTTAAATTCTGAAATGTAACTTGTTAGTTTTGATTTTAAATTGACTGAATGACGTACTTTTGGCATATTTACCGTCTTTATAGTATGATTTACAAAACTGAACCTATGTGTACTCTGACTGGCATTTAACTGTTGAGCTGCACAACTGAAGTCTGTTAAAAATTTTAAATTAAATTAATACAGTTTTGTAACTTACTTTCCCATTGTTGATAGGACTGCTAATTTTCAAATAACTCTGATGTTAAAGGGATTACTGAACATGTGTTTAAATCTCTATTGTTGAAATGTATTTTTAAAAGTTAATGGAATTTTGTTTTGTTTTATTGTTAAACCTAATATAATATGGACTGTTTTATATGAAATATGGAAAATATATGGAAATTAACGAAAATATGTACTAAACTCTAAAATATGGAAAAATATGGAAAATAAAAGTAGGATTTTTCAACCCTACACATTGTGAAACATAAAGATAATGCAAAATATAAATTATATTAGCTTTATAAGTAAATATGTATTTACATATAAATCCTTTCCCTGATTATAACTTTTTTTGCCTTCTTTCATTGTCTCCTAATGATTCCTGCTGTTTGTACCGATAATTTTGAAACTCCCGGTATAAATGTCACATGTGATAATATGTACGCAATGCTTGCACGAATAGAAAATGGTCCGTGCCAGGAATCTGTGGAGTAACTTCGCGCATATGAGGGCGCAGTCTATCCGTGCCTGAGTGTATTGCGGGCAGCATCAGCTCGAGTACGCTAAGGGGTAAGATGCTCGTGGTATAAGGTAGAATTGAGATAGAAATTATGTATATGAAGAGTCCACTGCAAGAATGGTAGATGTCATTTGGAATACATTTTGCAGGAGAAGCAATTGAGAGTTTGAAATGCTTAGCGCTCAAAGCTTAACTGTGATTTTCCAATCATTACTGAACAATGACTATCAGTGTTAATGCCATATAACTCTGAATGTACATTCCACTGGAGAAACTCCTCTACAACTACCACCAGCCCCAACCACCAAACTAAAACACACAAACAAAACCGCATACACGTGTTGGAAATTTGAATACTGTCTGAGAGGACACACGACAGCAACAGAGAGGCAGATCAATAAAATAACACCACACCATGAAAGTCTCCATAACCATTCAGACGCTTCTGCCACCGGAAGGGGAAACTTAAAAATCTAAAAAAAAAAGTATGTATGTATGTACAGTGTTCTGCCCAAGAGCAGGTCTTTATCTGCAAACCAGCATTTCCCATTCTTCCCAATTTTCTTGCTTTCCTCTTAATCTCCCCATATAATACCTTAATGCTGTCTATCAACTGATATCTTTTACCCCGAAATCTTGTCCCGTTCACCATTCCTTAAGCATAGCAAATTAACAAATTAGGCCTACACCAAAATAATAAAATAAAATAAAATATTAAATTAAATAAAATAAATAAATAAATAAAAAACCAATCACCGCACTCACACACCTACTGGCACTTATGCCAGAAATAGTGTCATATACAGTATGTAAATATATATTTATTATTATTTATGTACAATGGCTGGAGAGGGCGTCCTGCGCATATAAGACCCTAAAACGGCCTCTGGCTCAAAGCCAGTAAAGTCAAACAACTTAACGTCTATCTTAAGCTATGCATTGACAGTCTTGGTTCATTTACGATAAGAAAGTGACATCCATCATTCTTGCAGTGAACTCTTCATATATGTATTTATTCACACTGCATATGGGTACCGTATAATAATAATAATAATAATAATAATAATAATAATAATAATAATAATAATAATAATAATAATGATTTATTTTAGCTGGCAGAGTTAAGGCCGTAAGGCCTTCTCTTCCACTCAACCAGCAAAAAGTGTATATACATATGCATGAACTTACAAAAAATTCAACAATTTGATTAAGTGAGAGTTACATGTATACAAGAGTTATATACGAATTAAACAACAAAATACTATGAACTATTAATTAGACACTGAAATAAACTGTGTAGCAGAATTAAGCTAAAATACATAGAATGTTAATATATTTCAAATAATATTAGATAATAGACAGAGATTATTATGAGACAATTTTGAAAATACAGCACTATCAGGATGATGTCTAAAGAATGAAGTAACAATGTAGTCAGTGATAGTTTAAATCAGTAAGATTGGAGTGAAATGCTAATAAGGTTATCTTTTAAGCTGTTTTTAAAGGTGTTTATTGTCTTGCAGCCACTAATACTTTGTGACAAGGAATTCCATTGACGCGAGGTGGATACTGTAAAAGATGATGAATAACAAGATGTTCTATGAAGAGGTAGGTATACTTAGCGTGCCACAGATAAGTGATCTGGTATTTGCGTCGTGGTTAGAGTATAAATAAGAGAAACGAAACGAAAGGTAATTTGGTGTTGAGGTGTGCAGAATTCGATAGAGTAAAGTTAAAGAGTGTAAAGTTCTGCGTTCTTTAAGTCGGAGCCACGAAAGACTTGCGAAGGACGGTGATATGTGTTCATATCGTCGGATGTTGCACACGTATCTGACGCACATATTCTGAGCTCTCTGTAACTTGACTGACAATTCAGAACTTAGGTCACTTAACAAAACGTCACAATAATCGAAGTGCGGCATTACTAGGGTTTGTACTAGGGTAAGTTTTAGTTGCTGGGGGAAGAAGTTTCTCAAGCGACTCAAATAGTGAATGGAGGAACAGATTTTTTTATCGTTTCTTTAACTTGAAAATTCCAACTTAGATTATTATCAAAAAAGAAGCCAAGATTTTTTACGACAGATGAATAAGGGATTCATATATACCCGGTGGCAATGATAACTAATTACACTCAATAATGAGAATAATAAACACAATTAATAAAAAATACAATTAATAATAATTTAATAATAATACTAATAATAATTAATACTACTACAATTAATAATAATAATAATAATAATAATAATAATAATAATAATAATAATAATAATAATTAATACTACTACAATTTATAATAATAATAATAATAATAATAATAATAATAATAATAATAATAATAATAATGATGATGATGATGATAATATCCCTCCTGCAAGCGATTGCTCTCTTCGTTCAAGTAGTCCACACCTGTGGAGTAACGGTTAGCACGTCTAGCCGCGAAACCAGGTGGCCCGGGTTCGATTCCCGGTCGGGGCAAGTTACCTGGTTGAGGTTTTTTCCAGGGTTTTTCCTCAACCCAATATGAGCAAATGCTAGGTAACTTTCGGTGTTGGACCCCGGATTCATTTCACCGGCATTATCACCTTCATCTCATTCAGACGCTAAATAACCTAAGATGTTGATAAAGCGTCGTAAAATAACCTACTCGTTCAAGTAATGCCTCCCCCAGAGGAGCATTGGCCCTAGCCCTCCCACATACCACTTGCGCAGAGATCTTGTTTCGTCTTTCTACTCCACAGATTGCTGGGACGGACCATAGTTATTATGCTATTCAAGGCCGGAAAGCACTAAATTTCTCTATAATATTTTATTTAAGTTTTAGTTTTGATATGGACAGTTAATATTTTATCCTTGTGTATCTGTCTTGGAGAACTATGTTCGAGGGAAGGTTTCGACATGTGCTCATTAACAGTTCCCGTTGTAAGCTACGTCTGTGCAGAAATCTCTTTTTTTCCAAATCATTCTCTATAAATAGCTTGTGCATTTCATTGCCTAACACAATATTATCTAAATTTAACTATCTTCTATTTACTGGTTCCCTGGACTTCAACTGGAAATGTTTTCTCCACTCAAATCACAGCAGCTCATTTCTTGACTTTTGAACTTCACATTGTGTCGAACAATGAAGCGCAGGAACTGATAATTAATCACAGACTCCTCAGCCAGGCTTGGGTCCATGTCTTCGGTGTCCACAATGCTGTCACGTTGTATCTAATCGGTTTTGACCGTTACGGAGATCGATAAGTGTCAACAGTAACATCGGGTCTGTCCACAGTAATAGAGACCATTCAGCAGATGATCAAAACCATTAGTTTCCCAGATGACATATGATGCCAATATGACAAGACGTGTGATGGGAAAAGGAGTGCATGAAATTACCATAGTATACCACAGTGATGTTCTGGGGCTGACTGGCAGACAAGAATAATAATGGGCGTGTGTGTTTTGTATTGTAATTTTCTTGGATCGTCTTCATCTGATAAGGAAATATGCTGCTTCTGAACTTGAGCGTGACTAGGAATGTCAATAGACATGTAAATGTTAGGCCGTGCTGTCACAAACAACATCATTATCACCTTACTGTTCTTAATCATTATAATTTATCAATTTTATTTTGACTATTACACTCTTACTACGTCATACTACTTTTGACCAATAAAACGGTACGAAAGGACGTATTTCAACCAATCATCGCTGCTTATCGCACAATTTTATCGCGTCCCTAGCATTTGTTTAATTTTATCGCGTCCCTAGCATTTGTTTCTTTGTTTGCCAACATTTGAAACTCCGCTGGTCTGGACGTCAAAAAAAAAAATATATATATATATATATATATATATATATATATATATAATTAAAAACCACTCCAGTCGATGCACAGCAGTTTCAAATATGACTCGCATTGGCATTCAAGAACAAGGATTAATAAAAATCACTGATCATACCTATGCATCTTCTGAAATCCGATTTACAAATAAATGAAGAGCACCATTCGGAAATCCTGAATAAGTTGAATACGCCATGTAGGCCTAAATCAACGAGTTCCACTTCTATTATGCACACGTCCAATATAACATCAATTGAACCACCAACCACATTCAAATTTGAAAATTGTACATTCAATAATTATTCCTTTTAAAATTATTCATTCGGAAATTCTGAATAAGTTGAATACACCATGTAGGCCTAAATCAACGAGTTCCACTTCTATTACGCACACGTCCAATATAACATCAATTGAACCACCAACCACATTCAAATTTGAAATTTGTACATTCAATAATTATTCCTTTTAAAATTATTCATGTTTATTTTTTATGTCATCGTCGTTAATTAAAACTTTTCTAACACTTGTGTATATTAGTTAGATTATGTTATAGCTTCTGTTATATGATATTATGGATAGTCACGTATCAGAGATTGTCTGATATTAAGATATATTGAATAGTAATCATTACACTGTCTGTATAAAGACACTACTGCCATCTAGCATGCATCTAGCGTAATATTTGTAATGTTGAGATGGTACAATAATACATTTGAAGACAGTTGTATTTTCGTAAGTCAATTAATATTTTATTGTATTGGAGTACTTCGTTACTTCTAATCTTTATATACTTTCATCTAATCGTGTAATAGTCAATTAAATCCCACTCGAGATTTGATTTTCTCTAGATAAATCAAAACGTCTAGTGAGATTACTGTTGACAATCCACTCCAGATTGTGTCCCGCTCCTGACAAAGAGATACGTCGAATGTGAATATCTTCTGCTATACTTTTCGAAGGATTAGTCGGCAAGACGGTCTAGTGCAGCGGTGACCAAAACTCGAACTGCAGTGATTACATGCGACAGACAGCCTATGAAGTAAAGAGACAGAGAAAAAGTACTTGGAATGGAAACTACAACCAGTGGTGGTTTCTGCACTAACATCTCGATCAATCCCGCGGATAAAAATCTCAAGCTTTGCTGTATCAGTAATGTCACGGCTGTCATCAAGAGCCAGTGAATGATATACGATTTTTCTTGCTTCTTTTTGTAACTTCCTCTTAAATATAATTACGAATTTTCTGAATTCTTCTCTCGATACTTGGTTGAGAAATTCGTAGTTTTTCAAAATTAACAACTTCTTATGAACAAGTTATTTAAGCTCTTTTGAGAAATTCTACTCTATTAAAAGGCTTTAGAACACGAGATATTTGAAAACCCCATTAGGTAGCTGACTTCCTTACATTTATTTACTGTATCTTATCTTTCTCTTCCTGGCTATGATTTAAGACATGTCAACTCCTGGCGTTTAACAGTTCGTTAGTACATAATATTGAATCAGGTTTTCTACAATACTGTTATTAAATGAATAACTAATAAATATTTCCCTCAGCTAAAGATTAAGAAGATTGAAATTGAGATAAAAATTAATAATTTTATCCTTCTAGGGAGAAGATCTAAAAATATCAATATTCATGCACGTACAGAAGAAGTATAGAAACACATGTTTAGTAGTGAGTAGTAGTTTTTTTTTATTTTATTAGGTTATTTTACGACGCTTTATCAACAGCTTTGGTTATTTAGCGTCTGAATGAGATGAAGGTGATAATGCCGGTGAAATGAGTCCGGGGTCCAACACCGTAAGTTACCCAGCATTTGCTCGTATTGGGTTGAGGGAAAACCCCGGAAAATACCTCAAGCAGGTAACTTGCCTCGACCGGGATTCGAACCCGGGCCACCTGGTTTCGCGGCTAGACGTGCTAAACGTTACTCTACAGGCGTGGACCTCAGTAGTAGTAGTAGTAGTAGTAGTAGTAGTAGTAGTAGTAGTAGTAGTAGTAGTAGTAGTAGTAGTAGTAGTGGTAGAGGTAGTGGTAATGGTAGTGGTAGTTTATTCAGCGTGGCAATTAATGTTTCTACATACTACTAATTGAACCGTACATTACATTTTATCCAACAGAACAAGAAAAAAAGTTCTCGTCATTCTTTACGAAACCACCTTTTACTGGTTGTAGAGACAGAGTTTGTAGAGCGACATGATACCGACACTGCTTGCCTTCAGTAGGTGAATGAAACGCACAGCAATGTACAGGAAACTCCTCGTACCGTTTGAATGTCTGTGATTACATGATGTAATGACGACACCAGCTTTGGTCACCACTGGCCTAGTGGAATTGTTTCCAAACTTTTTGAAGGCGTGACCCACTTTTTGGCCAGACTTCACTTTGCGTCTTCCCGTCCCACCTCTACTAGCTTTCCGGTTGATTCCCTTCCAAAAATACAAATCCACGTAAAATCGTAAACAACTATAATTTTACTCAGAACCAACGGATATTAGCCCAAGTACGATATTAAACAACAGCTTTTCACCTATTCCAAAACCTAAAATGGTCTCTTTAAAAACCTAAAAATCCGGTCCCTACTTATTAGCTCCAAACGAATACATTCCTCAGAGGAAAATACTTTTCTCCTAAATGTTAACATTATTTTACTCGATATGTACTACCGCACGCCTCTGATTTTGACATTTATCTTGGATAAACTGATAAGGAATGATTAATCCCTTTCCGGTTTTGAAATTAAATGTAGGGTTTTCTTGAAAATTAAATAAGAATATTGATATTTATACTTAATTCCTTCCATTATGAAGTCTAGAAATCCCATTGAAATGACTAAGAGACAGAATGCTGATATTCAGATCAAGTTCGTGTGTGTATTCGTAGGTGAGCCGACAATGCCCTGTTGTTAAAATAAACAGGCTTTCAGCCCAATTTTCTAATTAAACATGACCTTAATTACAAAACGTATAATAGGTTACTTATTTATTTTAATGTACTCTATTGTCTCATTTAATCTGCACTTCCACCCTATATACCATAGTTGAAACATTAGAAAATTTTCCCACTGACGTAACTCAGTCAGGATGTCGATCAGGAGTTGCGTTCGGGCGTGGGTTCGATTCTTGATTGGACTAATTGTCTGGTTGGGTTTTTCTGAGTTTTTCCCAACCTCAAGTCGAATGTTTGGTAATCTGAGGCGAATTCCCGGTCTCGTCTCGCCAAATACTATCTCATCACCAATGTCATCGACGCTAAATAACCTAGTAGCTGATACAGCGTCGCTAAATACTTACTTACTTACTGGCTTTTAAGGAACCTGGAGGTTCATTGCCTCCCTCACGTAAGCCCGCATTGTTCGCTATCCTGAGGAAGATTAATCCAGTCTCTACCATCATATCCCACCTCCCTCAAATCCATTTTAATATTATCCTCCCATCTATGTCTCGGCCTCCCCAAAGGTATTTTTCCCTCCGGCCTCCCAACTAACATTCTATATGTATTTCTGGATTCGCCCATACGTGCTACATGCCCTGCCCATCTCAAACGTCTGGATTTAATGTTCCTAATTATGTCAGGTGAAGAATACAATGCGTGCAGTTCTGCGTTGTGTAACTTTCTCCATTCTCCTGTAACCTCATCCCTCTTAGCCCCAAATATTTCCCTAGGAACCTTATTCTCAAACACACTTAATCTCTGTTCCTGTCTCAAAGTGAGAGTCCAAGTTTCACAGCCATATAGAACAACCGGTAATATAACTGTTTTATAAATTCTAACTTTCAGCTTTTTTGACAGCAGACTAGATGACAAAAGCTTCTCATTCGAATAATAACAGGCATTTCCCATATTTATTCTGCGTTTAATTTCCTCCCGAGTGTCAGCGTCGCTAAATAACCAAATAAAGAAAGACAAAGTTTTTATTATCAGATTTATATATATATATATATGTATATATATATATACTTTTTTTTTAGATTTCCGTGTTGGACTAATAAGAGTTTGAACTCTTGTTTGCAGAATGGAAAACCTAAACCTACTCTTATGAGTTCTGCTGAAGTTACGTCTATTACTTACTCTGTACTTCTAATTAGAAAACAAAAGGTAAAACATTCTCTCAAAATATGAAATACGTATTGAAAAGCTTTTGTTTGTCTATTAAAACCATATAAACGATAAACCTTGTGCGTACTGTAGTATATTTGGCAGTGCTCTGCGAAACGTTTTTCCATTTGAAAGACAATGTGGTGTATGTAATTAGTCCGTATTGTACAGAAGGGCTTCTGTGTGCGGTGTAATAACGTTCCTACAGCAGGTACGTAGACTGATCCCATTTAGTGTGATAGATTACTTCAAAGGAAAATCCTTATTAAAAGCACAAAATCCTTTGTTCTGTTTTATGTAATAAACATGTAACAGCCCAACTGGAAATTTTGGTCCAGATACGATAGGAGTTACATCGCATTCACTTATGGCTCAGTAACCGTCTGTTATTTAACTTAGAAGGAATATATAAATAAAATTTGTGCTACAGACTGCTCAGAAATATTGTTCAAGTGAAATGATACAGTGTGACAACAAATTCGCTCTACTCTTAACGGCGTTTTATCTACTAAGAAGATTATGGCATTATCACAGTCTAGTATATACAGTCACGAAGCTTAATACTTACTAAATATCCAAACGTAAACAGTTGAAATATGCATCCATAGATAGTTGCTCACCACTAGGATCGCTACTATCGCCTCATCACAGTCTCTTTCCCTAGCAGACCATAAAATGCATTGTACTTTCGATATCGTGTTCTTTTGAAAAAATTAACACCTTCCTTCCACTATTTAAATATGAAATACATAAGGTTTATATATTATTTTCATAAAAAATATATTATATTCTATAAACTCACCTTCCTGGATCTTTCGGAAGGATAACTCTAACCTATTTTTCTTACAATTTATAGTAGTACAAACGTCTCCCTGCCCCATATTATTATTCAAATTATTGTATTTTAGCCATTTACAGTTATTACAACCGATAACGAACTTTTCACAAAAATGCGAAATACGGCACAGTCAATGCTTTTTCGATCTACACCAGGCCGTAATGTTTGTTCGGGTTTTCTATTTCAGTGTATGGAGCTCAGTGAAATATTACAACTTTATTGCTTATCATTGCTAAGCTTTATTTAGTGTAATGTGTTATAAGTTCCGTTTACTTCTTGTTGCATAATATGTTGCAGAAATAATTACAAAACTGTGTTATTTTAATGTGAAGAGAATTTTACATGTTAACATAATCTGTTCGCGTCAACATTTCAAGTTTAGAATGGAAGCTATTTTGTGGTTTAATAAAAAAAAGAATTTATATTGGGATTTCAATTTAGCACATCTACCTTCCTTAAATTTTCATATGAATGGCAAGGCATTGGAGATTACTAAATTTAGACAGAATGGGGCAACTGGTACAGTAAAAATAACCTATAATTTCAACATATCTAAATAGGCCTATCCGTGTGGTGCAATTGAAAATTATTGAATCGTGCATAAATGAATGTACAATAATTTCGCAATATTTAATCGAAATAAAGGCAGGTATTACATATATGAACAACGTAATTTTCAAACAAAAAAATAATATTACATCTTAACTCGCAAGTAAATTATGTCTGAAGTGTCTCATAATCATTGTTTTAAATTTTATTAATGGAATTACACTACATTTTAGAGAAACATATGTTACTGCTTATGTATTCCAACTAATTTATATGGTTAAAACGCCGCCCTTCGTGATCGGGTTAAGCGAGTTACATGGTCTGCCTTACGACCTGTATTAGATCACGATGGCTGTGGCTGTTCCTACGTTCCTAGTACTCACAGCGCTCCAAGCGGCTAGCAACTATCGCGAGATTTGCAAAAAATCACCCCAAGCTTCGTGACTGTATATAGTAGACTGTGGTATTATGTCTTAGCACCGTGTCCGAGACATGGTTGAACAACTCGGAGCGTGAACTTACATCGAAGATAATCGTAGCAGAAAGAGGACCCGAAAGAAGGTACTACATACCATTACATGTCAAAATGTTACCCATAGCTGGGAAACTGCACTATGTTATAGGCTCAAATTGCGAGCCCGAAATTCTAGCTTCCTTGCATATTCAATATATGGGCCTGTTTTGTATATATAAAAGAATAAGGAACAGCCTGTTACAGCACTTACTTGTGCTAGTCGTGTTTTGTGGTAGTGCACGGGCAGTAAGAAATCAGGTGTCATTGTGATAGGTTCTGACGTGAAATAGTGGGACTGGAATGAGAAAATAGTGATAGTGGTCCTAGTAGTTCCTATTCCCAAAAAAATCTACACCTGGTGTGTCTAAATATGCAGGACGAAAACAAAATTGTAGGAAATTATGGTAAACAATTCCTTGATTTAAAGTTAGGTTTTGCTCTTTTGTTCCTGCTGTTATTGGTCCTTCTGAGAATCCTACCTATACTGTTTTCGCTGTAAGAAAAATCCTAATGTAAACATAAGCACGTTGCTGTCATACCCGTGATTGGCTCCCAGTCGAAACACTCACATGACGCAGGAAAATATAGTTCGTATTTGGAAACCACACTCTTGTATTATTTGAAAATAAAAAATTGAATTCTAGTTGTTAAATACGGTGAAAAATATAACTTCACTCATATGTAAAACGCTATGTAAAAGAAAAGCTATTTTTATATTTGTTATGTACTATGAACGCGGATGAATACATACAGTAATATAGAAGTAGTCTGTCCTTATAAGCTGGCGTCACGTCTTGAGCTTATAGTTGTTCACGCAAACACATGGATTCTGCATCCTTGGTGTGTGTGGTTATTAATCATAAGAGTGGAAACCCTCTCAAAAACCGACAAAAACAAATAGTCTTAAATGTGTATAATAGGTTAAGTGAGTTTTAATTACAGTAATTATAAAGTAAATGTTTCCTAAACAAACGAATGCATAGTAGTGAGGTTAGGCCTGTTTGACGAGTAACAGGAAATGTTTAACATGAAACAATGTCCAACAGTAGGCGGGAACACATACTGAGAATCTATGGCGCCAAACAGCGGCCAATGAAGCCTCACTTCAGTCACGTGCTATTGTTTATATTAGGATTTTTCTTAAAGCGAAAAGATAATAGGTAAGGAGAAAACAAAGTGTTAAAATATCATTTTATGTGCTCATATTTATTTCCTTATAAGAAATTTAAAAAATCGTTTAAATAAAACACTGCGGAGGGAGTTTAGATAAAAGAATGAAAACAGGCCTACTTATATGTAGTATACGATTCCCTCATCAAAACTACGATAATTTGAAACCAATTGTGCGATCCAGTCAAGCCTCAGGATTGGCAGCGCTGTTCCGAAGTAACTTCCTTCCCTCAATGACACAGCAGCAACTGATTGCATTAACTTGCTGTTGAGTGTACTCCCGATATCGCATCGCAATTGAGTTGATTTATAAACACGCCGCCGGTAAAGATCGGTATGGCATAGTTGCGTCTCGTGGTCAATTGGGAGGCCTAGGCATGGCATAGTTGCGCCCCGAAGAAATCAGGTAGCAGAATGAACATGACATAGTTGAGCCTCGATGGGATAGTACACACGAAAGTGATTGTCATAAAATAAGTAAATTAGGCCTACTTAAAATTATTATAGTAGTAGCTGTACTGAAATCAGGTAGCTTATGATCAATTTTGCTATTTGAAATAACACTTTTTTATCAACCACACACAATAAATGAACTGCATTTTTTGTTTGTACACCGATATCTTAACCCTACGGTACAGGGTTTCGCAGATCGAAACTTAGAACCATTGTGAATTATTAACTCTTTACCCTTTTCACTAAACTTAACATTTATTTTAAATTAAGGGGACACTCAACTATATTTTGGAACTTTTTTCCTATTTGACCAATCTTTTTCAAATTTGGAGAACAATTTTAATATACACATGGAAAGTAACTTGCAAAATCTCAGCTCATTAGATCAAATACTTTTCAAAATAAAAACTATTTCAATTTTTAATCAATCATTAATTGAAATATCACTTTTAATTATCTTTTTTTTTTTTTTTTTTTTTTTTTTTGGCTTTGTGCATTTGACTGTGACTTCTCAATGAATAGGGGAAGAATTCATTCTGCGTATTGATTTAGTTCTGTCACGTAAATTAGTGTAGACATTTAATTTTTCATTTCTATGACACTTTTTCTCCAATTTTTAAGTTGAGTGTCCCCTTAAGCTCACTATACAACACAGACAGTGTGAAAATCACTAATAAAATGTCACGATTGCTAAGGCCCCATATTCCAACGACTCACTCATTTGAATATGTCAGCTAATAAAGTACTGCCAACTCCATGGTGTTCACTTTAACCTAGACTATCCATAATCACTGCATAAACAACAGAAAAACAGTTAATAAAGTACTGCTGACTTCATGGTGTTCATTTTAACGGTATCGGTAATGAATATTAAATCGAATAAGACATCAATAAGATTGGTTGATTACAAGTCTCGAGTTCCCGTAATGTCTTTTTTCTCTACCTATTTCATCGGGGCGCAACTATGCCGTGCCCCTTTTCTCTACCTCATGAGAACATGGTGCAACTATTCCCACAAAACGGGGACCCTTTTTTATCTGCTGCATCTTACCTGACCGTGGGGCTCAACCATGCCTTGCCCGTAAAGATAGCCGTCTCGAGTAGTACAAGTAATATTAAATTTACGAACAATAAAAATCCAAGTACGAAAGGGTTACCTGATTAATAAAGTATAGACAATTTATTGTAAAAGATAAGAACAAGTAACTTTTTTTTAAACTGAAGTAAAAATTAAACCTAGAATAATAAAATTATGTAATGATGAAATTAATATTATATCAAATTTAATATTAGAGCGCCATATTTATGGGGTGGTGAATTATTATGAATAAGCAATATATTGTTTTACTTATAAGCAAATTCTACTAGATTTCAGGCTAATAAATCAACTTGTGTAAGAATTCCTCAAAGTGCTTAATTTGCATTGTTAGTAGTATTAAAGTACTGCTACTTTATCGACTTACCAGATCATTTCCTCTGAATAGCCTCAGTAGCTCAAAACGGACGTCAACTGAGAATTTCATTTTAACTGGTGATGAAATGGAAGATGTTCGAGTACTGAGTCTGGCACGGAATTTTGTGCATTTTGTAGGTTGTGCAGAGAAGTTTGTTTCTAAACATGCTGTAAGGTAATATCGGATGTTGTAATATCGCATTTATAAGCCCGCCAAGGTCTGTACTCTTCTGCCTTACCCTTGCTTCTCTATCAGACAGTCTTCTCATCCAAGCAGTCTTTTTCACTCGAGCTCCCCAATTTCCGAAATCCAATATTCGACGTAAAATTGAGGTCGATGCAAAAAAAAAAAAGAGTTAGAAGCTCTATCCACTTTCACCCATCCCATCGTTTTCTTTCTTTGTTGCATGATTCATTCCACAGGCTCCTCTAGCCTTACTCTTTTCATGGTTTCTTTTTACCCTCTACACGTGTTCTAAGCCCGTCTTCTCTTTTCCGTTATTTTATTATTCAATTATATCTTGTACGAAATGACTTGCTTGTGTTCTGCAAAAAATGGAGACAGGAAACAACGCCTTCGAGACGTGTAAATTGACGTCACTGACAATTAAATTATGGTACTTTTTAAGCTTCGTTCCTGGAATCTAAGGAAAAAGGAACCTTTCAAGTACATTTACATTCGTATTTCTCTCCATTGGTGGTTAGGTAGAATTCTGTGGCCAAATAATGAAGTTCCTCACTTAGGTTCCAAAAAGTTTAGCACCGAAGTAAAATGTTATTCACCTTGTTTTATGTGGATAGCCGACTGTCTTAATTATTATTCTGAGGACTTATCTATTACAGTAGTTCGGAGTTTTTCAAATGATGAAAATATTTCAGAAAGTTTCCAGTTTTTACTTTCTCCTGCTATGAAATATAGAATGTGATTCTGAAAAATGTGGCTTAGATAGATTTTTATTGAAAACTAGCCGTACTCGTGCGCTCCGCTGCACCTGTTAGAAATAAATATAAAGTAATTACATAATTAAAATAGGACGTTTGATCCAGGGAACATTCGTGTTTGATAAGGACAAATCGTTTAATATGTTACTTAATTTAAATTGTATTTACATAATTAAAATGCGGTCATTTTGGTTCAGAGAGCAATCATTTGGTGCAATGACAATTCCTTTAACATGTTTCTTAATTGTTATTACATGCAACCATAGTTTAATGAAGATTGACGTATCATTCAGTTTTAATGTGTATACTTTATATTACTTGCTATATGTTTCAGAAGTTACTGTAATAACATTGTAGAATTATGTCCATCTAGAGAAACTACAATTTCCAATGGTGAAATAATAATTAAACAATTAATTAGCTTCCGATATTACTTCATATAAACACAGAACCATTCCCTGTAGGCTATGTTTAATAGCTTTCGATTGTTGTTGTCCAAGGCCCCTTATAGACGAAGTCATTTGATTTTATTTCAGTACAGCGACTTAGATGGCGTTGTTATTGAAATTTTAAAACTCATTTATTTCATTAAATATCAGTCCTATCAAAATTTTGTATAGGATAAAACTTATCGGAAATTATGTTTAAAGAAACTTTTGCTATGTAATATTTTTCATGAAAATTAATAATAAAGGAGATATTTCGATTTATTTGATTCAAGCCCCCTTATAACCCCCCTTTTAAATAAAGTATTTTGAATGCCATACAGGCTAAAATCTAAGTTACAACGAACTTAATTTATATTCCAATTTTCATATAAATTAATGTAGCCATTATTGCGTGAAAAGGTAACAAACATCCAGACAGACAGACAGACATACAAACAAAAATTTCAAAAAAGCGATTTTCGGTTTCAGGATGGTTAATTATACATGTTAACATAAATTATTTTTGGAAAATCGAAAATTACCAGAAAAATTTTGGCTACAGATATATTATTAGTATAGCAGCTGGCTACGGACTGGAAGGTCCGGGGTTCGATCCCAAGTGATGACGGGATTTTTCTCGTTGCCAAACTTCCAGAACGGCCCCTAGGTTCACTCAGCCTCCTATAAAATTAATTACCGGGTTTTTCCCGGGGGTAAAAGCGGTCAGAGCGTGGTGCCGACCACACCACCTCATTCTGGTGCCGAGGTCATGGAAAGCATGGGGCTCTACCTCCATGCCCCCCAAGTGCCTTCATGACGTGTGACGGGGATACCTTTTATAGATATCATCCAACAATTTTGGTAGACCTCAAGATCCTGAATTTAAAAAGGAACAGAATATTCTGAATAAGAAATATAATGCAATAATATACTAGAAAGAATAAAATCAACACAATAAAATAAATGTCACATTTGTACAGATCAAATTTCTGTATATTTGAAGGAAAAAAATTAAATTATCTCAATAATTTACTATAATAATAAACTGCTCTCTTAATTTTCCCAAAACAATATATGAAGTGTTTCATATAAAACAATTTTTATCTCGAAAAGGAAGCAAAAACAAGCAGAATTCTTTTAAACTTTTTTTAAATAACCCATGAAATTAATGAAATTACTTAGTACGGTTCACTCTGTAATGTTCACAATCGCATTTTGGAGTGTTTCCTGCATTGAAAGTGCTCACAATAATGGAGTGTATCTTGAGTGGTGGAATAACCTGCCTATGTTGACGAGATTTCCATCAATGCCAGATTGTGAGGATGATGGTGTAATAACTGAGAAGCCTGATACTACAGGGTACATGATAATGAATTGAATAGAGTAAAGATAAGAATGGAAGCTGATACATCAAATCAGAGCTTGTCACGCCTATTACGCACCATTTAACAGATCCGCTCTGTCAAGCAACATTCGTGTAAATGTGTAATCTACCATTTCCAAATGCGATCAGGGGAACTGCAACGCAAATACATGTAATTTCTTGCAGCCAAACTAAATTCCATTGTGTAAAATTAATTTTTACTCTCAACTATCAACGCACTGTCAAAAATCTAACTTCTTTCTTACGCAAATTCGTTCTCAGTAATGAAAAAAAGAAATACAGAACTTCGTTTCCAACATTTTACATTATTTATATTTACAGTTCATAGGGTTTTCCATACTTTTCGAGGATTTTTTTATACTTTTCATAGGGTTTTCCATACATTTTAATGTCTTTTGTATATTTTCTTTCTCGATTCTTACTTATTAAGAAGCAGGAGAGTATTGATGAATAATTCTGTCAAGAGCGATCATGTACTTTCGAATTTCTGCAAATGGCGACAACTGGCATCAAAGTAGGCTGTAAGGAATGATATTTCGGTGGCTGAGAACCAGACTGTTCTAAGTCCAACTTTTTATAAGAAAGAAATCTGTGTTTCATTGTGTTCCAGTTCTTGTCTGCATATGAGCTACTCCATCTCAAATCCACCGAAATATAGAGAAAATTGACCTTACAATTTCTAAATACAATGAAACTTTTTTTGTACGTAGAGAACTGTGATGTAATGCTTTGTGCAAAGTTTGAGGCATCAGAACTTCATAGTGTTTAAATTAAAAATATTTAAATATATCGTATTTTCATAAAATTAGCAACTTTAAACTGTTGTGGCTCCGAAACCCTTTCACCCAATGATCAAAATCATGGTTTATTTTGATGCTGAGAAATTAAAGTTTATATTGACATATAAACAGATTTTCTTACTTTTATGGAAATGGAGAAATTTAGATTTTTTGTCATTAAGACGCTTTTGGCTAGAAAAAAAATTTTAAATATATAGTTAGATTCCGCATTGAAAGTACAAATAAACACATATTTTTTACTGGTGGTATGTTGATAAGAAAGTATTGAAAACATCAAATAAAGAAAATAAATAGTACGCGCGTGAACTAACCAGCGGACTGTGAGACGGGAGCTTAGCCGAGACAAGCAAGGCCGGGAGACAAACATGTGATGTGTCGTCTAGCAGCGTATGGCTGTCCTAGCTCTATCACAGGTTTTCATAAACACGGGAGTAAAATGACGCCCAACGCTCGCTTATCTTCAGCTCTCGGCCAGTGAGTGCCGTTCAAGTCTAGGCGTGTGAAAATATTCTACTTAATACCCTCGAAACTTATTGCCGTAACACTAAGCAAACAATGCCGAATCCCTCTTAATAATGCAAGGTTTTTTTCTCAATATTTTTTTACATTTTTACAAATGGCCAAAAAGCCTAAAAGCAAGTAAAATCAGATTATCTGTCTCTCTGTTTACAATAAAAATAAGGATTACTTCTTAACATAACCTACCAAATGTCAGCTTCAAAATGAGCTCTCGTTCAGTGTTGTGCAGTAAATGGTTCCAGAGTTCTGAGCGCTGAAAGAGGCTTGTTTTTATAAAATACGCTAAATTTGTCGCTCAATAATACGAAAACCGTTTGACTTTCGATAGTACATTTTTGAAAATGCAGTCCCCTCAGCATCTTGTATAAGTATGGAAAAATTAGAGTATAAAAGAAATTCGAGGTTTTTTACTGATCGATTTCATATGGAATAGCCCATATATGAATCGAAGAAAATTGTAAATATTCCTCTCCATAAGGTTGCTATGAAGCTATTCCAAATTGTTTCATGGAGCTTTCAATTTCGGGAGCTTAAAATAGCTCTACTAAAAAAATATATATATATATATTAAAATGGACTTGGAACTGTCTGGTTCTGGGCCATCGATTTGTTATTTTTTAAATAAATTACTGAATTTATTGCTTCTGTTCCATTCTAGAAAACATTCTATACAGTTCACTTATTTTAACATGCTCGAAGCTCAAATACAGTAAGTAAAACTTGAGAAAATTTCATAATTTGACGTTAGTTACTTAGCAACGGAAGTCAGTTGCGTCACTCTATTTTGACGTCACTTCACACACCCAGTAAAATACTGTCGTAAGTCGAAAATACATATTGCTATCGTAAATTATTTCCAACGCTGTTTTACTAAAGTTTTTTCATGTTTAGTCAACTGTCCGAAGACAGGTCTGAACCTCACAAGTGATACTAACAAGACACCACTTACGAGGCAACTAGGCCAGGAGGTAATGGGGTAGAGTACCCAGTTTACTTTCCCTCCATTGCATACATCGCCGATTAGCTACATGTTATACTAATCATACTTAACAAGTATACAAGCAATAATTGTTCTTCCTCTGACACATATCGTGAAGTGATATTTACTGCCTTATAATTTATGTACATATCAGCCAAAACCACAATCAGAGTCATTTTAATAGCTGGAGGTATGAAATTCTAATAATAAAATAATCTATTATCAAAGATATATATTTTATATATTTTGATGTACCGAAGTACATATGATATTTCCGTTCCATCACTCTTTCATCCTATTATCAAAAGTTTTGATATCTATTTATACAAATATTTGTACAGCAGTATTTTATTAGAAAATAGCATATCTTTACAGATCACAATTTTCGAGTTACGACACTATTTTACTGCGAATGCGACTTGCTTAGGAACGAATCACCGTCAAACGGTTATGTATATCACACTCCTAGAATAATACTGTCGTAAGTCTCGAAAATTGAATTTTAAGTTACAGGCAGTTTTGTAATCTTCATTTAATCCTCTATCTAACAGTAGAACTGACGTATCTCTATGTTCAAGTGCAAAGTTTGATAAGCCTATTTGGTAACCCTGAGTTTTCATACGCCTTTGAAATGTTCATCTTGCATTAACTCAAAACTAACTTTTGGTAGTTACGACAGTATTATTTTAAGGGTGCGATATATAATATAATTACAGCAGAATCCGTATAGGCCAGTTTTTATCTTATGCTTTTCCAATTCACTGCGGGCTAAAGCAAGGAGATGCACTATCACCTTTATTTTTAACTTTGCTCTAGAATATGCCATTAGGAAAGTTCAGGATAACGGACAGGGTTTGGAATTGAACGGGTTACATCAGCTTCTTGTCTATGTGGATGACGTGAATATGTTAGGAGAAAATCCACAAACGATTAGGGAAAACACGGAAATTTTATTTGAAGCAAGTAAAGTGATAGGTTTGGAAGTAAATTCCGAAAAGACAAAGTAGGCGTATATGATTATGTCTCGTGACCAGAATATTGTACGAAATGGAGATATAGAAATTGGAGATTTATCCTTCGAAGAGGTGGAAAAATTCAAATATCTTGGAGCAACAGTAACAAATATAAATGACACTCGGGAGGAAATTAAACGCAGAATAAATATGGGAAATGCGTGTTATTATTCGGTTGAGAAGCTTTTGTCATCTAGTCTGCTGTCAAAAAGTCTGAAAGTTGGAATTTATAAAACATTTATATTACCGGTTGTTCTGTATGGTTGTGAAACTTAGATTCTCACTTTCAGAGAGGAACAGAGATTAAGGGTGTTTGAGAATAAGGTTCTTAGGAAAATATTTGGGGATAAGAGGGATGAAATTACAGGAGAATGGAGAAAGTTACACAACGCAGATCTGCACGCATTGTATTCTTACCTGACATAACTAGAAACAGACGTTTGTGATGGGCAGGGCATGTAGCACGTATGGGCGAATCCAGAAATGCATAGTTGGGAGACCGGAAGGAAAAAGACCTTTGGGGAGGCCGAGACGTAGATGGGAAGATATTAAAATGGATTTAAGGGAGGTAGAATATGATGATAGAGAGTGGATTAATCTTGCACAGGATAGGGACCAATGGCGGGCTTATGTGAGAGCGGCAA
Organism: Periplaneta americana; assembly: GCF_040183065.1. Lineage (NCBI taxonomy): Eukaryota > Metazoa > Arthropoda > Insecta > Blattodea > Blattidae > Periplaneta > Periplaneta americana. Next base: position 27,262,305 of record NC_091121.1, read on the forward strand.
TGAACCTGCGTGTTGCTTAAAAGCCAGTAAGTAATATGCGCGAGAGTTAAATGAATAAAATGTTATAATTTCGACTTCTAACATCACATTATTAACTGCAGTGACTTACATCATACTATTTTGACGTCACTTGCTTAGCAAAGAATCACATTCTTACCTTGATTTTATTACTATTTAAACTCTTCAGCTGGTTTGAAACCGTGATCGTGGGAACAGTAATGAAACTAGACATTACTCGAAATTAGGAAAATCGAAGTAATATAATATTTTGTAGAATCAACACAGTATTTAAAAAGTTATGCAAATACAATTATACAATTTTTCTCTTTCCTCCAGCTAAATGTTCACAGATTATAACTAGCACATACTATCTCTCTTTCTGTTGCAATCAAGCGACAAGCTCCGAGGTGAGATTAATAGTGAGGTCTGTAGAAAATGTTTTATCGTTTCCTCTTTTTGCCGCAGGATATCAACAAATGTGCATGTGTTAAAAGCACGTGCCACTGTATGTGCGTGTTGGCGCACGAAAACCGCAATTTGAGGTGTGACTAAATTGGATAAAATGGGCCCAGGCACCCATATTCCCAAAGCTTAACTTTACCGCTGCGTTCTGTTTAGATTGCGTGCGTGCGTTTATGATATGAAGTCATCGTATCGCCTACCCACTTCTCACAATAAACCTGTCTTAACTTCAGTTTCAATTGTATTTGGCACACCTACTGTCACGCAATATTGAACTTTATTGACAATCTCTTTATAACGTCCCATATAAGTCCACACTGTAACAAGAAAAGTGGAACAGCATGGTAGTAGTGGAAGAATAGTTAAAAATTAATTTATTTATGAATAAATAATGGAACAGTGAATTACATAGTAACGTTATGAAATTTTCTAACTGGAGGAAAAATGGGAAACGTACATTCGAAGACAAAACTTGAAAGGATATCTACAGGGTCCGGTAAAAAGATACGACGTTTTCAGATTGACTGTAACTGTGGCTAAGACAATCGCATAGCAGAGGGAGCATAGCGAATGGGCACCATTATTCATAATAATTTTGTTATGAGGAACCGACCTCCATAGTCGTAGAGTTTAGTCGCTAGAGGTGCTATTCATAGACATTTCGCTAGCCTGCTCTACGAGCGTGCTATACTAGCCACGGCTATCGACTGGTTACTTGTACAGGATTCATAATATATCATATCATATATCGTATCGTTTCGTATCGTATCATATATCATATCATATCATATCATATCATATCATATATCATATCATATCATATATCATATCATATCATATTATATCATATCATATCATATCATATCATATCATATCATATCATATCATATCATATCATATCATATCATATCATATCTAATCATATCATATCATATCATATCATATCATATCATATCATATCATATCATATCATATCATATCATATCATATCATATCATATCATATCATATCATATCATATCGTTATATTATAAAAAAAACCAAACACTTCATCACATAAAAATTCACCAGTGTTAAAAATGTGTTCAAATTTCAATGAAATATGTAAAACATGGATCTAGATTTCTGCATTTTTTACGTGAAATACAAACATTTTCTTATTAATATACAGACGGTAGTTGATTTTATGTAATATTGCTATTGTTACTCTGTAATTTGCCAATTATACCTACATTTTACTTTTTTGGCTATGATATCTATATTTAACTACTTTTCATTTATTTTATTTTGTATTTTTCATTTATATCTATATCTGTATCTCTTACTTAGGTAGTATCTATTTGTCTGTTCTTTTTTTTTTCTTTCCTTTTCTCATTTTCCATTTAAATTTGTATTTACACTTGTATCTGTTTCATCTGTTTTTTCATGTTATCTATTTTTTTTTTGTAAACGAATATCTGTACTGTCTATTGTAATTGGGGCTTTGCCCTGTTATAGGAATAAATAAATAAATAAATAAATAAATAAATAAATAAATAAATAAATAAATAAATAAATAAGTAAGTAAATAAATAAATAAATAAATAAATAAATAAATAAATAAGTAAATAAATAAATAAATATATCATATCATATCATATCATATCATATCATATCATATCATATATCATATCATATCATATATCATATCATATTGCTAACACTGGTTTATGAATAAGAAAAACGTTAGTTCGCTGATCATCCACCGGAGGTCCGCGCTAAGAATGTCTATGAATACGGTCTTAGAAGCTTATACTTAATATACGACGTACACGCACCAACCTGACAACTAGGTTAAACTTTTGTTTTCGTAAAATCTGTATGGAAGGTTGGTTACAGAATGTTTGTTGTTGTAAGTCTTTCTGAGCCATTTTCTTTAGTTAACTTACAAGGAATACTTTATTTAGAAAACGGCGGTAAAAACTATTTCAAAAAGTTAAATTACAGAAAGTTTACGAGTAGCTCTACCGCTATGTGGTTGCTCATTTACAAATATAAGGTTAAAAACATGTTCAAATTTAGGAGTTCGCTTTCCTCTCATCACACCATTTCCACGTAGGTGGGCTGTAGCTGTCCTATTACCCTCAAACGCTGATGAATTCCTCTGAATGTGACACGAGCTGGGTGACGTCGTAATGGATACCGCTACCGATGAATACGCCCAGCTTTTCTGTCACTACATTCATCTGCCTTATACACAAAGAACATGTCATCAAGTTCCGATAACCTGTGCAGAGCCATGTTATCAATAAACGTAAACTGAACTGGTGACCTCGACTGCAAAAGCTATACCTTCTAAATGAAAATGATGCCTCAGGTACATGATACATTAGCCTGTTATTAAAAAAAACGCGTAAACGTTATGTAACCTAAATAAAATATTACGCCCAATGGTCTTGCTGGTAAAGGATAACATGGACACATTTATTAATCGCTTTAATGGCTTATAACTGTAAAACTGTACGTTCCGGACAAAGTTTCCTCCTTGAATTGGGTTCGGATATAGCAGTGATGGCCAACTCAGCTGCTCTTACGAGCAAAAGAGATCGACATTGGCATTCAAGCATTGGAATTATCTCATCTCGCATACTGCTCGTGTACAACGGAAAGTGCTCTTACATAAAGAGCACGAGTTGATCACTACTAGTCGATAAATTATTACTGTCACTATGCAACACAATATATTTGCGTAGCAGGGGTGGGGTTAAACGATGATAAACAGTCCCGTGCTGGCAGCAGTAGCATTGATTCAAGATAAGTAATTGAGATTACGAAGCACATTTATTTTGTGTTGATTAGTTATACAATTTGAAGGTACATTTTTTCTAAAACCACTGATCAGTTAATAGTTATTGTCAACTGATCTGATAATTGTTTATATAATGATGAGTTAGATTACACAAATATAAACTTTCTCAAAATTGTGAAAAAAAACTCTTTCTGTTACCTGGCAACAATATTGTGGCACCCGTCTGGAACGTTCTGGTCGCGTCTGGTTGCGCGCGCATCCAGCGAGAAGAAAAGCGCGGGGAAACGAAAACACGAACCCCTGACGCTAGCTGCGGTGCGGAGTGAGGGGGAAGAAAAAGGGACTGTGACTGGGCGGATGTAAGGAAGCATCTGGAGACCGATTGTTGTGGAGATTCAGAAGCTTCGGGACGCAGAACATTCTAGACGTTCGTGGTAATTAAGTAACACCGTGAGTTGTCGACGATAGTCAGTCTTCGGAAGTCAGTCGCGAGTTAGTCTTCAGTCTTCAGTCAGCCTTCAAGTCTTGGAGCAAGGTGGACCTGAGTTCGACGTGCAGTGAACTTGAGTAAATCCGTAACTGTGGCAATGACCAGGCGAGGGCGATGTATCCGGAGGATCTGAGTTCGATGAGCAGTTAACTTGAACAGTGAGCTAGAAGAACTAGCCAAGGCAAGCAACTGTGAACCGAGAACTGACAGTTTTGTTCTGCATTTAGTGCTTTGTGAACATTAATTGAAATTAGGAGTACATTGTTGTTATTCTCAAAAATACACGTGTATTGTCATTGTCGTCGTATGGAGTGCAATAACGACTATTGTGTTGCTGTGTTGAGTGGAATACCCATTGTTGTAGGGTGAATTATTAAGAAATGAAAGTCACATTGTTGACAGGTGTGGTGGTTAAAAGTAGAATAAAACGTTAGAATATTTTATACAGTACATGGAAAAAGTACGCTTCACATCTGTTGATACAGCAAGAGCGTAATTAAAATATCACGTCGATATTTGCAGTACCAGGAAAACATTTATTTGACAAAACAACAGAAGTGTTGCTAAGTGTTATATCCAGTGCTAAGAAGTTGGTACCGTAACTACCGATTAAGTTGTGTGAGCATGGGCTATTTCTCTACCGAATGAACAGTAGTCAAGCATCTCTAAACGTCAACAAACTAGCACAATCTATTATGTGCCACGTCATGTTAAATACAAACATTTATTTTCAAGGATACTTCATATTTGCTTTAATTATTATTACGGCTTCTGCGGAATGGTATACATAATTCAACGATATTATACTTCCATATATCTCACGGCTTCAGTTATTTCCACATTAATTTCTGTTCTGCAGCAGATTGGTTGTTATATTCAATTCAGTTGTTTGAATGGATATTGCTTCATACCAACATTGTAATGTATTGTGTCGAATAAGAATTGTGTATACTTGACTTAGGTTTTAAATAAGACGTTTCTTTCATTGCTGCATTTCCCATGTATAGAGAGGTATTCAGAGTGTTTTTCATAGCACAGTGTTCTGCAACATGTTTCTAAGGCTTCAGCAGGAGGTGGTAAAAGCTCAAAATTATGTGAAATAAATTTATAATAGATTCAATTGTTGCATTATTAAAATAGCATTTTGGAATAGGTATATTCATTTCTATAACATCACTTGGATCCATAGGCGGAGAGAGAATCGTTTACTTGGGGGGGGGGGCAAAGCAAAACCATAGAATCCTCATATAACGGGGTTATGGGGGACAGCATTTGCCTTCTCTCCCCGTTATAGTTTGACTGTGGTACAGTATCACAGTCTACTATATACAGTCGCGAAGCTTGAGGTGACTTTTTGCAAATCTCGTGATAAAGCGCTCCAAGCAGTTAGCAACTAGAAACAATAGACTGTCCACGGTCGACTTTGGACTGTGTCGTATTTCCATCGAGTGTTAGCTCGTTGCGTATTTCACATTGATGCTTGTGAAATGTTCGTTATTGGTTGTAATGAAAATGTTAATGGCTAAAATACAATAATTGGAATAATAATATTTTACTAGAGACGTAGAAAAATTAAATTTCCTTTAATGAAATTTATTTATCACGTTTTATTTTCAATTCTGGTGGGATTATTATTGCTTAGGCTTACTTTTTTTTTTTCAAAGGATAAGTTTTTAATTATAGCTGTTAATTTTGTTGTTATTTTTATTTTTTACTTTACTAGAGACGTAGAAAAAGTCTGTTACAATAAAATTTATCTATCACGTTTCATTTTCAATTCTGGTGTAATTATTATTGCTTAACCTCATTCCACTTTGTTAATTACGTAAGCCTACACTACAAGTACCGGTACACGTAAGTTACTCCATTAATTCATATTTCCATTATTATTGCTGTAAAGGGAAATTCAAATTAATATTTATTGGTTTCATAGTTAATTATCGCTATAATCTTGAATGAGTGAAGCGATTATAGTAAATTTCAGTTCGTTTTGCACAAACAAAAATGATATTAACCTATTTCTTGCAGATATCTTCGAGTTTATGTTGGAATTTAATATACTTCATTAAAATAATAAATTAACTTTATGCATTTAATATTTCAATAATGGAAGGAAGGTGTTAATTTTTTCCAAAAGAACACGACAACGAAAGTGTAACATATTTTGTCGTGTGCTAGGAGAAAGATCTGCGATGATGAGGCGATAGTAGCGATCCTAATGGTGGGCAACTACCCATGTTTGCATTTTTACTACATATTGAGTTTCGCGACTGTATATAGTAGACTGTGACAGTATATCGAAATATGAACATTTAATAAAGGTATTTTTGGGAAAAATGTTTCTTACAGTGTTACATTTATATCCGCGATGTTTCGAACCGAGTTGTATAGGGCTTGAACTGTAGGTCTACTACAAATTGTAATAGGGCATAACTTAAAACAATCTCCCTCTTTTTCTCTCTCTCATACAGAAATACATGTATGCATCAATAAAACCACGTAACAGTGCTAACAGAAACTTTTTTTTATATGAAGCTTACCTTCCTGAAGATATCATATGAAATGTAAACTCTCATTATTTTATTATAATCTCGTTTTTAAGTTTACGCATTATACCGGGATCACTTTTCTTTTTTCTCCATTATTGTGCAGTGTTATTCATACATCTCCAAGTGGCTGCCTGAACACTTGCAGACTTCTAACACATGAGTACAGGCTGTTATAAAAGAAACATTACAGTGCTTCCATTCCCCAAATGAAATATAGAAATTCTTATACATGTAGAATTTTAAAATAAATACCATGCTGTCCGTTCTATGCTGGCCGAGGCACTGAAGGAAGTAGGGTTGACAGTCCATCAAGAGGTGCAGGGACTAGCCACACAAGGAAGTGTTCGGCGAATTGATATCATTGTCATTATGAACTCGGCATACATTCTCGATCCCACCATCAGATTTGAGACACATGCAGATCAACCGCATGAGTGGACAGTGAAAAGAAACGGATCTATGAACCAACAATCCCGTTCTATAATAGTACATTATGCAACGAGCCTATAATGATAGCAATTAAGAAAGCGAGTATGAATGTTTATGAAACGAGCGCTAGCGAGTTTCATAATTTTCATACGAGCTTCTTAATTACCATTACAGGCGAGTTTCATACGACTTTTTATGCTCGACCATATTTCTAACTTGAAATTACCGGTATTCAGATGTATACATTTTATTTGTATCTGACAAGATCGGAAGTGACCTTGTTCTAGGTCGTGAATTGTGAGATGTGCGCAGATGCGAAAATATTGATTTTTTTCCGAGGAACAATAATGTCATTGACCTTGTGTAATCCCGTTAAACGTGGTATAACTTTGATTATTGAATTCGACATTGAAAAACGAGATGACAAATTGAATTTATTTGAATATTATTTACAATTAACGCTAATTATTATAGTAACAGAACATAACCTTCTGCGACAGTATTGGATTTCGCTAATTCTCTTTCGATTGCATATCCGAGAATAATCGATACTTGCGGTTTTATACCGGTACAAAGCTGACGTCTCATTGGCTAAACACATGTAAGCTGAGTTATCATTGGCTGAAGACCTGTACTTTAATGAGTAGGTGTACTTAAATGACATGCATTAAAGGACAGCTACCAGGTGTATAATTAGTACATTTCGGCATGGTCGAGCATAAAGATAAATATAGTCTGTCCCACATTGATGTAATAGGTCTGATGGTGGGAGCACGAGGTACCATACCCTCCTTCTTTGCCAACAAATGTAAAATCCTGGGGCTAACACACAGCATTGTGAAGGAAATAGCCATTAGTGCCCTCAAAGGATCGGTTCAGATATTGAGAAATCATTTCTTTTGGGAGTGATAATGGAAATTTCAAGTTATCTTAACCGATGGCCGTTGATTGGTTTAGATATCAATGTCAATAAATCCGTACTATTATTTTTCTCGCGGTATATGGCATTCAAATCATTCTAACCTATCTGATGATTCCCCCTCCCCCTTCTTAACTGTAAATGAGCACAAACGCTTCTTAGGTGTAAATTTTTCTGACAGTTTGTATATTCGAGTTCCTAACCGTTTCAAATGTAAATCATTTTACCTTTTAGGCGTGTTTCCAAATTATAAGTAATACGCTTTGTCAAGTCTGGCAACCTTTTCACAAGGGAAGCTACATTTATTATTATTATAGTCCAGACACATGATCTGAAGATATGAATTCATAAATTTAAGCACATAAACTTAATCATAAAGAAAAGCAAAATAGATCTCTTAAATTCAATATTTTCTAACATTAATAGAAAAAAATAGTTCAGAAAAGTTTGGGGGGCAGTGCCCCCTACCCATGCGCTCCATTACTTCGCCTATGCTTGGATCAAATGACTTTATTTGCTGATTGGAAACTTTGATTGCGTTCAACCACGTTCCCCATCCGATAGTTCTACATAGTTCTTCGGCTTTGTTAATTTTCTTATAAATTTTCCTTCCTCTGTACTTTCATAAAAAGCCATTCAGTTTCTCATTCTGCCGTTTGTTTAGCGGAATATTCGCTGCAATAAATGCTTCATGCAAATCTCCAGAAAGAGTTCTTTTACTTAGACTCCTGTTGTAGCTATTAACGTGGTGTTTTCTGTCATAAACACTGTTTTCTACTGTTACATGTCATGTACCCTGTCACTTTCACTGCACTGAAATTACAAAAAATTCCATTGCGAATGGAAAACACATTTTCTCCGTACTGCTCAACATATCTCATTATTAGTACCTCTATAGGTATTTAAATTAATTTTGGTCGCGCCATTAACACACAATTCGTTAATTCAGTTGCTTATTTACTACGCTGTGCCACTCTGTAAACATTAGCTGTAGTACGTCGGAATACTAACTTAAGCAAAACTTTTATCGAACCCTACTCATGACAAAATTTGTCCTTCTCATATTATATTCTATCATCAATGTAAGTTTGGAACGTAATCATGCTAACAACCTGTAGATTTATTGTATTATTGGACAGAATTTACAGCTGCCTCCGACATCTTGGTTCCCTGTATTGATTTTTATTTTACATGGCATTATTAATGGTTTTATTTTTAGTATCTGTTGTGTTTATATATCAATATCAGATCTAGTTTCAGAAGCGTGTATCGAAACAGAACACGTAAATGTCTTGTGTATTATATTTTACTACCAGAATTGAGGCTTTGCCGTATCGGAAAATTGTATTTGGATTCCGTGTGAATATGATTTAAAATTATAGTGATTGCCGTGTAACAATAATGTATAACCATCAATATAATAATAAATAAAAAAAATATTACTATAATCATAACGAGAAATATATTTTCTTCGTATCACTGTAATGCATAAATTCAAAATCTTAACACGAAGATAGAAAAACATAGCCACCGGCGTAGCTGAGTCGGTTAAGGCGCTTGCCTGCCGGTCTGAAGTTACGTTCGGGCGTGGGTTCGATCCCCGATTGGGCTGATTACCTGGTTGGGTTTTTTCCGAGGTTTTCCCCAACCGTAATGTGAATGCGAGGTAATCTATGGTGAATCCTCGGCCTCATCTCGCCAAATACCATTTCGTTATCACCAATCTCATCGACGCTAAATAACCTAGTAGTTGATACAGCGTCGTTAAATAACTAACTAAAAAAATAGAAAAACATTATAATGATTACAGAAATAAATAAATTATCTTACTGTTACTATGAATACAAAAATTCAAGATCTTAATGCAATTAAACGTAAATAAATTATACCAAAAGCAAATGTGATTAGAAATTTTAGTGACGGATTTGTAACAATAAATTATAACCTTCAATATAATAATAAAAAATAAAACATGCTGTAATTATCAAACACAAAAATAAATTATCTTGCTATTATTATCAATAATCGATTTCAAAACCTTCACACAAACCAAAATAAATTATATCACAATCAAGTATATAACTCAAATTACCTCAACATACGTATGTATTTATTTACACTGCAAGTGAGCAAACTGTCAGTGGCAGTTGTAATTTAATTACACAATAATTGCAGTTACACACAATAATGTGAATATTTGTAATTAATACTCGAATTTAAAATAATGTAATTAATAATTGAAACTAATTTTTCCATTACAGCCTACATACAATTAATATAACATGCAGTCCACACCTGTGGAGTAACGGTCAGCGCGTCTGGCCGCGATACCAGGTGGCCCGGGTTCGATTCCCGGTCGGGGCAAGTTACCTGGTTGAGGTTTTTTCCGGGATTTTCCCTCAACCCAATATGAGCAAATGCTGGGTAACTTTCGGTGCTGGACCTCGGATTAATTTCACGGCATTATCACCATCATCTCATTCAGACGCTAAATAACCGAAGATGTTGATAAAGCGTCGTAAAATAACCTACTAAAAAAATATGACATGCACATTGTTACTGATATCCTTTCACTACTTTTCCTTCACTCTCATTTCACTCACTGCATTGGCACAATGACACATTTCACTTACCTTTTAGGACATATTTCACTGACACTGTAGAACACATTTTACAGACACTATAAATTATCACTGATCGAAACTATTCACTGTCACTGTAAACTATAACTTCAATGACATAACACGCTTCACTGATACAATACTTCAAATAAGGCTGGCCGTCCACTAGGACCGAATTCGGCCGAATAAAAACTCGGCCGTTTACGGTCGTACACGGCCGAATGATCCCACAACAAGAGAATGCATTGGCGCGCGTCCATTACACTCGTCCTATTCGGCCGTTTGCGGCCGAAGACAGCCGAATGCCGATTCGATCCAATTCAGATGGGATTTTCCGGTCTCATTCGGCCGAACAGGGCAACACGTGATGACTATTTCCATAAATTTCGCCATGAACGCCGAAAAATTAATTAGTTCTTGTGTGTGTGTGTGTGTGTGTGTGTGTGTGTGTGTGTGTGTGTGTGTGTGTGTGTGTGTGTGTGTGTGTGTGTGTGTGTGTGTGTATTTTCGTTAAACAAGTGAAATAAAATTTTTAAGGTTTAACAAATTATTATTCATGTACTACTTACCTTAAGGGAAGAGGATGGTATTTTTTGGTGAAAAATGAGTAAATTTTCAAAAAACATTTTTTTTCCTTAAAATACTCTGTGATATGTGTAGAATACATTGTATAATATTTTGTGGGTATTTGTGCCCTTATCGGTTGTTGAGACGCCATTTTTAAACTTCCTGCGCTCAGGATTTTTAAATCACACCGCCCTTTGTTTGTTGTTTCCGGAACTTCATTTTTTTTTTCAAAACCAAATTTTTCTTCAAAATACTCTGTGATGTGTGTGGAATACATTGTATAACATTTTGTGGGTATCTGTGCCCTTATTGGATGTTGAGACGCAATTTTTAAAGTTCCTGCGCTCTGGATTATTAAATCACACCCCCTTTGATTGCTGTTTCTGGAACTTTATTTTTTTTTTTGCTACATAGCCAGACAAAAATCGATATAATTTTTGAACTATTAAAGATATATGAATGAAAATTAGAATACACATTCTCTAGACTATTAGGAAACTTTTCTCTGTAACGGAATTTCCCTAATTGATTTCATTTTAAAAATAAGTCTCTCTGTTGCAAGAAAGAAAATAAAAAAAAATGTTATTAAATTTTAATTGTTTATTTTACAAATGTAGGAACTAATATCAAAATTCTGTTACAGACAGTTTGTAGAGCGTTCTTTTACAAATAAATTGTAACATAGTGTTTGAATTTATCTTTAAAAATGGCTTAGATATATCGCGTTTAGTAAAATCCTCCATTGGGTACTTTTTTTTTTCAAACCTGGCTCCCAAATCATTTATTCAAAATATTTATATTTTGTTGAGTTGCTACAGCCATGAGCTCTCTACATACAAAAAATTAATATTTTACACCAAATAGGAAAAAAGTTTTAAAAATTACCATCCTCTCCCCTTAAGATCACTGACAAACGTTTCTCAGGTGGTACAACTTCTCTGAAATTTGACCATTTTGAGATTGATGGACGAATTACATTTAAAATATAGCTATTGAAATGTATCAACATTCACCCGATAGTAATCGAAAAACATAGCACTATCCTCTAGAAGTTTATTATGTAGGCGTATATGATGAAAATTACCCAGGCGACACCTTTCTCTAAGCATCGGATATATCCTATATTTTCGTCATTCCTTAAAAGCCATTTGTTTATATGTATGTATGTATGTATGTAATTTTTTTAGTTGATTATTTAATGACGCTGTATCAACTACGAGGTTATTTAGCGTCGATGAGATTGGTGATAGCGAGATGGTATTTGGCGAGATAAGCCGAGGATTCGCCATAGATTACCTGGCATTCAAGTTACGGTTGGGGAAAACCTCGGTAAAGCCCAACCAGGTAATTAGCCCAAGCGAGGATCGAACCGCGCCCGAGCGCATGTATGTATGTATGTATGTATTGTGACAGCGACGTGAGAATCGAACTCACGACCAGCGTCCCGCAAGAAAGCAGATCGCACAGGCTGCACGGAACATTGAGTGACGTCGCGCGGCGGAGAAAGGGGAGAGGGTGTATTACGTCACGCGACGAGTTTGCGCGCGCATCTGGTGCTGGTAGAGAGGAGAGGGCCCTGGATTTCTCTGGAATGCCATCTCTAGAGACGGGTCGAAATTTCCAGGCTACGTCGCTGTAATTATAAATTACGGTCGCGAAGGAACGACAGCAGTTTTCAGATAGAGTTTTCAGTTATTCCGTCAGTGAGTAAGCCAGAGCAAGCAAGCCAGAGTTCGACTCGAGTGTGCGTCCGCATCTGCGTCAGCATCCGAAGGCCTGAGTTCGAGTGCAGTGGACCGCAGTTGGAGGGACCTGAGTTCGAGTGCAGTGGACCGCAGTTGGAGGGACCCGAGTTCGAGTACAGTGAACTGTCTCTGAAGGTCTGTGGTTCGAGATACTGTGAACTCGAGTGACTGAGATAGAAGAACTGTGAACTGAGAACTGGTAGTTCTGATTTGTAAATAGTGCTTTGTAAATAGTAGTTAAGATTAACAGTTCATTGTTGTGCGTAATAGTCCAAGTAAATTGTCATTGTCGTCGGTGGAGTGCTATATCGAATACTGTGTGAGTGAAGATCCAATTGTTGACGAGAGCCTTTAAGGTGAATTGTAGAAAGGAATTATTGTTGTGACGAATAAATTACATTGTTGTAACTAATAAGATTCACATTGGTGTCAGAATCGGGACATTATCGACAATGGAGAACCTTCAGCTGATCCTGCAAGCCATCGCAGAACTGAAAAACGACTTAAGTGCAGTGAAAGCAGAAATGAAAGACGACATGAACGACATGAACAAGCACATCAGTGAGGTTAAGAACGACATAAGTGAAGTGAAAACGGAGATGAAAAGTGACATAAGCGGAGTGAAAGACGACGTCACTACGCAAATTGAAAACGTTTCGGCCCACGTAGATGGAATTGTCGCCATCGTGAAAGACGAACTTAAGGCCGATTTGGATAAACTAAACCAGAATTTTACAACTATAAACGAGACAGTAGCCGAGTTGAGACAGGATGTAGACCATTTCGACGGAAAAATCCGTGATCTCGAGCGTCGTCAAGAGCAGACGACCGAGTTGCTGGACAAGACGAGTGAGATGATGGATAAACACGCTGAGGAAAACAAGCACATTCTCGCGTTGGTGGATCGCCAGGCTAGAGAACAGAAACAGATAGTTGCCGAGGAGGTTCGACGTGCCATGCAAGAAGCGGCCACAGAGTTGAGGACTCCATATAGTGCCCCTGCGGAACCATCGGCTGCAGCCAGACATCACAACGTCAAGACGCCGAAGTTCGACGGTACGACGTCTTGGGCGATATTCCGTCGCCAGTTCGAGGCCATCGCAGAGCACAATGGGTGGACGCCAGCAGAGAAAACTACTCAGCTGCTGGCCGCGCTTCAGGGACAGGCGTCGGAGATTCTTCACAGCGTTCCAGAAGATGGGACAGCCGCTGAGATAATGGCGGCCTTGGAGGGACGTTATGGTGACCATCAACTTGCTGCAGCATTCAGGACCCAACTGAAAACGAGGGTCCAACAGTCAGGCGAGTCCCTGCAAGAATTCGCGATGGCGGTGGAACAACTGGCCCATAAGGCGCTCAGGGGCCTACCTAATGACTTCATCGCTGGAGAGGCGGCCTACACCTTCGGCAGCGGAGTTCGAGACCCGGAAATAAAGCAACAGCTACTCCTGGCAGAGCATCGTACCATCAACGCAGCTCTGGCGGCGGCCCTCAGGATGGAGGCGGCCAAGTCGGCGGCGGGAGTCTCAACACCGCACTGGATCAGGAGCGTCACGGCGACGGATGCTGGGGGGCGCCAACCGAAGCCACCCGAGCGGCAGTCAACGGAGCGGCGGAAACGACGGGCGCCCACCTGCTGGTCCTGTGGCAAACCGGGACACTTGAGAAGGGACTGTGACCAATCCGGCCACAGGCAGGAGAGAGAGGTGGCCGACGTCGAGGAGCGCCAGCAGTCAACGGAGCGGCGGAGACGACGGGCGCCCACCTGCTGGTCCTGCGGCAGACCGGGACACCTAAGGAGGGACTGCAACCGCTCCAGCCACCGGCAGGAGAGAGAGGTGGCTGACACCGAGAGAAACCAACAGTCGCCTGAGCAACGGAGACGACGGGTGCCCACCTGCTGGTCCTGCGGTGAACCTGGGCACCTGCGGAGGAGTTGCGACCGACCTGGCAACAGTCAGGAGAGAGAGGGGGCCGATGCTAGGAGGAGCAAGTCGGCGCCATCATCACCGTCCCCTCGGCTCGTCCTGAAACCGGTCGACAGAAGGTGCGACGATGGGCTGATTGCTGAAGGACGGATAAGAGGCCGTCCATGCAGAGTACTGGTGGACACCGGGGCGATGCTCACTATCGCCAGACCAGACGTCGTGCGTGGCCTACCTGGGAGGACGCCGCTGCGCCAATACGAGCTACGGACTGCTTCAGGCGAGAGCTTGCCCATCCAGAGAGAGGTCTTCCTAGACCTGATCTTGGGGAAGAGGAAACTGGAGATGTGGGTGTTCGTCGCCAACATCACCGAGGACGTCGTCCTGGGACTCGACGCCATGCGGTTACTCGATGCGACGGTGGACGTCCGGCGCCGTATACTCCGTCTTGGTCGGGATGAAGTGTTCCTGATGGACGCCGAGGACCAACCCGTGGCCAGCGAGCTCTCCTTGGAGGGCCAAGGGGAAGAGCAAGATGGCGCCCACGCAGTACGAGTATCGCTGCCCAGCCAAGCCAAGGATGGGGTGGCGCCACCATAAGGAGGGAGCAGCCGGAGGACCCCAAACGTTGGACCGACTAGCAGCCTACCAAGGGACTGCCCGGGACGAGCAGCCCTAAGGAGGGGGCAATGTGACAGCGACGTGAGAATCGAACTCACGACCAGCGTCCCGCAAGAAAGCAGATCGCACAGGGTGCACGGAACATTGAGTGACGTCGCGCGGCGGAGAAAGGGGAGAGGGTGTATTACGTCACGCGACGAGTTTGCGCGCGCATCTGGTGCTGGTAGAGAGGAGAGGGCCCTGGATTTCTCTGGAATGCCATCTCTAGAGACGGGTCGAAATTTCCAGGCTACGTCGCTGTAATTATAAATTACGGTCGCGAAGGAACGACAGCAGTTTTCAGATAGAGTTTTCAGTTATTCCGTCAGTGAGTAAGCCAGAGCAAGCAAGCCAGAGTTCGACTCGAGTGTGCGTCCGCATCTGCGTCAGCATCCGAAGGCCTGAGTTCGAGTGCAGTGGACCGCAGTTGGAGGGACCTGAGTTCGAGTGCAGTGGACCGCAGTTGGAGGGACCCGAGTTCGAGTACAGTGAACTGTCTCTGAAGGTCTGTGGTTCGAGATACTGTGAACTCGAGTGACTGAGATAGAAGAACTGTGAACTGAGAACTGGTAGTTCTGATTTGTAAATAGTGCTTTGTAAATAGTAGTTAAGATTAACAGTTCATTGTTGTGCGTAATAGTCCAAGTAAATTGTCATTGTCGTCGGTGGAGTGCTATATCGAATACTGTGTGAGTGAAGATCCAATTGTTGACGAGAGCCTTTAAGGTGAATTGTAGAAAGGAATTATTGTTGTGACGAATAAATTACATTGTTGTAACTAATAAGATTCACAGTATGTATGTATGTATGTATGTATGTATGTATGTATGTATGTATTAAGTATAAGCATGTGGCACGAGGACATACATTGATAATTGACGGCCGAAGTGTCGGCTCCAGTGGACGATCGATCGGCTCTTCTGCCGGTCGTCCGGTATTCGGCCGTATACGGCCTAACAAATATTCGGCCGTACACGGTGCCAGTGGACGGCTAGGCTAACACAAACAATTGACACTCTTAATGTTCCGTAGAATCACACTTATGAACTATATTAACCTAAAATCGCTAGTCTAAGATCCTCTTACAAGCTACTTTAAATTAATTTACAATTAAAACCAAAGGAATAATTCGTCAGCCTAAGTTAGTACATGTCACCTTAAGTAATGTAATGTACATATACATACATACATACATACATACATACATACATACATACATACATACATACATACATACATACATACATACATACATACATACATACATACATACATACATACATACATACATACATACATACATACATACATACCGGGTGTTTCAGACCATCCGTATCAGCCTCTTTTCTCGAAAACTATATGATACTGGTTATGTATAAAACAATTTTGATAACTAAAACCTATGTAAAGAATCGATTGGTGGTACCATTTCCCGTAACTAACCGGAAGTAGGTGTACCTGTGGTCAACTTCGAAATTTCAAATGAGAACCTGAATCATTGAAGGTATCATTAGGAACTACTTTTAAAAAGAGACAACTTTTACCGAAACTTTTTCTTTTTAACTTTTATTGTTTACTTAAAAAGCAACAAAAATGGTATCTTCTGAGAAATGCTGTATGTTATTTATGTAGCTACGTACAATCTTCATAGTAAGTGTTCAAAATGTACGCCATCCTGTGCTAAACAATACTGTGATCACCTCCTAACATCCGTGATTGCAGTTCAGCACAGCTGAATACTGTATATTATATATGTGTGTGTGTGTGTGTGTGTGTATATATATATATATATATATATATATATATATATATATATATATATATGTATGTGTGTGTGTATGTGTGTGTATCTTAGATCTAGAAAACATAAATAAAACTTAACACAAATAGTAATTGTTGAATTAAATTAGGCCTAATCATCAAGATTTAATTTATGTTACCGTTCATTTTCAACATACCGCGGCACTCAAAAAAATAATGTGGGCAGTTTATACTTCATATTCATAAAATAAGAAGAGATGTATTTGATAAAAATGCGAGAACATTATTTGCCCATCTCTTCTTAAAATTTTAACAAAAATACTCGTTTTAATATATTAGTATTAATAATGATTACTAATTTCACCACAATGGCCAATAACAATTTTTCATAGACTACAACAACAATACGATGAAATAAAATTTTATGTATACAGAATGAAATCTTTAGAACATTTGATTTTCCATACCTTCTTACACTATAATTGTCATCATTCTTTACTATCAGGTCGTTAGAGGTCTCTTGATGATCATTTTTGCCACTGAATCATACTTCGGCTAAGTTCAACTGATATTTTGTGTTTTACTTCACTTACTACTAAAATTTCTTTCATCTTTATTATAAGTAGAGGTTTGAAAAATATACACGAAGCTCGATACCTCTTTTTAAGGACAATTAAATGCTATGCATTTTGAGCAATAAATATGCGTGTGCATTCCATTTAAATATTCTAACACATAACAACTGCGTTTTTATCTCCAAATAATCAAGGCTTCATGTGGCTAGTAGATGTTAGTTTACGATAGAAAGACCTGAGTGGACATATGAACGTAATATGTCATACAAATTGTAGATTCAGATAATGGGAGTAACATTAGGCGGCAACGCTTTGTGACATTTCAAACATAAATTCACTTTCCAACAACTTCAATTATTTATCTCTGCAAGCGTGGAGTTCTGCTCGTAATATAAATTCTTTTTGTAATTATCACCATACTCAGTGTGATTATAAGATGTTTGACAGACATCAGGGACTGTTTTACTGGCTTTTAAAAATGAAATATTGGTATACGAACCGGATCCGTGCATTGCTCTGAGTTGTAGGCCTCCAGTCCTATATTTACACGACAAATAATATATTCAAAATGGTTTCAACAGAGAAGATTTAATCCTCGTCTTTGGCTATAAATTTTCAAAGGACAATAAAAATCATTAGCATAGCATACTTTTGGAAGAAAGTGAAACTGGAAATCCATCCGTCCGTCCGTCCTCCAGTCATTCATCCATCCATCCATCCATCCATCCATCCATCCATCCATCCATCCATCCACTCACCCAACCACCCACCCTCCTGAAAAAGATACAAGTTTATTCCCTCCCGTCTGAAATCAACTTCACGGAGGTTATGGGTCAATTCCCTCCCTCCCATCTGAAATGGAAACACAATTTTCCGTCCCACTTACGGACTGCGGACTGTCATAAGTTCAAATTAATATCCCTGACTTTGCGTTCAGCATAGTTCCGAATTATATCTCGGTTCAAGATACCGGAACTAACACATTCATGGTTATGCTCAATATTTCGTTCAGTCATTATTTCAGTAATTTGAATCAGTTTTAATGAAGTTAAGTTTATTATTCGGTTGAGAAGCTTTTGTCATCTAGTCTGCTGTCAAAAAATCTGAAAGTTAGAATTTATAAAACAGTTATATTACCGGTTCTGTATGGTTGTGAAACTTGGACTCTCATTTTCAGAGAGGAACAGAGATTAAGGGTGTTTGATAATAAGGTTCTTAGGAAAATATTTGGGGCTAAGAGGGATGAAGTTACAGGAGAATGGAGAAAGTTACACAACGCAGAGCTGCACGCATTGTATTCTTCACTGACATAATTAGGAACATTAAATCCGGACGTTTGAGATGGGCAGGGTATGCAGCACGTATGGGCGAATCCAGACATGCATATAGAGTGTTAGTTGGGAGGCCGGAGGGAAAAAGACCTTTTGGGAGGCCGAGACGTAGATGGGAAGATAATATTAAAATGGATTTAAGCAGGGGCGGCCCGTCCTTATGTGCTACAGTGCTACAGCACAATGATAATTTTTGCTCAAATAATGTATTTGTAATACCACCATAATATTTGATCTGTCATTTGACAATTTCCCGTGGTTATGTTCATGACGCGTTATAAAGTGTTTAGTCTTCGCTCTCCGCTCTTTGGTGCCTCAGGGGGTTCGTTGTGCTACTCAAAGCTCCACATGAAAAATGTAAACAGTTATGCGCATGTGCGAAGCTGAAATCACTGCTCTGATTGGCTATTTTTACGCGGGAAAGTGCTGTAGTCAGCTTCAGCACAACACAGCTTGGAGATTGCAAAAGTAAAGCGCAACGAAAGAAAGCTTGTTTGTGGAAGAATTCGGAACTATGTACAATGTATTTGGTAATTCAAGTGTCCGACTGCTGCTGCCATCTACCAGTCAAAGTTGCTGTCAACAGCTATACTATACTGAACAAAAGAGTGTTCCAGATACAAGTTGGATTTCTATACGGAAGACCTGACTTCCGAACAACAATTTACAGGATCCATTCTGTGAAGTATCGAAGTTGTTAAATATTTTGGTTACAACACCAATGGCCACTGCTGAGCCAGAAATATGTTTTTCTTGCTTGAAACGCATAAAAACGTTTTTAAGGAACACTATGTCCCAGGATCGTCTCTCTGCTCTTGCAATACTGTCAATAGAAAAGTGTATGATGTCCAAGATGGAGGGGTTTAACACCAAATGACAAGTTCTGCAGTACGAAAGAACGTCGTATGGACTTTATATTTCATCACTAGGCGAGACTCCAAATTAAGATAAATACATAAGTGTAGGCCGATATAGAGATTATAGCACACTCATTATTTTGACCACCAGCCGCTACTGGATTTAAGGGAGGTGGGATATGATTATAGAGACTGGATTAATCTTGCTCAGGATAGGAACCAATGGCGGGCTTATGTGAGGGCGGCAATGAACCTCCGGGTTCCTTAAAATCCAGTAAGTAAGCACTTGCACGGTTTTTTAATGCATGCTCATCTTTGTACACCGTCCTTCAATATCTTCTGAAAACTGAATTTAAATCCATTATGTAAAATTAAGTCCTTTCCCTTCCTACTTAAAATTTTCGTTACCTACCTCAGTCAAAGTAGTAACTAACCCAGTACAACCACAAAACAACTGTTACACTCCATGTGAACACTGCTACAAAGCAAGCACAGAACTATTGCTCAAGAAGTGAACAGCACATGAAGAAACAAAATCAATCACAGTGCTTTCAGAGAATAATATTACTTCGTGTACAGTAATCAGAAGGGAAAAGGGATACTTGTGTTTCTAAATAAAATTTAACCGGGAGGGAATGGGAATATTAATATCTTAGGACTTAAATCGACCGGGAGGGAATTGGGCTATGGAAATTGACCGCGGGAGGGAATTGACCCCACACACCTCCGATGGGAGGCAGTTTGTAATAAATAAATAATAAACTTTAATAGATAGGTTTATTATAGTTATAGGTGTGTAGTAAATAAGTTTAAAGAAACACTACATTTTATTACATACCGACAAATTTTAAAATTGTCAAAATATTAGAAAGAACGTTTGCATATTCAGTAGAAACATATTCTTGAAAGTTCTGTTACACTGAACTCTCCTAAGTTCGACTGAACAGAATTGAAAGTTCAGTCTAATAAGTGTACTGGTTGTGACAGGTGAAATGAATACAAATTCTTATTGGTTATCCAACAACGAATACAGTACTGTACTTGCATTTCCTGCTCGCCCCGAGACTTGTGTATGCGCTTCTAGTACCACAGTGGGTTTCGGCAGTTCCGTCTCTCAAACGGCACAATTCTCAAATAG
The DNA here is from genome assembly GCF_040183065.1 of Periplaneta americana. Classification (NCBI taxonomy): domain Eukaryota; kingdom Metazoa; phylum Arthropoda; class Insecta; order Blattodea; family Blattidae; genus Periplaneta; species Periplaneta americana. Next base: position 27,283,121 of record NC_091121.1, read on the forward strand.
AAAAAGAAGAGTTCATTAATTTAAAATCAGTGATCAATATGGATGTCCTAATTAATGAAATATTCTGTTTTCCTTTAACAAAATTATCACTAGAAGACACAGGACCAATTCCCATTCAAATGGCAAACCCATTTCTTAGTGCCCTATAGGGGCGTGACTAATTCTCCTACGTAAGTAGTCGAACTATAGGACCTCAAACTTGATTTCTGTCGAACTTACGAGCTAGCACTGTATTTTGTAAGTTTGTTAGGTACAGTAACTGATATATCCATATATATAATTTGAACTGGTAATGGAAATTACGAGAAAATGGCTGAACGGATTTTAATGAGTGACCTCTCATTTTGAAGCTTGGAACCTAACGTTTTTCGGAAAAGTAGTAGTTTTCAGTGAAATATCAATTTTCCTACATTATGTTCCTATTTTCCAAAATCCATCTGTTGTCAGTTTTGAGAACTAATTTTATTCAATCACGGCCGACTTCATAAACAATAGGCTATTACACGAAGGCAGGATTGCCGACTTATTTAGAGTTCAATTCAATTTGTTATTAAAAACTGATTCTGCAGTGTATAATTTTCTGAGTACAGCTGTGTATTGGATATTCAAATCTACGAAATGTGAGATGGTTTGATGACATTATTACCATTAGAAATTAAATATTATTATAGTTAATATCATGATGCATCTATTTTTTTTATTAATTGTACATAATAATGATGCTAAATTGATGACATGAAAGTGAAACGTTTTGTAGTTATGTAAGTAAATATAGAGAATATCTTAATTTAGATCTTCATTTCTATAATTTACTGAGTGGCTGCTATATATAACTACAAATCTTAAGTAAGATAATAATATTGTTATTAAAAATCAAATATGTTTATACTTATTAACCCAGTGGGGTTGGGTCTTTTTCATATACTTAATGGCGGTGTAGTTTAGATATTGATAAGTGTCATTGTCTTCAGTATTGGCTCGAGAGAGCGCAAAAATTACAGTTCCTAAGGAAAGATCAAAAGGTATTACTTACTGATAAAATAAGAGGCCTAGAAAATTTTGTAATCTCCAGATCATTTCAGCAAGATCTCTTAGTAGGATAAAATGATTTTACGCTCTACATTTAAAGTTCTACATGCAGCAGCTATACGAAAATGCTATTGTTCGAAAGCTTAGCAAACCTGACATTTTTTTAACTTTTGCCTACAATCCACAATGACCTGAAATAGCTACTGCTATCGTCCTGACATTGATACTTACGTTTTCGCGTTGAAACTCAAAAATTGAAGTTGGATAGGTTCAAGAATAGTATTTGGCCTAAAAAATCCATTCAGAGGGAGTATGTTTCACTATTATGGAAGCAAATAACTATCAAAATGTCTGGTATTCTTCATTGAAAATAATCTGAACAATTTTTATTTGAACTTTTTATGGACTTAGTTTGCAGCAATTCCTGCACAAGCTACTAGTTTAAATTATAAAGCATGTAGTATAGCTATGTAATGGGGTAATAATAATAATAATAATAATAATAATAATAATAATAATAATAATAATAATAGTTTTATTTTCCCTGGCAGAGTTAAGGACATCAGGCTTTCTCTTCCACTCAACCAGGATCAAATCACATACAGAAAAATACATACCGGTATACAAATATTAACTTAAAAATAATAATAAACATAATTAAGTAAAAAAGAGAGATTGAATACATATACACAATCAATAGAACTTTAAAATAACAATAATTAAAAAATATATATAATAAAAAAGAGACTGAATACATAATCACAAACAGGAAAATACATTCTAGTATACAAGTATTAACTTAAAAAAAAAGAATTAATACTTATGAATATAATCTCACAACTAAAGGAATAGTAGAATTAGTATGATCAGCATAGCACGTGTTACATTGAGATAATGACAATTACCTAGATATTAGTGTTAATGGAAATATAAAGTAATGACTGTGTAAAATAATAATAATAATAATAATAATAATAATAATAATAATGATAATAATATAATAATAATAATAATAATAATAGTAATAATAATAAGGGTACGCAGTCAATAAATAAATAAATAAATAAATAAACAAACAAACAAACAAAAAACAAAGAAACAAACAAAAAATAAAACACACTGTTAATATTTTCATATCTATCAATAAGAAATCAACAACAGCGTTAAATGAGGACTAATCTATATCCTCATTTAATTGGAATTCATTATAGATTAACTATGTTATATATTGCAGAATTTTTATGCTTGCAATGATAACACTAATGTGAAATACTTCTGGATGCTTCATGTTCTCCTTTAAGTCACCACTTTCAACGGTCAGAAGAACATTGAAAAATCAACAGAAAAACAGACAAATGTAAATATTATGTGTGTATTGCTTCCTGAAGTGCAAGGAGTTACCAATATGTTCATTGACAATAAGTTACTATATTATGTGTAAGCCTACCTATAGTCCGCACCTGTGGAGTAACGGTCAGTGCGTCTCGCTGCGAAACCAGGTGACCCGGGTTCGAATCCCGGTTGGGGCAAGTTACCTGGTTGAGGTTTTTTCCAGGGTTTTCCCTCAACCCAAAACGAGCAAATGCTGGGTAACTTTCGGTGCTGGACCCCGGACTCATTTCACCGGCATTATCACCTTCATATCATTCAGACGCTAAATAACCTAGACGTTGATACAGCGTCGTAAAATAAAAAATAACCCAGCCTACCTATAAAATAATATGTTGCATTGTTGAACTAACGCTATATTTTGTGCAACCCTGTTCTATCATTCCCCCGTCGTCTCTTTTTTCAGTCCCCAATGTAGGATGTATATCGACGTGTTACTGGTGTAACATATTCACCTGACATACTGTCTGTCATTAGCTACCTAACTTTGAATGTGTGTCAGCACCAACACGCAATTGGGTATTGTTGTACGTACTGTATGGATTCTATACGTCAACACATAATCTGCCATGTCCTCTAACAACCAATTGTTCCATAGCCGAAGCGAATATTGGAAACATGATAAAATATTAATTTCACATTTCAACAATAATGATGGTGCCAACATAACTACATGCGGAAGAGTGAAGAGTGACAAATAACCAACTAGAAAGTTTCGTTCTGAATAATAGACAAGACAGAAAAAAAATCGTTAAGTTTGATGAAGTTGATAAATGTGTTATGCATCGTGGAAGAATGTAGAATCGTTTAATTTTGAAACGAGTCCACTGCGATGCGTCTCTGTTGGCATAGTACATGCTATTTGTGCAATTTGATCCGAAGATCCTAGGGTTCATACAGCGATGAGTGAGATGTGTTTTTTAAAGATTAGTATAGTATATTATGCAACGAGCCTATAATGAAGATAATTAAGAAGCGAGTATGGATATTTATGAAACGAGCGCAAGCGAGTTTCATAATTTTCATACGAGCTTCTTAATTACCATTATAGGCGAGTTTCATACGACTTTTTATGCTCGACCATATTTCTAACTTGATATTATTAATTTTCTTTATCTGACCTTGACCAATGTCCCGTATGTTGTGAGATGTTGGCAGACGCGAAAGTATTGATTTTTTCCGAGGAACAGATGTTCACATTGACCTTGCTAGGCCATAAGAACCTACAGAGATAACATTGAAATAAAATTAGACATTGTAAATCAAATCTTTCAGGTAAGGCTCCCTGTAAAGCAGATTTGAATAATTTCAAGGGAAAAATTGTTCCGGGGCCGGGTATCGATCCCGGGACCTGGTTGAACGTACCAGCGCTCTACCACTGAGCTACCCGGGTAGCTCAGTGGTAGAGCGCTGGCACGTTCAACCAGAGGTCCCGGGATCGATACCCGGCCCCGGAACAATTTTTCCCTTGAAATTATTCAAAATTAGACATTGAAAAACGAGATGACAAATTGAATTTATTTAAATATTATTTACAATTAACTCTAATTATTATAGTAACAGAATATAACCTTCAGCGACAGTATTGGATTTCCAGCCTCCGTGACTTTTCGCTAATTCTCTTTCGATTGCATATCCGAGAATAATCGATACTTGCGGTTTTATAACGGTAGAAAGCTGACCTGTCATTGCTGAACAGTTGTAACCTGAGTCGTCATTGGCTGAAATACCTGACCTTTAATGAGTAGGTGTACTTTAATGACATGCATTAAAGGTCTGCTACCAGGTGTATAATTACTACATTTCGGCATGGTCGAGCATAAAAAATATTAAAAATGGCTCTCTCAGTGAAAGACCTGCCCTTGGGCAGAACCCTAATTGAATGAATGAATGAATGTCTCCAACTGAAATTTTAAATAGGCTAGACTAAAAGAAAATTTTATAGTTCAATAATAATAATGATAATAATAATAATAATAATAATAATAATAATCATATAATGATGATAATGATAATGTTAATGATAATGATGATAATAATAATAATGTAATGATGATAATGATAATGTTAATGATAATGGTGATGATGATGATGATGATGATAATAATAATAACAATAATAATAATAATAATAATAATAATAATAATAATAATTGGACATGGCAAGTTTGATAGCTATTTCGAAAGATTCAAGATTGAAACAGAAGGTGGAAATATTTGTGCATGTGATGACTCCCTGCAAACAGTCCAACATTTGTTATTTGAATGTCACAAATTTGAACTCCAACGTCTTGAACTAGTTTGTCGATTAGACAGTTGCGACACCAAGTACTCCCCACCAATACAAGTGTTCCGAAATAAATGCTGTTATCAAGATTTTATGAGATATGTAAATAACGTTCACAAAAGTTTTAATGTGAACACATGATAAAATTTGTATATATCCACTGAATTATTATTATTTTATCTATAATTTTTATATATTTTGCTATAAATATTTAAATTAACAGTTGATACAAATAAATTATGATAATAATTTAAAATAGATTCACGATAAATGTGTTGTATAAAATTTAGAAACTGCTTGTAACAACATTGTATAACGGAAAACTGTGTAACGTCTTCTAAGATTTCAACCCACAGAAATTTAAACTACATTCTAGTGAATATTAGGATTAGATATTTGCTTAGGTTATAATATAGTATACATTTCATGAAACGTGTTAATTGAAATATAAGATTGTGTTTTAGTATTTAATTTCATCTCATTGCATTCCATTCATTCATGTGTATATATTATAAAACTTTGTACAGATTTGCTGAATTTATAGATTTGTAAAATTGTATTAATTTCATAATTGAAACGTAAGATTAATTCAATAGGAGACTTCATTAATCAATATCATATAATAATAATAATAATAATAATAATAATAATAATAATAATAATAATAATAATAATAATAATAATAATAATAATAATAAGTTAGAATTTATAAAACAGTTATATTACCGGTTGTTCTGTATGGTTGTGAAACTTGGACTCTCACTCTGAGAGAGGAACATAGGTTAAGAGTGTTTGAGAATAAGGTGCTTAGGAAAATATTTGGTGCTAAGCGGGATGAAGTTACAGGAGAATGGAGAAAGTTATACAACACAGAACTGCACGCATTGTATTCTTCACCTGACATAATTAGGAACTTAAAATCCAGACGTTTGAGATGGGCAGGGCATGTAGCACGTATGGGCGAATCCAGAAATGCATATAGAGTGTTAGTTGGGAGACCAGAGGGGAAAAGACCTTTAGGGAGGCCGAGACGTAGATGGGAGGATAATATTAAAATGGATTTGGGGGAGGTGGGGTATGATGATAGAGACTGGATTAATCTTGCACAGGATAGGGACCGCTGGCGGGCTTATGTGAGGGCGGCAATGAACCTTCGGGTTCCTTAAAAACCATTTGTAAGTAAGTAATTATTATTATTATTATTATTATTATTATTATTATTATTACTATGTATTTATAACCCTAACATACCTATCTCAGGTAAAATAAGGTTCTCTGTAAAAATTGGAGTATAATAAATAAATAAATAATAATAATAATAATAATAATAATAATAATAACAATAATAATAACAATAAATAATCTTGTTAATAATGGTTATTCACAATATCTGTTCACAATAACTTGTTAATTTGGCAACATTTATAACCCATTCCTTCCCATCATTTCTATCGAAACACAGCTACCACATCCCGTGTCAATGCGGCAAACTAAGGAACTTCTATGAAAACACAAGTTCCATCATAAGAATTAAACCCTCCCTTGCTGTTTGCCGCAGTAGAGATAAAAGATCACCCACTACTACAGGGATTACTTGTGTTCAGCACATTGATCCCCAGTTCTTTGTTGCTGGCTTTATAAACTGTTTTATGCTATTCATGAGATTATATCCTCCACCATAAAGACCAGAATCAGCGCGTGTCCCGTACCATCAGTTCTTTCACTTCTAAACGTTTAGTTATATATTCTTTCGCAGTTGAGAATTCCAAATTTTAAATTGCAGTGTTCCGAGATATCTAAAATTACTGTATTTGTGAGAACTGATGATAGTACTTTGATGTGTGTACGTATCTCCAGATTTGAAACATAGCTACTATGGTGCTCTCTGCATCTGCTTGGAAAGGCAGTGCTTTCTGGTTCGTATAATTGGCAATACAGATACTCTCACATTGGAACTTGTATATTTTTGAATAGGAAATTACCCTTTTAAAATACGTCCATGTTAACAAGTAACTGTGCTGTATGGAGTAATGGCAGGGAATGATGCATCCTTTTCGCATAGCGTGTCAAAATTATGGTTAACTATATTCTTTTGCACAAAAAATACAGGACAAAAAGTCTCTTGTTAACAGATAACGAACTGCCATAAATGCGTTTTTAGTACGAGCTACCGTCCGCCCTCACTAGAAACTTATTTGGTATTCCATTATTTCGTGAAAGCGAGGGCTATTTGATTACCCTTTTGGAGCAACACTGAAAAGTCTGACCAACTAGCTATAGTACTTAGAATATCAAGTTGACCTTCACTTCGTTGTTACTACAATTGCTTTGGTGTTAATAATATGTATTATCTACGTTTCAGATACTACAAATCAAGAATTAACAAAACTTCCAATAAATTACATAAAAAGGACAATATTCCTGCATTGAATGTATACTCCATTTTCTTGTTCTCAACCCCTTTTACTCTCATATTTATAATCTTCTGATATTTTTTCAATTCTTTTGCATTCTCACTCCCTCCTTCAAACGTATTTCTTCTTCATCTACTCCCTTTCTTCTCGTCATCTATTCTTCCGTCGACCTTGTTGGCGAGTTGGTATAGCACTGGCCTTCTATGCCCAAGATTGTGGGTTCGATCCCGGTCCAGGTCGATAGCATTATTTTAAGTGTGCTTAAATGCGACAGGCTCATATCAGTAGATTTACTGGCATGTAAAAGAACTCCTGCGGGACAAAATTCCGGCACATCCGGCGACACTGATATAACCTCTGCAGTTGCGAGCGTCGTTAAATAAAACATAACATTAACATCTGTTCTTCCTTTTAATAATATGTTCCTCATCTATTCTCTGATTTTCTTATTCTCATGTATTTTACTCCCTAATTTTTCATTTTTCTTTCCTTGATTTTCAGTTTTCTATTCTCTTCCCTTTACTTCTCAATTTCTCTTTCAGTTCATACAATAATTTCCCTGATTTGTTACTCTATTCATTCCATCTTTCTCTCTTATATTTTCTATACATTCCTAGTCTGTTGTAATAGGACATCAACGTCTCTTTGGAACACTTAACCTCGATAACCTACCACACAAAGCTAAATGATAAATCAATAGAATATTCTGAAACCGTTAAGAATCTTGATTTCTGTATGGGCAATGACCTAAATTGGAATTTAGTCATGTAACATACATGTATAAGAAAATATTCTCGTTGCTCCATTCTTTAAATCACATGACGAAATTTCTACCATTTACCCTAAAAAGATTCTTATTCAGACACTTGTAATGCCCCATTTTGATTACTCGATTCCTTGCTGACACATGTTACCCATAACCTAGCTGAGAAATTGCAGCGTGCTCATAATATGAGTATAAGATTCATCTGTAATAAGCGCATATCGATCATGTAACACCATTCCTCGACCTTCTATCATGGGTACGCCTGAAGGAACGAAGAATCATGCATTCACTGACATTGCTATTTAAACTCTTGCACACCTCTTCTCCTACTTATCTAGCAGCAAGTTTTCAGTTTCTCACAACAGTACGGAATCAGAATCAAGCATTTCTTTCTATCCCTTATCACAGAACGTCATTGTATTCATCCATCTATACAATCGACTATCGTTACCTGTCTTTGAAATACTCTACCCAGTGACATCAGGGATTGCCACACGCTATCGGAATTTAAAATTAAGTTAAAACGCACATTTTGTCTAATGTAATGTAATATTCATAATTTAAAAGATGTTTATTACAGACTTCGTCTAATCATTTATTATTATATTTATTGTTTGCCCTTTCTCGCTTAGTTATTTAGATTAAGATCTTAAGCTTTGTTTGATATAGTATATAAATATAAATTTTAAATATTTTTTGCATTACCCTTTTTTGTGTTACTTTAATTGTAAACGTTGTTTTGTTTGAATTACCTATATTAATGTTTTTTTCGCTGCTGTCCTAAAATTTTGTATGCATGCATATTTCTGGTGACGTGAAAGAGAAGGCCTGATGGCATTAATATCAGAATATATTTATTATTATTATTATTATTATTATTATTATTATTATTATTATTATTATTATTATTATTATTATTTCAGTTTCTTCTCTTCCTTTACTTTTCTTTTCGTGATCTTTTTCTTATATCTATCGCTTTACATTTACTGTTTCTCAAACGTTTCATTTCTGCTACACTAGTATGTGTTGATTTTTACCATGGCTTTCTATTTTCTAAGAGAACGAAGAGAAACCGGAGGAACAAAAGAGACGTAGAATCTCAGAATCGAAAGCAATTATGGGCTTCAAAGATGTTCTACGTCACTGTTACACCTCGTTTAAAGGCTAGAAATGCCCGCGCTGAACATATCTGGTCTAGAAGGCTAGGAGAGAAGTTGGGTGCTAATCCACTGAAGATCAGAGAACTTAAGAAACAAGTCTGATGACAGATCGTAAGATGACTGAAATATGATTAGTTTTTTTCATCGCCCTTATGAGCAATTATTAAGTTCTGATAACTAAAAGTAACTAATTTTTGTTTCTCATTTTCGATAGACATCCTGTAGTTGTTTGCTTCTTGTTCGTGCAGAATAGACATAGCTGGAAACTTTTTAACGTAAATATACCATTTGCAGTATCTGAAAAATTTGGGTATCATTTTTCTATGCAAGAAAACTATAAAATATTGCGATAAAATTGTATATTCATTTTAGAGACTGTGATATGTTCTTGTATTTTGTGCAGCAGCTAGATTTATTGACACTACTTGAAACAAGTATTCGATTGTTTCATAACAGAATTCGCATTCACACCCGAATAATGATACTAAATGTAGAATTACTGCAGCAGCCAGAAGCTTTGTACAATCATATGAAACGCGTAGACTGATCTAATATAAACATTTAAGCCTTAGGAAGTGAACCTCGTAATACAGCAGAGACGCTGCCCGCTTTTAGAGATGGAACTAGATATTTAACCTCTTCCGATGTATGTAATTTTGATGAGTATCTGAATTATTTATTTTTAATTCAGACTCGAAACTTACATCGGTTGGTCTGACATACTAGGAAGACTCTTGAGTCTTCAACCATGCACCCGTTCTGGATTACCAGAATATTCTTTTTAACTTTGTTTCTTTCAGTTTCTACGTTCTGTTACTTTTCTGTTTATTTTTTCCTTAATAATGTTTTAAAATAAATTAAACAGACTTCAAAGAAATTATATAATCACCACAGGAATGGCTTTCTCCAGGGCGATAGGAGGTTCTACGCTAAATGTTTTTCTTTTGAATGTTAACGCAATGACTAGTGAGTCGGTTTTCGACGCCCGAGATTCAATTACGATGAGACGGAGTGGAATTATTTTGCCCGGAAACGACGTTTAGGCAGATTTTCGCGAGATACATTATATCTTTACCCGCAACTTAGCGTCGTAGTCTAAGGTAGTGGTTCCCAACCTTTTGACTGACGACACACTTTACTGAACGCTCACGATATAGCGACACATTTATTTTTATTAATAGTAATATAATTATAAGTAACGTCTATGTAGTGTCGGACGTCCAGTGTTGTAGATATGTCGATGTTAATACGCAATCGACAATTTAAAAAAAAAAAAGCAGCAACAACTTGAGTGGCATTAGAAAAAAGAACAAAGGTATGTGTCAAAAGTTCCAACCTATCTATGCTGGATGTCCGATAAAAATTTTTATTATCGTTTTCGAAAACTTACTTATTTGAATTAATGTGAAGTCTGCGCTTTGTGTATTGCACAGAGTTTGTCTATATGTGACCTTATGGTTGACAGGTCATCTTCAAGATGCAGAAGTCTATTCCTTTGTTTAGATTTCACTATTTTTGTGGTAGAAAATACTGATTTGCACAAGTATGACATTGAAAACGGCAGTTCTAAATGTATTTTAGTTTATTCGGCACCATCGACTGAATTAACAAAACCTTTCTGCATATAAGACACTAGGAATTTTGTTTATATTCATCTCCACGCCATGTAAAACCACATAGCAAGTATCCATCACTATATTTACGAAACGCGGTGAATTTTTGTGAGCCCAGAAGAGAATTTTTGCTCACATTATTTGAATTAGCACTGCTGTTTCCAACCCAGAACTTGATTCAGATTGTCTTTTTCGAATTAAAAATGTGTCCATGACAAAATCTAAATAAAGTACTTGTTATAAAACAGTCGCACTACCATCCCCTCACATATACATACTGTATATACTGAAACTGGCCAATATATTCTGACGATTCTAAACTCTGTTTATTACTCAGTGGGAAGAGTAAACGAAATACTAAGCATTGTTGCAGGTATTCACATTCATTTGAATTATCTCCAGACAGAAATATTAAACTGAGCATTGTTGAAGGTGTTCACGTTTCATTAGTAAAGTTTGTCTCAAAATAAATTATACTATACCAAAGACTTCGTTATAAATAAAAAAAAAATGCGTTGTAAAGGTAAGCATTCACTACATCGTATCGCACGCATCGGACGAATCGCGCGGATCAGAAAAATACTATCTTTGCTGTAATTGTTATGTAACCGCGTTCACTACATCGTATCGGACGCATCGCCTCTCGGCAAATCCGTCCACGTTTGTCGGATGGGCAACTTTTCCGATGCGTGCGATCATGGCCTTCTTTAATAAATCAATTTTAATTGGTCAACTGTTACTATTATGTTGTGCCATGTTCAGTGTCGCGCCAAAATGGCAGGCGGAAAACTTATTTCGCTTGTAGAAAATTGCGAAGAATTATATCATTTGAGGCGTTCCCATTACAGTAATGAAATCATTTCTTGCAAATCTATTATGTAACCAATATTTCTTTCGTTTCTTCCTCTTCAATTAAGACGCATGAAGCAATTACAAATTCTTATTCGCTAACAGACGTAATTAATAGACCTAACCTCAACTCCTCTGCTTTCAGTAATGTCAATATCTTAAGACAGCCGTGGCGAAAATGCGACTCACGAGCACATTGTGGCTCGCAGTGCTTTTCTCTCGCTACCTACCTACAACCTCCACCCTCTCACTCACTGGAGACAAACTCCGTTCTATTTATATTTGTCTCGGACCTGCGAGTGGCGTATCGTCGCAATGTCTCTCTCGAAACCATGCACCTCTATAAAAACGAAAGTTTCAAGTAGGATGCGAGGGCGCATTCTTTTGCTTACAATATGATGAAAATATTAAATGTATGATTTGTTCACAAATATTACTAGGAAAACGGTTGTATAACATAAAACGTCATTATAAGTTACTACATGTTACTGATGAAACATTAAAAGGTTAAGTGTTATTATTATTATTATTATTATTATTATTATTATTATTATTATTATTATTATTATTATTATTATTATTATTAATTATTATTATTATTATTATTATCATTATCATTATCATCTCTGTACGTCGATTCTTTTACAGCAGATGTACGAATAATGCAGTTAGATTTTCAATTTAAACTCACAGATTTACAATGTGACGTTAAATGGAAGCTAGATGTAAGGACTTGACAGATATCGAACTTTTCAAATCTTTGGAAAAAAATAAATATTTGAAGCTTCGTTCTTTCGCTTGCTCTGTTGAAGCCATGTTCGCTGTAACTTACGTTTGTGAAAAATTATTTTCAACAATGAAAATAGTAAAAATCAAATTTAGATCACGACTCACAGACAAATACCTTCGTGATCAACTACGATTGGCAGTAAGTGACATAATTCCTGATTTTGAAACTCTGTCGCAGAGACATTCTGAAGACAGTTAATTTTAGGTTGTGATAATGTGCCCTATGTTTTCTTGTTCATTTCTTTCTTCGTTACACGTCGTAAACATTAACTTCCCCTTCGGTTGTCCGCCTCCCTCCATAGGTGCTATGCACGTTGCAGCTTACACAGTGGCTCGGCGCACCACGGCCTTTTCGCCACGGCTGTCGTGCGACGTCATGTTTTAAACAGCTGATTGGGAATCCGATGAGGCGATGAGGTGGAGCCGTTACAGTGAACGCACTGCACTTAAAATATCCGTTGCGTGCGATGCGATGTAGTGAACGCTTACCTTAAAGAGACTTTCTGGATGGCATAACATTTATTTTTCAATTCCAAATTTCGCGACACATTCAATGGGGCCGCGCGACACACTGGTTGGGAACCACTGGTCTAAGGCATCATGTCTAGGACTCGCGTTTGGAATTGCGCGCCTTTTCGAGTTCTTTTGGGGAAAGAATTTTCTCATGAATTTTCAGCCATTATATGGAACCGTTGTCCACCCAGAATCGTGATGAATCTGTGCCTAACTGAATAACAAATTTTGGCCACTCGATCGCAATTTTCATAAACAATTGCATGTACAATTACGCCATATTCTGACACACGAAACAGTCACTACTTCACAGGATCACAGAATAACTACTATGTTTATTGTATTATTTACTACAACTTTTTTTTTTCTGTTTTTACAGGTAAGCAACGAATTCTGCTTCCGCACACAGTAAGACGTCCCTGGGGGAAATGAAGCTGAGGTAATGTGGGCTATTTTTGTATTGTTTATATTATCGCTGTGACATCCTTTGAAACCTTAAAACAATTAACAGGATAATAATGATAAAGCGACCATTTTGTTGATACATTTAACGTGACATAATTTGCCTTCGAGGTGAATATATTGTAACTATAAACGTTGCTTTCATTTGTTCATTTGTTTCGATGATTAAATATTGAATCCTTTCATAAATTTGTTAGTGAATGAATGTATACTATTCCTAATAAAAATGTAAGTGAAATGTTTATGGTAGTAATTATACCATGTGGAGAATAAAGACTCCTCTCCCACTTCTTAGCTTACTCACATACTGAGGTATGTATTCTAACACGAAATTTTGACGTAAGTGAGACAGAACCAGTACTTTTTGTATAGGTTATTTTGTGTTTTTGTTCCAATAAATCTATTCACGAAATTGTATTTCCTTTCTGCAAAAGGTCCCAGGGAAATCTATTTTTACGGCCCTCGTAATTGCGCTCGAGTGGCCAAAATTTATATAAGCACTGTTTTGACATTAACATGGTGGAAAAAAAATCACTTTTTTGTCTGCCCCCCATGAGAATGTTTGCTTGTCAACGTAGCAGTTGCAAACAAAAATGAAGAACATGTGGATCAAAATGATTCCATTTTTGAAAAGATACTTGGTGACATTTTATTCACATTATATCCCGATTCTTCATTTATAGTTCATCCACAGCAAGTGGTTGAAAGTCTGTAAAATATTAGGAAAAGTATGACATGTTTTAGGGCTAATCTTTAAAAAATGTGGGCCTATCATTTTATTTCTGGAACAAAATTAACATTTTTGGATTGATTATTCTTCATTCTTCTATTTACATATAACACTTTCCTATAAATACGTCATAGATATTAAATTACTAACGGAGTAGAGTTAGTGTTACACGAAAATCTGTCCGTTTCATCCCATTGACCATCGAATGATGTTATTCTGTGTTAAAAACATAGTAAGAACTTCAGAAATGAGCTAGGAACATTAAACTTTTATCGAAAAAATAGACAATGATAGGGGAAAATGGTATAGCACGGTAACAGAATGCCTAAAAGCAAATAACAATATTTATGAACTATAGAGGCTGTGTAGATTTTATATAGACCTCGACTCAACTGGAGAGATCGATATTGATAGGAAGCTAATACTGTATATTAAGAGGAGTGAAAACGGTGATGAAGGCAATAATGGTGGTGCTGGTGGTGCTGTTGCTACTGCTACTACTACTACTACTACTACTACTGCTACTGCTACTGCTACTGCTACCACCACCACCACTACCACTACTACTACTAATTATTATTATTATTATTATTATTATTATTATTATTATTATTATTATTATTATTATTATTAAACAAATATAAATGACACTCGGGAGGAAATTAAACGCAGAATAAATATGGGAAATGCCTGTTATTATTAGGTTGAGAAACTTTTATCATCCAGTCTGTTGTCCAAAAATCTGAAGGTTAGAATTTATAAAACAGTTATATTACCGGTTGTTCTTTATGGTTGTGAAACTTGGACTCTCACTCTGAGAGAGGAACATAGGTTAAGGGTGTTTGAGAATAAGGTGCTTAGGAAAATATTTGGGGCTAAGCGGGATGAAGTTACAGGAGAATGGAGAAAGTTACACAACGCAGAACTGCACGCATTGTATTCTTCACCTGACATAATTAGGAACATAAAATCCAGATGTTTGAGATGGGCAGGACATTTAGCACGTATGGGCGAATCCAGAAATGCATATAGAGTGTTAGATGGGAGGCCGGAGGGAAAAAGACCTTTAGGGAAGCCGAGACGTAGATGGGAGGATAATATTAAAATGGATTTGAGGGAGGTGGGATATGATGATAGAGACTGGATTAATCTTGCACAGGATAGGGGCCGATGGCGGGCTTATGTGAGGGCGGCAATGAACCTTCGGGTTCCTTAAAAGCCATTTGTAAGTATTATTATTATTATTATTATTATTATTATTATTATTATTATTATTATTATTATTATCTCTTCTATCCAGGTACCCTGTTTTAAATGTAGATACGTATAATTATAAAATGAGGATACCTAATGTAATCGGGAAAAAAATTGTTGTAGAAAATTCTGTGTAGTCATTTGTGTCGTCTGCAAATAACCGCGTCGTGAAGTTAAAATTTCCATAGCAATATGAAAATGATTATGAAAAAACAGTCGTTCTTTTTTTCAGCAAAACAATACTTAAAGTTTAATCGTTAAAATATGTGTCACCTGCATGAATAATAGTAAGTTTTCATTGGAATCCTACTGGTCGTCTACTCGTGCCATTGAAACAGATTATGGCGTAGCTATAAATATCGCTACTCAATAGCGAAGTGATACTGGCTTGAAACAATTTGAACCTCACTTTGAAGAACGCGGGATGCCGTAAAATGCTGAACTGCATTGAGGGAACGCATCCGAGATAATAGATCTGAGTGCTACTGTGGAACTGTCGGCCGCAGTCACTGATGCATGCAATGAGTACTTGAAATGGGGAGGGGTGGAGAAGCAATAACTTCACGTTCGCACCACTAGCTTCGTTCTAACTCTGACATTCACACTAGAACAACAGTATCAACTGAAATGAACGTCAATCATTGAAATAGAATTTAGTTTCCATTCAGAAGCAATGTTTCCTGCAGTAACGTTGGTGTTGCTAAAATAGAAAGACATTTTTTTATTTTGATGTAGGAATACATTATGTATATTTTGTAGTACCGAAACATTTAGCAAAGTAAATGGTAACCTTCTGTGAAGGGTCGTTAAAGGAAATTCTTTCTTAAAAGAATTGATAGCTGTAAGAGAAGGAGTTTTTGTATACAAGTTTTCTTCTTCCTAGGTTTCCATTTATCAGTGCTTACCTAAATGCAGGAGTTCCCAAACTTAAGGCCGCGCCGTTCTTCACATGTCGCATTTTCGGTGATAGCCCCTGTACCGAAAATTAAATATTGGTTGCCCAAATTATATTTGGTGTCATTTTCTAGAAGAAAATAGTCATTTACGTTACTAGATTTTATTATTGTAAAAATAATAATACAAAATTGGATTGAAATGGATACGAAAACGTACTGGAAATTTGCGTGTTGCGTATCACTATACGTTACACATTTTAGTTTCTCCTCATGGTCACTAGCGCGAGACATAGACCGGCAACGCACCAAGACGTCGCTATCATCATTTTGAGAACCCCTGCCTTACGGGAACATATGTGAAAAGTTGGAAAAATCTTTATATGTTTAATAATATTTAAATTGTAGAAACGCAAAAATCTGCAGCCACACAAATTCCACAATTTGGGACATCTGGCCGACATCTACGACTGACCACTAGGATCCAGAATACAAAGCAGAGGTTAAACTAAAAATCAAATATGATTGCGGAGAGAATACGGAACAGTGATAAATTTGAAAAATAAATTAAAATTTGATTTCGGAGAAACATGAGATGGAAGTACATTGAAGAGTAATGAAATGAAGTAAAAAAAAAAATATATATATATTACGTAGTATTATACAAGTGATTGTGTAAAATGGATCATGAATCTCCCAATACCATTAGACAAATTTTGTTAATGTCTTCATTAGAAAATATAAGAGAAAGGAGAATGGTTTTGGTTTACTTAAATGAAGTTGACATAAGTAATATTGATAGTATTATAGTAGATAATGTAGACATTTTATGGTCTGAGACATAACTTTCAGATGTAGGTCTATGGTTTAATTTACTAATACAATATGTTTAAAAAATTGTTAAATTTTTATACATGAGTATGAAGTGCTCACATACAAAAATCAAATTACCTATGGAAAGATTTTAACTTTTTACTAGCAGTCCCTGTTAAAATAATATTTAAACTGGTCTATTGTAATAATGTTTCTGTGATCATGTTAAACGATTTACTTCTTTACTATGTATGTATGTATGTATGTATGTATGTATGTATGTATGTATGTATGTATGTATGCATGCTACACGTCATTCATGACGCAACGACAGTCTAAGCGCAACTGACCTAATATCCTCGTGTTGTGGTATAAATTCCTACCTTTAATTTATTATTATTATTATTATTATTATTATTATTATTATTATTATTATTATTCTTTTAGAATTACTATGTCATTAAATTTATCTGTAACCGACCCTGAACCTTGAAGTTGACTGTTACATTTAGCGATGCAATAGGGGGAAGGGAACATAAACAGTACAGTTCAAGAATATTGTATCGAAACAGACCAATCAGAGATAGTAAATAATGCGAGGAAACGCGACCATATGGACTATAACCCAATAAAGAATCTCATTTCATTCCATAACCACTTAACCCGACTCTGTTTGTGAGCGTTGTCAAAGCAACATCCTCGCTATGTCTAACCTAAAAGCAATGTTTTTGGTAAGAACTTCCACCCCTAATTGTAATAGTAGTCTATTTGAGGTCTGAAAGTCTGCGCAAAAGTCCTGCTTTCTAACATAGGCCTCATTTATTTTCCACATGAGTGCATTGTATGCATACTTATTTCAAATTCTTTTTCCCTACGTGTATGTACAAGTCTACCTAGTTCCAATATGTTAGCCATCTCAATTTCTCCAAAGGTGTTCATCTATTTACCTTAATCTAACTCCCTGGATTATTCAACCTTGCTATGTAACTCGACGCATTCCACGTACTCTTCTTCACAATTATTTACTTTCTTATTTGGGATTTTGTCATCTGAATCCTACGTATAGTAGTGGGGGGGGGGAAACGGACCGACCCTTGTAGCTGATTGCAAAGTCTTGGTCACTCCAGAGCACGATAGACTGGTAACTAAGACTTTCGTGGTTCGAATCCTGCCTGGAAAGGAAACTTTTTTTTTTTTTGTTTCTTATTCAGATTTATTCCCAATACTTTTCGATAGCTGGTAAAATTCATGTTCTGGGAATAATACGTTAATTAAGTAGTAAAATATCGCTGCAATCGAAAAGTATTGGGAATAAATTTGATTAAGGAACAAAAAAAAAGTTTCCTTCCCAGGCAGGATTCGAACCATGAAAGTCTTAGTTACCAGTCTATCGTGCTCTGGAGTGAACAAGGCTCTGAAATTAGCTACAAGGGTCGGTCCGGTTTTTTTTGGCACTACTGTGCATAATCATAGCATTATAAGGCCCTAACCCGCAGATTGTTTCTGTAGCATGTAAGGGAATATGGGGCAGGACGGGGTATAGCCTCTATCTTGCCAACAAGTAGTGCAATCTACCGAATTTTTTTTTAGAACTTCGTCAACTCATGTAAATATATCATCACACAACACTTACTGCCATTCCTTGCATCTGTTGTATGTTATTCGGTTGCTGCATCATATTGTATCATTCATTTGCAACTTTAAAGTGTTCTTTTGTCACACGTAAGTAGAAATGAGATTTATTTAGATAATCTATTTTAATGTCATATTATAGAGTGCTTACCTGGCTTTTAATTCCTAAACTTTCTTAAATTTCGTGCGTTACTTTTCCTGCCAATACCTCATAACTTAGAAATTGTGACTGTGGGGCAAAACGGGGTGGGGCATAACAGGGCAGTACGTCCTGCCCCAAGTCATATTTAATTAAATTTCACCTCCTGTAATGGGTTGTTCGTTCTGTTGTTTGTCAGAAGAAGGTTAGATTAGATGCGTATCATGTCTGAAATGGGCTCACAATTGTTGCGCAGGAGTAGATAGTGAAGACGAGGATGCCACGCACATTTGCGTATTTTGCGAATGACTTTTTCTCAAGTAAACTTGTAAAATGTTGTGGTATTCACACTTTTTCAATATAGGCCTATAATTTTTGTCACTTTTGCCATTTAATTATTTAAAAAAAAATAGATACCCCATTTTGCCCCATACGTGGGGCAGAACGGGGCAAAACACACATTTCGAAAAACTAATTTATTTTAAGGTTATAATGACCGGATTTCACTCGAAGTGCATATTTTTTACTTGTTTACAGTGTAATAAAAGCATGTATGTCATAAAACCCATATATTTACATTATTTGTTACCAAATAAAAACATTCAAACATTAACTACCCCGTCCTACCCCATGTTCCCCTACTGCCCTTGGAATGCCGGAATATTTTATTTGTTCCAACTTCGACAAACAATAAGCTCTTGTTGCAATACATAAAATCTCTGTCCATCATTCTCTTGAGATAAAATTCCTCTATACTGCCGTACTGAGGATGGTAATTTTTTTACTTGGTTATTTAACGACTTTGTATCAACTACTAGGTTATTTAGCGTCGATGGGATTGATGGTAGCGAAATCGTATTTGGCGAGATGGTGCCCAGGATTCGTCATAGATTACCTGACATTCACCTTACGGTTGGGGAAAACATCGGAGAAAAATCATGTAATCAGCTCAAGCGGGAATCGAACCCTCGCCCGAGCATAACTCTGGATCGGCAGGCAAGCACCTTAGCCGACTGAGCTACGCCGGTGGCTGAGGATGTTTATATTTGTGCTTGTTGATGCATAAAAAAGACACTATCTAGTCTCTATAGCTTGTGTAATAAATAGCCTATGAAACATGAGTTTCTCATCTATAGTGCGGTCTGAAAAAGTTTTTTTTTTTTTTTAACAGATTCTATTTCACTTTGTTCTAAACTCATGTCTCGCGACGGTACTAATCAATCTTTCTCCGCAAACAAAACACCTGCCTGTAAGCCTGCACACAAAATGTGGTTCGTAAAAGATATTCATCGTAAATGTTGAATGTGTTCGCTATCTTTCTCTAATGTAATTAGTAACCCCTCTTCAGTGATGTAGAAAGTAGCTCTCAGTTCGTGTACTACAGTACATTAGCTGCTACCTTTATGCCTGATAGATTTATTGAATGGATGAACTCAAAATTAGACTGCCCACTTAAATACATCCTCTCTTTGAAAGAATACCATAACAAAAAATACGTAAGGTTAATATCTTACGATCTTGGAAAGGGTTTTCAAACAACAGTCGCCAAAACTGTTGGTTTGAAAATGTTTAGCGGTTTTTAAGATGTTGCGAGATACAAAGTTTTGCGCTAAAATTTTGCTTCCTATTTTTAGATTTCCTAAAAATGATAATGAAGTTACGGCTGCATGTAAACATCAACTTAGCAGCTCTATGAGTGCCATTGTTTATAAAACTTTAATCAGTTAAGTGGCTTTTTTTGTCTTTTGCTTAACTTTTTTTTTTTTTTGCCGTTACACGTGTGTCTTGGAATTTTACTAGGTAATTAAAATATCTTTTAAAACAGTTCTATTACAGGTTATTCTGTATGGTATCGTTGTGAAACTTGAAGTCCCACTTTGAGAGAGGAACAGAGGTTAAGGGTGTTTGAGAATAAGGTGCTTAGAGAAATATTTGTGACTAAGTGGGATGAAGTTACAGGAGAATGGAGAAAGTTACACAATTAGAACTGTACGCATTGTGTTCTTCGCCTGACATAATTAGGAACATTAAATTCGGACTTTTGAGATGGGTAGGGCGTGTAGTACGTATAGGAGAATTCAGAAATTCATATAGAGGGTAAAAAGACCTTTAGGGAGGCCAATACGTAGATGGGAGGATAATATTAAAATGGATTTGAGGGAGGTGGGATATGATTGTAGAGACTGGATTAATGTTGCTCAGGATAGGGAACGATGGCGGGCTTATGTGAGGGTGGCAATTAACCTACGTGTTCCTTAAAAGCCGTAAGTAATTAACATGTCTTTAGTGTTCTAAAATTTTATATTTTCTCATAATTTTTTACTAATCTCTTTTCTCCTCGAAATGCTATGAACTCTGTTTCTTTGTAGATATTTCCATTATTCTGTTTAACTTACAGTAGGTATATATTTTCTATATTTCGAATATATTATTTTGAAATTAATATTCCGAATTTGATGTAACTTATCATTATTACATAATATTGCTTTCTGTGTATATTTTTTCCTCCCATGATTAATTTCATATACAATACTAAATAAATGTGGAAAAAAACTGCAACCTTGTTTCGCTCCGTCTTTGGTGTCTACATAACTCGTGCTATATTTATTATCTCATTTCAGAACGTGATTTTTATTTTACTATAAACTGTCTATTGTTTCTGAAAGATATTTCAGATTTCCATTTCCTTTTAAAATGAAATTGTTTCGTTGTATCAAATAATGGGGATTTCTTCATTTTTTGCGGTAAATATACATATATTTTTTAATTTATTTATTTAACTAACTAGCGAGTGAGTACAAATTACATTTATAAAACAAAAATGTTTCCAGCCACTACCGTAAGAGCCAGGCTCGTGTACGGTGTGGTCTTAGTCAGTAATATAACATAAAATTTACAAGGACAGTTTACTAAATACAGTAACTTAATTCAAACCAAAAAATACAACACAAGAGCAAGAATAAAGAAGAAAGAGATAAAGAGAGAATAATACATATTTAATATAAATTGACAATCCGACAGAAGCCAGTGATATTCAATAAAAACATGAATATAGTCGACAGAAATAAAAGATAAAAAAATACATTTGTTAATATCATTTATCATGGATAATTTTACAAATTTCTTTTTTATTAGCTTCAATTTTAAAATATTTCAAATTTGGAAAATGGTTTGTAATTTTAATATTACAATATTACTTTTGTTTTCAGATAGGCCTAATAAAAACAAAACCTTTCTAACAAAACATAATTTTCTTCAGATTTTACACATCCAAAATCGAACCGAAAAGTTTAACATTCGGATTATGATCAATGCTACTTCATTTTTTTATGCGTAAGATTTAGTGAAATACGTGAGTAAAGAATAGTTTTTTTTTATTATTTTAATGTAATAGCTTGTACTATTAAAAACAGCTGCGTTCATAAGGTGTGCCTGACCGCATCTTTAGTTTCGTCGTCTTTTACACTGTAGAGTTCCATTGTGAGGAACCAGGGCCTGGGACACGGCACCTCGCGTGTCGGTACGTGTGACCCAATTTGCAGGTAGAACATTGTGTAAAAATACAGTCATTGACATGGAAAAAAAATGATCTACTGCAAGCAAAACTCGTCACGTTCTACAAATAAAGAAGCCGAGGTTTTTGATACCATTACTGTTATGAGGTTGTAAGAACATATCTTATATTAAAACAGAGTAAACATTCGGCGTTGAATACTTTATAGCATATAGTCATGACAGATGGCTGTAGTTAAATATTTATTCGTACGAATTTTCTTCTGTTTTGCTGTTCTGTCATTCTACGGACAGAAAATCGAATACGTTGATTGATTCGGTGTAATAACTGTTCTATTGTTCGCACGAATATGTAGTCTGTGTGTATTCTAAGTTCGAGTTACATTTGGAATGTCTGTTGAAACGAATGAGTACAAGGACAGGTACATTGGCTTCAGTAAGAGATATTTCGTTAGAAGCACTACATCTTTACAATTATGTAGGATAACAAAATGTGTTTAACAGGGGTGACAGGTGAAATTTTTTCACTTTTAGTCAAAAATCGCATTTTCGTTTTCTTGTAAAAATGAATCGGCAATCTCTTATTTATAAATCGAAGAGTTTCAATGCTCTTGAAACCATAAATATTACGTAGGCCCTAATGTATAAATGATTGCAACATTGAACTTTAATTCCATGCAAATTTTAACAACTGTTTTCTCACAGTTTTGGCCTGATGGCCTTATCTCTACCAGGTTAAATAAAGAAAATAAAATAAATAAATAAATAAATAAATAATAAATACGTAAGTAAATAAATAAATAAATAAATAAATAAATAAATAAATAAATAAATAAATAAATAAATAAATAAATAAATAAATGAAAGTCCACACCTGTGGAGTAACGGTCAGCGCGTCTGGCTGCGAAACCAGGTGGCCCGGGTTCGAATCCCGGTGGGGGCAAGTTACCTGGTTGAGGTTTTTTCCGGGGTTTTTCCCTCAACCCAATACGAGCAAATGCTGGGTAACTTTAGGTGCTGGACCTCGGACTCATTTCACCGGCATTATCACCTTCATATCATTCAGACGCTAAATAACCTAGATGTTGATACAGCGTCGTAAAATAACCCAATAAAATAAATAAATAAATAAATAAATAAATAAATAAATAAATAAATAAATAAATAAATAAATAAATAAATAAATATTCACTTTTTTTTCAGCACATTTCGTGAGGTTCGAAGTGTGAAGGCTTATAATTTCGATGCTAGAAACATGAAATTTTTACTGCATGGCGTATACACTGTGGTTAACTAAATAGCGCATGGATTCCATATTTAAACGATTACGTTTTTATTTAAAAAATGAAATATTTATAGTGGAAATTGAAAAGTTCTATTTTTAGGTGTGCAGTGATTATACAAATCTTTTCCCCCTTTCGTAGTAAAGATATAGGAAAAGTAAACACTAATGTTATTCTAAATATGCCACTGGTCTTGCAGAAAAAAATTTCAAACATTTCACTGAAAAATTGAGTGACATATTTCATTTTGGAATATGCAAATTTGTTAAAATATTTTTGTTAATAACTCAGAAACTAATTGAATCACAGAAATGAAACTGTACCACATAATTATATATCACACCGCGATTGTTTACAAAAAATCAAGGACGTAGCTTGAAATATGTAAAAAACAAATTGAAGTTTCACCCATCATCCCCTTGGTTCACGAGCGAAATGAGAGTTTGTACACAAACAATGTATACTGTCTGTAACTTGTGTATAAATTTTCATAAAAATCTGGTAGATAAGATAAAAGTAATTAATTTTATCTACAAACATGGGTGTTCTTACATCAATGTATATGCCACCTGTAACACCAGTACAAAGTCTTCATTAAAATCTGTTTGATAGGAGAAAAGTTATACATTTTGTCTAAAACCACCCCTATAAAGGGGTAGTTTCCCTACACAAACATAATGAGTTCGTAGGCAATAGTAATATACGTTACAAGAGCGGTATGTTGACGTTTTCATGGTCGAGGAAAAGATTGAAAAAGCGAAACGTAGTTGAGCTTTTTTAATTTCCGAGAACATGAAAGCAAACATACCGCTCGTGTATCGTACATTATTTTGTGCGAAGATCGTTTATTACATACCTGAAAGACGAATTTCTAATTAGTTGCAATGAAATCTCCATGTTGGTTTCTGTTTAATGACGCCAACTTCGGAACACCAAAATATCTTTCTTCAACATTGTTGCTGTAAAATGTTTTCTGTGTTTAATATACTCCAGCAGGCCGTGATATACGTCTGTCTTTTTTTTCCCCCAGTCTATAAATGCGAACTTAAAACAAACGGTAAGGTTATGTAATGATTTATTTTTCATTTTAATATTTTAACAATAATATTTATATAACATATTGCAGTAATAACATCGGCATCTGGAATCTCGTTGATTTTTTCACGGCTTCCTTAATGTTACTTGTATCAAGAATGCAATAAGTTTCGTGGAGTAGTAGACTTTACTTAATTTTTGCAAATATTTAAAAACAATAATTAACATTGCAATTTAGGTGAAATTGCAGTGGTAAGTTTCCAATTTATAATTATTACTATGTTAAACGTCTCTAAAAATAATATGTTAAAAGCCTAAAGCAGTAAAATGAATGTCGCGCTTAAGCGGTAAGAAGAGGGAAATTGTTATGTGTGTTACGTTAGGAATACTGAATGTGGTATTTCACACTTACCGCGTATTGGTTCTGTGCGGAAAGCAAGCAAATACGCACGATCTCGCACAAAAAATATATGCTACCTGTAACTCCTGTGTTGAATTTAATGAAAACCTGTTAGATAGCATAGATGTTATTAATTTTGTTCAGCTAGATTTGCGTTTTGGCCCACTGTGCAGCAGTTAGTACATATAAGAAGCTCTGTAGTAAACCTCTGGGCACTGAGATTTTTGGTTCATTATAACCGAAATAACTTCCCTTAACCTGAATAATTGAGAATAGTGGTAACAGACGAAGTAGAATATAATACTGTGTCTAAAATAGAATGAATGCTATTGTTGTAGAACTGTTATTAAGAAACAAACATAAAAGAGTTAATTTTTTTCTTTACTTTCCATTAGGACTCAAATAATCAGTTGTATGACTTGCTTGGAGTGGTTGAAATCTTTTAATTAAACTGACAAGTGCAGCAGACAGTCACCTGTTGTCCCTCACCTCAACACTCCCCTTGTGGGTTCGCAGCAGTGGTCATTGCACTCGGCCACGGACTTTACTTAGATCCTCCTCATTCACCTCTTCCCACTTAACATGTGGGTTGGGAACTGTCGTCTGGGTTTGGTCAAGGGCTTTCTCTGAGTCCTCATTTGCCTCTTTCCACAAAATAACTCGGGTATAGAGCCTGTATATTCAACCTTATGCACAAAGGGATGTTTAAAAATATTTATCCATGACCATAACGAAAAACATGCCTTTACTAAATACTTTTGCGTTTGTAAAGTAGGCTTTTATTCAACATTACTTTATTTCACTAGTGAGATAAAGAATTTACCTCACAGTTCATTAGTATTTTCCTAGTACCCGGGTACACACTTATACTTTTCCATTGAAGAGATAATTTGTAGGAACAAAAGCCGCCCTAAATAAGGGTTCGATAGATCGGCCTACTAATCAATTCATAAAGAATAATAAGTAAACAAAACAATTTTGTGACACTTGGAAAGAAAAAGAAAAAACATTAAGATAAGAAAACGTCGGAAATCATTTACAATAAAAAATTTTGTTGGGTACAAATGATTACTAATTATAGCTAAGGATGATTTTAACACGTGAGATCCTAAGGCATCAATCGTTGCATCAGAAATTTTATATTGTTTAAGTTGATTTAAAGTTTCACGTGGGATCGTGCCACGGGCACCGAACTTGAGCCCAAAAACTGTCCAATGTGTAATGTGGTATTGTGCTCCAAGATGCTGACAACAAGGCTCATATATGACTTGTTTTTCACGACACACCTCTTGTGGCTGTTGCTCATGCATCTCAAAACGGATTGTGGGATCAAGAATGACACCCTTATCCTTCTGCCGATCAATTATGATGATATCAGCCCGTCTAGTAGAGCCATCAGAAAAGACGCAACCAACCTCCTCATAAACCTCATAGGAAGCATTCTGACGGATTGAAGCTGCGATGAGAGAACGAACCGTATTATGTCTGTTGATTCGGAGCAATTCTCCATGATGGCAGAAACCCAAGACGTGAGGAAGCGTTTCTTGCTCGTCGCATCTTCTGCAACGGGTTAAGTCAAGAGTTCTAGCAGGGAGAGTACGTACAGGCATTGTATTACAGTTCATCTTAATGGCTTGCGTCCACTGACTGCTCGAAAGTCCCTACTTCTTTATTACCATTTCTTAAATATACATACACTCAATCTCCTTCTCTTTTCTCTATCTGCTACGTCGTAATTTGTACATTACATCCATATCTAAAATGCATCTTTTTAAAATTTTGTAATAATTTACCTTTTGGGATGCGAGGAGACTTGAACCTACGAAGTTGGGCTTATAGGACTTTAAAACAACACGCGTTAACCAACTGAGCTAAACAGACACGATGATTAATAAAGTTTTAATATTCCTCTTATATTTACAGAAGTAAAATGTGAAATTATTTTAATCACATTAGTTCCGTGAACACTTCTAAATAATCCCTGAAACTTCAAAAAGACGAAAATACACGTTTAAAGTGAAAAAAAATATATATTAAAATTATATAATTAATTATAATTTATCTATCCAACGCCTTAGATACCATTCTTTACTAATCATGGCCTCCTACATCATGACCTACCTAGTAACGTATTGATTCTAAAATCCATGCCATGGTATGTGATTACATGAGGACTTATTTTCAACATATTTTATTTTATAAAACATAATTTTTCGTTACGGTCATGGATAAAATTACGTATGGTACTTGTGAGCGTGATCTTTATTGCACTCGTGTAATTTAAGCACGAGGCTAACGCCTCGTGCTTAAATCTTTCCACTCGTGCAATAAAGATGCACTTGCCTCACAAGTACCATAAATAACTATTTTGCGACATTACAACACATTTTTCTCTTAGAAATTGCACTTTCTAGGTTCACAGAAACCGAGGCTGAAGGAGTACTAAAATCGAATTTTTTTGTGAAAACTGTCTAAAATTATTGGATTATTGGATTTGTAACAATATATATTAACTATTACTGAACATAAATATTCAATAGAAATACATGTTATTACCATGTGAAGTTTGACTTAATTGCATTACATGTGCGTCCCCCAACAGATGCCCAGGCGGTTATCCAATTTTCACGAAACCCTCTGAATCATGTCTTGTGGGGCATATTCCTGATGGCTGTATTAATTCTTCTTCTCAATTTCGACAATGTCGTTGGAAGTGGAGAGACGTAAACATTTTCCGTGACCCCACAAGAAAAAAATTACACATTGAAATCCGGTGAACGGGGTGGTCATGTGCAGAAGGGGTTGTCTATTGTCGACTGGCTCACCGCACTGATTTCAACATCTTGTTTAAGTTTTCAAAATTGAAACTCTGAGGATTATAGCTAACACAGCCTTATACACTTTGAATTTAGTAGATCACCTTCCAGCCTTCAGACTATACTGTCACTAAGTTTAGAAATATGGACTCTTCTCTTTTACTTGTTCCCATCATAAACGCTTTTATTGAAAGCTGTAGCTTGTAGGGATTACGATCTGATCGTCGCCATAAATAGAAGTAGGCCTACATGGGATAGAGCGAGGTGGCAAGTATATCTTTCTGTTCCAAATGAACAAGTCAACTTAAACCTCTTGCACTATAGAAGAAACTGACATGACAAACGACAGGGAAGAATGGGAAAAATCCCGATTAGAGGAGAGTTAAGAAATTGATGACCATTCGAGACACACGGGCAGTAGCATTACAAATACAAATAATACAATAATCAGCATGCCAGGGAATATTTAAGAAATTAAAGAATTTGGCTGTATTTTAGTTAATCTAGAGGAATTCTTTCTCTTAGGTCCGATTTCGCCAACACGTTACTAATCCACAATTAACTGATTGTGATGTAACTTAATACGAAAGTAAGATCATACTTAATTTGTTCGTATTTCACCAAACTAATACGCTGAAAGAGTAATGGAACGGAGAAAAATTCTCTCCGGCGCCGGGATTTTAACCCGGGTTTTCAGCTCTACGTGCTGATGCTTTATCCACTAAGCCACACCGGATACAACCCCGGCGTCGGACAGAATCGTCTCAGATTAAGCTCCAACTCTTGGGTTCCCTCTAGTGGCCGCCCTCTGCACTACGTCATAGATGTCTATGAACGTAGGACCGAAGTCCACACATGTGCTGAGGTGCACTCGTTATGAGTGACTAGTTGGCCGGGATCCGACGGAATAAGCGCCGTCTTAAATCACGAAGTGATTTACACATAATATATATATATATATATATATATTATTTTAATGTACCGAAGTACATATGATATTTCCATGCAGATATTCTGCGTCATCATACGATGAAAGAGTAATGGAACGGAGAAAAATTCTCTCCGGCGCCGGGATTTGAACCCGGGTTTTCAGCTCTACGTGCTGATGCTTTATCCACTAAGCCACACCGGATACAACCCCGGCGTCGGACAGAATCGTCTCAGATTAAGCTCCAACTCTTGGGTTCCCTCTAGTGGCCGCCCTCTGCACTGCGTCATAGATGTCTATGAACGTAGGACCGAAGTCCACACATGTGCTGAGGTGCACTCGTTATGAGTGACTAGTTGGCCGGGTCCGACGGAATAAGCGCCGTCTTAAATCACGAAGTGATTTACGCTTATCATATATATTATTTTAATGTACCGAAGTACAAATGATATTTCCATGCATATATTCTGCGTCATCATACGATGAAAGAGTAATGGGACAGAGAAAAATTCTCTCCGGCGCCGGAATTTCAACCCGGGTTTTCAGCTCTACGTGCTGATGCTTTATCCACTAAGCCACACCGGATACAACCCCGGCGTCGGACAGAATCGTCTCAGATTAAGCTCCAACTCTTGGGTTCCCTCTACGCATTTAAAATAAAATCAATTAACTTAATTCGCAATTAAGTCATCGCAGCCTTCTGATCATAGTAAAATCGTAATTTTGAAGGTCATATGCTTTGTCAATGTAGGCACTGGTCTTTATAGTGAGTTCATTAGTTGTATCACAATAAAATATCAAAAAGGAAGTTAAGAAGATAGCGAAGGATAATAATTTTAAAGAAACTTAAAAACATTTATTACTGGAAGTAATCTCAAACTATATAAAAATAATCGAAAACAATATGAACGCAGATGCAATGAAATATCATGCAACAAGCAAATTTGAAAGACGATGAATTTGGGCTATTGCAGTGCCTTCAAATATAATATGATAAATTTGTTATTCGTATCTTTATAGCAATAAATTATAGCATTCGACAGTTGCTTAAACTTGTACCCTTGATTTGTGAAATGGTTGTGATAGTAAATATAGACCTAATGAAATAAGTCCCTGTAATTAATTTCCTTTCTCCTGAAACATTAATTATAGTTTTGGCGATTGAAATGTCATTACAAATCATTTATCAGCATATCAATAACAACCTCATAAAATTACTTACAAAAACACTCCCAAAAATAATATACACTTATGAAAAAATAAATAATTAAATAAAAAATTATTGGATTAACAATATTTTCACCGTTACAATTACACATATATAAACACTAAATATAAACATTTACATAGAGATAAAAAATTTTACAGGAGAAAAAGTTCGTCCAAAGGGCTGGACTCTGGAAGAGTACCCAAAACGCTCATTGCATTTCCACGTTGAATAGCAATACTTAAGCGTTGACGCAAATATGTAGTGCAACGGCGATCACTAGTAATGGAGATCAAAATTTGGCCGATTTGAGATACCAAAACTTTAGCGTCATGACTCCAAGGACCGAAGGTCTCCACAGCAAATGGGACAAAGATATAATTGTTTAAAAGATGAGCATATTTATTGACTTTCTTCTTCACGGCTAATTCAGCAGCAGGTTGCTGCGTGTCTGAAGGTATTCGGGAAGTGAGATGGAGCTAGAGTGTCGTATTACTGTATTTAGTTTTTTTTATTTCAGGCAACCGAAGATTAATTAGTTATTTCTATAATAAATAAAGAAAAAACATAAATAAATAAATAAATAAATAACTAAATCACATCTTAAATAATTAATTATGAAGTATCAGCTGGGAATTCTAAATCACATTCTGTACTATTCAAAATATCGAATACTTATGTTTTGCTGAGGCAAAACCTCATTTTCAAATTTTTCTCATGCATTTTCTTTTTCCGAAATTATCGTCTCATATTCAATTAATATCAAGTCAATCATTGTGTTCGCTATGAAAAAAAAATATATTGTTGTTAATGCAGGATTAATTATTTAATTTACAGAATATCGACTAATTAACTTAAATGCAGTTTAATGAGACCTTAAAGCCCAATTTCTGTTGGTGAAATGCATTGTCCCTTTAAGAGTCGATTAAAAATTTTGTGATAATTAAAGTTAAATATGTTCGGTGAAATCGAGTCTTAATCACTAATCTAATAATACTAGTGGCTTGTGCAGCAAATGCTGCTGCAAACTAAGTTCGTTAGAAGTTCAAATAAAAAATTTTCAGATTTATTTTCAATGAAGAATACTTGTCTTTTTGATAGTTATTTGCTTCCATAATAATGAAACATACTCCCTCCGGATGGATTTTTTTAGGCCAAATACTTTTTCTTGAACCTATCCAACTTCAGTTTTTGAGTTTCAACGCGAAAACGCAAGTATCAATGTCAGGACGATAGCAGTAGCTGTTTCAGGTCATTGTGGATTGTAGGCGAAAGTTAAAAAAAATGTCAGGTTTGCTAAGCTTTCGAACAATAGCATTTTCGTATAGCTGCTGCATGTAGAACTTGAAATGTAGAGAGTAAAATCATTTTAGAATAACTCTTCTCGGGTTCTCAGCCAGGTGAGTTGGAGATTAGCTTCCAAGCTTTCGACGGCTAGCTCTGCCATCTTCTTCAGGGACGAAGAAGATGGCAGAGCTAGCCGTCGAAAGCTTGGAAGCTAATCTCCAACTCACCTGGCTGAGAACCCGAGAAGAGTTATTCTACATCAAACGCCGGGAAAGCCTCAAGTCATACATAAAATCATTTTATCCTACTAAGAGATCTTGCTGAAATGATCTGGAGACTACAAAATTTTCTAGGCCTCTTATTTTATCACTAAGTAATACCTTTTGCTCTCTCCTTAGGAACTGTAATTTTTGCGCTCTCTCGAGCCAATACTGAAGGCAATGACACATACCAATATCTACACTACACCGCCATTAAGTATATGAAAAAGACCCAACCCCACTGGGTTAATAAGAATAAAAATATTTGATTTTTAATAACAATATTATTATCTTACTTAAGTTTTTTAGTTATATATAGCAGCCACTCAGTAAATCGTAGAAATGAAGATCTAAATTAAGATATTCTCTACATTTACTTACATAACCTCAAAACGTTTCACTTTCATGTCATCAATATAGCATCAATATTATGTACAATTAATGAAAAATAGATGCGTCATGATATTAACTATAATAATAATATTTAATTTCTAATGGCAATAATGTCATCAAACCACCTCAAGTTTTGTAGTTTTGAATATCCAATACACAGCTGTACTCAGAAAATTATACACTGCAGAATCAGTTTTTAATAACAAATTGAATTGAGCTCTAAATATCTCGGCAATCCTGCAGGTCATGGCCTTCCTGTAATAGCCTATTGTTTATTGTAGTGTGTGGTTCGTTCTGAAATTCAATCAAGTCGGCCGTGATTCAATAAAATTAGTTCTCAAAACTGACAACAGATGGATTTTGGAAAATAGGAAAATTATGTAAGAAAATTGACATTTCACTGAAAACTACTACTTTTCCGAAAAACTTTGGATGCCAGGCATGAAAATGAGGGGTCACTCTTTAAAATCCGTTCAGCCGTTTTCCCGTAATTTCCATTACCAGTTCAAATTATATATATATATATATATATATATATATATATATATATATATATATATATATATAGATTTGCGGTCACTTTTCCCGAAGTAGAATGTTTAGCCCGACGAATTATGCTGAAGGGATGGTTGGATCGTTCCGTTACATAGGGATGGATGTTAAACTGACATTAATAAAATTAATGTGTAGAAAATAGATTAAAGTACTGTCTTTACAAAGTAATGGATATTAGTGACCAATGTTTAGAGATATATCAAAGGAAATAAAAGCGAGATAATGGCCTTAATTGGGATTTGTGGTCAAAATGAAAAGGGAATGCCTAAAATGCTTTTAGGAGGAAAAATGCAAGACAATCCCGTAAGAATTATATCTCAAACATTCATTTATCATAAAATCTGGTTTGCCAGAAAAAATATGCACGCAATTTCATCAAAATTCTAGCCCTATTAATAATATCTCGAAGTGAGGTACTGTAGTTATGAATGCTTTGATAAATCCATCCCAGGTTTCGTTTCGTTCTTAATACTGCATATAAAGTTACACTGATACACCTTACGTGAACTTCAAGGCGGTAAATATCTGTATTACATAACACTTTGACCTTTACTTCGCTTTTATTCTAGCGATGTAAAATAGAACTCGGTATGGATTGACGCGTGAAATTAGGTCATAGATTTATAGCCAGGATGTGTGGACTTTCACAGCACTGAGCTGAAAAGCCCCGGTTTTCATTCCAGACATAATGGACGGTGAAGTTACTTCAATATATACAGACCTGCACCGGTCAAATCTGAACATGTTCGGTCCGTTACTAAAAGGGTTATACTGAATTATCGTGGAATTTTCCGGATTTGTACCAGATCGCGTTCCAACTTCGTATCTGGCGGTAACCCATCGATTGGTTCAGGACATCCAATATCCAATTACAATTTAGGTGTCACGAATTTCATTTTAATTTTAATAATATTTCTACTTTAATTTAACCAATCTGCTTATGTATTTACACTTTCATACTTAACTTAATGATGTAACAACAAATACAGGGTGTGTAAGAAAATTACAGACAGTAGGAAATTAGTACTTCATAGAATATAATTTTCTGGAGCGATATTAAATTATTTAATGGTAATATATATATATATGGTAATATATATATATATATATATATATATATATATATAAGTACGGCTTTTGTGAAACAAAAATAATTGACCATTCACTGAATATTATAAATCAATGAAACTTTTTCATTTTTATGTGAAAATTTTAAGTGAGCATGTATCCTGGAAAGGAAATCAATCTCTCCTGATAATACGTGTCACAGGGAGAAGAATATTGCATACGTCTCAATTATGATTACTCAACTATATTATTAGTAAGTGATGTATGCAGTACAGGGGAGTCTACACCTGTGGAGTAACGGCTAGCGCGTCTGGCCGCGAAACCAGGTGGCCCGGATTCGATTCCCGGTTGGGGCAAGTTACCTGGTTGAGTTTTTTTCCGGGGTTTTCCCTCAACCCAATATGAGCACATGCTGAGTAACTTTCGGTGTTGGACCCCGGACTCATTTCACCAGCATTATCACCTTCATCTCATTCAGACACTAAATAACATAGATGTTGATAAAGCGTCGTAAAATAACCTACAAAAAAGTACAGGGGAAAGGAAGTAGCCAGTCTATCCCATAATCTTATGTCTGAGTTTCTTCATGAGTGATGCAATATTGGTGTCACTGATGAGTTCCAACCAGTCTCTGGACTGTTGACTAAAATACCTAATTACGAGTATTCTAGAAAAAATATCCGTTATCATTTCTGAAGTACTCTATGCGGAACTTTCTCCTTAGCAGGAGCACGCCGATGCAACCCGCAACATCATAGTTCCTTAGCAGCAGCGACCTGATGCAACGCGCAAAATAACATGACGAATGCAAGTAAATATCTATCAATAATTCATTATGCGTAACATAATGATGTTTAATTTATTTCATACACATCATAACCTACAAGCATCCAAACCCATAAAATGATACAACCACCAACACTGAACCTTGAGGTACTCCACAGTTAATTATTCTAAAATATTCGAAGTTTCTTATTTCTAATTCCATAACATTCAAGTTAAAGTAAGAGTGTATCATGTAATACACTACCAAAAACTTTACTTAGGTCACAAAAAATACCATCACAATACAATTATTCTGAAAATAATTACTGTAAATATTTTGTAATACTACTCATTACATATCTCTGATTGAGGTTATAGCTGATATGTACACTTTATCTATTATCAAGGAGTACATCTCACTTGACGATGTGTGTCAGAGGAACACTACATAATTGTTTGTGTACATCTGAAGTCTGATTAGTGTAATATGTAGCTAATCGGTGATTAGGCAATGGAGGGGGAGAAGAACTGGCCACCCTACTCCATTATCTTCTGGCCTAGTAGACCCATAAGTGGTGCCTTGTTGGTATCACTTGCAAGGTTCAGACCTGTATTCGGACTAAACAGCAACTCACTGCACTCATAGCATACTAAAACCTGATCTAAATCCATATTGCTGTCTTGGTTTATCCCTTAGTACGAGTAGTCTACTTTGAAATCTTATGAGTAGGCCTACATCTTGCCATAATTTTGTGTTTTTGTCTAAGTGTCATAATAATAATAATAATAATAATAATAATAATAATAATAATAATAATAATAATAATACACCGTGGTTACAATTATTAATATATCGAACAATTTCAGAAGGCTATATTTTCACAAATATTGAACATACTGCAGGCCTAAATACATGATCTCACGACCATTTGTAAGAGGGAAGTTTGAAATTTTATACTGACCTTAGAGATGCACTCGATGTGACCCCCAAATGTAATACGGCAGAGTCCAGGCGGTGATTCCATTCTTCCCAAAACCTCTCAAACATGTCTTGTGTGACTTTCCTGAGTGCTGTGTTAATGTGCCTTCTCAATTAGGCCAACGTCGCTTTGGAGGTGGGGGTATGTGAACATTGTCCTTGACGAAACTCCATAGAAATAAGTCACACACTGAGAAGTACAGTGTTGATTTAGATACCTCCGGACCTTCTTATGCCAACGTGGAAGGGTTCCGCCTTGTTGGAAAATGAACCCCTGTTCCTCCTCGTTCGTGAGTTTTGGCATTAGCTAATTTTCATTGATCAGCACCTATCAGGCCGATAGATTGGTCGTGCAGCGGGCGCAAACAGCATCTTCTGCACATGGTCACCCCGTTCACCGAATTTCACATTGCGATTTCTTTCTGAGGGTTTCGTTAAGGACAATGTTTACAAACCTCCGCTTTCAGCTACGTAGGCCGAACTGAGTAGGCGTATTAAAACAGGAATCAGAAACATGACTTGGCAAGAATGGGATCACCGCCTGGATGTCTGCCGATTATAGGTCTCGCAAGCAGGGAATACCGACGGAAGGAATGCGAATGAAACAATGCGATAAGGAAGAGAGGGTGATAGGAAAGGTCACGAGATAGCTTGAATGATATTCAAGAGTACAGTCGGAAGAGAAATGACATCGATAGAATCAGTCTTGCGTTGTGATAGTTACATTACGACTTTAGTTTATTCCATTGCATGTGAATACGTGTCTTGTGTCGCACGGCATTATTTCATTCGTAGACATATGTTGCGTGTTTAATTAGCTTCGAATTTTTCTCTTGCTACGTTCTTTATTTCCACAGTGATGTCTTCATTTGTTTATATTCTTGAAAGAGATAGTACTTACAGTAGGAAGCCCCCTCGGCTTGCCTACATACAGACGTCAAAGTAGACAGCAACGCCAACATTACTTTTCGATAATCGTTTCTTGCACGAGCTATACACGTGGGGCTCACTTGAGTGCGTCTAAGAAAACTTCAAACTTCCCTCTTTCAAATGGTGTTAAGGTCATTTATTTGTGTTCAGTATTGTTGAAAATATAGCCTTCTGAAATCGTCCAATAACATGTAACCACAATGTAGTAGTACTTACTTACTGGCTTTTAAGGAACCCGTAGGTTCATTGCCGCCCTCACATAAGCCCGCCATTGGTCCCTATCCTGAGCAAGATTAATCCAGTCTCTACCATTATATCCTAGCTCCCTCAAATCCATTTTAATATTATCTTCCCATCTACGTTCCCATCGGCCTCCCCAAAGGTCTTTTTCCCTTCTGCCTCCCAACTAACGCTCTATATGCATTTCTGGATTCGCCCATCTCAAACGTCTGGATTTTATGTTCCTAATTATGTTAGGTGAAGTAGTAATAATAATAATAATAATAATAATAATAATAATAATAATAATAATTTTGTCAGAAGAATATAATGAAATAGAATTGTGAATATACAAAATTCTAGCACTCTCCTGAAACAGAAAATTAATTTATTATTTATACTGTAGTATCTAACGTAAACATACTACAAGTAATAACATTCGACTTGCAAATAAAATGCTTTTCTATATCCACATGATTGATAGGTACCACTCGTCAGATCATGAAAATTCCATCTCACGCGGAAAGAAAACAAATGTTAGGAGATAGTCCTTTGACTGCGGCAGTAACTTGCAAGATCACAGGGGATCAATAAACAACACTGAGAAGATTCGTAAGCTGCGAAAGGAAATGGAGACAAAAATCAATCAATACACGTAACATGTTTTTCTTTACAATTTTATTTTCGTCTCAGAAGAGGGAAAAGTCATTACTTATGTCCTTGCTATAAATTTATCTTAGACAAAACGTTTGAAGACATCTCGTGAAGTTCCGTGACAGTAGGATGTAAATTTGCAATCTCGTTCTCTGAAGACAGTATTCTTAGAAGACGAACTTTCTTGTAAGACCTTTCTATACATTTCCCATGGTATGTATGTGTGCGAGGATGCGTGGAAAATACTGCTTGCCCCCTAGCGGTGACTAGTTTATTTAAAATATAAAGAAATCCGACATAAAAAGGAATTGCTTTCCGTCGGCAATGTCGACAACTGTTGACACCTCCTCTTCATTCTTTATTTTTCTGTTCATCTTAAGTCTTATCCTATTTTTTTCTTCTGTTTTTTTTTTTCAAATCGTATATAAGGATTTGGCTGTGATGGTTGAGAAATTTTACGATTTTGCTGCTCATGGTAGAGAAGGAATGAGCGTAGAGGTAGAAGGTGACCTAGAGCCGGGGTTGACGTATGGACACATCGGGTTGCTCCAGGATTTGTTGAAGGGATTCAGCGGGATTTCCTGTAGGGAACATGGGTAAGCCTGTCCGTGCATCTCGAAAACAGGAAGGAAACGAAATACCGATTCAAGGAAATGTGAGAATGAGAGAAAGAGACTTTATGACACAAAGTGCAGGTGTCATTTTCACACTATTCTTCTAGAGACAAAGCTTTAATATCTTTATTGCATTTGCTGAGCTTTTATTGATTTGCATTTCAATTCGGTCAAAGGAATAAAAGGTTTTTTTTTTTAGCTTTGTGGCTTTTATTATAGATACATTTGTCGTTCTTCCTTCCTTTCCTGTCCTATTCTTCATCAATAGGAACCTCATTCATCATAATCGCTTTCTTTTGTAGATTTTTATATTCATCAATTCATCATATTTCTGACATTCTATCACAGTTTGATGGAAGACTGTATGCATAAATAAAGCATAATTTATCCACTATTTGTATCGTGTTTCTGGAATACACGTTGTTAACATTGCTACATATCTAGTAATATTTCTGTTTATATCGTATGTATTTTTTTTGTTTGTATTCTTCTGACGACTGTAAGTGAAATATCTGTAGATTCAAATATCGTCATTATGGTAAGGTTTAAGACAAAGTATGTGATTATGTCTCGTGACGAGAATATTATACGAAATGGAAATATAAAAATTGGAAATGTATCTTTTGAAGAGGTGGAGAAGTTCAAATATCTGGGAGCAATAGTAACAAATATAAATGATACTCAGGAGGAAATTAAACACAGAATAAATATGGGAAATGCGTGTTATTATTCGGTTGAGAAACTTTTATCATCCAGTCTGCTGTCGAAAAATCTGAAAGTTAGAATTTATAAAACAGTTATATTATACCTTATTTTATTTCAAGGAGTGCAGTTCGGTGGCTCCTTTGAACACCCATTTACAGATTTATGACTTCCTACACAAACAACTCTGACAATTCCATCCTGTCCCCTCGTCCCAACATTGCACAGTTGTCACAGTCCTGATGACCTTCGAAATTATGCAGTGAAACTGACGGGATTCTTGAAATTCGGAAAAGATGCGGCAACTCTGCCTCCACGTGGATTTGATGGGCACCTGTCAATTCTTCTGAACGAGGGCTGTGATTGGTTACTAACAAGAGAAGACAAGATTTCCGTCATAGTAAGGAAGACATTTATTTATGACAACCAATTAGTAGGGGGCAGTAGAAGGTCTGTCGGCAAAGTCCTTTCTATGAAACTGCACTCCATGAAAAAAAAATAGAGTATACCGGTTGTTCTGTATGGTTGTGAAACTTGCACTCTCACTTTGAGAGAGGAACAGAGACTACGGGTGTTTGAGAATAAGATTCTTAGGAAAATATTTGGGGCTAAGAAGGATGAAGTTACAGGAGAATGGAGAAAGTTACACAACACAGAACTGCACGCATTGTATTCTTCACCTGACATAATTAGGAACATTAAATCCAGACGTTTGAGATGGTTAGGACATGTAGCACGTATGGGCGAATCCAGAAATGCATATAGAGTGTTAGTTGGGAGGCCGGAGGGAAAAAGACCTTTAGACGTAGATGGGAAAATAATATTAAAATGAATTTGAGGGAGGTGGGATATGATGATAGAGAATGGATTAATCTTGCTCAGGATAGGGACCAATGGCGGACTTATGCGAGGGCAGCAATGAACCTCCGGATTCTTTAAAAGCCAGTAAATAAGAAAGTATGGTAAGGGTTCGATATTGTGTCCTTTTTGCCTCAAATATTGGAATTGGTTACTGTAACTACGAAGATCATTTCGTAAGTCAAAGTCGCTGTATATCAGCCAATAAAGCTACAAGAATAGAAATTCACTAGGTCACTGGAATGTTCTTCGCAATGTTAGTACCAAATTATGTCCGAGTAGAGGAGGTAATGGGTAAAGGAAATTGAAAGGTGCGTAAAGAGAGATCATTGTTTTATTATGCACAAAAGGAAACAAAGTACAATGCTCACAGCTAACACCCTTCAAAATAATCAACCATGGTTTCCACACACCTTTCCCAACGCTGATACAGGCGTGAATACCATCGGCTGTTTCCGATTCGTCTATGTCAGCCCTGCGGAACCCGTAAGTAAGGGAAATATGACGTAAGCCTCACTCCACTTCTATTCGGGATGACCGACTTCCGCGTAGAGTTGTTTACATTCTCTCCCCATGCAAAGGCCCATCAGTGGCGGCATGTAATTTTCAAAAAGGATTGTAATAAAATCATTGTATTTATAATGAGTTATCTCGTTTCAAGGTTAGAATTATGCTAGATTTCCTGTCGGTAGTTTCTTTGAGATTTCTTTGCACCTAACCTGCTTTAGATTTTCGAAAACTTTTTTTTTATTTTAGTAGGTTATTTTACGACTCTTTATCAACATCTAAGGTTATTTAGCGTCTGAATGAGATGAAGGTGATAATGCCGGTGAAATGAGTCCGGGGTCCAACACCGAAAGTTACCCAGCATTTGCTCACATTGGGTTGAGGGAAAACCCCGGAAAAAACCTCAACCAGGTAACTTGCCCCGACCGGGAATCGAACCCGGGCCACCTGGTTTCGCAGCCAGACACGCTGACCGTTACTCCACAGGTGTGGACTCGAAAATTTTCCTCCTATCATCACCTACGGAAACATAAATTTATAGCATTTAAGCAATGAACCTTGAGAGTCACTATTAATTTCAATTCAAAATGAACACAACGAGTGACGTCCTTAATTTAACAGTATATAAATAAATACTCAATATACAGTTCGTAATAATGAACTTACCCGAATGTTCGTGCATTCCATAATTCTTAATATAGGCTTTGTTGAAATGTGGTTTAATATTGAAATGACGAGTGGAAATAAATTAGATGGGACACAATAAACAAGCAATTCTTTCGTCTTCAGCAACAGAATAATCATATTCCCATTTCCTTTGGAAGTAGAATTTCTTCACGGATTTAGATTTTCCCATGTTCCAGTTTAACTGCAGTACGCGTATTGTGTGAGTGTGTGTGTGTGTGTGTGTGTGTGTGTATATATATATATATATATATATATATATATATATATATAAGAACCAGTTTATCTACTTTCACTATGGAATTGAAATATGGTAACTAAGAAATAAAACCTGAACCAGTAGACAGATTTGGACTAATGCAGAAGGAAGAAAATGCAAGGATATTTATATCCAATATACAGAAATACAATGCTTTAAGAAGGACAGTAACTTACAAAGATAAAAAA
This sequence comes from Periplaneta americana, assembly GCF_040183065.1. Lineage (NCBI taxonomy): Eukaryota > Metazoa > Arthropoda > Insecta > Blattodea > Blattidae > Periplaneta > Periplaneta americana. The sequence goes on from NC_091121.1 coordinate 27,323,956, forward strand.
GAACCATCAAATAATGACTCAAGGTATAATAAGCGACTTTATTTAAACTTGTCGCATAGGAACAGAAAAAGGAATAGACTGAAGGGGTATATAATAAGGACGAAGAAGGACAGAAACGGAATATCAGAATGTAAATATTGTAACGACTTAGAAAGTATATGGAATTAGAATAACGCTTCGTTTTTAGTTGTTATCCTACCTCACTCGACTGTGATACATAGCACATAGGTATTCAAGGATTTGGTATGGTTCACTTTTCCAATAAATATGCCATTCAAAATCATTTTATATTCCACTGTTACTCTACGCTTAAAAATCGGATTCCTATAGCCTATTTTGTGGAAATACTTTTAGACGGATTCTGTCGATATAGATTTCGGAGATCAGACGCGTGTGCTTAATATTGATGTAACATAAATATCAAATACGTTAGAAGACATACGAAAACTCTAACGTCACTTTCAATACAGGGCACGAGGAAAAAATTATTCCATTTAATACTGTGACGATACTTACTTACTGGCTTTTAAGGAACCCGGAGGTTCATTGCCGCCCTCACATAACCCTGCCATTGGTCCCAATCCTGAGCAAAATTAATCCATTCTCTATCATCATATCCCACTTCCCTCAAATCCACTTTAATATTATCTTCCCATCTACGTCTCGGCCTCCCTAAAGGTCTTTTTCCCTCCGCCCTCCCAATTAACACTCTATATGCATTTCTGGATTCGCCCATACGTGCTACATGCCCTGCCCATCTCAAACGTCTGGATTTAATGTTCCTAATTATGTCAGGTGAAGAATACAATGCGTGCAGTTCTGTGTTGTGTAACTTTCTCCATTCCCCTGTAACTTCATCCCTCTTAGCCCCAAATATTTTCCTAAGCATCTTATTCTCAAACACCCGTAGTCTCTGTTCCTCTCTCAAAGTGAGAGTCCAAGTTTCACAACCATACAGAACAGCCGGTAATATAACTGTTTTATAAATTCTAACTTTCAGATTTTTCGACAGCAGACTAGATGATAAAAGCTTCTCAACCGAATAATAACAGGCATTTCCCATATTTATTCTGCGTTTAATCTCCTCCCGAGTATCATTTATATTTGTTACTGTTGCTCCCAGATATGTGTACTTCTCCACCTCTTCAAAAGATAAATTTACAATTTTTATATTTCCATTTCGTATAATATTCTCGTCACGAGACATAATCATATAGTTTGTCTTTTCGGGATTTACTTCTAAACCTAGCTCTTTACTTGCTTCCAGTAAAATTCCCGTGTTTTTCCTAATCGTTTGTGGATTTTCTCCTAACATATTCACTTCATCCGCATAGACAAGCAGCTGATGTAACCCGTTCAATTCCAAATCCTCTCTGTTATCCTAGACTTTCCTAATGGCATACTCTAGAGCAAAGTTAAAAAGTAAAGGTGATAGTGCATCTCCTTGCTTTAGCCCACAGTGAATTGGAAACGCATCTGACAGAAACTGACCTATACGAACTCTGCTGTACGTTTCACTGAGACACATTTTGATTACTCGAACTAGTTTCTTGGGAATACCAAATTCAATAAGAATATCATATGAAACTTCTCTCTTAACCGAATCATATGCCTTTTTGAAATCTATGATTAACTGATGCACTGTACCCTTATACTCCCATTATCTAAACATAAATATTGAAATGAAAACTTACAAAAATACGGACGAATTGTAAACCTAGCTGCAGCTCGGCGCACATTCACTGCGTAATTGGCCGCGTACTGTGTGCCGTTGCTGCCGCTAGATTTCGAGTACGAAAAATTGCGTACTCGCCAATTACTTCAAATACTGCTGAAGACGACCTCCTTCTGCAGTGAGACAAGCCTTTCATCGCTTAAACTCTCAGATTTTTTTTTAAAGCAAGCTAGATGACAAAAGCTTCTTAACAAAATAATAACAGGCATTTCCCATATGTATTCTGTGTTTAATTTCCTCCCGAGTGTCATTTATATTTGTTACTGTTGCGCCGTAAAGAAAAAGAATTATAACAACTGCATTCGTAGATTTGTGCTCAAGACTGTGTAGGAATTGTTGAATTGAGAAATTTGAGCACAAATCTACGAATGTATAATGTTATAATTCTTTTTCTTTACGGTGCAACAATAACAAGTAATATAAATGACTCTCGAGAGGAAATTAAACGCAGAATAAGTATGAGAAATGCCTGTTGTTATTCGGTTGAGAAGCTTTGACCATCTAGGCTGCTTTCAAAAATCTGAAAGTTGGAATTTGTAAAACAGTTACAGCCTATTACTGGTTGTTTTGTATGGTTCTGAAACTTGGGACTCTCACTTGAGATTAAGGGTGTTTGAGAATAACGTTCTTAGAAAAATATTTGGGACTAAGAGGGAAGAAGTTACAGGAGAATGGAGAAAGGTACACAACGCAGAATTGCAGGTATTGTGTTTTTCACCTGACATAATTAGGAACATTAAATCCAGACGTAAACTATGGTTGGTTATTACGAATACTACATGCAAATGGAGCATCAATATTCTTCATCTGTATCTATTTACATATTGGACGAGGAATATATTACTGTTGATATAAATTTTTACACACCTGATCATTTGAGATGGGCAGGGCATGTAGCACGTAGGGCGTAGCCAGAAATGCATATAGAGTGTTAGTAGGGAGTCCAGAGGGAAAAAAGACCTTCGGGGAGGACGAGACGAGGTGGGAGACTGGATTAATCTTTCGCAGGATAGAGACCGATGGCGGGCTTATGTGAGGGCGGCAATGAACCTCCGACTTCCTTAAAAGCCATAAGTAAGTAAGTAAGTAGGCAGGCTACACTCCACTAGATAAATTCGTTCTTCAATAGCAGACGTCATCATTCACAAAATACGTGTACACATCAGCAAACTTCAAACTTATCTGAATCAAGGATACTTTGTAGCCCGGGACTTTGTGCAGGACACGTCACGGCCAAGGTCGCTTGCGCAGCGCACACTTTTGCTGTTGGTTCGTAATACAAGCATTCCTCGTAAAATGAACTATCTGTATTTTGACGTTTTCAGTAGAAGCTTCGAAAATGTTAAAAATTAAAATATGGGAATTAAGCTGCAAACTGCAAGAATAAAATAGTCGAAAGTTTAATGGATAAACTAGTGCACAGAGCTTACTTAAGATGACAATATAGTCCACACCTGTAGAGTAACGGTCAGCGCGTCTGGCCGCGAAACCAGGTGGCCCGGGTTCGTATCCTGGTCGGGCCAAGTTACCTGGTTGAGGTTTTTTCTGAGGTTTTCCCTCAACCCAATAGGAGCAAATGCTGGGTAACTTTCGGTGCTGGACCTCGGACTCATTTCACCGACATTATCACCTTCATTTCATTCAGACGCTAAATAACCTAGATGTTGATACAGCGTCTTAAAATAACAAAATAAAATTAAAAATTAAATAACAATGTAAAGGGAAAAAATTAGGACGGCAGAAATTGACGAAATATGATGATTGAGGGATTAACAGGCATTTTAGTTTAATGCCCTTGAAAGGAGTACAAAAAAGACATTGTTGTAGAGTTTTCCTGAAGAAGAAAAAATTTAGAAGACATTTCTATGAGAATTTGGAGAGCATATTTCTGTGACCGGGAGGAAAAAGGTCTTAATTAAAAATTGTATACTTTTTAGGACAGCAGTAGAACGATTGAAATTGGTGTAAATTATAGGGTTTTTTAATTAATTGGTTCTTTCTTGGATATTATTTGTTTTTATTACTTCTAAAATAGGTAATGTTGCTCAGTTAACTATTTTCTTGATTAGTTCCAAAAATAGCCGCATTTAAGCCCTTTTAAGACTAGAAGCCATACTGAGTAGAAGGGACTATGTAAACATAAGATCTTTTTCATGTCAAAATAAATGAGAAATGTAAATTATTAGGAATGCAAAATGGGACTTAAATAATTATAGGACTATTTACGCTGCTGCTTAAAGTTTTAAAAGGAAGGGGCATCATTATGTGATAAAATGGCTAGAATACAAGTTAGACCTTTTTAATAGGGAAGCATGGAAAGTAAACATGTGATGTTTGTAAGGAATAAAGTATTAAATATTCTTAAGTCCTTTATTCTGTGTGTGCTCGATTCAAAAAGTACTTAGGACATTTGGTAACGCTCTATAAATCCAGTCAGGAGTCTTATTTGACTTTAACCGTTTTACCAGATTGTAGAGAATAATTGTTTCTGCTTTCAGAATATATAAAAATTTAATTTTCAGAAAAAAATTACACAAGATCTTTTGTGCGAGATCGTGCGTATTTTCTTGTTTTCCGCACAGAACCAATACGCGGTAAGTGTGAAATACCACATTCAGTATTCCCAACGTAACACACATAACAATTTCCCTCTTCTTACCGCTTAAGCGCGACATTCATTTTACTGCTTTAGGCTTTTAACATATTATTTTTAGAGACGTTTAACATAGTAATAATCAGGGAACGGATTTATATGGACTAAAAATATATGAAATATGTAAATATATATGTAGTTATTTTTACCAAAATATGGAATTAAATATGGATTTTTACCAAAATATGGAATTAAATATGGACTTAAAATTATAAAAAAAATGACTATGTACGTTAAATATTGGTACATTTTAATCAAACTAAACAAAAAATATAATGGACGTACCTTATCTTCCAATGTAGTTTCAACAAAACACAATTTTTATTGTCTGTTACCATAACAATAGGTTACAAACATTTCTTTCAAGTGCTGAAAAGTGAATCTTCTTCTATTGTCTCTGAGGATAGATTTATACTGACTAAAAGAGCGTTCGACGTCACAAGAAGTAACTGGTACATAATTCAATTTCACAATGTCTGCTGGGGATAAGTCCAAGTTAATCTTCACTGTTGATTCACCACTCATCACAGCAACAACCTTTTGTAGTTCTTCATATCCAGGGTTTTTTGAAAGTACAGTGTCCACCTTAGCTCTTACTGCATCTGCAACTTTACCTCTACCACGATTCAGTTGTTCCACAGTACTATTTATAATTTCAAAACTTTCAGATAGTGAAAGGTGCCTATTTTGGAGACTTTTGAGCGTTTTTATGATGCATGAAAATGTATGCTGAATGTGAGCTAAGTCATTCTTCACACTTATGTCACAGGTAACTGTTTTCGCAGTATCAATTGAGACTGCATCTTCAGAGTCCAATGCAAGGAGAACATTGATAATAGAGTCTATATGTTCGGCATAATATTCAACTGCTTCTAGCCATGTACCCCATCTAGTTAAAATTGGCTTTGGTGGCAATGGAATTTCAGGGTACATTTCTTTCAACACGTTAACTCTACTGGGAGCTTTGAGAAATACTTTTTTCACTGATGAAATCAACAAATCTACTTTAGGGAAATTGTCTCTGACCACTTCTGCCACACGATGAAATGCATGCGCCACACAAGTAAAATGAGTCAATTTAGGATATACAACAGATAATGCTTGTCCAGCTTTGACCATATAAGGGGCAGCATCGCTAATAAAGAATAACACATTATCGTACATAATACCCTTTGGCCACAGGATACCCATAGCTTCGTTGAACAGTTTAACTATAGTTTTGTTATTGCACTTTTCTAGAACATCACAATGTAAAAGAATTCGTTCAGAATATTGTTCACTTAACAAACCGATAACTGCATTACCAACAAGTCTACCTTCTTTGTCGGGAGTCTCATCAATGGAAACCCAAATTGAACTATCTTTAATTTCATCTCTTATCTTCTGTATTGTCTCATCGTAGATGGATGGAGCATACGTCTTCCTAAGTGTTGACTCATCCGGGATTGTATGTTGAGTATATTTTTCAAGGAATTCCCTGAAGACCTTATTCTTTAGTTTGTAGAGAGGAATATCAGCAGAGATGAGAGAACGGCACAGGTCGATGTTAAACTCAGATCTTACATTCGATGTTGTTGGTTGTGTTAAAAACAATTGTCTCTGCTTGGAATTTAGTTGTTTGTTGGCCTGATGTTTACTAGTTGTAATGTGTTGTTGCACCAGGAACTTTTGTGTAGATGATACTGCACACTGACACAAATTACAAAATAATATTTTATTGTCAGTTGATAAACCATCTTCTTTAAATTCTGAAATGTAACTTGTTAGTTTTGATTTTAAATTGACTGAATGACGTACTTTTGGCATATTTACCGTCTTTATAGTATGATTTACAAAACTGAACCTATGTGTACTCTGACTGGCATTTAACTGTTGAGCTGCACAACTGAAGTCAGTTAAAAATTTTAAATTAAATTAATACAGTTTTGTAACTTACTTTCCCATTGTTGATAGGACTGCTAATTTTCAAATAACTCTGATGTTAAAGGGATTACTGAACATGTGTTTAAATCTCTATTGTTGAAATGTATTTTTAAAAGTTAATGGAATTTTGTTTTGTTTTATTGTTAAACCTAATATAATATGGACTGTTTTATATGAAATATGGAAAATATATGGAAATTAACGAAAATATGTACTAAACTCTAAAATATGGAAAAATATGGAAAATAAAAGTAGGATTTTTCAACCCTACACATTGTGAAACATAAAGATAATGCAAAATATAAATTATATTAGCTTTATAAGTAAATATGTATTTACATATAAATCCTTTCCCTGGTAATAATTATAAATTGGAAACTTACCACTGCAATTTCACCTAAATTGCAATGTTAATTATTGTTTTTAAATATTTGCAAAAATTAAGTAAAGTCTACTACTCCACGAAACGTACTGCATTCCTGATACAAGTAACATTAAGGAAGCCGTGAAAAAATCAACAAGATTCCAGATGCCGATGTTATTACTGCAATATGTTATATAAATAATATTGTTAAAATATTAAAATGGAAAATAAATCATTACATAACTTTACCGTTTGTTTTAAGTTCGCATTTATAGACTGGGGGAGGGGGACGGCAGACGTATATCACGGCCTGCTGGAGTATAGTAAACACAGAAAACATTTTATAGCAACAATGTTGAAGAAAGATATTTTGGTTTTCCGAAGTTGGCGTCATTAAACAGAAACCAAGATGGAGATTTCATTGCAACTAATTATAAATTCGTCTTTCAGGTATGTAATAAACGATCTTCGCACAAAATAATGTACGATACACGAGCGGTATGTTTGTTTTCATGTTCTCGGAAATTAAAAAAGCTCAACTACGTTTCGCTTTTTCAGTCTTTTCCTCGAACATGAAAACATCAACATACCGCTCTTGTAACGTATATTACTATTTCCTCCCGGCCACAGATTTAATGTATGTGTTGGTCCATGTGCTGTCTCGAGTTGGCCTACATTTTTTGGTGTGCTTTCAAGAAGAGATGTAATACCACTTACAGCAACTGCAAACTCAATGAATCACATTCCTTTGTACCACTGTCTGACCTCAGGCAACTGGATAATCTTTTTGATCGGCAAGTAGTGTGGATCGTGTAGCGTCGACGATCAATGGATTGGAGCTCTGGGTCAAACACTGAGTAGGACGAATCGACAACGCGGAGTTTTGTCTCTTCGAGCCGGAGGACATCCGAAGTAGCATTCACTCATGTGACTTCGTCCCAAATCTGTTACTTCCCTCAGGCAGTTTGTGAAAGTCGGGCCCGGATGTGTTTGAGGCATAAAGACTGTCCTGGCTGATTCTATCACAAAAGAGAACGAGAAGAGCTGGAGATGAAAGCTAAAAGCACAGACAAGGGGTCCCAGCGCTTGCGTTGGAAGGGAAGGAGTAGCCTGAAAGCCCAAATAATCTTCGACGTGAAATTGAAAGGCGGGAGGCCTGAGTTCTCCGCTCTCTCAAACTATGCTACTTTAATAAGAATATTCCCATTATGGAGACTCTGTTGGACGAAGTAGAAGGAAGAAGAGGTCCCGGAATGTAGAGAACACAAAACTGTGGAATCTAGTCCGGAGGGTGTAACAATGCATGAGATTTACTTACAAAGAGTAAGACGTAAGTAGTGCGATTGAATCACACGATGATGTTATTATACAACTATAACTTAACATCCTCAACTTTGAAAAATGTTAAATTATATTCCGGGAAAGTGTGTACAATTTCGGAGAATGTAATTTCAGCATCAAAAATAATAAAAGAAAGTTATAAAGATGTAAAGTCTATTCCAGTGGAAGAAAATTTAATTTCGTAAAAGACAAATCTAATTTCATAACGATTTACTACTAAGATTTATTTAAAATAATCCGTGCTCAAGTGAGGTTGACCACTGGGATCCGGAATTAACAAATGTAAAAAGATAAAGAGAAACGAAACGAGTAAAATAATTAATTATTCGATTTGTACATTAAAACAAAAAATTTATGTGTGAACATATAAATGATATTGTAGAATTTCCATCACGATCTTCTGAACCTCATAAAAGTGAATTTTAAAAGATCTAAGGATATTACATGTAAATTTTGATAAAAAAAACCCCTCGTTTCAAATAGTAAGCCTGTAATATCCCAGCTGTAAAGCGAAATGCCATATTTTTCACTGAGGTATGGAAGACAAGGTACATATTTAGCTCGCTTGTCATCATTTATCTGCAGTGCCTGATTTGTGTCTCGTTCAAAGCAAATCGTAGGATCTAAGACCATCGCTTTCTGGATTCTTCTATTGATGGCAATTATATCCACCCTTCTATGAGAAACATCTTCAGACACACAATGAATCTCCTCATGTACTTCCCATCCTCTGTTTCTTAGCAGGTTGGCAATTGCTATACGGGCACGATGGTATCTGTTGTTACGCAGTAGCTCTCCCTTCTTACAGAACCCCAGTACGTGGCCAAGTGTTTCAGTTTCGCTGCAGCCGGGATGGCGACAACGGGTAGTACTGAAGGTTCTGCCGGGGATAGATCTCACTGCGGTGACGTTACAAGACATCTTGATGGCAGTGGTGTATTCCGAGGACGAAATACATTTAGTCCACACTTGTGGAGTAATGGTTAGCGCGTCTGACCGCGAAACCTGGTGGCCCGGTTTCGAATCCCGGTCGGGGCAATTAACTGGTTGAAGTTTGTTCCGTGATTTTCCTTCAAATCGATATGAACAAATGCTGGGTAACTATCGTTGTTAGACCCAGGACTCATTTCACCGGCATTATCACCTTCATTTCATTCATACGCTAAACAACGTGGGATGTTAATACAGCGTCTTAAAATAAACCATTATAATAAATATTACTTAAGTTATTTGTGTTTTGAATAATATTGTATTAAATTAGATGTGATTGCAGTAAATGAATATAAATTATCATGATCGGAACAATAAATTGTTGTCATGTAAACAAATATTGTCAATAAACGTTGTTTATTGAAGGACTGTATAAGGTAAAATATTTGTGTATACTATTTTAATTTACCGAGATACATATGATGTTTCCATGCGTATATTCTGCGTCATCGTACGATGAAAGAGTAGTGGAATGGAGAAAAATTCTTTCCTGCACCGGGATTTGAACCCGGGTTTTCAGCTCTACGTGCTAATGTTTTAACCACTAAGCCACACCAGATTCCCATTCCGGTGTCGGATCGAATCCTCTCAGTTTTTAAGTTCCACCTCTTGGGTTCCCTCTGGTGGCCACCCTCTGCACTACGTCATAGATGTCTATGAACGTAGGACTAATGTCCACACATGTGCGGAGGTGCACTCGTTATGAGTGACTGGTTGGTCGGGATCCGACGGAATAGCGCCGTCTTAAATCACAAGTGATTTAGGCATATCATGTATATTATTTTAATGTACTGGAGTACATATGATGTTAGAAGAAGAAGAAGAAGAAGGAGAAGAAGAAGAAGAAGAAGCAATAATATTGAACATTTGTAATGCTTGTAAACGAAACTTGAAGTTTTGCTCAAATTTTTACTGTGTTACTCAGTTCATTACCAATTTATACTTCCTGTACAATTACATTTTATTTTTATATAACTAATTGTAGATAAATTAAACATCTAAAAATTCAGTCCATTAACCTTCAGTCATATCCTGCTGCTGAGATTTTAGATGCAGCAGCTTGTCTTCACATTAATACAAACACAAATACCCACTTACCTAAATCTCCAGAAAACTGAGTTCGTTCTTCTTCAGGAAGTAAAAAAAAAAAAAAAAAAAAAAACACCCCTAGAGAAGATCTAATCCTATGTATAAATGCGTATGATATTGTGTGTCGACGTACACGTGCGTGCCTTGGTGCGTGAGTGCGTAACGCGTGCCATCGTGTATCAAAAGAGCTTACCTGCTTTAACCATACACATGCGTGCCACTGTGTACACTATACTTAGCATGTCAGAGGGATCTTGTCGGAATCATTTCAAGGGAGTTTGCTGGTCAGAGCGGAAAGGGTTGAAAGGGCTTAAAAGTGGGTGGGGAGGGAACGACAAACACACTGTACATACGGAAACTTCAGCCGCTTGCTTTGGTATCACGTAGAATTAAAATTGGAAGCGGTTCAAGTGATGAATTGCTTGATATATATACACAATTCAGATGTGACTTGGGGTCGGCGGGACTTGAATAATAATGATTTGCAGTGTCTGTGGTATTACTTTGACAGTAACCGATCTTGTGTAGCTTTGTTTTCTGCTGCATCGGTTTCATGTAGCCTATGCAGTACACAGAGATCTGAAGTAAAATTGTTACTACTTGTTACATAATGAACAAACTGACTATGCAAATGTGTGGACACCTTAACAACTTATTGGTAGTGTTGTGGGATTTAATCGATTAATCTAATCGGTTAATCGATCAATTTCTTTTGTAAGAATAATCGATAAAAATATTTAATCGAATAATCCAGTCGGTTAAAATTAATTGGTTGTAGTTGATTTTAATTATTATTTCGTTAATACAAACTCTCACTAAAAATTCCGACAATATTTCTCTCTCGGAAATTGCTTACTTAAAAGCACGATAGTACTGTTATTCGTCCCCCTCATCCCTTATAAAATAGCCATGTCTACACTGTGTGCAAGTGAGAGCGTAACTACCTTCTCCTCTTTCTAAAATCTGGTAATTCGATTACAATAGGGGCTAGTCTTCTGTTTCGACCGCTGTACTTTTACAGTTGCAGTTTCTGTACTGAGTTTGTATTATGAAGGTTGTGTGTTTAGTTTGATAAAGAAAACAAAATCAGTTTACTGTGGTTTGTGAAAAGTGTAAACTCCATTATGTCATATGAGAATTTGAGATGTAAACTCGGTGAAACGTTTGGATTTAAATTGAACGATTGTGGAGAAGTGCTTGACAGAAAAAGTTTTTTTTCGTGTTTAGTGATGCAGGAAACATTGTTACTAAACGTAGAGCGACACTTAATTCGGAGCATGTGAATGCACTCACATGTTTAAAATCATGGCTGAAGCAGTATTAATTAGGTTAGTCTTCATACTTTTTGTTATTTATGTTCGTCTCAAAAATTTCCGGAGAAATTGACACAATAAATTATAAGCCTTATGTTAGTAAGTAATTAAAATAGTTGTTTTGTAATATAACGATACAATATATACAGATATACAACATTTAATACTTATGCTTATCACCGAACACAAGTTAAATTTAACAATAATTGTGTATTACAATTTATTAAACGATTTTTTAAACTCGATCAAAACTCGATTAATCTATCGATTAAATTCAAATAGTTAATCGATTAAATATTTTGATCGATCAACAGCACTACTTAGTAGTGATTTATTTAATTTTAAGCATTATTACTTATAATTTTTCGACAACTATTCAAATATTTTATATAGGATGGGAGATGGTGATGTGGATTATTTTATCAGGCCCCGGAACAATTTTTCCCTTGAAAGTATTCAGGTCTGCTTCATACGGAGCTATACCTGAAAGTCAGATTTGCATATTTTAAATGAAATTGTTCATTTAAACACGTGTCGAAGTTCTACTATAGGCCACGTACAATATAAAAGTACGTGTCACTCTTCTGAGATCATTTTGAGGGAAGCACTGTTCTTATTAATGTGTGTGGAGAAACAACTTGACTACAAGGATGGGCATATTCTTCCACCATGACGGGCCACATGTAAATTTTAGCCGTCAGGTGATACGTAATTTAAATCACATTGTTCGAACGATGGGTCGATCGCGATGGTCATGTGCATTGGCCATCAAGTTCCCCATACCTTACTCTTACTGACTTTTGTCTGTGCGGGTCGATGAAATGTGAAGTATAAAAAAACAAATAAACACAAATGACGAATTGGTAGTTCGCTGTCCTCCTTAAAGGAACAAAACCTCAGAAGAAAAACAGTTGCAACAGAGAGGGGAAGTGAACTGAAGCCGCTAGTGGAATTTTTTAACCATTGCTTTAACTTACTTCTGACTGATAGATAGTACGTCTCACATGTCGATATGTGTCAGAGCAAGAACAATTTTGGATAGCCTACATTTCAAGTTTGTTTAGTGAACTATGTTATTGGTCAGCGATGTATGCAACGAAGGGGGGGGAACTGGCCGCTCTACTCCAGTACCTCTTGGCTTAGTTACTCCATGAGTGATACCATATTGGTGTCACCCGGTTTAAACCCTCTTCGTTCTGGTGAATAAACTGAAATGTTGAAGTTTGTGATATGTAAATGAGTGACAAATAATATAATAATGATAATAGTAATAATAATAATATAATAATAATAATAATATTCATCCATATACTTATTATTTACACAGGGACATCATTTCATTTTTACTAACATGTTTAATATTAACCTGTCTATACCTTTAGAGAACCGGAAACACCGCTTGCTCCCCCCTCCAAGACTGGAGTTCGATGATACTGGCGTAAAACACAAATCACTTTACTAGGTATAGGATGGAAGAAAAGTAGTTCATCCATTTACGTAAACTAGGAAATATCGCGCTTTTGAGTTTGATAATTTTCATTAGGTTTTTCTTTAATCAAAGTACAGTACTGTATTAAGAATAAGTGTTTTTACTCACGAAGTGAGTTATCCATGCGAACGTATTCATTATGCAGTGTATATTATACTGTCTACAGCACATTAGCGTACAATATAGAGAAAGAAGTTAAATTGAAAAATAATCATAATATGAATATTTAAACACAATTTTGAAAATGGTGGCCGTTCATTTCGATACAGGCTTCAGTTCTTTTGTGCGTATTATCGCACTATAGACTATTGCATCTAATTCCAATTGCCAGTTTCGTCCTTCGTACTAGTAACTCATGTTGAAATAATTCTGTACCTAGTCTACGTACTGTGAATTCAATCTTCACTTCTGCCCGACCCGAAAATATAAAATTACTCAGACATGCTATCTACTGTCCGTCCAAGTGGTTATGCCGCAGAATTGTAGAAAGGGAGGAAATCACGTGACAGTTAATTACTTAACGAGGCCCTTTTATTTATGTTAAATTAAACAGCTGTATAATATTACATAAACGTCCAATTCCTAAGAGAAATTAATGTTTTCAGAAAAGAGCTAAGACAGCCCAGCTTTTAAAGAGGGGCGAGCAGAAGCAGGTGGGGGAAATCAGGATGCGACGTAGGCAAACGGACAGTACCTGTGCGAAAATATGATCCAATATTGAAAGTTCTTTCGTCACTGGAAAATGCGAACATATTTCTGGAACGTACTATACTCAGTAACTCAGTACTGCTTACTATCTGCGGTCTTGGTTCTGTGTGGAGTTGGAACTTCCTTAGTAGAAGGGGAGGGAGTGAAGTACATTCAAAAACTCACGTACAATAAAAATTTAAGTAAAAATAAAATGATATCCCTGTATATATGTATATACATAGTGGACCCTCTTAAATTCGACTGAACAGAATTGAAAGTTCAGTCCAATAAGGGTAGTGGGTGTGGCAAGTGAAATGAATATACATTTTTATTGGTTATCCATCAACGACTACAGTACTGTACTTGCATTTCCTGCCCGCCCCGAGACTTGTGTATCTCTTCTAGTACCACAATGGGTTTCGACAGTTCCGTCTCACAAACGGCACAATTCTCAAATAGAAAAAGGAAGAGTTCATTAATTTAAAATCAGTGATTAAATATGGATGTTTTAATAAAAAAAATATTATATTTTCCTTTAGCAAAAGTGTCACAACAAGATACAGAACCAATTCCCATTCAAATGGCAAACCCATTTCTTAGTGTATTTATTTATTTGTTTACTCATTTATTTATTTACTTATTTATTTACTTATTTACTTATTTATTTATTTATTCATTCATTCATTTATTTAATCTGTCAGAGCTAAGACTAGTAGGCCTTCTCTTCAGTACAACAGAATCTAATTTTACCGAACACATTAGACTTACATATTACAGTAATAATTACAACAATATTTAGACAGTAAAGCAATAATATGACTGCGACTATTTCTTTCATTCATTTCATGTATCTTAATGTCGTGCATCATCTGATACCTTCTTCTGTCCCGAACTTTTCTTCCGTTCACCATTTCTTGCAGTGAATCCTGCAGTAGCAGTATTATTATTTATCCAATCGAACACCACTTTTGCGGTGAGTTTTATCGAGTAAGTTTAATCCAATTTCTGACCTTTCCTCCCAAGAATTCCTCTAAATATCTTTCGGGGAACGACGACGTCGTCTGTCGACTTGTTCACATAGTTTTTTTCTCCATACTTACTTACTGGCTTTTAAGGAACCCGGAGGTTCATTGCCGCCCTCACATAAGCCTGCCATTGGTCCCTATCCTGAACAAGATTAATCCATTCTCTATCATCATATCCCACTTCCCTCAAATCCATTTTAATATTATCTTCCCATCTACGTCTCGATCTCCCTAAAGGTCTTTTTCCCTCCGGCCTCCCAACTAACAGTCTATATACATTTCTCTATTCGCCCATACGTGCTACATGCCCTGCCCATCTCAAACATCTGGATTTAATGTTTCTAATTATGTCAGGTGAAGAATACAATGCGTGCAGTTCTGTGTTGTGTAACTTTCTCCATTCTTCTGTAACTTCATCCCTCTTAGCCCCAAATATTTTCCTAAGAATCTTATTCTCAAACACCCGTAGTCTCTGTTTCTCTCTCAAAGTGAGAGTCCAAGTTTCACAGCCATACCGAACAACCTGTAACATAACTGTTTTATAAATTCTAACTTTCAGATTTTTCGACAGCAGACTGGATGATAAAAGTTTCTCAACCGAATAATAACAGGCATTTTCTCCATAGTCCCTACAAGAACCCACACTCACATACCTCTTACTAGTATAGTAGACCTATAATTATCTCACTCGTCTTTTTCACATCACCTCCACCACCACCACCATCATGGACAGGATTGTCATTTAAAAAATTTGAAAAAAAAAAAAAATGTGTTTGGGAGCATCGATTCTTGGTGCATCACATATCATTAGCTTAATATGATTCTGCAAATAAAATTTTCGTTACGAACATTAATGTACTTACCAAAAATTATATCCAAGCTGCCTTAAATATTTTATGTGTGGTCGTTGGTTTACCGTGATCAAGGGCCGTTAAATATAGAGGACTATCTGTACTTCCACCACTCAACATCATCTCAGTAAACCTCTCAGCGAATCTGTGGAGAGCAAACATCACAAAACGGACAATATGTATAAATTTCTCAGTCCATTAGCCTCTATGCAAAACAAAGCATTGTTATAGTACGGAAAGCAATCAGCATTGATCCCTAAAGAGTCGGTGTTAACCCAGTTCCTATAGTAATCCTGAATACATCCCCAGGGGCATCGAGTGGAATTCCATGCAGCAGATGCTGCACGGCGTTGTTGCCAGATTTATCGCCCAGGAATTCGAATCTATCGCGATTCTTTTAATTAATTCCTATTTCACTTTGATTCTGAATTTCGAAACCCGTGATGAGATGTGACATTTTGACAGTTTTGTCCTACCCTCTCCCCACCCCAGAACTCTCCCGTAGCGCCACCCAGACTTTTTTTTGTAACCGTCGGTAAGGGATGGGAGTGGGTGGGATGAAATATTGGTAGGGTGGAAGAAGAGGGGTGCAAGGGGTTGGTGTGGCACGAAATGTTGTTAATAGGGATGACGTAGCGAATCGCAGTTTGGTCACACGGTCGGCTGGATGTCCGCACTGAAAGAGGCTAATTGACAATTCACTCGCGGAGAAACAAAAAAATAAAAAGCCAGCGAGGAATAGTAAAAAAGGGTAGTAAAGGAATTTTTTTTGAGCACACAATCTGTTTGTGCGTGTGTGTGTTTATTTTTTTTTTGTTGGATGCCCTATACTGTACGGACGGTACAGTGGCACCATCACCAGAAACATTGTCGAATTACAGAACCAAAAATCAAAGGGTAAACCAACAATATAATTGTAGCATTCATTTGTTAATATCACAAGGGAATCTCAACTCATATAAAACGAAAAACAATACAATGCTGAACCATAGCGTTTTCATAAAAGTTCCTCCTTTTTTCCCCCGGGAATGGTCGGAACAAAATTGCAAGGCAGTTTACAGCATTCATGTAATAAGCTATTACTGTGAAGAACGATAAAATGCTTTTTGTGTCTGCATTCGAGTTTGAATGCCATAGTCTGTAGTTTGCATTAGTTATTTAGGACTTGGATTGCTGTGATTAAGGCCAATATATGAATAAATATTTTTGAATGGATTCTACAGGTCACGGAATGACATATCGGTTAAATTTTAGTATCCTCTCCCTTTCCTGCCACGTATTAAATATCAGTTTTGTTGTTTTCAGGAAAGCCCACATTCAAACTCTATTGAATAGAATACATCAATACTAATTAATTACTCAAAAAGCAATACTGACCACTTTGAACTAACACGTGTGATAAATTATATAATTCTCTGATTTCCCACATTGTCAATTTATGCGTCCAATGCTACGCTTCGCTTGTCGCACGGGTGCTCACATTACGCGTCCGATCTGAATCGAACATCTAAATGGATATTGAAAATGGCCGCCCTCGACGGAAGCTGTCGTGATTTCTATTAGGAGCGCTGACGAAACAGTAATTGAAATACGCTAAAAGAGCGAAGTTCAGTCACTCTTCTACAGAGCAATGTTAAACAACGCAATGAACTCCAGTCAGGCTGTCAAGCAAGGGAGGCCCTCGCTGCGTTAAGAGGGCGGTTAAGGTAAGACATAACTTACGGTAGCCTATTAAAACACATTATGACCCGTTTCTAGAATGATGGATAACTTTTTATTTTCTTGATAACTATGAAAATTACTGTAAAAGTGTTTCTACAAACTCAAGATAACTTTATTCTATGATAAATCATTGGATAAATTAACCAGTCATAGATGGTTGGACATCTATTTATCCAAGGACAAATGCCCCACATGGCGGACATAAAACAGCTGTTAGCGAAAGTCCCAGGTTGATTTTGTGTTTGTTTTTTTCCATGTATTTCCTTGGATCTTCTGAACTTTTACAAATAGTTGAAAAAATAATTGCGAAGTCCAGAATTTTTCCGAGAAAGATAGGAAATGTAATTATTTCATTTTATAGTTTCTTTATTGTAGGGATTCGTAACAAGCTGTTTTTTACGGTGATGGGTTGTTAGTCCTTCGCCCAACCCCCAAGCTGGAGGACCACTCCTTATCGGCTGTCCACGACTGCTTATTCAATATATTCGCAGCTACCCTCCATATCTGGAGTTATATTACCGGTTGTTCTGTATGGTTGTGAAACTTGGACTCTCACTCTGAGAGAGGAACATAGGTTAAGGGTGTTTGAGAATAAGGTGCTTAGGAAAATATTTGGGGCTAAGCGGGTTGAAGTTACAGGAGAATGGGAAAAGTTACACAACGCAGAACTGCACGCATTGTATTCTTCTCCTGACATAATTAGGAACATAAAATCCAGACGTTTGAGATGGGCAGGGCATGTAGCACGTATGGGCGAATCCAGAAATGCATATAAATGTTAGTTGGGAGACCGGAGGGAAAAAGATCTTTAGGGAGGCCGAGACGTAGATGGGAGGATAATATTAAAATGGATTTGAGGGAGGTGGGATATGATGATAGAGACTGGATTAATCTTGCACAGGATAGGGACCGATGGCGGGCTTATGTGAGGGCGGCAATGAACCTTCGGGTTCCTTAAAAGCCATTTGTAAGTAAGTAAGTAAGTAAGGTTCTTTATAATTCCCTGCTTAGTTATGTAGTCCTAATACACTGTTCATGTATTTTTTCATACGTAACTCCTAAGAATTATATTCAAAAGTGGAGGTGTTTTTAAGATACCGTTTGTTAAATAGAGCAGTCCTTAATATCTTAGAAAGAATTGAATCTAATATTACCCCAAATTGTAGAAGCTACATGTCAATGTCCCCGACGCTGATAACTTTAAGATTTTATGCCACAAGAAGCTTTCAAATATTAAATGAGGATGATTTACATATTCACAAAACATTATGCAGAATAATAAAAAGATTGTTATTTTTAATTTGCTGGTATAAAATGTTGCAATGCCCTCAGGAGATGAAGCTAACACCATTTTTAATGTATTTCATGACCTTCCTGCTTCTCAAATGTCATAAGCAATATTAATGGTACTCACATTAGGATACAGTCAAATGAGAGAGTATTTTTAAATTCCACACTTTGCTTTGCTAAAATTTAATATAAATGTATTTTTAATATTTCCAAAAATGTCACAGTAAAATATATTCCTATTTTTAGTATTTTGGGTCTGGTTAGTGTGGAAAATAATAATAATAATAATAATAATAATAATAATAATAATAATAATAATAATAATAATAATAATAATAATAATAATAATAATAATAATGGCTTTATTTAACCCGGCAGGGTTAAGGCCTTAAAGCCATCTCTTACACTCAACCAGGATTAAAACTTGCTTACACATTTGAACATAAAACTTGATCAGAATTAAGTAATTACATACTGATTACATAATGAGATCAAAAGAGGTAGTTACATAAAATTTACCTCATAAAATAAAAATAAACATGGTGAAATACATATTAATTTGTTAGAATCAAATGCGAATCACATAAAAACAGAAGCCGATAATTCAATAAAATAGAAAAATGTACACAGTAAAAATAAAAATAAATACCTTAGTATACGTATTAATATTAGATTAGAATTAAGTAGGACTTACATAATTAAATCAGAAGCCGACAATTGAATAAAATGTATACAAAAAAAATAGATTAGTAATAAAGAACAACAACACAGTGGGATACATATTGGCGTTAAGTGATAAATAAACACGATTTAGATAATAAAAATAAGAAAAAATAATAATAATAGCCCTAAATACAGTGGAACACATTTGCAACACGTTAGGTCTGACAACTCATCATAAGATACTTTTCTAATTTACATTTAAAGGAAATTAAAGTTCGGCAGCCCTTGACTTCAGGCGGCAGAGAATTCCAGTCACGAGAAGTAGCAACAGTAAAAGACGAAGAATAAAGAGATGATGTGTGGAGTGGTATTTCTAGCGTGCTGTCATATTGGGACTTTCGCTAATGGTCATTTATTTCGGATGAACAGCTTTTTTTGATATGTACCGGAATCATTTTTTCTCGGTTTTACTTTTGTTACAAAATTTCATCTCAAAACCTGTTAATACTCTTCAATTCGTAATAAGTACTATTAAAAATAATTGTACAAAGATACCCGGAAAATCTTGTTCATATATATCATCATCATTAACAGGGTTACAATGTAAACTACATCTTCCTGTATCCAAAGTGTTTAAATTCTTATCTTCTTCCTCCATTCTTCTCTTGCCTCCCAAACCAGTTCTACCAAGCCTCTCTCCTTCATTCCACTTCTTATATTTTATATCTTTTTTAGTAACTGCATCCAAACTTCACGAAATTGTCAAGAAAGGGAGTACCTTGTTACCTTAAAACAGATAATCTTTTGAAATGTTTGTAATTTTTGCTACTACAATTAATGTTAAAAACAAATATGAAGCCGATATAATTGTGATTAGATTTGTTGGTTGGTTATACAATTTTATTAATGAGCTTATTATTTCGTTTTGTTTGTTATAAATGTTTTAGTGAATTAAGATTTCTATATTCTTATTATTTCTGTTTTAATAGTTGGTATTAATATAATTATAATTGAATATAATTATATATAAGGCCCATATAAAAACAAGTGTCTGAATTAAATTTGATAAAATAATTTCCGTATGTGATTTTCAATTTGAATATTAATTTCCTAGCAAATTATTACTTATTAATTTAACCAGTATAAATGCAAACAATAAAATTTAAACTAATCACAGGCTTTTGAATTCAATAAACTCCTCAATTTCAAGAAAGGTTTTCCTAAATATATAGTATTACTGTTCTACTGGTAGATTATGAAACTAACTTATCATTGGAGAGCTTATACAAGGATAAATTTAACTTGTTGGTTTGTAGAAACACAAGAGTTTATGATTAGATAAATTTTATCTATAAGTTCGTGTATCCATTGTTTATTTTATAAGTTTGTAGAAACCGGCAATAATTCGTCCATGGTGACACAGTTGCTGCCATGGTTCGTGGGTTGAAAGACCTGTGTCGTAAGTTCAGGACACGTAAAATAACGTGTTCTGTGCAGAATTTACTGGCCAATTCTGAAAGTAGTCCCACCCATCTCAAACGTCTGGATTTAATGTTCCTAATTATGTTAGGTGAAGAGAACAAAGAGTGCAGCTCTGCGTTGTGTAACTTTCTCCATTCTCCTGTAACTGCACTCCTCTTAGCCCCAAATATTTTCCTAAACACCTTTTTCTCAAACACTCTTAACACCTGTTTTCTCTCTCAAAGTGAGAGTCTAAGTTTCACAACCATACAGAACAACCCGTAATATAACTGTTTTATAAATTCTAACTTTCATGTATTTTGGGAACAGACTGGATTACAAAAGCTTCTCAACCGAATAATAACAGGCTTTACCCATATTTGCGTTGAATTTTCTCTGGAGTGCCATTTATATTTGTTATTGTTGCTGCTACTGCTCCGAGATATTTGAATTTTTCCACCTGTTCAAACGATAAATTTCCAATTGATGAACATTACCACCTCCCAAAAATTAGATATTTTTAAAACTCTGAATAAGGAAATCAAGTCAGGATCTGCAGAATACGTACGGTGAAACCTGTCTAAAGCGGCCATCTGTAAAATGGCCGTTTTATCAGGTGGCCGCTTGATTAAGGTTGCGATTTTTTATGAATCAGCATGAAAGTACTGAATTTCATTGACTTTTTTAGTACTGTGCGCGTACAAAAACCGTGCATATTAATGTCAGCCTCTTCCATTCTTGCAACTAGCCTTTTCAAAACTCAATATCTTCGCCCTCGCACACTTGAACCATTCGTAAACGAAATCATTCACATTACTAAACACAGATTCTCTCTTCTTTTTTTGGCCACCATGCATAATTTTCCTCCCATTCTTTTAATATTTCATCTTAATTATACCGTGTATTTGTGTCCTTCCACATTTGAATATTTCTGCAATTTTTCTCGCGGATGTTCCTTTCTCACTTTCTTCAATCATTTTTCGTCTCACCTCTAAACTTAATACCACTCTAGATTTATTGTTAGACATGATTTCTCTCTAAACCTAACGTCACAGTTCCTCTGAATCAACTGAATGAAAAGAAGAAAAATTCGTAAAAGCCGGTCCAAATAGAAAAAGATCGAAAGAGGAGAAATATTTTTTTTTTTTTAATTCGAATGGTTAACTACTGACCTAAAACATACTGTGCCAATTTCGATAGAAAACGTCCGTGTTTCAATTCTTTAAAAACGAGTAATAGTTTATAGCTGTGCAGGGTCGGAGTGGAAAGTGACAAAAGAGTCATAAAACAGTAACCAACTAACCCCAGATATGGAGGGTGTACTGTTGTACACTTAGCTATTGTCCTCGTGATATTGCTCCCTGTCCTCTAACCATTGAAAAAATAGGTCAGACAGTATCCGTGAAAAATTTTTTTGTTGGACAGTGACTATTATAGCCAGGTTCCAATCCAGACAGACCCTGGCCGCTGGCCGAAGCATGAGGTGGCCGCTAAATAAAGAGACAATTTGTATTGATCTTATGGCAAATCCAATTGGTTCCAGAGAAATTTGGCTTTTGGCCAGGTGGCCGTTTAAATGAAGTGACCGCAAAGACAAGTTTCACTGTAGTTGCAATCTTTACTGTTTAAGCAACGGCAGTGAACTACACAAGAGAGAAAAGTAGAGTTTGAAAGTCTCACTAGCGGAGAAATATTGCCGTTGTATTTGCCGCGGCTGTATTGAGATGTGCAGCGCCGTGGTTTTGTGCAATGTAGAGAGTTTGCTTCATCCTACCATTGCGATCACACTTCGACACTTTGTGTGGGTGTATGGGTAATCGTTTATCCGTCTGATCAACTTGTCCAGTGTAATCTGTTATGGTTAACTGGCCGTTCACTAATGGACTATAATCGTGAACCGCAGCCATTCTAAATCGCCAATATTTTGTTGAAGTTGTATTAAATGAGTGACTAATTGACTCACCGTAACTCGAATCTCGGTCCAGTTGCTATTCTCTAGCCAGCAATACAAAGAAATATTACATTTATAGGTACATGAAAGCCTCACTAATTTGGACTAACCCATTCCCAAAGTTCGAATTGCAGAGACTTTATTCAAACAGGATTAATCGTTTAATTGAAAAAATAATTATGTTATATAATTTTAATTGTTTTTTGCGACGCTTTATCAACTGCTAAGGTTATCTAGCGTCTGAATAAGATGAAGTTGATAATGCCAGCGAAATGAGTCCAGGGTCAAACACCGAAACTTACTCAGCATTTTCTCTTGAGGGAATCAGGTAGTGATTAAGGGTCAAAATCTTATTTTTTATTTTGCGTTTAAAAAAGTACGAAACTTGCTCTTTAAAACAATATAAATACTCTGGGAGGTATTTCTGCAGATAAGCCCTTTAAATAGCTTCTTTAAGTTTTACGGTGCATGTAATTCATATATCCTTCCTTTTTTTAAATGCAGTTTTCCATAAGCTGACATTTTTCAAACTTAAGTGCATTTTTCTCTGAAACAACTGAATAAATTTACATAACATTTTTACAGTGTTTTCTGCAGCCTGTGTTCTACATAGTAGACCTACGGGTTTAAGAATATCGCAGACATAACACGACAAAAAAATCATTGAAAAAAAAAATGCACAAATTGTTAAATAAAGTTCAATATTTTTTTATGTTTCACTAGGGGTGAAATATTTAATTAATTTTTTCTTTAGTATTTACAATACACATTACTAGTAAACTTAAAAAAATATATGGTATATGAGTGAAGATTGTAGCAAGTAATGTGCACCTGAAGAAAGAGGTACACTTAGCAAAATGGGAAAACAAGTTATCAGTTAGGGCCTTTCTTTTGCACTTGGATACGAAACTAATTTGTTGTCTTTTATATCACTGAATTCAGAATGATGGATTGTATCACATGGCAATTTTTATTCCACTCTGAGCACTAAAAGCCTAGAAATATTGAACTAAATTATTGTACTGAAATTTTTTAATCGCATAGGCATCACTACCCAGTTCCCTTAATGAGTTGAGAGAAAACCTCGGAAAAAACCTCAACCATGTAACTTGTCCCAACTAGGATTTTAACCCGGACCCGCTCGTTTCACGGTCAGGCGTGCTAACTGTTACTCCACAGCGGTGGACAGTATATCTAGTGAAACGCTATTATAATATTTGGTAGTGTGTAATGAGTTTTAATTTGAATATTTATATAGGAAATAATATATTTAGTTAAACCCGAAAGTATTAGATTATTGACTAAAAAGCATAAAATACAGGAAGAAGATATATAATTCAACAGAGATCTGAAGAATTGTTTATGCTAGGAAGAACGGTGGAAAGTTGGATGAAAAGTGGACATTTGTATTGTGAAATTTTATATATATATATATATATATATATATATATATATATTAATATGAGACTTGACTGAAGTAACAGGCTAACCATCCTAATACGAAAGGAAGGAATTTATTAATAATATCAAGGTGGGTTGTAGATAACAGCAAATGTAATGTTCTCAGGTAATTAGGAAATATGTAGTTTTTGTACATTAAACTTATAAGAGTATTATAAAATATTAATTTATACTTTAGAAGCAAAGTTAGTGTTGTAAATGTTGGGTTTCAAAGTTTTTCTTATATTTGTCCTACTATGTCGAAATCTCTCCCACTATTGGAGAAGTCTACAATTCGGCATTAATTTGTATTTTTTTTAATATAGTGATATAAAATGATTACATTGGCACCAAATATGTGAAATGTACGGAAAAGATATCCATACATATTACGGGAAAAGTTGGAATAACATTAGCATAAATTGGTCCCAAAATTAACATTTTTCCTTAGCGTGTCGAGATGTCCCTAAATGACCTTATAAATGTATCAATATTTCAGGTCCTTCCAGATTGTCCAGATATCTAAGCCTAGTCTTCCCAGTTATCTTTTCCCTAAAGGAGTTTCTGTGAACACCATTTTTACTCTTCTTTCTTCTAGAGCACATGCTCAATTTTATTCATCGCTTATGGTATCGTTTCGCAAACATCCCCACTTGCAAAATAAAATGTTGTTTTTAACACTTGTGTTATAATTATTATCGTAAGATTACGTCTTCGTAGTAAAATTGTATTTTTCGCGTGGTCAATGAAGCAAGATCTTAAGGACAGATCTGAGGTCAAATAAAAAAAATCAATTTTTTTTTTGTTCCAAATCATGATTGGAATCTTTCTGCGTAATTTGATTTATAATTCCCTGAAAAAAAAAAAAAAAACTAATTGTAAGTAGCCTACTTTTAGTGACGTAATACGTTTCATATCTCAAGCTATTATTTTTTCTCATTCAAGACTGTTGCATAAAAATATAAATTTCTTCGAAACTGTATTTTATGAAACAAGTTTGTTTGGCGTGTTTTGTAGCTGAATATTTGTTCCATAAATTCGCGGCATTGTTGAAGACTCTAATGGTAGAATTTGTTGTGGATATTTCAAATATGATTAATATTCTGCGTTTTTAAAAATGCAAGAGTTTCTCATGTTTACTTTGTCGCTCTATTTCTGTATTTCTGAGCTGGATAGGAACATGAAACTTTTACAGCAATCTAAGTATGACGTAGGTTGCTGAGCACTAAATTCAGGTCATTTGGATAAAACTTTCTTATTCGTGATTACTAAGTAAAAAAATAGTCAATTACAAAGAAAATCGTAACTTTCTGTTTTCACAAAGTACACTTACTGAGTAAAAGCTCAGTTCTTTCAAGATAATGAAGAATAGGCCTATGTATAAAGTTTTCATAGAGGGATCTGTAATAATTTTTTAAATAAAGGTACTTAAAAAGTGATTAATTTAACATTGGTAATATAGGGCTCTGCTCTCACCTTATATCAGGACTGGGCACCAAGAGCGATTTCTACTCTCTTACGGGGAGGCATATGACTTCTCTTCAATCCCTTTCTTCCTCGCCGAACACCGTCTAACTTTGATGCCGTGAGGATGAATATTAACCGTCTCGTTTAGAGTTTGGATTCGCTCTCGGTGCCCAGCCCTACCTTACAGCATTAGAATGGAGTATTAGGAATTTTAACAGACCTAAAATAAAGCGCTGATATACGAGAGTCGTTCAGAAAGTAAGTTACCATGGATCCGTTTACAGAAAGGAAGGACAATTTCATGGAAAGATTTATTGAAACAGATACAGCAGTTGTTAAGCTATTTTTCAACACATTTCCCACCGAAATTGAGACATTTATCATGCCATAGGATGAACTTTGTATCCCTGTGTCGTAGAAGTCTGTCGCCTGGGATCGGAACCAGTGTGTGACAGCCGTCTCCACCTCTCTGTTGATTCCACTATATGACAAATATCTCAGTTCTGGTGAGGACTATGTTGAATAATAGTTCAACAATTGCTGTACCTGTTTCAATAAAACTGTCCATGAAATTGTGTTTTCTTTCTGTATACGGCCGCAGGAAAATATACTCTCTGGACGGGTCTCATAGTTGTAACATTCACTTTTTAAATGCTAATTTTCTGCATTAGTGAAATATTGGAAGTGATTAGATTATACAGGGACATTATTTTATTTTTACTTCAATTTTTATTGTACCTCAGTTTTTGAACGTACTTCACTCCCATCCCTTATACTAATGAAGTTCAACCGTCCTACTCACAGATCCAAGTCCGCATATACAGTCATAGTAGCCTTACGGTCATAGTAAACAGTACGTTCCAAAAATATGTTCGCGTTTTCCAGCGACGAAAGAGCTTTCAATATTGAATCATTTTCCATTTGCCTACGTCACATCCCGATTTCCCCCACCTGCTTCTATTCGCCTGTCTGTAAATGCTAGTGGCTGGGCTGTCTTAGCTCTTTTCTGTGAACATTAATTTCTGTTAGGAATTGGACGTCTACGTAATATTATATTCATACAACTGTTTAAAATAACTTAAAAGGGCCTCATTAACTAATTAACTGTCACGTGATTTCCTCCCTTTCTACGACGCTGCGATGTAACCACTTGGACGGGCAGTAGATAGCATGTCTGAGTAATTTTTACCTTTTCCGATCGGGCAGAAGTGAAGATTGAATTTACAGTATGTAAGGTCTCTTTTATGGAGTAGATACAGAATTATTTCAACATGAGTTACTGATACCAAGTACGAATCTGGTAATTGGAATTATGTACAATAGTCTATAGTGCGATAATACGCACATTAGAACTGAAGTCTGTATCGAAAAGAACGGCCACCATTTTCAAAAATGTGTTTAAATATCCATATTATGATTATTTTTCAATTTAACTTCATTCTCTATAGTGTACGCTAATGTGTTGTAGACAGTATAATATACACTGCATAATGAATACGTCCGCATGGAAAGGTCAGTTCGTGAGTAAAAACACTCATTGCTAATAATGTACTGTATTTTGATTAAGCAAAAACCTAATGAAAATTATCAAACTCAAAATCGCGATATTTCCTAGTTTACGTAAATGGATGAACTACTTTTCTTCCATCCTATACCTAGTAAAGTGATTTATTTGTATATTACGCCAGTATCATCGAACTCCAGTCTTGGAAGGAGGTAGCAAACGATGTTTCCGGTTCTTAATCGTTGATCCAAAGGTATACCCAGGTTAATATTAGAAATGCTAGTAGAAATAAAATGATGTCCCTGTACATATAGCTACAGAAATTGAGTACCAATAGTTACATTCTCTATCTACTTACACCGTACAGTGTACAAATAAAATCAAAAGTTTTGTTTTAATTTCGTATTAAAAGTTGCCTTTTTTGTACCGAAAGTTAGTCTTCTTAGCTGGGTATATTTATTCCTATTCCTACACTAAATATTTGTATGGCTTGCTTTGATGTTACAAACGTCATATATTCCACTCTTGCTCTTATCCTCCTGCCGTTGCGTCCCTAATTTGCATTCACACATAACCGGTATGAAGCGACGTACTTAAATAAGCTTTGTTCCGACTGCAAGCCTGTCTGTCTATCTGTCTGTCGATTCACAACCCAGAGCTAAACAAAAGCATGCGGAAAACATTAGGCCTATATTGAATATCTAGAGAGAAATTTAATACGTGCTCCACAGAGCGGACTATCATACACAAGAATTTTGACTTTAGGGATACACAAAGCATTAATAATCTTATTAGTATTATACGTTCCTACATCTTAGTCATTCATTTCAATGTTAAAATTAAATAGATTTAAAATCAAGTTACAAACCAATTATGGTAGAGGTTGAAGGATCCTGTAATTTAAATGGGAAATATTCGTACATGGCAGATGCATATCAAAACTGAAAAGAGGCATATGAGGACCGGGAAAAAGATGGACGAAATAATTTAGGCTAGTATAGGGAAATTTAATAAACCATAAAGTGATAGTTATAACTATAACAAAATTGATGTCCACCGCTGTGAAATAACTGTTACCCTGCCTGACCGTGCAACGAGTTAAGGCTGGTTCACAATAAACCGGGAAGGAGAACCAGAATGAAAACGAAAAGCAGAGGTGTGAATATAAAAATTTTTGATTCACAATAAACCGAGAACGTAGACGACTATGCATATCGATATACATGTCAATAACGATATGTAAAGTCGATATTACGCACTCTAATGTTATTTGTATATAATTGACCAATGGCGTTCTCTCTTGAGTACAATGCAGCCAACATAAACACAGGTTAACCAATTTCGAAATTTCAACTGAAACATTTCATTAGGTACGGTATTATAAATATGCCCATGCATCTTCATTATCACAACCTATTTTAAGTCTACCATAACGTAAAATAATTAGAGAAGAAACATTTGTAATAGAACAAAAATGAACACAACAGTAGTTATTGAATTGAAGCATGAATATGTAGTGTGTAATACAACCAATACAGTAATAAAATATGATTCACTTACGATATGGTGTTCAAAGATGCAGCTATTGAAAGCCACGCATTCTTCTTTTCTCATCTTTATACGAGGCGCGCCGCTTATCGTAAACGTGAGGATTTTCCTCAACACTCAATATTAGAATCTCATCAAATAAAACTTGCTCCATGATGCACAGCACAGAACAAAATAATGCATAGGTTATGTCACGGTCTTCTTGCTACAAAATATACGACGACATAATAGCTTTTAGATGGCAATAGAATGAATCTAGTGGCCTGTGATCGGAAACGTGAACGCCAAAGTTGAAACTTGGCCAACTCTCCGTTCCCGATCCCGGGCTCCGGCAAGCTTTTCGTTAATTGTGAATGCTCACATTTAAATATACACTTACTTACTTACTTACTTACTGGCTTTTAAGGAACCCGGAGGTTCATTGCCGCCCTCACATAAGCCCGCCATTGGTCCCTATCCTGAGCAAGATTAATCCAGTCTCTATCATCATATCTCATCTCCCTCAAATCCATTTTAATATTATCTTCCCATCTACGTCTCGGCCTCCCTAAAGGTCTTTTTCCCTCCGGCCTCCCAACTAACACTCTATATGCATTTCTGAATTCGCCCATACGTGCCACATGCCCTGCTCATCTCAAACGTCTGGATTTAATGTACCTAATTATGTCAGGTGAAGAATACAATGCGTGCAGTTCTGCGTTGTGTAACTTTCTCCATCCTCCTGTAACTTCATCCCTCTTAGCCACAAATATTTTCCTAAGCACCTTATTCTCAAACACCCTTAACCTATGTTCCTCGCTCAAAGTGAGAGTCCAAGTTTCACAACCATAAAGAACGACCGGCTTATTTGAAGGATTCGTAACAAGCTGTTTTTTACGGTGATGGGTTGTTAGCTTTAAATATACACATTTTAACAATTTTACCGTTCTCGTTTTCGTTCCGATTCTCGTTTCCGGTTTATTGTGAATCAGCCTTTACCTGATTGAGGATGGATGAATGCAGCGAAGAAAAATTCTCTCCGGCACCGGGACTCGAACTCGGGTTTTCAGCTCTACGTGCTGACGTTTTATCCACTAAGTCACACCGGATTCCAGTTCCGATGCCGGATTGAGTCCTCTCAGTTTAAGTTTGACCTCTTAGTTTCCATTTAGTGGCCAACCCTCATGCACTGTGTCACAGATGTGTGACAGTGGCACAATGTGCAACACACTATGTGCAGAGGTGCACTTATTACGATTGAGTTCGGCACATCACAATAATATCTGACTGAGGTTTTTTTTCCGTGGTTTTCCGTCAACCCATTAAGAGCAAATTCTGGGTAACTTTTGACGTTGTACCCCGGACTCATTTCTCTTGCATTATCACCTTCATCTCATTCAGACGCTAGATAATCACAGTAGTTGATAAAGCGTCGTAAAATAACCAATTAAAAAGACAAAATTGATATTGACGGACTTCTTTCGCCTTACAACTCTACCGTGCCTACCTGATATGTTTTTTTTTTATTTTTTGAACTCTAAATTTCGTTTTTTAATTGCTTATTTACCGACGCTGTATCAACTATTTATTTAGCGTCGATGGGATTGATGATAGCGAGATGAGGCCGAAGGTTGACAATAGATTACCTGACATTTGTCTTATGGTTGGGTAAAACCTCGGAAAGAAACCCAACCAGGTAATCAGTCCAAGCGGGAGTCAAACCCACGCCCTTCCGGATCAGCAGACAAGCGCCCCCTGCGCTGAATGAGCTTTGTCGGTGACCACAATTTCGGTTTACAGTGACAAATTTTAACAGTAGACTATTCATCGTCAAGGATAATGTTATAGTACATTATGCAACGAGCCTATAATGATAGTAATTAAGAAGCGAGTATGGATGTTTATGAAACGAGCGCAAGCGAGTTTCATAATTTTCATACGAGCTTCTTAATTACCATTATAGGCGAGTTTCATACGACTTTTTATGCTCGACCATATTTCTAACTTGAAATTATTCATTTTATTTGTATCTAACTGACCTTGAGCACTACCTCGTAAATTGTGAGATGTGCGCAGACGCGAAAGTATTGATTTTTTTCCGAGGAACAGATGTCCACATTGACCTTGATAGCCTATAAGAACCTACAGAATAAACTAAATATTAACTTTGATATAACATTGAAATTAAATTAGACATTGAAAAACGAGATGACAAATTGAATTTATTTGAATATTATTCACAATTAACGCTAATTATTATAGTAACAATACATAACCTTCTGCAACAGTATTGGATTTCCGGCCTCCGTGACTTTTCGCTAATTCTCTTTCGATTGCATATCCGAGAATAATCGATACTTGCGGTTTTATAACGGTACAAAGCTGACTTGTCATTGGCTGAGGTTTTATAACGGTACAAAGCTGACTCGTCATTGGCTGAACACCTGTACTTTAATGACATGCATTAAAGGACTGTTACCAGGTGTATAATTACTACATTTCGGCATGGTCGAGCATAAAATAATTTTGTAACTTTGATATCTGTATCTTCTTCAACCTTGTAAGAAATATTACAGCCAAGATATTTAGAAGTATTTGTGTATTTATTTAGATACGTAAAGAGCAAATAAATAATATAATATTTAACAATACTTATTTACTCGTTCTAATATTCACTTTTTATAAAAAATTATTTCATATCGGTAATTTCCCTTTAAATGACATTGTCTTCACTTTTTCAAGTGAGATTTTTACTCCAAAATGTTGTTCCGTTTTATGTACGTAGTTCATAAATGACCGTTTATAAATTGTCTCCTGACTGACCGACCATCACTAATAAAATCTATAATCTACAAACAATATAGGTTATTGTTTAAATTGGCAATGTTTGATATTTTTAATTCCAGGTATGTATTCATTAAAATCTCTCTCTTCCGACATGTTAATATATTATTTTTATGGTCTTCTCTGATGTCCATGTGAAAGAGAAAAAATTATTTGTTTATTTATTTATTTATTTATTTATTTATTTATTTATTTATTTAACTAGCTAGCTAGTGAGTACAAATTAAATTTATAAAACAATTTTTTTCTAGCCACTACCGTAGGAGCCAGGCTCGTGTACGGTGTGGTCTTAGTCAATAATATAGCATAAAATTTACAAGGACAGTTTACTAAATGCAGTAAGTAACTTAATTCAAAACAATAAATAACACGCAAAAAAAAAGAGAGAGAGAGAGAAAAATACACATTTAATATAAATTGACAATCGGACAGAAGCCAGTGATATTCAATCATAACAAGAATATAGTCAACAGAAATGATAGGTAAAAACATATATTTGTTAATGTTATATATCATGAATAATTTTATAAATTTCTTTTTTGAAAGCTTCAATTTTAAAATATTTCAAATTTGGAAAATGGTTTGTAATTTTATTATAAAGTCTTGGGCCGAAACTAGCACCATGTTTAAGAGCTGCACTTGTATGACATTTAGGCTCAATTAATGTGAAAGTAGACTTTTGTCTTGGAGTAGGATATTCATGTCGATTAGTTTTATGTTTTATTTGATTTCTGTGGCAGTACGTTAGTGATATATATTTATAAATTTCTTCAATAGTTTATACATTACTCGTAAAATACATTAATTTAGCTTTGTTCTTCAGCGATCGGAGCATTTATGATAAACTGCAGGCACGGAATGTTACGTATCGTTCATTGTGGATAAGTAAGACAGACATCTTTCCTTTTTGGGCGAAAAATGCGGTGAATAGTGTTTCAACTTGTAACAGGAGAGGAAAGGGGAGAAAAAAAAAGGGCTGCCAGAAATGAGTACATGTCAATAGCAAGTTCCTTAGCGCCGTGTGGAAATGTTTTCTTGTTGCCGGGACGTCTCCATTTGCTGAGGGAGAAGAACAGGAGATGGGGCAGTTTGCACAGGATTGATGCCGACGTCTGTTTGCCGACTTTGCCTGCTCATTTCTCTCTGACCCCTCGCAGCATGTCTCTCTTGTCCACGTGATTTCGTGTCATCAAGGGGAACTGCCGAGTAGAGAAAAAGAAAGAGATAGAAAAAACTTTCCACTTTTATTCTCTGTCACTTTGAGTTATTCTGACAGCAGAAGAACCACAGATATTAAAAATAAAGTTGAAGCATGCAAAGTCCTTACCCCAGACGAGAAGTTGATCAATATCTTCACCATCATTTGACTGCACGACTGGGTGCCTGAGAGCTTCATATATTAGATAACTGACTTAAGTCTTCATAAATATCACCAAATCGACTGTGACACTTCCGCATCGATACTGCGCGCAGCTTAAACTTTTCATCTACCATGAACTTTGGTTCAATTCCTCCTTGAGACATGACGTTTCTACTTTGTTAATATTTTCTCTGTGTTTCTTAAGTGTAGGCCTAGTTATACCATAGACAAGATTTCTACTTGGTTACCCTCTGTTGTATCAGTGAAGTTTTATATTTACAGTAGTAGAGCAAAGTATTTGAACAGTGAAATGTTTTTGAAGTGTTAGTGAAATCAGGATAGTATCAGTGAAATGTGTCGTAGTTCCAGTGCAGTGAGTGAGTTGACAGCAAAATGAGTGTAGTGCTGAAAGATACTTGTGCATGTATGAACATTTCATACTCGAGGGTTTTAGTTCGATCTTAGGGTTAAGATACAAATTAGATTTACTTTAAATGTTATTTTAAGTGATCGTTAATATTATTATACTATTATTATTATTATTATTATTATTATTATTATTATTGCTCTAGAGTGTGCCATTAGGAAGGTCCAGGATAACAGAGAGGGTTTGGAATTGAACGGGCTACATTAGCCGCTTGTCTATGCGGATGACGTGAATATGTTAGGAGAAAATCCACAAACGATTAGGGAAAACACGGGAATTCCACTGGAAGCAAGAAAAGAGATAGGTTTCGAAGTAAATCCCGAAAAGACAAAGTATATGATTATGTCTCGTAACGAGAATATTGTACGAAATGGAAATATAAAAATTGGAAATTTATCTTTTGAAGAGGTGGAGAAATTCAAATATCTGGGAGCAACAGTAACAAATATAAATGATACTCGGGAGGAAATTAAACACAGAATAAATATGGGAAATGCCTGTTATTATTCGGTTGAGACACTTTTATCATCCAGTCTGCTGCCCAAAAATCTGAAAGTTAGAATTTATAAAACAGTTATAGGCCTATTACCGGTTCTTCTTTATGGTTGTGAAACTTGGACTCTCACTTTGAGAGAGGAACATAGGTTAAGGGTATTTGAGAATAAGGTGCTTAGGAAAATATTTGGGGCTAAAAGGGTTGAAGTTACAGGAGAATGGAGAAAGTTACACATCACAGAACTGCATACATTGTATTCTTCACCTGACATAATTAGGAACATTAAATCCAGACGTTTGAGTTGAGCAGGGCATGTAGCACGTATGGGCAAATCCAGAAATGCATATAGAGTGTTAATTGGGAGGCCGGAGGGAAAAAGATCTTTGGGGAGGCCGAGACGTAGATGGGAATATAATATTAAAATGGATTTGAGGGAGGTGGGATATGATGATAGAGACTGGATTAATCTTGCTCAGGATAGGGACCAATGGCGGGCTTATGTGAGGGCGGCATTAAACCTCCGGGTTCCTTAAAAGCCAGTAAGTAAGTATTATTATTATTATTATTATTATTATTATTATTATTATTATTATTATTATTATTATTATTATTTTTTTTTTATTATTAATTGTGTATATTATTAATTGTCATTATTGAGTGTAATTAGTTACCACTGCCACCGGGTATTTAAGCTTTTACAGTATGAATATATTCATACCTACAATATGAAGTTACGCGTTACGTGTAGATAAGAACATGGTAGCATGGAAGATCGAGGTGGGATCATGGATTTTTCCATTGATCTAATCCTTCCAACCGCGCTATGGCCCTGGGGTCTACTCGGACTCTAACAGAAATGAGTACCAGGTGCATTTCCTTAGAGGTAAAGGCGGCGCGCACGTAGTATTGACACCTCTATTGCCATTAACTTGCCGATTGTCTGTAAAGGTGGGAGGGAGTCTTAACTTCTCGCCCCACCCTTTGGGCCGTTCTGATATGTCAGGGGGTTGCCTTTACCTTTACCTGCAAGGGAAGATATATATATTTTTTTACTTCACACAAGTAAATAGGTTTGGAAGTAAATCCGGAAAAATAGAGTAGGCCTATAGTCTATGATTATGTCTCGTGACCAGAACATAGTACGAAATGGAAAATTAAAAATTGGAAACTTATCCCTTGAAAATGTGAAAAAGTTCAAATATCTTGGAGCAACAGTAAAACATATAAATGACACTCCGGAGGAAATTAAACGCACAATAAGTATAGGAAATGCTTGATATTATTCGTTTGAGAAGCTTTTGTCATCCAGTCTGCTCTCAAAAAAAGATGAAAGTTACAATTTAAAAAACAGTTATATTATCGGTTGTTCTGTATTGTTGTGAAACTTGGACTCTCACTTTGAGAGAAGAACAGAGGTTAAGAGTGTTAGAGAATAAGTTGCTTAGAAAAATATTTGGGGCTAAGAGAGATGAAGTTACAGGAGAGTGGAGAAAGTTACACAACGCAGAACTGCACGCATTGTATTCTTCACCTGACATAATTAGGAATATTAAATCTAGACGTTTGAGATGGGCAGGGCATGTAGCACGTATGGGGAATCCAGAAATGCATATGGAGTGTTAGTTGGGAGGCTGGAGGGAAAAAGACTTTTGGAGACACCGAGACGTAGGAAATATAAAAGTGGATTTGAGGGAGGTGGGATATAATAATAATAATAATAATAATAATAATAATAATAATAATAATAATAATAATAGCTTTATTTAACCTGGTAGAGTTAAGGCCGTAAGGCCTTCTCTTACACTCAACCAGGATTAAAACTTGCTTACACAGTTGAACATAAAACTGGATCAGAATTAAGTAATTAGATACTGATACAATTCAGGTACATAATGAGATCAAAAGAGGTAGTTGCATAAAATTTACCTCATAAAATAAAAATAAACATAGTGAAATACATATTAATGTTGTTAGAATCAAATCGGATCACATAAAAACAGAAGCCGATAATTCATTAAAAAAAATGTATACAGTAAAAATGAAAATAAACACATTAGTATACATATTAGTATTTGATTACAATTAAGTAGGATTTACATAATTAAACCAGAAACCGATATTTGAATAAAATGTACACAAAAAATAAATCAATAATAATAAACAACACAGTGGGAGACATATTGGCGTTAAGTGATAAATAAACACGATTTAGATAATAAAAATAAGGAACAAAAGAATAAAAAAAATAAGTACAGTGGAACACATTCCATTAAATATTTGGAACGCGTTAGGTCTGGCAACTCGTCATTAGATATTTTTTAAATTTACATTTAAAGGAAATTAAAGTTCGGCAGCCCTTGACTTCAGACGGCAGAGAATTCCAGTGACGAGAAGTAGCAACAGTGAAAAATGAAGAATAAAGAGATGATGTGTGCAGTGGTATTTCTAGCGTGTTATCATATTGTGACCGAGTATTAAGTTATGATACGATGGTAGAGACTGGATTAATTTAGTTCAGGATAGGGACCGATGGCGGTCTTATGTGAGGGCGGCAATAAACCTCCGAGTTCCTTAAAAACCATAAGTAACTATTATTATTATTATTATTATTATTATTATTATTATTATTATTATTATTGTTATTATTGACCTGAAAGTCAAAATAATGGAACTTCACCAATATTATTTCGACGTTTCAGAAAACTTAATAAAGGCAAATTTCATATGGACGAAATTTCTTTCCAACCACCTCACAGGTGCTAATTTATTAATTATCTTTACATATGAATGATAAGTACAGGGACATCATTTTATTTTTACTAACATTTCTAATATTAACCTTCCTATACCTTTGGCTTAAAGGTTGAGAACCGGAAACACCGTTTGATACCCCCTTCCACTAGAGTTCGATGATAGTGGCGTAAGATACAAACAAATCACTTTACTAGGAAATATTGCGATTTTGAGTTTGATAATTTTCATTAGGTTTTTCTTTAGTCAAAATACAGTAAAATATTAACAATAAGTGTTTTTATACTCGAACTGAGCTGTCCATGTGGACGTATTCATTATGCAGCGCATATTATACTTTCTATAACACATTAGCGTACAATATATGGAATGAAGTTAAATTGAAAAATAATCATAATATGGATATTTAAACACATATTTGAAAATGATGGCCTTTCATTTCTATACGGGTTTCGTTCTTTTTTTGCATATTATCGCACTATAAACTATTGCATCTAATTCCAATTACCAGTTTCGTCTTTCGTACTAGTAACTCATGTTGAAATAATTCTGTACCTACTCTATAAAAGAGTACCTTACGTACCGTAAATTCAATCTTCACTTCTGCCCGATCCGAAAAGATTAAATTATTCAGACATGCTATTTATTGTCCATTCAAGTGGTTTTGTCGAAGGTCGTAGAAAGGAGGGAAATCATGTGACAGTTAATTACTTAACGAGGCCTTTTTATTTAAGTTATTTTAAACAGTTGTATAATATTACGTAGACGTCCAATTCCTAACAGAAATTAATGTTTTCAGAAAAGAGCAAAGACAGCCCAGCCACAAAGGGACGGGCAGAAGTGGGTGGGGGAAACCGGGATGCGACATAGGCAAACGGACGACAGTACCTGTGCGAGAATATGATTCAATATTGAAAGCGAACATATTTCCGGAACGTACTATACTCATTAACTCACTACTGTTTGTGTTGACGAAGACCGTAAGGCAACTTTGACTGTATACGCTTGGAGAACGGTTGCAAGTTTACTAGTAGAGGGGGTGGGAGTGAAGTACATTCAAAAACTCAGGTACAATAAAAATTGAAGTAAAAATAAAATGATGTCCCTGTACTACACATTGTAGACCCTTAAACTATGTTTTCTTATTTTTATCATCGAATTATGTCGCATGTTACATGCTTATATAGTAAATGTTATATTTATTTATTTATTTTATTGAGTTATTTTACGACGCTGTATCAACATCTAGGTTATTTAGCGTCTGAATGATATGAAGGTGATAATGCCGGTGAAATGAGTCCGGGATCCCGCACCGAAAGTTACCCAGCATTTGCTCGTATTGGGTTGAGGGAAAACCCCGGAAAAAACCTCAACCAGGTAACTTGCCCCGATCGGGATTCGAACCCGGGCCACCTAGTTTCGCAGCCAGACGCGCTGACCGTTACTCCACAGGTGTGGACTACATGTTATATCTTTCCTTTATGTTTGTTTCCCTCAGATTCGTTTTGGAACCTTTAATCCAACATACAGAAAAAATTTGCTTCAACTAGCGGTATATAGGCCTACTTTTCTTATATATACTTTGTTCGTGATATTGTTGTAAAATACTGCCGTTGAGGTTTGTGAAGGTTATCCATACACTTTTTAAATGGACGATTTTTTTTTCTCGGAGGCCCAATTTCCATTTTAACGAGGCAATAGAGGGGGAAATCCAGCAGAAACTTCGCTATTAAAATCGATTGCGGAATTTTTGTGTTAAAACTGGCCATTAACATGAACGCAGGAAGAAGCAAAACGCGGGGAATGAGGGGAAGTGGGGACGGTTTGCAAAAAATATATATAGAGCATCAACTAAAGAGCTTGTTGAGTGAATTTAGCCTGGCTCATAAGTACCTCAGCTTTGAGCGTAAACATCTAATACAAGACTATAAGCCATAGGCGTATATATATTCTAAATAAATTTCAATATCCTTTTTTGTATCGTCGACGATTATATTTGTAAGAAAATACAGTACTGAGGTTTGTCTCCAAGTTTTCAACGTATGAGAAAAACATGTCAGGGTTTTTGTGTTCTTTTTATATTTTACATGGTCTTCACGCTGGAGTTATTAAACTATTTTATGCTCGACTATGCCGAAATGTAGTAATTATACGCCTGGTAGCAGACCTTTAATGCATGTCATTAAAGTACACCTACTCATTAAAGGTCAGGTCTTTCAGCCAATGACGACTCAGGTTACAACTGTTCAGCCAATGACAGGTCAGCTTTCTACCGTTATAAAACCGCAAGTATCGATTATTCTCGGATATGCAATCGAAAGAGAATTACCGAAAAGTCACGGAGGCTGGAAATCCAATACTGTCGCAGAAGGTTATGTTCTGTTACTATAATAATTAGCGTTAATTGTAAATAATATTCAAATAAATTCAATTTGTCATCTCGTTTTTCAATGTCTAATTTAATTTCAATGTTATCTCTGTAGGTTCTTATGGCCTCACAACATACGGGACATTGGCCAAGGTCAGATACAAATAAAATTAATAATATCAAGTTAGAAATATGGTCGAGCATAAAAAGTCGTATGAAACTCGCCTATAATGGTAATTAAGAAGCTCGTATGAAAATTATGAAACTCGCTTGCGCTCGTTTCATAAATATCCATACTCGCTTCTTAATTACCTTTATTATAGGCTCGTTGCATAATGTACTGTTTTACAGCCACATACTTTCATCAGTTAAATCGACAAGAAGTGTATCGCTATCTTATTTTCTTGACAGCATTAAAATTATAACTTTAGGCCTACACATTTAAGCTGACCGGTATGATGAAATACTGTACACGGTATTTTATAAAATGTGTTCACAAAAGAATGGTGGGGTTTCAAACAATTCTATTTTCTGTACTTTTTAAATTTATAAATTAATAACAAGCTTCAATTGGGAGAATAAGTGTCCAAGTTTGGTGTACATCATACAAAATCTCTCAATATGCTCACCTCTGATCACCCGGCACACATCTAAGCGGTAGTCAAATTCCTTTCTACTCGATCGAACATGTCTGGTGTAATGATCTCTACAACAGGAGTAATCTGTCTCTGGAGATCCCGGAGGGAACGAGACATTTTGGGTATGTAAACTCTGTCTTTCACATACCCCCACAAGAAGAAATCACATGGTGTTAGATCCGGGGACCGTGGCGACCACCGGAGGAGATGGTTGTCTACATCTGTAGTACGTCCACTCCAGGGCTGTGGAAGAACACGATTGAGGTAGAGTCACACATCATGATGAGAATGAGGTGGGAGCTCCTTTTGGAAAATTTAGTCGTTATAATCAGTATTCACTTGTGGAACTAACCGTTGTTCTAACATATCCTGGTAAATGGTGATTACCATAACTTCAATATAAAATTTTTTAACAACTTACATTGCAATATAAGTTATTTTCTGTACCAATTTAATTACTGTAACTTAAAAGATTGGAGAAATATGAACAAAGATATACGTACCAGATTATATTGCGTAATTATTCACAAAATTACCATACAACATATGAATGAATGCTAGCCATAATGTCTCATATTGGATAAATGCCTTCTGTGTTAGGCGTAGGACCCTTTACAAGGGTGGCTCATGGATTCTCGTTTCGTGAGCCAATCCAGGCGAACTGATATAGTTGTCGTGGATATTGTCGTGACATGCTTATATAATAAGCTTCCCAGTCAATATTATAAGTTACCAACCAATAGTTTCAAAGCTAGATTGTATAATTGGCTTTTAATTAATCCTTTCTACTCTGTAGATGAGTATCTTAACGTAAATAAATACGAAATTGTTTTTTAATAAATAAAGTTATTTACATTTAGTTACAATTATTACATTAAGAGGGAAATGCTTTCATTAATTCTAGAGTTTCAAAATGTTTTGTGTTTTCATTCTAATTAAAATTTACTGTTTTCAATTATATGTGTATTTTCAAATGTATGTTTTCCCCCCCCCCCTCCCTTCTATAGACTATTGTGACGAAGCCTGATCACTGTATGTTTAATGACTTAATAAATTGAATTGAATTGAACACTGTTAAACTTTAACTAGTCTCAGCACTTTATTTTTTTGTATGCTCGACCATGCCCAAATGTAGTAATTATATATCTGGTAGCAGTCCTTTAATGCATGTCATTAAAGTACACCTATTCATTAAAGTTCAGGTTTTCGATTATTCTCGGATATGCAATCGAAAGACGAGGGAAACGTCACGGAGGCTGGAAATCCAATACTGTCGCAGAAGGTTATGTTCTGTTACTATAATAATTAGCGTTAATTGTAAATAATATTCAAATAAATGCAATTTATCATCTCGTTTTTCAATTCTTTCGCGTCTGCGCACATCTCACAATTCAAGAACTATGAACAAGGTCACTTCCGATCTTCTGTCAGATACAAATAAAATGTATACTTCTGAATAATTTAAAGTTAGAAATATGGTCGAGCATAAAAAGTCGTACGAAACTTGCCTATAATGGTAATTAAGACGCTCGTATGAAAATTATTACTATTATTACTATCATTATAGGCTCGTTACATGATGTACTATTATTTTATGCACTATTCACGTATTACTAACACCAGAAATTTTATAACATATAAAACTGGTTAACTATATTTACATTTAAATATAAGTTAATCTTGTCCTTAATGAACTCAATTACAATATCTTACATATAGGTTGTGGGAAAATAGTCCTAGAAATAGTGCAGTGCAAGGTTAAGTACGTACTTACCAAATTAATAGAATTTCAGATGCAATATAAGTAATGGGATAAACGTTAGTGTACGTTTTAACACAGCAATTATAGTAACTTAAATATGTTAATCATGAAGGGAAACATCACAATGCACGGTTATACAAAATACAGCTTTCAACACAATATACATATAGGGTGGAAGTGAAATAACCCTGAAAGGAACGATAAGGTACACTTAAATGTATACAAAACTCGTATTAGGTTTTGCGATTAAGTGCACGGTTAATTAGAAAATTAAGTTGGAAGTTTCAGCAGTCTGGCAACATCGTCGCTAACAGACCGCTCTTTCTTCTCGAAATATAGATATAAGAGGTCAACGAACTCGGGTCTATCTGCCTTAGTGGACTACCTCCCAACTCCCTTTCAGGCTATAATATTGCAATTTGGTCGCATCTGTCAGTGGCTCCAAATTAGTCGTTTTTTAATTAAATTTACATGAAATCGTC
Organism: Periplaneta americana; assembly: GCF_040183065.1. Lineage (NCBI taxonomy): Eukaryota > Metazoa > Arthropoda > Insecta > Blattodea > Blattidae > Periplaneta > Periplaneta americana. Next base: position 27,365,572 of record NC_091121.1, read on the forward strand.
CACGTTATTGAAATACGCCAGAGCGATATTCTTTATAGATTTTCTAACGATATAGACAAAAATCGCGATTCTACTCGCAATAATTACCGAATAAGACTGGTTCACAATAAACCGGAAACGAGAATCGGAACGAAAACGAAAACGATAAAATTGTTAAAATGTGTACATTTAAATGTGAGCATTCACAATTAACGAAAAGTTTGCCGGAGCCCAGGATCGGGAACGGAGAGTTGGCCAGGTTTCAAATTTTGGCGTTCACGTTTCCGATCACAGCCCACTAGATTCATTCTATTGCCATCTAAAAGCTATTATGTTGTCTTATATTTTGTAGCAAGAAGACCGTGACATAACCTATGCATTATTTTGTTCTGTGCTGTGCATCATGGAGCAAGTTTTATTTGATGAGATTGTAATATTGAGTGTTGAGGAAAATTCTCACGTTTACAATAAGCGGAGCGCCTCGTATAAAGATGAGAAATGAAGGAGAATACGTGGCTTTCAATAGCTGCATCTTTGAACACTGATCGTAAGTGAATCATATTTTATTATTGGTTGTATTACACACTACATATTCATGCTTCAATTCAATAACTATTGTTGTGTTCATTTTTGTTCTATTACAAATGTTTCTTGTCTAATTATTTTACGTTATGGTAGACTTAAAATAGGTTGTGATATGATAATGAAGATGCATGGGCATATTTATAGTACCGTACCTAATGAAATATTTCAGTTGAAATTTCGAAGTTGGTTAACCTGTGTTTATGTTGGCTGCCTTGTACTCATGAGAGAACGCCATTGGTCAATTATACACAAATAACATCAGAATGCGTAATATCGACTTTACATATCGTTATTGACATGTATATCGATATGCATAGTCGTCTACGTTCTTGGTTTATTGTGAATCAAAAATTTTCATTTTCACGTCCTCTGCTTCTCGTTTTCATTCTGGTTCTCCTTCCCGGTTAATTGTGAACCAGCATTAGGTGTGTGTTAAACACTTGGGGAAAAATGTTTTTTTCTTAGAATACAATGAAATTTCTACCAATATGGTATTACATTCTTTTGTTATATACAACATGAGTTATTCGCTCTGAAAATCTGCAGAGTTAGGCTATTTCACTTTCACTCTGTATAAAATGTAGGAACTATAAACGTTGGAATACTTTGAAGATCAAAGATTTAAACTCCAAGTAGCAACATTTCTGCTGGAATAATAAACTCACTAAGATTTAAGCACAAAGAGACATGAATTTCCAAGTCACCAAAACCATCGGCATTCCTCTGTTTTGACGTTCCAAAAATTCGAAGTCTGCCGTAATAAAACCCCGAACTTCTCCATGAGATGCTCATTTCCCGGCCTAACTTCTTCTTGCATGAATACACACTGCATCTTCTCTCCAAAGTTTCTCATTCAAGTGACGGACGTTTGCTGTGAATTTCGCCGAAGAAAGCGAATAAATTTCCTGAGAATGTTTTTTTTTTTTTTCCAAAACATTCATTCACTGTGACACGAGTCGGTTTGACATGTTTTCTGAATGTAGCAGATACACAAACATTTCTGTAAGTCGTCTTCAGCGAACCTTTAGACATTCGACGATACATTGATAAAAGCGTTTCTACGTCAAATGAAAGTGAATACAGTTCTCACAATATCCATGCTATTACATGTTACGCAATGTTATGTTGGAAATAGGGAATAATATTTCTTTGAGGACGAAATATCTAGAAGACATGCATTATCTCTGTTCAGAACGTATCGCAGGAACCTGTCGCTTTTATTCGGGATGGAGTTCCCCCCCCCCTTCTAACGATAAGGCTGATCTCCTAGCTTAACTTTCATTCCGAAGACATTCATACTTAGGATTTAAATCACATGTTTTTATTGCTATTAAACTCAGAAATCTCTTGTCCAAAGGAAAAAATGAGAGTGGAAACTTGATTCCAAACAATTTAGGGCCTATTATAATGACTTTTTAGACATAGTAAACGTTAGATATAGATTAATTTATGTCAAAAACAGTTTCTGATGTTTAAATATATCTAATTTTTAAGTAAGTTTTATGTGTAAGATTTAAGATCTTTCGTAGTTTTCCATGCGAGGCTCTAATTGAAATCTGCATATGTATAATGTGCCTCGCGAGTTGACAGGTTTAACGGCTTCAGCGGCTCGGTACGGGGTTCTAATGAGTGCATTAAATAATTAATTCATTTGGAGACACGAGATAGTTACTCTGCCATTACAATTCACTCTGACTTCATCCCCTATTTGTTGTTTTTTGTTGAATTCATCAGGGTGTATTTGAACTACAGCTATTCCAAATCTGATATATTTAATAATAATAATAATAATAATAATAATAATAATAATAATAATAATAATAATAATAATAATAATAATAATAATAATAATAATGATGATGATGATGATTCTTCACATAACAAAAGTTATGTAAAAATATATCTTTCTAATGCTATCTAGAGTATAATATTTACTTACAGAGCTGTCCAGATTTGTTTATGTGCACCTTGTTATTCGCGTAATCGATCGCAGGACCAAGTCAATGTCCTCGTACTAGCTCACGTCCCCGGCCTGTGTACGATGCTGCAGTCAACTTGTGTAATCGATCCCCAACATTACAAGGCTAGTTACAAGTGTAAAAAATATTTGGGAAATTATTGTAATTACAATGTGATGTAATATTGATTAAAAAGTTTTGTTTTCTGATTATAAATTATCATAGTCGAGGATGTGAAAAACACGCAGTTTTTAAGTCAATATCTGCAACTTAGAGCTACTGTCCTTCAGCTTCATTTTAATATGGCCATTACAAATGCTAGTCGCACTGAAATTGCAGTTGCTTAAAATCGAAAAGGTATCATAGCAATATGTGAGATAAAAACATCTTCTCTTTTCGTTTTTCCAATTAATATTGCCACTTCTGTTACGTTTCGCATGAGTTCTTCACACCAATTCTTGTTGGTGCATAATTTTGGTGGGTCAGTATTTCGCAATAGTACTTCTGGTTATTCAGTATTAAGTAAATTATGTGGTAGCAATCCTTGTAGTTTGAAAGAATTCTAGAATTCAGTTGGATAAAACACAGTCTGCTCACTATCTACAACTGCATCGAGAAATTCATAATACTGTCCTGGACTGCGTAAAGATACTTATTGCACGAATTATCTAGTTTTAGCCTTCGTGATTTGTATCAACAATGTTACAGTTGGGACGTTCGTTCTGTGCCGGTGAGAATCATGTGGTAGGTAGCCAGTGAGCCTACACTCTCGCGCATGCGCAGAATATGGCAAGTGGCCAGTATCGCAGAAAGCCTTGGCTGTGTAACATCGTCCTGCCACGTGCGTGATAATTGCAGTTTGTTAGTTTAGTTAGTTCATATTCATATTGTTTATTTATTATTGTGGCAAATTGCAGTTGTGTGTGTTTGTGTAGACTAAAATGCCTCCTATTCAGTCTAAACTTGGCGCAAAAACACTGCATAGCCAAACTCGGGAAGTTGTGAACAATATACATTCTTTCATGAAGAGTGAAGCAGCTTCTGGAGACTTTTTAATACCGCTGAAAAAGGTGCAAGAACGAGTGAGTGCAGCAACTAAAGTGCCCGAAAGAACAATAAGAAAGATAATTAAAGAAGGGAAACAGTGTGAGGAAGAAGGGACCTCTTTTGGAACGCCCGGTAAAGTTCATCGTGTACCGAAACGCATCACAGATGTTGATGATTTTGATAAAAGAGTTATACGACAGACAATTTATAATTTTTATATAAATGACAAAACAGTGCCCACTGTCAGTAAACTGCTACCTAAACTAAAAGATGCCATAAACTTTAACGGGGGTAGTACAAGTTTAAAGATCCTTTTTCGTGATATGGGGTTTAAATGGAAGAAAACAAGAAATAATAAAGCGGTATTACAGGAAAGGCATGATATTCGAGAACAGCGCGTATCATATTTACGTGCAATAAAGAAATACAGAGAAGAAGGTAAGCCTCTAATATACGAGGATGAAACGTATATTCATAGCACCCATACAAGATCAAAAAATTGGAGTGATGACAAAACCTCAGGTTTACTGGCGCCTATTTCGAAAGGACCTAGGCTTAGTATTGTTCATGCAGGGGGTCGAGCGGGTTTTGTACCTGGCGCATTTCTGATGTTTAAATCGAACAGGAAAACTGAGACTACCATCATGAAATGAATGCCAACAATTACCAGAAGTGGATAACGGAAAAGTTGATTCCGAATTTGCCCCTTAGATCTGTTTTTATAATAGATAACGCACCTTACCATAATATGCAGTTGCATAAAGCTCCCTCAAGTAATTCAAAGAAAAGTGATATGCAGGACTGGCTTAGAAGAAACAATGTGCAGTTTCAGGAAAATATGCTGAAAGTGGAGCTTTAGGGGCTCATTAAAGCACATAAGCCACTTCATAAAATTTACGTGATTGACAATCTCTTAGCTATGAATGGACACTGTGTACTCAGATTGCCGCCGTATTCACCTCAGCTAAATCCATTGGAATTGATTTGGGCAGATATCAAGCAGAGGGTAGCCGGTCAAAACACAACTTTTAATTTAGAGCAAGTGATAAAATTGTGCCAACAACGGGTTGATGACATCAGTGTAGAAAAATGGGAAAAAGTATGTGAACATGTTGAAAAAATCAATTAAAAGCTTCATAATTACGGCCGGAGACAGCAGTAGTGAAAGCGACGACGATGAAGATGATGATCATAACGAAAATCACGACGACAATGGTGGTGATATATCTGGTATCGAAAGTTTGTCTGATGAATAGATATATTGATTGCGTCTGTTTCTCTTCATTGCTATATAATTGAACTATGGATATCATTTTGTATTTATTATGATAACACGTGTGATGTGATAAGTGACACTGGACAACTGTGAGTGGAATGCGCCGTTCATCGCACATCCTGGAACCAACTGCGCATGATGATGTCACTACACGCTGCAGATCCCAGCCGAGGCGGTAAGTCACGTGTTTCTATAAACTCACTCTGTTGCTCAAGTAGCCAAGCACACCGGCACAGAACGACCGTCCCAACTTCGTGTTATAATTTCCATGGCCTCGTGAAAGTCGATGTTGAATACAACAGACAATAATAAAAAAAAACAATTGACTATAGAAGATTGCATTTTAGTAAGCTTATTACGCATGAATGTTTGACCGTATTTATTTTTATTTTTTATATTTTAAATTAGTTTAACTTCCATTTGCACAATTTTAATGTGGCCTATGTTCTTTTTCCTGGTTATGAAGGTTAAATGTGCAAACTTTGGCACATATCGGTCAAAGCGTGTAGATTTGTATAGAGAACATACATACGTATGTACATACATACATACATACATACCCACATTCAATTTTATTTTTATTTATTTATCTAAACGATAACAGCTCCCTGTATTAACAGGCTGCCACAAAGACAGAGCATATTGTACAATAGGCAGTTGGAAGTATAAATAATATACATATGTTTAAGTTGAAGGGAGTCTTACAACAACGACAAGAAATGACTGAATAAATAAGTAGCTACTAAGTAATTAGTTGAAGATCATTGTTGACCGTAGAGATGGTTGCGGAGTATAAATATTGATCCTCTCAGAGCTGCAAGAACGATGTCATCAATTGCCTTTAATAATACTTTAGTTACAATCCTTTTAAAATTCTTCGCCGTATCAGGGTTACATCAGTATACAGAACGTGTGAATCACTTTCCGGAATTAAATTTAAATTATGTTTTATTTAACAACGATCGCAACTGTCAAGGTTATAGTAGCGTCACCGGTGTCCCGCAGGAGTTCTTTTACATGCCAATAAATCTACTGACATGAGTCTACAGCATTTAAGCACACTTAAATGCCATCGACATTGGCCGGGATAGAACCCGCAACCTCGGGCACATAAGACTCGCACTATACCGACTGCGACACCGAGGTCGACTCGGGAATGAAACTACAGTTGTTTTGGTTTCAGTATTTTAATTTTATTTCGGTTTACGAACAGAGAATATGGATCGATTATAAGATAAGTAATTAATTAAAGATACGCAATATACCAAATTTTCTTTTTGAAGCGACATTCTGATATTTGTCCCAGCTCAGAACAAATTTATGACTATGTTTCACTCAAAATGTACTGAACGTTTCTATTATCACTTTACTACTCGCGATTACAAATTAAATAAGTGGTCACTCAGGTCTGTAACTGCTCTCGATTCCGAGATATTACTGAAAGAGTCTTCGAGGCACGGCTGATTTTATACGAAAATTCGGCGCCCTCATTCCCCGTACCGAGGGTAGGTTACGTCATTGAACGTTATCACAATAACATTGGTTTATGGCCTAACTACGAATAGCATTAGAATTCAGCTGTGGCGTATAGTGCTGTTACATAGGAATTTGAAGTTACGTCATTTTTTTTGTTACACGTCGAATCCCGAAACTGCTGGCTATATTCTGTACTGGATTAGATATTTTCTGCGATAATATTAATAGTTTATAATATGATGCGGCTATAATGTAACAACTCGGAATTTAAATAACACTCGAAGCTGAAATTTTCAGAAGAATAGTCCACACCTGTGGAGTAACGGTTAGCGCATCTGGCCGAGAAAACAAGGTGGATCGGGTTCGATTCCTGGTCAGGGCAAGTTACCTGGTTGAGTTTTTTCCGGGGTTTTCCCTCAACCCAATACGAGCAAATGCTGGGTAACTTTCGGTGTTGGACCCCGGAATCATTTCACTGGCATTATCACCTTCATTTCTTCAGACGCTAAATAACCTAAGCTGTTGATAAAATCTCGTAAAATAACCTAGTAGAATTAAAAAAAAAAAATTCGGAATAATATCTTTATCGAAGTTGCTAGTTGTATGTCGTTGTGGACAGAATATTGTTCCATTTTTGTGAAACTTACCTGAATGAGTTAGGACTATACTTTCAAGAAATTTACGTGTTAAACTAGCCATTATTTGTGGGAATTTAATGCAGAATTGCTGAATATATGGGTTTTCAATGTTATAGTTTTGCCGAACCATTTGATGTCTGTGGATAATTATGTAGTTTCGTTACACCTTGTAGTTTGAAATTACACTTCAAATCGTAGTTTGGGGATTGTAAGGTCACATTTTCCACACAATATTCGATGGGTTGTATTACTTCTGTACTTGCATTTTGAAATTTCGCAATTGCACCCGGGAGACGCTGTTTTCATATGTTCCCTGTATGGATTAAACCATGAATTATGTACATTTAGTTTGTTAATGTTCGAATCCCATTCCCGAGATAAATTATTCCCACAAGAAAATACTTGATAAACGTGACGATATAATATAGTCTCTATCTCTCTTTCAGACAATCATATCCAAGTATTACAGACATAATATTCAGTTACACGTCACGGGAGTTCTATATTTGTATTCCGTATAGGCCCTACTAAAACTCAGCAATTTAGAAGCTTAAAACGTGATGTGCATACTACAACAAATGATGTAAGAATAAGACGGAAACAGAATTTTGAAGTAGAATGGAACAAATGAATGAATATTCCAAATGAGATGCAATGAGACGGATATCTTAATATCCTTCATTAACAAATTAAGATTAAAATTATCTTATAATTAAACTCAAATTGAAAGCTCTCATTTATGAAATATTCATGTTTTGATATCGAACTTCCACTACAGTAGCGGCCGGTGATCGAAATCCTCGGTCAGGTCAGCTGCAACTAGTTTAAGTGCCACCAAAAATGTTTATTTATGATATTAATTATTATTGTTATTATATTATTAAAATGATTATTATTAGTATTATTATTAATATTAGTCTATTATTATTACTAGTAATGAAAAATAATAATTTCACTCACCGAATAAGCTGTTATGCTGTGAGTTTCAGTGATTGTTTCAGTGTGATGAAGCATCCCATATTATGTGTTGAAATTCCCCTTTCTTTCTTTTCTTTTTATTTTTTTCCTTTGACAGCAACAAACAAGGCCAAGAGAAGTTTATCTTGCACCACATTATCATTTAACCATTTATGTTGCTCATACCAGGATGCAATAGAAACTCGCGTTTTAAGATTATCTGTCAGAAAAATTGTCAACGATATCATAGATATCTCGGTAGTCTCTCTCTTTATTTAAAACTTCCTTTCTTTCAATATTATTTCTTCTCGAAAAAGGACACTCTAACAATGAATTAACTGCACCAGCATTATTTCTCGCATTTGTTTCTATTTATATTTTCCCGAAATACATAACAACATTGGCCCAGATTCACTACTGTATTACGAAATATAATAGTACAACACCCTCGCTTAAATTATAAACTAAAACATAATAGGAGAGAATAGTGTGGGTCTCTGCCTACCAAAGAGCTGGAATTTTTGTTATTAGGGCCTATTTAGGAAGACAAGTCACCATTGCTATTCGTACCCCACTCTACCCTTGAGGCCGGCCCATGGATATGGGAGGAGTGAAACCTGACCAGGCCACGAGGCCAGACTAGCTGTGCCTCAGTTACGTTTTAAGCGCAACCTCAAAAGCCCGCGAAGACACACGAAATGCAGAAGCCAGATCCGGCACGAGCGATCCTGGCTTCAGGAACAAATTTTACTGCAAAACAGGTCTATATACATCACAAGCCAGACCCGGCACGAGCAATCCTGGCCTCAGGAACAAATTTTACTGCAAAACAGGTCTATATACATCACAAGCCAGACCCGGCACGAGCGATCCTGGCCTCAGGAACAAATTTTACTGCAAAACAGGTCTATCTACATCACAAACTTTTCAAATGCTTCTACAGCGATATATGGTTCATTCAAATAACTAATACATTACATAAAAACACAAAATTTGATTTCAGTAAAGCGAAGTGACTGAGGCCCGGCCTCACTTGCCTCAGTCAATTATCCGCCACAGACTTCCAGCTACTCTAAGTTAGCTCTCTGGTTTTCTTGGTACTTAGTAAAACTAGGAGTAGCTGTCGGAATTTAGGTAAAAACCTATTTTATTGCGGAAGGGATAGAATCATATTAAGTCACATTAACACATTTCATAGATCGTTGTAAGTACAGTAGAGTTCACGTAAGATTACTTTCTAAGAAGCTGATGTAGCAGTTTTGTTTTTTGTGTTGTCGAACATTCGTATGCAGTCGTATAGAGCGGACCACGCGGCAGAGCTTATCCAGTAACTTCAAAATCATGAGTTCTCGTGCTGATTTTATTACTCCACTGTTCTAGATCCATTTGGTGTATGATATGGTTGACATCAGAGTGCTGCATTGGAGTTAAATCGCTCGCTTGAACTGGGTCGAGTGTCGCACCCTCGAGTGAGATACGATAGGTCGTGATACGCTCGTAATAAATAGAAGCACAGTACAAGGTCATCTCACCGACATGTCTTATCTTGTATGGAAGGCGACAGATAAGATACACATATGTTTTGCTCACACGGTAAAAATAAGGCTTTATTTTCTGCGTTTATGAGAAACGTTTAATGGAACAGTCAGTGGAACGTACCAAAACAGTAGCATGAAGTTATAGATAAAATAGTATGAAAAACTTTGATATACAGTTATTATTGCTAATTAATAATTATTCAATATTTGACTTACCACATATATAGTATGATAGGTCCATACATAGTGTTCCGCCTATATACTGCGACAGTGTAGAAACGTTTTACAAAATATTATTGATATAGCAGTAGATTAATAACAATATTAGTACAGAGATAACGTCACCGAAAATATAATAAAACGAATAATCATGCTGCACAACTGTTACAGACGCAAAGATTTGTAGTTGTACTATGGAGAGGTTACTTAAACACTGCAAAGTTTTGAAATGATGTTACTACACAGTTCATCACTGTAACAAGAACGAATGTCTAACGCTCGGCTTATACCGTTCGAGGATTTATCGCTCGTGACAATTTTACCCATCATGTATGTGCGCTACCTATCGGATTATGCTACGAACTACTTGGCGCTCGAGCGAAAACGTCCGATGCAGACCTCTGGTTGCCATATTAAGTCTTAAAATACCTATATGGTTCCCAAATGTAGATTGAATTTGGTACAGCATCCAATATTATTCAGATCCATATCGTTAATCAGAGAAGCAATTTACATTAATAGTTATTCTTGAAAAAGGAAGACGTTGCAAAGAAAATTTGATGAAAGTTAGGATATCTGGAAAGAGAAACAAAAACAAACCAAATAGAGGATGAGAGATTAAGTGAAATAGAGAGAAAAGGATGAAATTGCGGCAAGAGACTGTAATGAAAGTAAAAACAAGAAAATGAAATGGAGGACGGCTTTGCTATATAGTAATGTGAAAACAAGATGTCACAATATTATTACTTAACCCCCGAGCGTTCAGACGGCACGCGAGTTCTTCCCTCGGGAAATACGTTACATATTTTAATGAACTTACTACAAGTTGCCTAAAATGCCTGGTTTCGTTAGTATAAGATATTCTGAGAGCTCCCTTGTTCCATGTATAAGCTTAAATTTATACAGGGACATCACTTTATTTTTACCAACATTTTTAACATTAACCTGGCTATACTCGAAAACACTGTTGCCCCCTTCCATTACAGGAGTTTGATGTTACTAGTGCAGTAAACAAATCATTTTACTAGGTATAGGAGGAGAGAAAAGTAGTGTATCCATTTATGTTGTAGGGAAATACGATATTACGATTTTCAGTTTGATTATCACTTTTACGGAATTTATCAAAATAAGTAGAGTAGTAACATTTTTTTTTTCAAAAACTCAAATTTTCAGGCGGCTATGTTCGTTATGTAATGTCTACTTTATTTAGCATGTTAATCATTGGTGTTAACATACAACATAGAGAGTGCACTTAAATTGGGGGAGGGGGTCATAATTAAAGGGCTGAAAGTGCACTTAAGTTACTTTTGAGAAAATGGGGTTTAAATATTTAAGCTTTCGTAAAATCGGTGAAATTTTTATTTAAATTTTAATGTGTGATGCGATTAAAATATCCCTTTGCCAATAAAATTTTAGATACTTTAGTTTACACTGGATGCACTTAACTCATGTTATTACAAATGTCACTAGCATTCCTTTGCTTCTAGCCACCTCAATTCAAAATAAGCTAATCTGAATTTTTAAACAAGTTTCTGAAAATGGTTGCCGTTCATTACAATGCAGGCTTCAATTCTTTTATGCATATTATTAAAAACATTTTGAAGCATATTCTCTGAAATTGAATTTATCGTTTCTTGAATATAATTTTTTAGTACGATATTATTAATATAGGTTCTTTCTTCCTTAGAAAATGCAACCATATTTCTGAAACACACTATACACTGCAGTGTTTACTTCAGTGCTTGAAGACTTCGAATGCAACAGCGGCCGTAAGTTTGTGTGTCTGACGGGAGCAAGGACATTAGTGAAGGGGCGGGAGTGAAGTACATTCAGAAATGCAGGTACAATAAAAATGCAAGTAAAAATAAAATGATGTCCCTGTACAAGATGAACCGTAAGTAATATAATTAATTTCAGGGGGTTATTGTTTGACGTATTTCAAACAAATATATTTTTTACAAATTTGCTTGTATTTGCTTCCTTTTAGAGCTAGAAATTGTTTTGTATGAAACATTTGATAGCGTGTTTTGGAAAAGGGATTTGTTGAATTCCCATTATGCACAGTCAACTTAAGAGATGGTGATAAATTGTTGAAATTAATTTAATTTTGTCATTTAAATGTGCAGAAATTTCATCTGAACAAATGTAAATTTTTAAAAATTCCTTTGCAAAACAAAAAGTTACATTCTTTCCGATCAAATCTGTGCGAATTTGAAGTACAAAACTAAAATTCTTTCAATTATTTTTTATCATAATACAATGCTCTCTTAAATTTATTGAGCATATTGGGAATTAAATCAATGGCTTTCCCAAGGGAAGCTTTGAAATGTTTCATACAAAACAATTGTTACCTTGAAAAGAAAGCAAAGCGAGTAAAACTACATTAAACCTTTTCGTTTGAAATATGTAAAAAAATTACGTCCTGAAATTAATGACATTACTTAAGGTTCATGCTGTATATTACGAACTTTTTCAATGTATAATTCACGCATATAACTCCCTATTCACTGCTAACAATTGTCTTAGATTAATAAAATACAGAAATAGGACCAAAGTAGGCTACACTAGTTGATATTATTTGAATTGTATCGTGTACGAATATTCGCCACTGATGTGTTATCTTTCTTGGCCTTAATTATTTTATGTCAACCTAGCGTTATAAATAGGTTGTTACTATAAATAATAATAATAATTTATTATTATTATTATTTATTTATTTATTTCAACGATAATAATGGTACACTTTTAGTTCGCACTCCCGATGAAGCAAAAGCTTGTGGTCGGAAGTGGAGTTTACATCGAATAATGAAAAAGTAATATTACAAGTTTAAGCGTGCACTAAAATAATTATTTAATTGTTCAATTTAAATAATCAAATATATGTAAGCAAAAGTAAAGTGAAGGATGTCAAAATAATAATACAAGAAAGAATAATATGAGAAATACAATGAAATTATATTAAATATATGTAAGCAAAAGAAAGTGGTGAATATGAAAATAATAATACGAAATATAATAATACAAGAAATACAATGAAATTATATTAAATATATGTAAGCAAAAGAAAGGTGATGAATATCAAAATAATAATACGAAATATAATAATACAAGAAATACAATGAAATTATATCAAATATATGTAAGCAAAAGAAAGTGATGAATATCAAAATAATAATACGAAATATAATAATACAAGAAATACAATGAAATTATATTAAATATATGTAAGCAAGAGAAAGGTGATGAATATCAAAATAATAATACAAAATATAATAATACAAGAAATACAATGAAATTATATTAAATATATGTAAGCAAAAGAAAGGTGATGAATATCAAAATAATAATACGAAATATAATAATACAAGAAATACAATGAAATTAGTATATTAAATATATGTAAGCAAGAGAAAGGTGATGAATATCAAAATAATAATACGAAATATAATAATACAAGAAATACAACGAAATTATATTAAATATATGTAAGCAAGGGAAAGGTGATGAATATCAAAATAATAATACAAAATATAATAATACAAGAAATACAATGAAATTATCTCAGGTAAAACATAGAAGATTCGGTTAACTAGAAAGTACAAATAATAAAATGAAATGAAAAATATTAAATAATACAATTGTAAAATAAATGCAAAATATTATGCAATAATAATAATCATCATCATCATCATCATCAACATCAGGGGTTGAGCCGGTAGGCCCGTTCCGTCCCCCATTAGAATTCTTCTCTCCAAAGAAATCTAGGACGTCCAACACTTCTCCTTCCTGTAGGAGCATACTGGAAAGCCTTCTTGGGAATTCGAGCAATGAATTCAGTAACTCATAGACAGAGGACGGGGTGTAAGCAACAGGGTGAGTACAAATACTATTTATTGTTTTAATACTATGCATCTTGCACAGGATAGGGACCGATGGAGGGCTTATGTGAGGGCGGCAATGAACCTGCGTGTTCCTTAAAACCAATTTGTAAGTAAGTAAGTAATTATTATTGAGGATGATTTACTTGTTCTTAAGCATTGGAGGGACCACGCAGCAGATTTCCCACAAGTTTCAACTTAATTTTTTGTCTGGGTAAATGTATTGTGAAATGGTATCAGTGTAAATGATTTTAAATATTTTTTTTCGTTAACGTTAAAACAATTATTTTATTTAGAGGAGTTACCACTGTAATTATTTACTCTTATATTATTATGCTAGTAAAAAAATCTTCCCCTTATATTTGTATGTGTATATATTAAGATGCTAAAATAATTATTTAAGTTTGTATATTCATGTGTAAGTGAAAATGAACTTATTTCTTCTTCTTTACTGTATCTTTTGATGTCAACGTCGAGCATGAGCAAAGCGATCGCCTTATCAGTAACGTATTGATGGGTGTTCCTGTAGTGGGAGGAGTCAGCTGGCTTTCCAAATTAGAAGTTTCCATAACAGAAGATTCCAACGAAGAGACTTCACTGTGTAAGAGAAAATTTTAATTTGAAATAACAATTTTCTCAAAGACATCTTCTGGTTGTGTACAAGGTTATCATATAAAATCTTCCTGCACCCATTTAATAATTTATCTTCATCATTCAGTTTTTTCTGTCCTCCAAATTTTCCTCTTTACTCCCTCATCATTCCGTCAATTTTTTGTAACCCAGTAGACCTACGTTCGGACCTGCTTCGTTTATGTTTCTGGTGAATACCATTACATAACATTTTTTGGCAATCTACCCTTTTGCATTCTCTTGGCAAGTCGGTATCATTTCAGTTGATTTATTTTATCATTCAAATAGCCTACCATCCAAAAGGGATCTTGTTACGTTAATTGTTTGTTTAATTGCTGTATTCTCAATTTCGTCCTCGCTAGAAATCTCAGCTGACAGTAGCAAAAATTCACTTCTGTTGAATTTAGTTTTACTACATTTCTTGCTCTTTAAACTCCATGTATCTGCTGCATACGTAATTGTATTTCTAACTAATGCTCGTTAAGTATGAGCCTTGGTCACTCAGGTCGCGCTGGTTGCTAGCCGGATGGCTACTGCGTTTGACTTCTGCTCCTTCTCATCAAGATTTCTGACACCACCATTGTACACAACAATAGAAAACTATTGTGCTGGAAGAGCTGGAGCTCTCAGGATACTATAGGAAAACCACATGATTACTAAACTTAGTTTGAAATGATTGCAATATTGTAAACTTTGATTTATTATATATTTACAAAATGTACAAACAAAGTTACTTACAAGGTGTTTCGTTTTCTGCCGCCGACGCCATCACTCTACCGTCTCTTCTTTACCAAAAAGACCTGATTTACACCTTCCGTCAATCTCAACTCACTGCAGCATCTCCTCACCAACACTTTTTATGTTTCGTTATCCGTTTCCCGCCCGGGGTACCGACCACGCCATCCACCAGGTGAGATGGGCTTAAAAGCACTTTTGATTTCACGTACTTACAGATGTTGTCTTAATCAAACATATCTTACATTTAATTTGATTCAGTGCATTATAGTGATAAGTCGCTATAATGAGACTACGCTCAAGAGTTGGAACAATGCGTGATATAATCTTAACCAATTAAAATGCATGCTTTGTTCTACTGGACCAATGCGATTAGTCCAGCAATGATCTGTGGCGTAAGAATACTTTTATCGTAGCCAGTGATTTACCACACGCGCGACAAACTCTATAACGCTGGCTAAGCATCTATTTACTTCGCAAGCTGGGATTGCATTGCGCGTCTTAGCCATGTATTCCGCTGACACTGTTCCTGTTTCAAATTTAATACTCCACAGGAAATCATGCTACAGGGCGCTCTTTAGCCCTGGGGCATAACATTATTATTATTATTATTATTATTATTATTATTATTATTATTATTATTATTACAGCAGAATAGTACTAATTGGTATCGTTAAAGAATAAATAACCCAAAATTGAATTGCATATAAAATGCAAATTACTATTGGAATTAGAATCGAGAAAAAAATAGGTGTAATATCGAATACACAAATAGCCCACGAATACACTAAGTTTGTGGCCGTACTGAAGTTCTCAGCTGTCATTTCCTAGCTAGCTACCCGCCCATGCTGTAGTTGGTTTCAAAATTATCGCATTATGTACCTGAACGTCCGATGCTTTTGATATCCGATTCCAGGAACGAGGCAGACACCGCACTAATGACTACGCGTGATGGGATTTTTGGTGAATACGCGTCCCCTCCATATCGTTACAGTTTAATTAAGTTCAGTAATTAAGATAATGTCAACGGGATAGCGATTTTGTTATATATCTAGACTAGAACAGTCGTATCGACGTTTACCTTTGATATCAATGTGTTACGTAACGTCCTTTTGGCATCCTTAATTGAATTCGATTGTATCTCTCTATCTATTTTTTTGTGGATAAAATGATTACGCTCCACAAAGCTGTCCACTAGTAGTGTTCAGTATTGCACACTCGCATAAGGGCGTAGTGCAGTGAGGGAATGTCTTTTCCTCCCGCTTTTTTTTTTTTATTTTATTAAAATTACATTCAACCTATGCCTACATTTAATGCTATTCCATTCATTTTCGTATATATTATTATAATGTACCGAAGTACATATGATATTTCCATGCAGATATTCTGCGTCATCATACGATGAAAGAGTAGTGGAACGGAGAAAAATTCTCTCCGGCGCCGGGATTTGAACCCGGGTTTTCAGCTCTACGTGCTGACGCTTTATCCACTAAGCCACACCGGATTCCACCCCGGCGTCGGAAGAATCGCCTCACTTTTAAGTTCCAACTCTTGGGTTCCCTTTAGTGCCCTCTGCACTACGTCATAGATATCTATGAACATAGGACCGAAGTCCACACATGTGCTGAGGTGCACTCGTAATGAGTGACTGGTTGGCCGGGATCCGACGGAATAAGCGCCGTCTTTCATCGTATGATGACGCAGAATATCTGCATGGAAATATTATATGTACTTCGGTACATTATAATAATATATATGATATGCGTAAATCACTTCGTGATTTAAGACGGCGCTTATTCCGTCGGATCCCGGCCAACTAGTCACTCATTACGAGTGCACCTCAGCACATGGGTGGACTTCGGTCCTAGGTTCATAGATATCTATGACGTAGTGCAGAGGGCGGCCACTAGAGGGAACCCAAGAGTTGGAACTTAAAAGTGAGGCGATTCTTCCGACGCCGGGGTGGAATCCGGTGTGGCTTAGTGGATAAAGCGTCAGCACGTAGAGCTGAAAACCCGGGTTCAAATCCCGGCGCCGGAGAGAATTTTTCTCCGTACCACTACTCTTTCATCATTCATTTTCGATTATAATAACAGATTATACAACTAAAACATGCTGTAATTTTGTGAATGTCTTTTTGCGAGACATAATTGATGAGAAAATGTCACGTTTTAGCGTAATACGGGTTTCAACAAGTCTCCGTTAGATGCTGCATATCTCAAACCGTACGCGTGCTGTCATCTGTCGAGTATTAGTTAATCTACTCGCAAGTGAATAAGTATCAAGCTTTGTGCAACAAACAATTAGCATTTTCTTCCTATAGGCTAACCGGATATTGAATATTTTCAATGTCCCCCTTTAATTTGTTACTGCGTAATAATCGAAGACGGTTAGCGCGTCTGGCCGAGGAACTAGGTGGCCCGGGTTCGAATCCCGGTCGGGGCAAGTTACCTAGTTGAGGTTTTTTCCGGAGTTTTCCTTCAACCCAATATGATAAATGCTGGGTAACTATCGGTAATCCCGGTCGGGGCAAGTTACCTAGTTGAGGTTTTTTCCGGAGTTTTCCTTCAACCTAATATGAGTAAATAATAATAATAATAACAATAATAATAATAATAATAATAATAATAATAATACTTTATTGCCAGAACAAAGATACATACTGATATATAAGAACTCTCTAGCACCCCCAGAAAGAGTAAGTTACATACTCTTGCTCAGGGAAATTCCACATGAGTTAATGTTAAGACATTTTACTGAATAACAGAGTAAAAAGTAATAAAAAATAAGAAGAATAATCACATATCACAATAATTGAACTTTACATTTTCTCTATTAACAGCAATTTTTAATAGATTTATTTAAATAAGGAGCATTAGCAAATTGTATGTTTGGGAATTTATCTAGTATCATGTTATAAAGCATTGGACCGAAGTTGCTACTGCGATTATACGCTACAGTTTTAGTAAATTTAGGAACTGTCAAGCATATGTTGTCTGATTTTTTTGATTTTATATTTACGTTAATATAAATTAAATATGTTTCGGTTTTTATGTACGAAATTCAGTAATACATTGTTATAAATTTGATGGAAGCCAAATACTTGAAATTCTGAATGCAGCAGCTCTGAAGGACAATCAAGAGGTTTATTAAGATATATTTTTATTATTATTTTCTGTAGCAGACTTATTGGCATGAGAGAGGTACTATAAGCACTACCCCATCCTATAATGCCGTATTGTAATATAGCTTGTACTATTGCGAGATAAATCAGTCGTAAAGTATGGACAGTCAAGTAATTTTGT
This sequence comes from Periplaneta americana, assembly GCF_040183065.1. Lineage (NCBI taxonomy): Eukaryota > Metazoa > Arthropoda > Insecta > Blattodea > Blattidae > Periplaneta > Periplaneta americana. Next base: position 27,383,793 of record NC_091121.1, read on the forward strand.
AGGATGACAAAATAGTGCTGGGTAACTATCGGTGATGGGCCCCGAAGTCATTTCACCGGCATTATCATCTTCATTTCATTGAGATGCGAAATAACCTGAGATGTCGATACATCGTCGTAAAATAACCTACTAAAAACAGTCGAAAAAAGCCCTTAACAGTGCGTAATGAACATGAACCCCCATCTCATGCACTTTACAACCCCGTCCCATATTACAACCTTCTCGTCTATACTTTCTTACACTTACTTTATGTGTAACTCATTTATTATAAATTTATCAACTTATCACGCTTCAGTAGACTCTGAACGGTAACTGCCAATATCATTAGCCTATTCCCTTGTAAAAACAAAAAGTGAGACCTTAATTCTACTGCGAGATCGATGGTTGGAATCCCCTTTTTTTTTTATCAGTGTTGAAAATCTGAGGAAAAACTGAAATAAAATTGATAACACGGTCTGTGATGAGGGTATAACATCTGCCCCTATAGAAGATTGCCATGCATTTTTCAGCGTTAAAAATGACTTGAACGCTTGACCCGGATTAATTTCATGCCGGGTGATTCATATTTGAGATGCGGGCACAGTGGGTAGTGGCGGTAGGAACGTTTTATCTGGACTCGTAGAGTTCACGCAAGTGGTCCGGACCTACTAGCAGCTATCCGACAAACAGCATATTTCAAAAGCTGACGAACGGACTTGAGCGGTCAACCTGTCGGTTTGGCCTCCCGAGAATAGTAAGGATGCTGGAGATGCACGAGGAAGCAGTTTTATTATATTCGGACTTAAAAACCATTCCATTATTTATTCAGTGAATGTGGAAATCGTATGGTAATCAGAACCAACGACTCGTGGTTTCCGTACCCGTCTGAAATTCTATGCTCAAAATCTTTTATGCGTAATTCAATTATTGAGGCAAAGCCAAACACGTAGTTAGGTTACACCAACAGAACCTTCTCCCCATCGGCCGCGTATTCAATATTTCCTCCACACATACATAGTGCGTAGTTCTATTACATTATAAAATTAAAACAATATTAGCCATATAGGGTGTATTTACAGAAAGTTTCTGAATAGTGTAATTAAAATACAAATCCCCTCCGATAACTCTGTTCAATATCACGACTTTATAATTTCACGAAATATGCCTCTATTCCAACGTCGAGTGGCCTTATAGTTGTAGTGAAATAGTACATTATGCAACGAGCCTATAATGGTAGTAATTAAGATGCGAGTATGTTTGTTTATGAAACGAGCGCAAGCGAGTTTTATAATTTTCATACGAGCGTCTTAATTACCATTATAGGCAAGTTTCATACGACTTTTTATGCTTGACCATATTTCTAACTTGAAATTATTCATAAGTATTCATGTTATGGTTATCGAAGTGAGGAGCGGAACTGCTTGAATTGTGAGATGTGCGCAGACGCGAAAGTATTTGATTTTTTCCGAGGCACGAATGTCCTTGACCTTGATATAATCTAGAGAATAACATGAACATTAGGCTTGATATAACCTGGACATTGATTTAGAATTTAAAAACGAGATGTCAAATTGAATTTATTTGAATATTATTTACAATTGACGCTAATTATTATAGTAACAGAACATAACCTTCTGCGACAGTATTGGATTTCCAGCCTCCGTGACTTTTCGCTAATTGTCTTTCGATTGCATATCCAAGAATAATCGATACTTGCGGTTTTATAATGGTACAATGGTGATATCTCATTGGCTGGACAGCTGAATTATAATAAATAGGTGTACTTTAATGAGGTGCATTAAATGGCTACTATCAGGTGTATAATTACTACATTTCGGCATGGTCGAGCATAAAACATAGAATAAAGGCTTTTCACGGAGATCTTTCAACTCGTAACTGTTATTTATGCAACAAGTGGATAATCGTGATCATTATGGCACGAGTGTCATAATAAGATTATCCACGAGTTGGATACAATACTTTATGGCATCTTAGCATTATAAATTGTAGGAAATAAATTATGAAGTAGGGATCCATAGCTGACAGAGTCTTCATATGTTCGTACCGATTAGTTGCACCTGGCGTTGACACTGAATAAAGAGAAATGTATAACCTTGCAGGTTATGTATGTATGTATTTATTTACACTGCAAGTGGGCAAGCACCCGGTGGCAGTGGTATATACAATATTAACAATACACAGTTAAAATGATCAGCAATACACAATAAAATTTACAATACATAATACAATTTACAACACATATACAATTTTATACACAATACAATAAGAATACACAATACAATTTAACACAATAATAATAAAACATAAAATAAAACACCTAATTTTACAACACAACCTACATAATTATGTATAGGTCCTACATAAGTTTCAATAGTCTTTCACTTTACTCTCATCTCATTCCCTGTAGTGGCACTATGACGCATTTCACTGACACTTTAGCACATTTCACTGACACTCTGTAACACATTTCACTGACACTATAGAACACGTTTCATTGACGCTATAAATTATCACTGATCGGAACTGTTCACTGCACTGTAAAACCATAACTTCACTGACTCACCTCGCTTCACTGATACAACAGTTCAAATAAGTCAAATAATTGCATTCTTATGCATACTTATAAACAGAACTACATTTAAACTAAACATTTCTAGTCTAAGGCCCTCTTACACGCTATTTTTAAATAATTTACAATTCAAACCAAGGAAGTAAACTCGTCAGGCTAGATAAATACATGTCACCTTAAAAAATTAAATGTTGAATGTCACCTTAATTTTAATTTTCACTTTATACACAACTCTTTAAATTATTCTTGAATCTCCTTAAGGAAGGACAGCCCTCAAAGACCGCTGCAGGTAGGTCATTCCAATCATTTATAGTTCTATTTAAAAATGAGAATTTACCTACATCCGTTTTCTGTTTCCTACATTTGATTTTAAAATCATGATCGTTCCTACCATAGTACGTTGGCTTTTCTAACCGAGCCGTTATGTCTACCCATGCTTTCTGACCTAGATGTGCTCTATACAATGATGTTATTCTAGTTTTCCTACGTCTGTTTTCCAAAGTTTCCCATTTAAGTTCTTTTGTCGTATCGTTCCCATCTTCTCTTTTACCTTTAACAAATTTAGCTGCCCTATACTGGATTCTTTCTAAGGAATTTATCTGATATATTCTATAGGGATCCCAACACGTAGTTCCGTATTCCATTAACGGTCGCACTAATGTTAGATATGCTATTTCCCTCGATTTGGGGCTAGCCTTTCTCAAGATTCTCATAATAAAGTGAAGTGCCCTCCATGCTTTGCCTGTAACATTATCAACATGCTCTCCCCAAGAAAGTTTGGAGTTTAAATACACTCCTAGGTATTTACAACATTGTTCTTGCGGAATTACAACACCACTGAATTCGTAATTAAGACTAGTTTCCTCTCGGGTTTTACAAAATGTTATAGATTTACTTTTAGAACCATTTATTTTCATCCTATGCTTTAACGCCCAGTTGTAAATGTTATTCAAGTCTGTTTGAATAGCATCTACATCTGAATTATTTCTAATCTTTCTATAGATAATGCAGTCGTCTGCAAATAGCCTCACATTTGATGTAATATCCTGGCATAGGTCATTTACGTATATTATAAAGAGTAATGGACACAGAACGCTGCCCTGTGGCACCCCTGAACTTATATTTCCAATTTCCGATATTTCATGACCTACTCTAACTCTCTGGGTTCTACCTTTTAAGAATTCCTGGATCCATAGCACCACTCTTTTATCTATTCCTAGCCTACTTAACTTATCTATTAATATGTCATGTGGCACCAAATCAAATGCTTTCGAAAAGTCAATCACAACTGCATCGATTCTTCCACCTCTATCTACCTCTTCAGCTAGATCCTGAATGTTACAAATGTTTCTTTATTTTGTTAATGTAGTTTCTTTAAAGCACAGAATTGTTTTATGTGATGTTACAAAAGTGATACAAAATTGTTAAAGATTGAAAATAAATGATACGTTACCTTCTGTCCTGCATTTCATTTCTTGTTATGTAGCGCATACAAGCGGTAAGCAAGATAGCAAGCGTTCCGGTATTGCTTCATAGCGAATACGTCATTGTTTTTATTGGCACGCGTGCTATAATAAGGTGATTATGCACGATATCAAATGTAGTATTATATATATATATATATATATATATATATATATATATATATATATATATTCACTTTTGTTATTTTTCACTTTTTCTTCACATGAAATTTTTGAAAAAAAAATATATATATATTTTCCTAAGTAAGGAATCTTTCGATCTTTCAAAATTCAATAACACAATTAAAACTAAAATATCATTTATGTATATAATAATTATTACTGCATTATATTATTGCATAATAAGGATAACAGATACAACAGATACAGATCCAAAATAACAGTAACAATCAGCTTGAGTATTATTAATCAAAGGAAGGTAGACTGTTCTGATATTCTGACACAAGGACAAGAGAAAAGGATACTCTGACACAAGGAAATTATTACTGAAATGCTAAAGAAAAACCATTTTCAGCATAAATCTAGCAACTTCTCAGTGCGGATTTTATTGGATAAAACATAACTTTAAGACAGTAAGACAGTAAAAAATTTAGGGGTATATTTAGATTCAAATTTAAATTTTCAAAGTCAAGTGACCTACATATGTAAGAAAACTTTTTCCATAATTCATTCCCTCAAACACTTAACCAATGTTTTACCTCTCAGCCTTAAAAAGAACCTGATCCAAACTTTAGTGATGCCACACTTCGATTATTGCGATACTCTATTCACGAATCTAAATACTGATCTTGCCCATAGACTACAGCGTGTTCACAATATCTGCGTTCGTTTCGTTTGTAACATTAGAAAATTTGATCATGTAACGCCGTCACTTGAATTCTTGTCTTGGTGTCCACTTAAAGAAAGAAGATTCTTCAACTCTCTCTTATTACTATTTAAAATCATCCACACCCTCTTACCTAGCATCTCGTTTTGTATACCTTTCACTCCCTCGAACCCGGAACATGTACCTTCTCTCTATTCCTCTGCACAGAACATCCTTCTAGTCATCATCTTTCAGCATATCTATTCCACGCCTCTGGAATTCTCTCCCTGACCACGTCAGAGACTGTCGGACAATATCAAAATTCAAATTTAAATTAAAAAATCACATTCTAGTTCGTGGAATTGCTTGCTGAACACGTGTCAGGTTGCGCAACTTCACCTTAACCCATGACATATAGTAAATATTGTAGTCGACCTAGTTGGCGAGTTGGTATAGCGCTGGCCTTCTGTGCCCAAGGTTGCGGGTTCGATCCCGGGCTGGGTCGGTGGCATTTAAGTGTGCTTAAATGCGACAGGTTCAAGGCAGTAGATTTACTGGCATGTAAAAGAACTCCTGCGGGACAAAATTCCGGCACATCCGGCGACGCTGATATAACCTCTGCAGTTGCGAGCGTTGTTAAATAAAACATAACATTTATAGTAAATATTGTAACTATGCTGTTGTAAAATTGAAAATTAATATGTAATGTATTTATTATTATTATTATTATTATTATTATTATTATTATTATTATTATTATTATTATTATTATTATTATTATTGTCAGTTATCAATATCATTGCTATCTCTGTTTTTTTTCTTTTTGTTGTATTAGCTCGATGAGAGCTCTATAGTGTTCTTTTGACTCTGTTGACCCTCTATAGGTCTTTAACTTAATTTGTATCATTTTCATCAGTGTTTGTATTTCTTTTTTGTATTTATATGTGGTATCTGGTAGGATGGAAGAGAAGGCCTTATGGCCTTAATCCTGTCAGATTAAATAAATTATTATTATTATTAACTTTGTAGTTAAATTTTAAACATAGACAGTGTCGGGCAACCCCTTACGTCACCAGATAATGAATTCAAGAGACAGACAATGCTATAGTGTACGGTAGCTGTAGGATGTTAATAGTATTTTTATTTTTTTGTTTTCAAAGGTCGTTTAAATAAAAAAAAAATTACGTAACAACACTTATTATATCCCTTGGCGATTTTATTGGCTTCTTTATACATTTTATTACTCGTGGATTAAAATTAGACTCTCACTTCGTGAAAGCTGCATCTAATTGCGTCGCTCTGCTATAGAAAGACTCGATGACCCCGCAATTGTTATGACGAGGCGATCGATGGAGGAGAAACCCGTGGACTCCCGAAGCGCTTCTGTGGCTACCAATGTTGTCCTCTCAACCCCTAAGGGGGAGCCGCGGTGAAAAACATCGACGCCGGGCAAAAGGGCATGCCATGCATTTGTTCTCTGTCAGCCTGCTCCCTTGTTTTTGTGTTCTCACTCCCTCACACCATACACCCCAACACCCCCCAATACTTCCATTGTTGTATATGAGAGACGGAATAAACCTGTAAGGTCTTGGGATATGCTCGGGGGATATTGAAAGCATGCTGTAAATAACGTGCCTTGATATCTCTTACCTGCAAGTTTCATATTATGTAGATTTTTTTTTACGTTATTTGCAAATACATGGAGCGCCGTTATCGGGCGACATGGCCCGAATTCAAATACCGGCAACTTGAGTATAAATGTGATTGATAAACATGCTATATGTAATAAATAATATATGTTGTATGCTGAAGAAAATAAAGCAAAATTTTATTTTTGTAGATAATTTGAGATCAATGTTGAATGCATGTAACTACCAAGATGAATAGTGAGATTAATGGACAAAACCGTGAAGTGTTCCTGAAATACAGCAGATACGACTCAGGGAGACGCCACAGACCATCTCTGAAAAACAGCCAAGCGTCACTTGGGCAAAGTCTGAATGAAACTACGACAATCTTTATCTGAGACGAGTCCACACCTGTGGACTAACGGTTAGCGAGTCTGGCCGCGAAACCAGGTGTCCCGGGTTCGATTCCCGGTCGGGGCAAGTTATCTGGTTGAGGCTTTTTTCCGGAGTCTTCCCTCAACCCAATATGAGTAAATGCTGGGTAACTTACGGTGCTGGACCCCGTAGTCATTTCACCGGCGTTATCACGTTCATCTCATTCAGACGCTAAATAACCTAAGCTGTTGATAAAGCGTCGTAAAATAACCTAATAAAATAAAATAAAATAAAAATTATCTGAGACGATGGTATTTATTATAGCCTAGAGAGTAGTAATATTCTGACCTGATGTTTCAATCCGGTATCACCAAATCTTGTACATCTCTACCTGACACCTTGTTGTATGATGATCAGGTAGCGTATTTCTATTCCCAAATGTACAGCGGATCGAGTAGTTTCTTCTGGTACATCTATAACGTCACGTAGAATTGCAAGCAGGTACACATATGGTCATGAAATAACAATGATTTAATGTATTATAAATATGTTCGTGTAACGTCAAATGACATAGAAATAACATTCTCGTAAAAGATATGCATTTCATAACCTCAGAATGTTATGTTTTCCATCACTGCAATGGGATAGCATTTGATAAATTATTTGTAATTATATATTGTGTAAAATGTAAGTATTGCTAACTTGTATATTAATTTCTGTTATTATTATTTTGTCCCTGTAACGTCATGTGACATAGGAAGAACATTTTCTTAGCTTAAACAAATTTCTACTGGCAGTTATATTAAAAGACATGAATTTCATAATCTCAGAATATAGCCTATGTTTTTGTTCACCGTAACGGAGTTAATTTCGTTCAATGATTAATCGCATATAAGTTCTTATTATAATATATAGAGTGTTTACAGTTAATGTCTATCTTTTATAATTTATATTGTATATACTAGTTCAGTATTATTATCGATCTAATTATATTTTCTGTCATAATTATGTAGCATTAATATTTTCTACAGAGCTAGTTTCGCAGCGTTAGTTAGTTTATATGGTTAAAAAGTAGCTGGGCAGACCATTTCAATTTAGTAGCAATTTCACTTACAGTTGTCATACTCCATTGTAGGAGGACGAAATGGAAAATTTTATTATTTATTTATTATGGTTTATTTAACGACGCTCGCAACTGCAGAGGTTATATCAGGGTCGCCGGTGTGGCGGAATTTTGTCCCGCAGAAGTTATTTTACGTGCCAGTAAATCTACTGACATGAGTCTGTCACATTTAAACACACTTAAATGCCATCGACCTGGGCCGGGATCGAACCCGCAACCTCGAGCGTAGAAGGCCAGCGCTATACCGACTACGCTACCGAGGTCGACTGGAGAATTTTGGTGGAGTGATATTTCTAATGTTTAACGGGAAACGGAATAGGAAAATGCCTCTTCCCCCAATCTTCTCCTCCACAAGTTTCCTTTCACTGTCATCTTGGACACCGTACAATCTTTCAATACTATGTATCCAATGCCTACCCACTTCACTTGCGTAATTCGGATTCCCCATTTTGCGGACAGATGGAGGACTGTGATCCATTTTCACGTTGCACACAATTTTGGTGGGCCACGCTATGCATGCTGTGTACCTGTGGAAAGTTATGTCATGTACTAGGATGAGTGCTCGTGTAAATGCAGTGTATGGATAGGTGAGAATGATGGTGGTGAGGAAGGGAGAAGGGAAAACCTGGTGTCGGCACGTACCACACTCCTGTCGAATAGCACCAAGGGGATCGCCAGGCAAAACGTCCCCGTCCAACAGACGAATCACTGTCAACAGTGGCATATACCTTCTCTTCAAATGAACTGCTGAGAGATTTGGGATTTAACCCAGGCATATTGATGCACTGTATAGTGATTAGAAGTTGTACACCGCCACCTCGTCTAGTCCCGAGTAAATTGAAATATTTTAAACTTTGCATTACATAGCAGGAAGGCAGAGGAGAGAAAATAATTTAATTTTTTTATTTTTATTTTTATTTATTTTTTATTTTTTAATTTTATTGAGTTAGTTTACGACGCTGTATCAACATGTAGGTTATTTAGCGTCTGAATGAAATGAAGGTGATAATGCCGGTGAAATGAGTCCGGGGTCCAGCACCGAAAGTTACCGAAAGTTTGCTCCTATTGGGTTGAGGAAAAACCCTGGAAAAAACCTCAACCAGGTAACTTACCCCGACCGGGATTCGAACCTGGGCCACCTGGTTTTGCGGCCAGACGCGCTGACCGTTACTTCACAGATGTGGACAATAATTTCATAAGACTGAATATTTCCTTACAACGGTCTTCGTTATAACAACATTTTAATGTCTCGCCTAAATCATATTATAAGGCAATGTGTGTTATTAATGTTAAAAGTCAAAGTTACTTTTTGTTGGATAGTTTTTCTTCCTTTATCCGATTACCTGTTCTGAAAGTTTCAATATGAACCGTGTTCAACGAAAGTGATAAATGAAACATTTATGACAGCAGGTGTAGTATAAAAAACAAACATTAAACGGCTTTGCCATGAAAATTCATTTTTAGTCTTTCATCTGAATTTTAAGGCGCAAGATATGTTATTCAAATACCTACTCTTCGTATATATATTTTTTTATCCGACGCATATTTCAAGCTATCATTTCATTCACTAAAACAAAAATATAAAAGAAATCAATTAGTATTGATAACAGACGAAATTTTAAATAAAAAACAGAGTTTCGCATAAAGGCTCCTCTCCCCCACACCCATTTGTAAATTGAAGGCGCGCAATGCAGGATATTTATGGTTCATATCGGTGTTGCCATGGCGATAACGTGGTATCGTACGTCGCTAAACTGGCTATGACATTGCATGTTGAAAACCTGCTGGACGATACGTGCGTTATTTATTAACCAGTTTTATTCACAGACGCTACTGGCTCGATCGCGTAACGGTATTCGGTAGCGCTCATACTGCTTTTTAAACTTTTTCCTGTTTCCTCAATGCTACATCTGATTTTAAATAAAGGTATAACAAAAACATTCACTTTTCGCGCTGGACAAAAGTTATATTATACACGGGAAAATGCCGTATTCCTTATTCATATTGCTGGTAATAATATTACTCCTGCTATTACAACGAGTTAAGGAAACTCGGACCTTGAAAAACAATGAACATTTTTATTATTTTTTTACTGCATTACATTTCTTTTTTTAATTCCTCTTTTCAACTGCATACAAAATATACACACCATTCGCTTCCAAAGAGCTTAAAAAAATAAATAAATAACAGTCCACAATATGCAAGAGGGATGCACTAATCATTTTTAGAAGGTAATTTTTCGTAAAATTATTTAATATTCTCTACAAAATGCCGCTTTTTTCAGTTTTCTCCAATAAGAATTATTTCTTCAAACTTTTAGGGAATATTCCTTTCTGCATGGTTTAACGCAGGTATTTTATGAAATAATTTAAATCTACAAAGTAATTAACACTAAAATGTAGCAGAAAAATACTAGTCAAATGCACTATATGAAAAAAATCATAACTTTTAGATTAAATTATATCTTTACCAAAAAGAAAAATACCTTCTAAATTAGCACTAGACGAGACAGGAGTTAGTTTTGAAACCAGCATTACTATACTTCCAATTCTGAGGAAAGATGCATTAAAACCATTAATATAACATTGGGAAGACTTGCCACCGCAGCCAATTATATCGTTTCAAACAGTGGACCGGGTACTATATAACCATCGCCAGCGTTTCTGGCGCGTGTCCTTTAGTAAAATCCAGTCAGTGATCATTTATTGCCAGTGCAGCTGAGAACAGTACCACTCAAATACACGTCATGTCAGCAATCTACCAATCATAGTGTCAGTCTTATTGCCCACTGACTGCGCCGAAGTGTAAGGTACTCGCGCTTTGTCTTTCTAGGGTGTGTTCTTGTGTACTTTGCCCAGTCAGTGGCATCTGTTGCCACTTCAGCTGAGAGTGGTACCACCTTCTAAACAGAAGTCACGTCAGAAATCTGCAACCATAGTTATCAACTTTCTCGCCCACTTACTGCGGCAAAGATAAGATACTCGCTCTCAACGTTCCCATTGCTTTCACACCTCACAAACGGTGGCTTTGATTATACAATACCTGAAGGGACAAGGCAACCATCAGGTCCCAATGGGGCCCGTGAAGATACTTCTCTGACAAAGTAGTTATCTGTCCATAAAATCTTCGGCTCATTTCACTAGTGAACAACTGTTATTTTTTCAGTCCTTCCAAATTGTACAGATTATTTTTATATTATTTCTCTTTTAGAATTTTAGACACATAATAGTTACAGTAGATTAGGTTGAAGTATCGAGAGGTCCAATCGTTATTACTGATATTAATTCTGTTCTCTAGTACTTTGTGAAATTCGTCCATTTTACTGTACAGTCGCCTATATGTGTTTTCGCAGAATCCTGTTGGAAGAAGGCAAGAACACGTCCTCTCTACAACAGAGTAAAAGTTTCAGTAGAATTGTTCGTACTTCTTATGTGAATGTATTTTCGGTCGCTCCATTTAATTGCATAAATTTCCTACTTTCAAATGTTTAATTAACTTTCAACCAGAACTACTTATATTACTACCATTATCTCTATAACTATCACAGAGACATTATTATGACGTGATGCGAGAAAACAGCGGGTGACTCGTTACCCTCTGCTAGCGTGGTTTCTGGCGAGTACGTAACTATTTCTTCGGCATTTCTACAATACATAACAGTACCAAAAATGAATGTTCAAAAATTTGGACTTACCATGCTCCTATCTTTCACCAATCTCATCTAATTTTTCTTCTGTAAGAACATTACGTTTTCTGTTTGATTTTCAATTGTTCGCTGAGCCTGTTTCTTTAAATTTTTTAACGAGTCTTCTAATTGTTTCGGAAGAAGGCACAGGTCTGTTTGGAAACTATATTCTAAATTTATGTCTTGTTTTCGCATACGACCTTCTGTCTTTTATGTACGTATTGTACATATTCACACGTTCACGCAATGAGAATTTGTTGGTAGGCATTACCTATATACATAGTAATCACTAAACTTCATACACTAACTTTGTACACTTGAAGAACCAAGACTTTTGTAACACGACTTGTGACTACAGCGAATGCCATATGGCGACTGAAGCTCTAGTACGCCGCAATTCTAACAGCTCGCTCATCGCAGATCGCGCAGGAAGCTGGCAGGCAGTAACCCGCCGCTTTCTCGCATCACGTCATAATGTCTCTCTGTACTACTACTACTTCTACTACTACTACTGCTGCTGCTGCTACTGCTACTACTCATAGAACGTACTCTACATTCGGCCAGCCATCTCAGTTCAAAACACATTAAGAAAAGATTTAGCCACCGGCGTAGCTCAGAATGCAGGAGCGTTTACTTTCTGATCCGAAGCTGCGTTTGGTCGTGGGTGCGATTACCTCTTTGTTTGATTACATGGTAGGTTTTTCTGAAGTTTTTCCCGATCGTAAGTTGAATGTTAGGTAATCTATGGCGAATCCTTTGCCTCATCTTGCCAAGTACCAACTCACTATCACAAATTCCATCGACTCTAAATAACTTTATAGTTGATACACGTCGTTAAATAGCCAACTAAAAAATAAGTTGAAATTTACATTGTGAGATAATACATTTTTACTTTCCTGTTGGAAATGCTGTGCTCATCAGCTGCAGTCCTAGCTAAAAATGCTACCACTTGAGTCTTTGTTTGTTCGTGTAAAATTGTCCTTGCCAGACGAATTCGTAATGAGCGCAATGCTTAATTGACGATTAGAGTGAATGCTTGGTGTAGTCAGGACAGAGTTCGCAAATAAAATTCTTAGGTCAGCAATTATTTGTTCTAATAATAATTAATTCCTTGAATAGCATTTGACCTTTGGTCTATCGATCAAATTATACAAGCTTTAATAGGTCATTTAACAATCCTCGCTTTTTGAGTGTAATTCTAAAGCTACCAGCTAGTAATTAATTTTCCGTCTGTCGGTTGAATGTTCAGACTGCGACAATTCAACTAATAGAAGTGGATAAAATGGCAGATTTCGATGGTTCTTTCCTCTCCGTTAACTGTTAAACAGTATTGCATTTTTTTGTGTGCCAAGATTGAAATCTGGTTCATGAAAGTGATTTTGTCGCTATTATTAAAAGCACACTCAAGTCTACATAATTTGTAGTACGTAGTATTTTTATACAACAATATAGTGCATGAAATCGTTTAAAAGATAATTATATTTTAATATACATCTTGATTACACAACTTTTAACACTGTATCACTTCGGAATATGTATGATAAGACTTTCTTGTGTTAAATTATAACGTACCTTGTTTACATGTTTCGAACTATGTATGGGTCATGCTCAGAACTGGTCGTTGTTAGTCTTGGCGCCTCTTGTTCTGTATCCTGTGAGGGTGCATTCGTGTGGTATAATGTAGAGTCAAAGAGTGTGTGTGTTTTGAAATTGAGTTGTGTGTTGAGAATTTCGTTGGGGTGTGTTTTCGTGTGTCTGTATATTTCATATTGTTCTAGTGTGTTTAGTTTCTGGCTTTTTGGTTGGATGTGTAATATTTCCATGTCTGTGTTGATATTTCTGTGGGTATGGTTAGCATTTGTGATGTGTTCTACATATGTTGAGGTGTTTTGTAATTTTGTTATGGCTGTGTTGTGTTCTTTGTAACGTGTTTGAAATGATCTGCCTGCCTATCCTATGTAAAAGTAGTTGCAGGTGTTACATTTGAGTTTGTATACGCCTGTGTGTATATTTTAATATAGGTATAATATATTTTAACTGTAAAGTGTAAATAAAATAAAACTCTAGGCTATTTCTTTTCGTACAGTTTAATTACGTTGAAATACTGAATATGTTCAGGTTCAAAATGGAATACGCAAGGTTATTCAAAAGTAAGTCATATTTCGACGTCGCCATAACCTTTTTAAGAATTAAGATATACACAAAACAAGAAGACACTTACACTCATAGGGTTATGGGGTTTACTGGATTCAGTTTAAATGTTGAATACGTTCGCCATTTTGTTCTTCAATAAGCAACAATCTTTCTTGTATGTTGTTAACAACATTTTTACTAATAGAGCTGGTGGAATATTTTTAGTAGGTTATTTTACGACGCTTTATTAACATCTTAGGTTATTTAGCGTCTGAATGAGATGAAGGTGATATTGCCGGTGAAATGAGTCCGGGGTCCAGCACCGAAAGCATTTGCTCATATTGGGTTGAGGGAAAACCCCGGAAAAAACCTCAACCAGGTAACTTGCCCCGATCGGGAATCGAACCCTGGCCATCTGATTTCGCGGCTAGACGCGCTAACCGTTACTCCACAGGTGTGGACCAGGTGGAATATCTTCAATTTGTTATGAAATTACATATTTTAGTTAGTTGGTATTCGTAGGATTACTTTAAAAAACTCGGTCTTTTAAATAACCCCACAGCAAAAAATCTGCCGGATTGATATCAGGGGAACGCGTTGGCCAGGTGTTACGTAAATAATGTTCTGTTCTGAATTTTCGCATGCCGTTTGTTAAACTACTTTTATATAGATGGATAAATGGATAAGTAAGTAAATAAATAAATAAATAAGTAAATAAGTAAATAAATACATAAATAAATAAATAAGTAAATAAATAAGTAAATAAAAGAATAAATAAGTAAATAAATGAATAAATAAGTAAATAAATGTATAAATAAGTAAATAAATGCGTAAAAAAGTAAATAAATAAATAAATAAATAATAATTAAATAAATGAATAAATAAATAAGTAAATAAATAATTAAATAAATAAATAAGTAAATAAATAATTAAATGAATAAGTAAATAAATGAATAAGTAACTAAATGAATAAGTAAATAAATAAGCAAATAAATAAATAAGTAAATAAATAAATCTGTTTCCGGGAGGGAAAATGTCTTAAGTTAATTTTTTGTGAAAATGAGATTTTTTATATATTCTGAAAGTGGAAACAATTCTCTACAACCTGTTAAAACGGTTAAAGTAAAATAAGACTCCTGACTGGATTTATAGAGCGTTACCAAATATCCTGAGTACTTTTTGAATGGAGTACACACAGAATAAAGGACTTAAGAATATTTAACACTTTATTCCATACAAACATCACATGTTTACTTTCCATGCTTCCCTATTAAAAGGTCTAACTTGTATTTTAGCTATTTTATCACATACTGATGCCCTTTCCTGTTAAAACTATAAGCACCAGGTAAACAGTCCTATATTGTTTAAAACCTATTTTGCATTCCTAATAATTTACATTTCTCATGTATTTTGAAAAAGGTCTTATGTTTAAACAGTCCCTTCTTCTCAGTGTGGATTGTAGTCTTAAAAGGGCTTAAGTGCGGCTATTTTTGAAAATAATCAAGAAAATTTTTTAACGAGCTACATTACCTATTTTAGAAGAAATATAAACAAATAATATCCAGAAAAAACCTCTTAATTAAAAAAAAACTCTATAATTGACACCAATTTCAATCTTTCTATTTCTCTCCTGATAAGTATAAAATTTTTACTTAAGACCTTTTTCCTCCCAGCCACAGAAATAAAGAAA
This sequence comes from Periplaneta americana, assembly GCF_040183065.1. Taxonomy (NCBI): domain Eukaryota; kingdom Metazoa; phylum Arthropoda; class Insecta; order Blattodea; family Blattidae; genus Periplaneta; species Periplaneta americana. Next base: position 27,399,285 of record NC_091121.1, read on the forward strand.
TAAGTAAATAAATAAATAAGTAAATAAGAAATAAATAAATAAGCAAATAAATAAGTAAATGAATAAATAAATAAATAAATAAGTAAATAAATAAATAAGTAAATAAATATATAAATATATAAATAAATAAGTAAAATAAATAAATAAGTAAAATAAATAAATAAGTAAAGAAATAACTTAATAAGTAAATAAACAAACAAGCAAGTAAACAAGGAAATATGCTAAATGAAACTTATTTTATTGAAATTTACATTCTAACAAAGATGTATTGTCTTGTACATTCAACTAACACATCAATACCAATAAATTGGAGATAAGGTTCGTGATTTCTAAAACTAAACGACTATTTAATATAGGCCTACTGCAGATTCATAGCGGTTACTCCTGGAGAGTGAATTCACTGGACTAGGAGATACAGCTTCCTTCCATTTCGAAGCAGATATGGACCAAAGGAGAGGAAATATCTTGAGGCTCACTGTTTACTACGTCAGGATTGGAAATGGGGGAGAGCCGAAGATAAATTCCGATATATCCCTATCGAGTTCGTGGGCACGCGGAGCGGGGGTTTGTAATAATATCGAACTGTTTTGGATTCCTGTAAGTGACCTTCCCCCCCTCCGGGTATGATAGCTATGGTTACATTGCATGGTTATCATATGCAGAGTACCCACAGGTTTATGGCTCTATACGTTAATGAAGGGCCGGGAGAGGGAAGGCGAAACAAGATGGCTTGATGGAATATAGCTTCGGCTTTATTGCTAGATCTACTAATGTGATTTGAGAGAGCGTGTTTTAGGTCTCTGCATATTTCGAATTACCCATGAACCCTCTGCTGTACTCTTCATTTTTTTATAGATCCTGATAAAACACTTGTGGTGTAAATATTGCTGCAAAATGTCGTTAACCAATCTCTGTACACAAATCTAAAATCTTCCAAAGCAGCATGAAAATGAGAAACTGGATCCAGAAATTATTATCAGTACTTGGTTAACGAACAGTCTATAATCAATACAAGCGGAATGTCTGCTTTAGTAATTGCAATCTGATTCTGAACGTATTTAGTTTATATCGAAGGCAACAGTTCCTCATGTCTTGGGCTATTCAAAATGTACGTTAGTCTCATGGGTACTGAACTAAAAATATTCTCCATATTATCTCTGTTGCATATGTGATGGTCCTGGATAGATAAGCCTATTATAACTGTATTCAGTTGAACACATTCGTCTTCAAGTGTAACAACGATATCTACATGGATAGGCCTATACGTTCCTGGAACTGTGGAGATATAGAAGCTTATATGCTTCATAAATCATACAGATATACTCAAAATACATGTTTAGCCGACACACTTAATTATGTGTTATATAATTTATTTCAAGAAATAGTCTGCCCAGGCATCCTGGGTTGCCAAAAACACAGAATAACACACATATAAGAATAGTAATGATTACAGTAAGATAGATGAGCCAAATTTAAATGTGAACTAGGAGCTTAAGTTTAAGAAATAATAAATTTGTACATATATTTGTAACAATTACACACTAACGAATAGAAAAAGGGGGGGGGTATTATGATATTCCGTATAAATGATTTTTCAGAATTGCCACAGACCCTTTAATGGTTGAAGTAATTATTTTTGGAATGATGTCATGGATTCCAAATGTTTTGATAGTGTTTACAGTTGATCGTGGGATGGTGCCCCTCGCTCCGATCATTAAACCATGTACTTCCCAGGTGCCTTCCATCTGATATTTTTCTCGAAAATACGGAATAGTAGGCTCATAAATTTGTTGTTTTTCTTTGTTGACCTCGGATGGTTGGGTCTGGCTCATCTCAAATCTAACAGTTCGGTCCAGTATAAAGCCTTTACTATTAGTCTTGTCTAGAGCCACGATGTCCGCTCTTCTAATTCCGCCGCCTTCAGACGCAACGCAGTGCACCTCTTCGTGGACCTCGAAGGATTTGTTTCTAAGGGCTTGTGCTATTAGTTTTCGGATGTTATGATGGCGTGAATTTCTCAGGAGTTCTCCATGCTGACAGGATCCTAGGACGTGTGCTAAGGTTTCAATCAAGATGAGTATAAAAGTACGAATATTTCTTGCAGCTTTCCTACTTTTAATTTTATCAAGAAACGTATTAACTTGGGTTAGAAGTATTTAATTCATGGCGTCCTTACTCTCTAGGGTGATAAATTGAAATCCTGAAGCGTTCTCCTTATTTCGTAGACCTACGCATATTTTGGGGTCAGAAATTGAAAGATTTTTTTTTGCAAAATAATAATTTATGTATGGTTGAAAAACATGATTTTTTTCGTATTGAGACCTGAAGAATAAAAAAAGGGAAAATAAGCCAATGGTACCGTTAAAAGAATGTAGTTTTGGAAATGTACTCAAAATAGGCGTATTATATTTTCATCGTCTATAAATTTTGGGCATTTTGTCTTCATAAGAGTAAATATAGGAAAGCTTCAATCAGTGTTTCATACTTTATACTTAAATTGTATACTTACAAGGAAGACATACCAAGTGATAATTTATTTTCAAAACGATTTTTCCCCCCATACGTTCCATTTGCAATAAGAAATCTCGCCATAAATTTCTAAATCCGGAGAAGGCCTAGATTTCGAGATATTTTTCGAAATAATCGCTTGACACTAATATAGGCTATGTACTCACATCTACATTGTCATCGTGAAGAAGAAAATCTTTAAGGACTTAAATGTTTATGCATTGCCTTCAAAATTAGGGAACTTCATGAAAACTCTCTTCTTCAAGTGGAATTCAAGAAGTATACTTTCCATTTGTTAGTGACCATAACATTCCTTTGATAGACTCGTGGAGCAGTTACCGAGAATAACTCCAGAAGGTAAAACAGTGGGAATATTAAGAATTCCAAAGCACACAACTCCGATTGTTCAGCCTCTTGACGTGTATGGGCATATGTCTTGGAAAAATTTAATTCGGAAGTTCTCTGATAGTGTTTTGTTACTTGGCACGAATATTATATTGCATCAGAAAGATAACGTGATAACACATTAGTAATATGCGTTACAAGAGCGGTATGTTGAAGTTTTCATGTTCGAGGAAAAGTTTGAAAAAGCGAAACGTAGTTGAGCTTTTTTAATTTCCGAGAATTGAAAGAAAACATACCGCTCGTGTATCGTACATTATTTTGTGCGAAGATCGATTATTACATACCTGAAAGAGGAATTTCTAATTAGTTGCAATGAAATCCCTATCTTGGTTTCTGTTCAATGACGGCAAATTTGCAAAACAAACATATCTATCTTCAACATTGTTGCTTTAAAATGTTTTCTGTGTTTACTATACTCCAGCAGGCCGTGATATACGTCTGTCTTTTTTTTTCCCCCCAGTCTATGATGAGTCTGGAATCTTGTTGATTTTTTCACGGCTTCCTTAATGTTACTTGCATCACGAATGCAGTAACTTTAGTGGAGTTGTAGAGTATACTTAATTTTTTCAAATATTTAAAAACAATAATTAACAGTGCAATTTAGGTGAAATTGCAGTGGTAAGTTTCCAATTTATAATTATTACTATATTGAACGTCTCTAAAAATAATATGTTAAAAGCCTAAAGCAGTAAAATCAATATGTCACTTAAGCGGTAAGAAGAGGGAAATTGTTATGTGTGTTAGGTTGGGAATACTGAATGTGGAATTTTAGACTTTCCGCGGATTGGTTTTGTGCGGAAACCAAATAAATACGCACGATCTCGCACAAAATCAGTTTTCATCTCCTGGATATGTAAATACAATGTGTAGAGATCTGTGTTGGTACCTTTCTCCATTCTCTGTAACTTCATCCCTCTTAACCCCAAATATTTTCCTAAGCACCTTATTTTCAAACACTCTTAACCTCTGTTCCTCTCTCAAAGTGAGAGTCTAAGTTTTACACCATACGGAACAACCGGTAATACAACTGTTATATAAATTCTAACTTTAATCTTTTTTGAGAGCAGACTGGAAGACAAAAGCTTCTCAACCGAATAATAACAGGCATTTCCCATATTTGTTCTGCGTTTAATATCCTCCCAAGTATCATTTATATCCAAGATATTTTAATTTTTTCACTTCTTCAATAATAATAATAATAATAATAATAATAATAATGATAGTAGTAATAATATGATGATAATGATGGAGATGATGTATACAACACCAATACATTGACTTCCCAATTGATAGTTTCAATAACACTAGTATATTCACAGAGTGGATCGGATATTCCGTTCTCCGTACAGTATGTATTTGTAGATTCGAGTTACGTCCGTTCCAGAAACGGCAATGAAGTAGTGTATTAATATCGTCGTAATATATTCCATCCAGTCACGCAGTTCAAAGAACCGTTAAATCTTGTATAAATTTATCCTCGTATCGTGTGGTAATTGAGAACGGAAGGTACAAATATCCTGAGTCTTAACTTCGTTTTTTTAGAAGTTACTACTACAACTCAAAGAGAGAGACGTAGTAACCAAAATTTCAATTGTGTCACGAGAAACTAAAGTAATTATTGTGTCTCGAATGACGCAGTTATGAAAGAATATTACGTAATGGCTGAATTTTTCTACTAATATGGAAGAAAATTTGTAATTATAGACTGCCCTAAAAATATATGTGCAAGTGTGTGTAATGTTCTGGTTTTACAAAGTTAATATCTTTCTAGCGTCCAAATGGGCTTATTTAATAACAATATTCTTCTTCTAAGGACTAAGGTGTAACACTAGGTCCATATCCATCTTCTCTAGTTCAAGACATAACCTATAATGTGGTGGCGAGAGCAATTCAATTTTGTGTTATCACCGAAAACGTTATGGTAATGCAAAACTTTATCATGGATAAAGCGTATTTACAGGCCTATATAGACATACTGTCTTTTTGCGTCAGTAGGAATATAAAGTTTTCCAATACTGTTCCTCTCTCTGTACCTATGTACTTGAACATCTTTCATTTTTAAACTTGGCCAAAAGAATCTTTGAGAAAACCGTTTTATTTTAATTTCTATGTATTCATTCATATTGTTCTACCCAAGGGCAAGTCTTTCACTGCAAACCCAGCATTCTCCATTCTTTCTTATTCTCTGCCTTTCCCTTTGTCACCGCATACGATCCATGTATTTTAATGTAGTTTATCGTCTCGTATATTCTTCTGTCCCGAATTCTTCTCCCGTACACCATTCCTTCCAGTGCATCCTCCAGAAGGCAGTTTCTTCTCAACCAGTGACCCAGTCAATTCCTTTTCCTCTTCCTAATCAGTTTTAGTGTCATTCTTTCTTCACCCACTCTTTTCAACACTGCTTCGTTTCTTATTCCGTCTGTCCATTTCACACGCTCTATCCTTATCCATTTCCGCATTTAAAATGCTTCTATTCGCTTCTCTTCGCTTCGTCGTAATGTCAATGTTTCTGCCCCATACAATGCCACAATCCATACATAGCACTTCACTAATCTCTTCCTTAGTTCTTTTTCCAGAAGTCCGAAGAAAATGCTCTTTTTTCTATTAAAAGCTTCCTTGCTCATTGCTGTCCTCCTTTTGACTTTCTGGCAGCAGCTAATGTTAGGTTACTGCTTATAATATACCCCAGATATTTGAAGCTGTCCACTTGCTCTACTGCCTCATTTAGAATTCGCAAGTTTATCTTCTGTATTTGTCTTCCTATGATCATGTACTTCGACTTATTTACATTTATTTTCATCCTATACTGCTCAAAGCTGTCATTTAGCTTCAGTAGCATATCGTTTAGTATCATTTCCACTTCTGCTAACAACGCCATACCATCAACAAATCTTATACATTTTTTATTCTTCTTTCTCCTACTATTACTCTTCCCATGTTCTGAAAACAGTTCTTCACTAAATCCTCCAAGTCGATGTGGAACAGGGTAGGTGATAAAGGGCGTCGTTGACGTACTCCTCTCCCAATTTCATTTCCTTCTGACATTTCTTCTCCTATCCTGACTTTGACTCGTTTCATGTAAAGATTACTGACCAGCCTTCTCTCTTTACAATCGACATCTATTGCCTTCAAAATCCCCATCAGTTTATTCCAATCCATTGTGTCAAAAGCCTTTTCTATGTCCCTTTTCGTTCACTAAATGTAATTACCCTACTAACACCATTACTGCTATAATTATGACTATCACTACTGAAACTACATATTAATTATTGTAAAAGGGGTCGAATAAAGTTACTTGGAACCTTAATTTTGAGCACTTGATAGTCCACACCTGTGGAGTAACGGTCAGCGCGTCTGGCCACGAAACCAGGTGGCCTGGGTTCGATTCCCGGTTGGGGCAAGCTACCTGGTTGAGGTTTTTTCCGGGGTTTTCCCTCAACGCTATATGAGCAAATGCTGGGTAACTTTCGGTGCTGGATTCCGGACTCATTTCACCGGCATTATCACCATCATCTCATTCAGACGCTAAATAACCGAAGATGTTGATAAAGCGTCGTAAAATAACCTACTAAAAACAAAAGCACTTGATATAAATATATTGTGACGAATATTCCCGGTATGATTTCGTTGGGACAAATAGTCGTATAAATTCCAGACATCACCATCATAATTACCATTACCATATCCATGATCATTATCACCACCACCAATATCATCATACAGTATTTACCACCACCATATTTATCATCCACACTTCCACACCCTCTTACCTCGTTTTGTTTACCTTTCACTACCTCGAACCCGGAACATGTACCTTCTCTCTACTCCTCTGCACAGAACATCCTTCTACTCATCATCTTTCAGCATATCTATTCCACGCCTCTGGAATTCTCTCCCTGACCATGTCAGAGACTGTCGGACAATATCAAAATTCAAATTTAAATTAAAAAATCACATTCTAGTTCATGGAATTGCTTGTTGAACACCTGTCAGGTTGCGCAACTTCGCACACTCAACTATATTTTGGAACTTTTTTCCTATTTGACCAATCTTTTTTCAAATTTGGAGAAAAAGTTTAATATACACATGGAAAGTAACATGCAAAATCTCAGCTCATTAGATCCAATACTTTTAAAAATAAAAAATATTTAAATTTTTAATCAATCATTAATTGAAATACCACTTTTAATTATAATTTTTTATTTTTTGGCTTTATGCATTTGACTGTGACTTCTCAATGAATAGGGGAAGAATTCTGCATATTGATTTAGTTCTGTCACGTAAATTAGTGTAGAAATTTAATTTTTCATTTATATGACATTTTTTCCCCAATTTTTAAGTTGAGTGTCCCCTTAACCCATGACATATAGTAAATATTGTAACAATGCTGTTGTAAAATTGACAGTTAATATGTAATGTATTTATTATTATTATTATCAGGGAACGGATTTATATGGACTAAAAATATATGAAATATGTAAATATATATGTAGTTATTTTTACCAAAATATGGAATTAAATATGGACTTAAAATTATAAAAAAATGACTATGTACGTTAAATATTGGTACATTTTAATCAAACTAAACAAAAAATATAATGGACGTACCTTATCTTCCAATGTAGTTTCAACAAAACACAATTTTTATTGTCTGTTACCATAACAATAGGTTACAAACATTTCTTTCAAGTGCTGAAAAGTGAATCTTCTTCTATTGTCTCTGAGGATAGATTTATACTGACTAAAAGAGCGTTCGACGTCACAAGAAGTAACTGGTACATAATTCAATTTCACAATGTCTGCTGGGGATAAGTCCAAGTTAATCTTCACTGTTGATTCACCACTCATCACAGCAACAACCTTTTGTAGTTCTTCATATCCAGGGTTTTTTGAAAGTACAGTGTCCACCTTAGCTCTTACTGCATCTGCAACTTTACCTCTACCACGATTCAGTTGTTCCACAGTACTATTTATAATTTCAAAACTTTCAGATAGTGAAAGGTGCCTATTTTGGAGACTTTTGAGCGTTTTTATGATGCATGAAAATGTATGCTGAATGTGAGCTAAGTCATTCTTCACACTTATGTCACAGGTAACTGTTTTCGCAGTATCAATTGAGACTGCATCTTCAGAGTCCAATGCAAGGAGAACATTGTTAATAGAGTCTATATGTTCGGCATAATATTCAACTGCTTCTAGCCATGTACCCCATCTAGTTAAAATTGGCTTTGGTGGCAATGGAATTTCAGGGTACATTTCTTTCAACACGTTAACTCTACTGGGAGCTTTGAGAAATACTTTTTTCACTGATGAAATCAACAAATCTACTTTAGGGAAATTGTCTCTGACCACTTCTGCCACACGATGAAATGCATGCGCCACACAAGTAAAATGAGTCAATTTAGGATATACAACAGATAATGCTTGTCCAGCTTTGACCATATAAGGGGCAGCATCGCTAATAAAGAATAACACATTATCGTACATAATACCCTTTGGCCACAGGATACCCATAGCTTCGTTGAACAGTTTAACTATAGTTTTGTTATTGCACTTTTCTAGAACATCACAATGTAAAAGAATTCGTTCAGAATATTGTTCACTTAACAAACCGATAACTACATTACCAACAAGTCTACCTTCTTTGTCGGGAGTCTCATCAATGGAAACCCAAATTGAACTATCTTTAATTTCATCTCTTATCTTCTGTATTGTCTCATCGTAGATGGATGGAGCATACGTCTTCCTAAGTGTTGACTCATCCGGGATTGTATGTTGAGTATATTTTTCAAGGAATTCCCTGAAGACCTTATTCTTTAGTTTGTAGAGAGGAATATCAGCAGAGATGAGAGAACGGCACAGGTCGATGTTAAACTCAGATCTTACATTCGATGTTGTTGGTTGTGTTAAAAACAATTGTCTCTGCTTGGAATTTAGTTGTTTGTTGGCCTGATGTTTACTAGTTGTAATGTGTTGTTGCACCAGGAACTTTTGTGTAGATGATACTGCACACTGACACAAATTACAAAATAATATTTTATTGTCAGTTGATAAACCATCTTCTTTAAATTCTGAAATGTAACTTGTTAGTTTTGATTTTAAATTGACTGAATGACGTACTTTTGGCATATTTACCGTCTTTATAGTATGATTTACAAAACTGAACCTATGTGTACTCTGACTGGCATTTAACTGTTGAGCTGCACAACTGAAGTCTGTTAAAAATTTTAAATTAAATTAATACAGTTTTGTAACTTACTTTCCCATTGTTGATAGGACTGCTAATTTTCAAATAACTCTGATGTTAAAGGGATTACTGAACATGTGTTTAAATCTCTATTGTTGAAATGTATTTTTAAAAGTTAATGGAATTTTGTTTTGTTTTATTGTTAAACCTAATATAATATGGACTGTTTTATATGAAATATGGAAAATATATGGAAATTAACGAAAATATGTACTAAACTCTAAAATATGGAAAAATATGGAAAATAAAAGTAGGATTTTTCAACCCTACACATTGTGAAACATAAAGATAATGCAAAATATAAATTATATTAGCTTTATAAGTAAATATGTATTTACATATAAATCCTTTCCCTGATTATTATTATTATTATTTTTATTATCATTTTTATTATTATTATTATTATTATTATTATTATTATTATTATTATTATTATTGTCGGTTATCAGTATCATCATTGCTATTTCTGTTTTCTTTCTTTTTTCTTGTGTTAGCTCGATGAGAGCTCTATAGTGTTCTTTTGACTCTGTTGATCCTCTATAGGGCTTTAACTTAATTTGTATTATTTTCACCAGTGTTTGTATTTCATTTTTGTATTTATATGTGCTATCTGGTAGGATGGAAGAGAAGGCCTTATGGCCTTAATCCTGACAGATTAAATAAATAAATAAAAATAAATTATTATCATACAGTATTTACCACCACCATATTCATATTATCTTCGCTAGTTGTCTTGAACTTCGTCGATGTAGAATAAATCACTCATCACTTTCAACGTTATTTTCGTCAAATCGAATTACATTTAAGTAAGAAGGAAGAATTAACTTTGAATCTCGTAGAATAGGCCTTAAATATCACTGCCCACTAGATAGAAATTAGAGGTAGCAGTTTTATCTCGTATTGAATTAATTCGCCATAAGGTGACTGTGAGTTTATTTGGAAACAATGTACGCGTTTTAAATTTGTTAGAGAATGATGCGGATAAAAATAGGCTTATAATATTCAAATGTTGACCTCCATACACTCCAATGCTGAGATCAATAAATTTAGAACTAGGTGCATCTATTACAGTTATAATATCAGAATTTTAAAGCTCCCAACATGATGAATATATCACGAAATCTTGTGTCGTAAGCGACATAGCCATCCATCATGTTGCGAACAGTTTTCTTACAAATTCATCAGCCACTCTTATGTTAATGTGAATAATATATCACAAGACGGAGAAGGCAGGGATTGTTTCCGACTCGGAAACCCTGGCCCAGTAAGACTTTGGGGTCGGTAAGGGGTTGGGGGAGGCGGGTGGCGAGCGGGCAATAGGAGAAGACCCGGGCACTAAGACAAGAAAGGAAAGCCAGAAAGATGTCGAAAATGCCGAACACAATTTTTACGACCTGGACCACCCACAGTCTGGAACCATCCTTACAGCCATGTAGTCCTTCCCCCTCCTTCTTACCCCAAACTCTCACATATACGCCCCTTCTTTGCCACATCTTGAACTCTTACCCCCGCAATTCTTACAGCGACCGCAACCCATTTTCCATCCTCGAACGGACTATTGCGATGCTTCAACCCCTCAAAAAATTTCAGAACACGTCCACTAGAAAAAAAAAGAAGGGGAGGAAAAATCGAACTTGAAATGGGATTGTGGTGTTTCGGATTGGGAACATGCGAGAAGAAAAATACCTGGAGCCCTAACTTGAAATGGGGAGCATGACTACTAAATTTCGACTAGGATACATCGATCTTTTTTCTGTGAGACATTTCAAAGGGTATTAGAATATATTTAAAAGGGTTAGAGTCCTAAATGAAAATGTTTGTTACGAAACTGTAACATAGCATGAAAGAGTAAGCCTAACAGAAGAAGGGAACACGCCGTTTTGTTTACTCCAGGCTGTCATTAGTATTGCTGCTTTTGTTACTAGAGGTAACAATAATTGTATTATTTCTCTTATTACCGCTATTAATTCGTATTGCTGCTTTCATACTATTACTGATAATATTAGTAACGAACTTAATATACCGGGTGAACTGTAAATAATGTGATTAATTTCAGGAGGTTATTCTGTGAGATTGCACGATAGAGATGCCCGTTATCATCTACCCTGTTCAACATCTACTTGTCCACACCTGTGGAGTAACGGTTAGCGCGTCTGGCCGCGAAAACAAGCGGCCCGGGTTCGAATCCCGGTCGGGGCAAGTTACCTGGTTGAGGTTTCTTCCAGGGTTTTCCCTCAACCCAACTTTCGGTGCTGGACCCCGGATTCATTTCCCTGGCATTATCACTTTCATTTCATTCAGACGCTAAATGAACTGAGATGTTCATACAGCGTCGTAAAATAACCCAATAAAACATCTACATGGAGGATTTGGTGAAGAACTGTTTTCAGAACATGGGAGGGGTAAAAGTAGGAGGAAGAAGAAAGAAGTGCATAAGATTTGCTGATGATATGGCTTTGGTAGCAGAAAAGGAAATGATACTAAGAGGTATGCTACTGGAGCTAAATGACAGCTGTGAGCAGTATGGGATGAAGATAAATGCAAACAAGACGAACAAGTTATAGGAAGAAAAGTAAGGAAGGTAAACTTGCGAATTTTAAATGAGGCAGTAGAACAAGTGGACAGCTTCAAATGCTTGGGGTGTACTATAAACAGCAACATAAGCTGCAGCCAGGAAGTCAAAAAGAGAATAGCAATGGCAAAGGAAGCTTTTAATAGGAAAAAGGAACATTTTCTGCGGACCTCGGGAGAAAGAACTAAGGAAGAGACTAGTGAAGTGCTTTGTGTGGAATGTGGTATTGTATGGGGCAGAAACATGACCATTACGACGAAGTGAAGAGAAATGACTAGAAGCATTTGAAATGTGGATGTGGAGAAGAATGAAGAGTGTGCAATAGACAGACAGAATAAGAAATGAAGTGCTGGAAAAGTGGTTGAAGAAAGAATGATGCTGCAACTGATCTGAAAGAGAAAAAGGAATTGGTTGGGTCACTGGCTGATAAGAAACTGCATGCTGAAGGATGCACTGAAAGGAATGGTGAACGGGAGAAGAGTTCGGGGCAGAAGCATAAATCAAGTGATAGACGACATTAAGATATGTGGATCATATGCGGAGAATAAGAGGAAGGCAGAAAATAGGAAAGATTTGAGAATGCTGGATTTGCAGTGAAAGACCTGCCCATGGGCAGAACACATGAGATATTTCGAAATAAAAATGTTCAATACAATTTTGCTCGTTTTTTCGAAATACATATTGTTTTGCACTAGACATAACATAGCGCGTTTTGGGAAAGCCATTCATTGTATTCCCAATATGCCTAATCAATTTAAGGAAGCAGTATATTATGATAATAAGTGATTGAAATAATTTTATTTTTGTCCTTTAAATGTTCAGAAATTTGATCCGAACAAATATGCTGTAAAATACCTTTGCAGAACGAAAAGTTACATTTGTTTGGATGAAATTTCTGCACATTTAAAGGGCGAAACTAAAATTCTTTTGATCATTTATTATCATAACACACTGCTCGATTAAATTGACTTAGCATAGTGGGGTTTAAATCAATGATGTTCCCAAAACACGCTATGAAATATTTCATATAAAATAATTTTTATGTCGAAAAGGAAGGAAAATGGAACAAAATAGTATTAAACTGCTTTTGTTGGAAGCATCTTCATCTGTGTAGACTTTACCTCTTGATTTTTTTTTTTTATTTCTGCTTAGGAGGCAAATATCGTCTGCGCTGCAACCATTTGTGTAGGTGAATTGGTATTCTAGAGTTCCTTTGGTGTTGACAATTTTCTGATGGTGTGTTCCAAAACTAAATCAAAGAGCACTAACTACTTACGAAACTCACTGTACAATACGTGTTGGTTGTGATAAAATGTTACTGTGCCACAAGAGGTAACCATCCATGAGTTTAACACGAGAGAAATCAGAATTGCTTTCCAGCTATGTGACACAAGGGATCTTGTACTGTACAAGGTGCTGTGAGTTAGCCATTAAATAATCCCTTGTATCGAGGACGTATCGCAGAGCCGCTAAATCGGTACAGTATAACACGAGGTAACAGACTTCCCAAGGGCTTGTGAATTCATGCCAATACCTATCTGTGAAACATTGTGTTGGCTTTTCACACATGAAGGGATGAGCGATGTGACTTGTGCTAATGCGTGATCGAAGTTCTACATGAATATCGCAGCAAACTGCTGGAAATGTTACTCATTGAGTTGCTCTATGTTAGACTTTGTCACGACTTTAAAGGAAATTGTCCTGCGTCCCGATAGTACTTCGTCGAAAATGAAAACAAAATTATTGAATTCACGAGCCAAGGCTAAAATAAAAAATAACTTTTCACGAATCGTTATTTAGTCAGTGGATGACATAATTCGAAATATTTTTATCGACGTCACCTTGAATTTTGTGGACACGTAAGCCATGTATTATGTACTCGATATTAGTATAATATTCAAAGAGGAAGTCAATAAGCACTATATTGATTGACGAAAAGTGGATAATAAATTTTCGCATGCTGCTGTTACAAATTTATTGGACATTGTGAAGTTATTTATTTATATTTAATTATTCTCTTTGTAATACTTCAGTTGAGCGCATTTGCAGTTATTAGAAAATTGTGGAAATATGAGTGAACCAGATTGTAAAAATTAAAACATTTTAGACTGAACTGTCTGTTGATATGATATGATATGATGTGATATGATATGATATGATATGATATGATATGATATGATATGATATGATATGATATGATATGATATATGATATGATATGATATGATATGATATGATAAGATATGATATATGATATGATATGATATGATATATTTATTTATTCATTCACTTGTTGATGAACATAACAGGCAAAGCCCAATTACAATGTTCACGACTAACAAATTAATTGATAAAACATAAACAAGGAAAAGGAAACATACACATATGATATATATGATATGATATGATATGATATGATATGATATGATATGATATGATATGATATGATATGATATGTTAGGATATGATACACCATGCAATACGAGAACTTATTGCTAAAAGTCTTCCTTCCTTCTGTGAGGTTCACCAAGAAGTGCACTGCCTTGCAAAAGATGGAAGTTCTCGGCGAGTTGACATCATTGCCATTGATATAGGAAATGACACAGCAATTATCATCATCGATCCCACCGTGCGTTTTGAAACTGCAGTTGAACAACACATAGCAGTACATGAAGAAAAGAAGACCATCTATGACCCTATAATTGCTTACTTCAGGCATTATTATCATATACAAGGACAGATTGAAGTATTTGGATTTTTGTTCGGAGCAAGGGGAACAATTCCAAAATTCTCAGTTGAATATTTAGAGTCTTTTGGAATTCTTTTAAAAAAATTTTGAAAATTATTGCTCGTAGACGTAATGAAACATTCTGTTCAGATTTTACGTAATTACCTGTACACCAACATTTCTTTATATTCTATCTGATTACTAGTAATTATTGAATAAATGTACTTTCCCAAAGATAGCTTCCATTTGAAAATAACAATCATTACACAAATGTTTATTTTTATTTTTATTTGTTTAGTATGTTGTGTCTTTTGGCAACCCTTACTGAAGGGCAGCTACCCTTGTGGGATTTATTTATTTTTTGTGATATGATACGATATATGATATGATATATGATATGATATGATATGATATGATATGATATGATATGATATGGTATAATATGATATGATATGATATATGATATGGTATAATATGATATGATATGGTATGGTATGATATGATATATGATATGATATATGATATGGTATGATATGATATGATATATGATATGATATAATATGGTATGATATGATATATGATATGGTATAATATGATATATGATATGATATATGATATGGTATAATATGATATGATATGGTATGGTATGATATGATATGATATATGATATGGTATAATATGATATGATATGGTATGGTATGATATGATATGATATGATATATGATATGGTATAATATGGTATGATATGATGTATGATATGGTATAATATGATATATGATATGATATATGATATGGTATAATATGATATGATATGGTATGGTATGATATGATATGATATATGATATGGTATAATATGGTATGATATGATATATGATATGGTATAATATGATATATGATATGATATATGATATGGTATAATATGATATGGTATGGAATGATATGATATGATATATGATATGATATATGATATGGTATGATATGATATGATATGATATGATATATGATATGGTATAATATGGTATGATATGATATATGATATGGTATAATATGATATATGATATGATATATGATATGGTATGATATGATATGTGATATGGTATAATATGATATGATATGGTATGGTATAATATGATATGGTATAATATGATATGGTATAATATGATATATGATATGATATATGATATGATATGTGATATGGTATAATATGATATGATATTGTATAATATGATATGGTATAATATGATATGATATATATGATATAGTATAATGTGATATAAGATATGATATGATATATGATATGGTATAATATATGATATGATATGATATGGTATAATATGATATGATATGGTATAATATGATATGATATATGATATGGTATAATATGATATGATATGATATGATATGATATGATATGATATGATATGATATGAGTAGAATAGAATATTTAGCCAGTTATTTAAAGACGCTGTATGAAATACTAGATTATTTAGCGGCCATATAATAATTGATAGCAAGATGGTATTTGGCGAAGTGAGGCAGATGGTTTGCCATAGGTTATCTGATATTCGTCTTATAGAGGGGCAAAATCTCGAAAGAAGCCCAACCACTCCAAGAGGGAAAAGAACCCGCCCAGCCCTGGGACATAGAGCTTCACTTAGGGTGCATCGGTGGCTGTAAAATGGAATGGGTATGTTGCAGCAAAACAGTGATGAGGGAAACGGTAAAACCCCAGGATAAACCCATATCTTCTCATCTTTTTATTGTAGTAAGGCATCGCGAAGTCATAGCATTTAAATCAGTAGCGGCCGGTGATCAAAATCCTCGGTGAGGCCAGATGCAACTAGTTTAAGTGCCTCCGATAGGAAATGTTTGTTTATGATATTAATTATTATTGTTATTATATTATTAATATCATTATTACTGTATTATTATTGTTATTATTATTACTATTATTAGTATTATTAGTCTATTCTTATTACTATCAATGAAAAATAATAATTTCACTCACCAAATAAGCTGTTATGCTCTAAGTTTCAGTGATTGTTTCAGTGTGATGAAACATCCCATATTATGTGTTGAAATTCCCCTTTCTTTCTTTTCTTTTTATTTTTTTCCTTTGACAGCAACAAACAAGGCCAAGAGAAGTTTATTTTGCATCACATTACCACATAACCATTTATGTTGTCCATATCAGGATGCAATAGAAACTCGCGTTTTAAGACTGTGTCAGAAAAATTATCAACGATGTCGTAGGTATCTCGGTAGTCTCTCTCTTTATTTAAAACTTCCTTTCTTTTAGTATTATTTCTTCTCGAAAAAGGACACTCTAACAATGAATTAACTGCACCAGCATTATTTATCTGATTTGCTTCTGTTTATATCTTCCCAAAATACATAACAACATTGGCCCAGATTCACTACTGTACTACGTAGTACAATAGAACACCCTCGCCTATGTCATAAAATGAGACATAAAGGGAGAGAATCGAGTGGGTTTCTGCCTGCCAAAGAGCTGGAATTTTGTTATTTATGGCCTAGTTAGGAAGACAAGTCACCACTGCTATTCCCACCCCACTCTACCCTTGAGGCCGGCCCATGGATGGGACGAGTGAAACCTGACCAGGCCAGCCGAATTGTGCCTCAGCTACAACGTTTTAAGCGTAAACTCAAAGCTCGCGAAAGGACATGAAATGCATTAAGCCAGACCCAGCACAAGCGATTCTGGCCTCAGGAACAAATTTTACTGCAAAAGAGGTCTATATACATCACAAGCCAGACCCGGCACGAGCAATCCTGGCCTCAGGAACAAATTTTACTGCAAAACAGGTCTATATACATCAAAGTTTTCAAATGCTTCTACAGCGATAAATGCTTCATTGAAATAACTAATACATTATATAAAAACGCAAAATTTGATTTCAGTTAAGCCAAGTGACTGAGGCCCGGCCTCACTTGCCTCAGTCCATCAGCCGCCACTGATTTAAATGCATAGGAAAGGAACAATATTTACTAAGAACACGAAAGGTGAATCCTAATTGTTATTTTTCGAGCTGTAATGTTTAAATACGTAAATTCAGATCTCGATATAATATAGACGCAAACGCAGGCACAGAATGAATATTTTCTGCAGCGTCTTGGATTTAAGGTTTCGAAATAATATTCTCCATAGTCTATTCCTGAAAGGTAAAAGACATTGAACTTGATGTGTATACTTCGCAAGAGTGTGTGGGATTCTTCTTTTCAACGACTTTTCTCTTCTCCATCCCTCATATATGAGGAGAAGAAAAAGGTCTTAAGAATGATATCATTTCGTCTAAAACGCAATCAATACGATGAAGAGCCCAGTCAGTTCCCACCGTGTCGTCTATAGGGGATTGATAACCCCACTAATGCATCTGGCCTTGTAGGGCCATCATGTGTGACTTCCATGATTACACGTGGCGAGGATCTCCCATTGCCCTATTGAATCTTTAATCCAACAAGGTCTGATACAGAGCATAGAAACCTGTGCCATACAAATCAATCTAGGTGCATTGCGAGCCTGGAGAAGAGGTATTCCATGTCCTCTTGATGGCCACGTCCTCAAGGTGTTAGTTCGTTTTAAATAATTCATTTTTGAAATCGTAATTGAAGATAATTAGTTGTGAATTTAGATAGATGAATTAATTTATTTGTGAAATTCGTCGTCTTCTTCTTCTTCCTCTTCTTCTTCTTCTTCTTCTCCTTCTTTTTCTTCTTCTTCTTCTTCAAGGTGGAACCAAGATTAATTTCGATCATACAATAATTTTTTAAGTCTACCCATCTTCTTCTCGGGTGCCCCACAACTCTGTCCAACAGGCCTATATTTTATAAATTGTGCAGTTAGTAATCTTAAATCCATTCGTGATCAGTTCTCGTGTGTATGAAACAGGGAATTGAAATCAAACACCTACAAGCTCCGGAGTAGTGAAATAGGTTTTTCTTTTTTTTTTATTGTGTTATTTTACGATGTTGTATCAACATCTTAGGTTAATTAGCGTCTCAATGAAATGAAGGTGAAAATGCCGGTGAAATGAGTCCGGGGTTCAGCACCGATAGTTACCCAGTATTTGCTTGTATTGGGTTGAGGGGAAACCCCGTAAGTAACCTCAACCAGGTAACTTTCCCCGACCGAGGTTCGAACCCGGACCACCCGGTTTCGCGGTTAGACGCGCTGACAGTCACTCCACAGATATGGACTCCACAGGGTTATTTACATTGGAGAAATAATAATAATAATAATAATAATAATAATAAAAGTAAATCAGTCCCCGTGTCAGTTGGGGATCGCGACTTTCTGAGGGATCGTGTAAAGAGCTGTGGGGGATCGTGAAATTATTTTCAAAATAAAACAAGAAATGCCTTGTTAACATACATTATTTTGTATTTAGAAACACAAATATAAAGAACGTTGGACTCAAAAATCAGGTATTGTTTCAAAAGTTATAGGTTATATTAAAAAGTAATTAATGTTTTCTTTTTTAATTAGTGGCTCAGTTCCAGAGTTGCCTAAGCCACAATTACACTGAAAAAAGTTACTGAATTCTAAACTTAGACCTCGTTTTCAAAACTATATAACCTACTCTCAATTGAAAATTATTAATCATTTACTCAAATATAATATTTATCTAATACATCTACTTTGGCACACATATAAATGATAATTTATAGTCATTTTATGTAGAATTCTGCGGCTAAAGATTTGTGGTATAGGCAACTGTGGCACTGAGTCAATGAAATGTGCTTGTTTTTCAGAAAGTAGCTTCTCAAATCTGAGATCGTATTCGATTATTCGATACACACGTACATACACACGCACGCACACACACATATCAGAATTTCAAGGAGATTTTTCTCGCTTTTGTCTCGATGGCAGTCATAGATGAGAAATATTTATTTTTCATGAATAACGAGGATGCAAATGCTATAGAAAATTAAAGGCCTTCTTGTGCAAGCTCCAGGTATTCTTGTATTATTTTGGCACAATACTGTTCTAAGCTCTACAAAAAAGAAAAAAGAAAAAAAGAAAGATAGTTTCAGGATTACAATACTAGATACATATACTCGTATTATTATTATTATTATTATTATTATTATTATTATTATTATTATTATTATTAGCCTATTATTATTGTATCTCCAATGGGGGGATAACCCTATTTTACATATGTATGCTAGGGCTATAGTTTTACACAAAAAAAAAAAGAAGATAAGCATAACGACAAATGGAAAAGAAACATAAATTAGCTTACACAATGAAAACAAAACATGAACAATCCGTAATTTAGATATTGCGATTGCAAAGCGAACATCAGGCATCAATTTCAGACATACAAAAAAGCAGTAACAACACACATACGTAACACTTCTTAAAAGCCGACCTCTGCAAAACAAATATGCATCTTTGCGGCGTACCATATACTCGTATTTCAATTGTTATTTCCTTAATATTCGTTGGAATTTCAGGTAGTTGAACGCAACTGTCTAAAATCGGATAGTGTTATGATTGTTTTGAGATTATTCCGGAGAATTAAAAAAAAAATCTGTTATTTAAAATTGTGCGTCAAACTTAAACACAATTCCGCAAAAAAAGCATCACTTGTCATAGCACACGGCAGGTAGCTAAATTTTTCATAAGTTCTTGAATAAAGTGGAATGAATCAAATTACCTTTTGTCAAGTGATGTCGACCAGAAAGCAAGTTTCCTTATAAATCCGTCGATTTAATCTCTGTCTATTATTTTCATGTCTTGTCCTTGCAAACTACTGTTCAATGTGTTTAAGTGTTGGGAAAATATATCAGCAAAGAAGGCCAGTCCAAGAAGCCAAAGAGAATTGGAAAATAGATTTGCATATTCCAATAATTTTACGTCTTGCAGTATGGGTACATAACAAGTTTGATGGTATCCATTAGATTTGAGTAAAATTATCTAACGTTATTTTCGATTTTACAGGGATTTGTATTTTTCAGTGCGGTTAAGTATCGGTGCGGTAGTGAGTGGGGGGAGGTCACAAACAAAATTCTCACCCAAAAGTGGGTCGCATCTTGAAAGAGTTTGGGAACAACTGGTTTAGATAAATGGTGATTGATGTGCATTTCGCCAAGAGGTTTGTGAGTCTTAAAATCTCGAGACGGGCTTTTTCTTAGGAATATTGCAAATGAGAGAAAGGTAGAAGAGCAGAATGCGAGGAGGCTCTGAAGTTGTCGATCTGCGTCACGAATTCATGAGACGTGTGAATATTGCAACAGAGAATAGGGTGCAAGCGACCCCATTAGCCCCCAACACGGGGCTGAGTGCTTCAACCACATAGACAAGAAGACGCGCCAAGTGTTGCCGCTGTCACTCGAAACTTTATAATACCGTAGTACAGGCATCTCTAAAACAAACACAGGCAAGCATAAGGGGGACATCGCATTATCTAAACAAGAGTGTCATCGGAGGAATAACAAAGCGAATGGGAGAAGCAATTTGTGATCGTCACTATCGTCACTACTACTATGATATTGCTACTGATCAATATTCAATTACGATTATGCGTATTATTAGCCTGTTACTACTACTACTACTACTACTACTACTACTACTGCTGCTGCTGCTGCTACTCCTACTGCTACTACTACTACCACTACTACTACTACTACTACTACTACTACTACCACTACTACTACTACTACTGCCACTACTACTACTACTACCACTACTACTACCACCACTACCACCACTACTACTACTACTACTACTACTGCTGCTGCTGCTACTCCTACTGCTACTGCTACTACTACTACCACTACTACTACTACTACTACCACTACTACTACTACTACCACTACCACTACTACTACTACTACTACTACTACCACCACTACTACTACTACTACTACTACTACTACTACCACTACTACCACCACTACTACTACTACCACTACCACCACCACCACCACCACCACTACTCGGTAAGTTACAAATTAATTTACGTACATTTTTAATAACGGGCCTGAACTTATCACTGCTGGATGGCAGTATTAACTATAAAAAGTTACTAAAGCTCGCTATTATTTACACCCAAACGATAGACCTACGTAAGTATAGCAACATCATCCTCAAATCCTTGGTACAGCATATCGGTTAATTCTTTAAAAACCAGTCAACTTGTCCCCTTAATACTGTATTCCGTTATAATAGTAATAATAATAATAATAATAATAATAATAATATTAATAATAATATTTTATTGTTGTTTAGTCAACTGTCCGAAGACAGGTCTGAACCTCACACGTTATATCAAGAAGGCACCACTTATGAGGCAACTAGGCCAGGAGATAATGGGATAGGGTGGCCAGTTCCTTTCCCCCTCCATTGCATACGTCGCTAACTAGCTATATATTAGACTAGTCAGACTTGAGATGAATATAAACAATTTTTTTTTCTTCCCCTGACATATCGTCAAGTGAGATGTACTATCTGATAATAGATGTACAGTAAATATCGGTCAGAACCTCAATCAGAGAATATTATTATTGCTATTATTATTATTATTATTATTATTATTATTATTATTATTATTATTATTATTGAGGGTTTAACTATTATTCATAGCTTATTGTATTCCGTTCATTGGCCAGACTCATCATACAGCAAATTGTATTTACTTACCCCAATTCCTGAATAAGAGCTACACGCAATCATAGAGATTTATTGAAATATAGTCACATTATTAATGCCATTTTATTATCCCATAAATAATATAGCAACTATTCAATTTTTTGTTACTTTTCTTGCCTCTGACCCTAAGACACATTGAATGCCTAATAATCGAAATTTCGTACTTTTTCTATGCTTTAATTAAGAGGTACCGGTAATCAATAATTTTTTTCGAATTTCCCTGAATATAGGCAACTCACATGCCATAGGAAACGGAGAAGTTATCTAGAACCAGCCTGGAGTCTATACTAAATGCATCACTTGAAAGGCAGAGAAGAAGACTAGCCATAAGTCATATCGTCGTTGTCCTATGTGACATATTTATCGATTTTCAGATTTTCGCTCTATCAAATAACTTAAACAGTGATACAGCAAAATAGTAAAATCTCCTATATGTAATTATATTTCTCTCTTTCGAAAATGTAAAAATTCACAGTCTCCTATGTATCACTGCCACTACTGAAAAATGTTGTATTTTGCACATAGGAGTTATTGCAGGAACAACGACGATATATGAAGAGATTTCAGGAAAAATCTCCATAGGTTCTTGGTATGTTTGCACAAACTCACGTGTAGAAGCTCCGTTCTTAAAGATGATCTGACGCTGTTTGATAGACTGGCTCAACAGGCATGGAAGCAATGATCTTCAGCGACACGCGAATGTATGTTTAAATGTACAGTGTGTCTGGCTCAAGCCGTTCATAAATTGTTTTATGGAACACGCACAACACGACCAGGGGTGCACACACAATACTTCTCGTCGTTGAAGTTGTCTAACTCGCAGCGCTTGTATTTTAGTTTAAGTAGACCTAATGATTGAGAACAGTTAAAATAATAAAAATAATAAACATAGTTTCGATGGACGAATTAATACGATGCGTCTGAGTAAAGAAACAAACACAATACGCGGATCTCTCGAGGATAGTTCACGGTTGTTAGCCAGAGTGATGTGTTAGTATAAATGTTTCGACTGCCACAGAAGGTTCGATGTTCAGTCCTTCCTTTCGTATTTTTTAATTTAGAAATTCTATTCCAAGTGATTCTAGAATATTCTAATTAATACTACTTCAAAATGGAAATATGAAAATCATCGCAACATCATATGAACCAGAATATTCCACAGCAGTAGCTATGAAAGATAGAGCTCTAGCGTCACGGTTTGAATATCTGAAGTTCGTAAAAAAAAAGTGAAAGATAGCGAGAGAAGAATTAAATATAACATGTTCAACAAGCGAAATAGGTCGACATCGTTCAATTCCATGCAGGTTGTTATTGATGTCGTATTAGACCGTATCACATTCCCAATATAATAGTGTCGTATCTCGAAAATTGTGATTTGTAAAGATACGTTATTTCCTAGTAAAATACTGCTGTAATAGTACATTATGCAACGAGCCTATAATGATAGTAATTAAGAATCGAGTATGGATATTTATGAAACGAGCGCAAGCGAGTTTCATAATTTTCATACGAGCTTCTTAATTACCATTATAGGCGAGTTTCATACGACTTTTTATGCTCGACCATATTTCTAACTTGAAATTACCGGTATTCAGATGTATACATTTTATTTGTATCTGACAAGATCGGAAGTGACCTTGTTCTAGGTCGTGAATTGTGAGATGTGCGCAGACGCGAAAGTATTCATTTTTTCCGAGGAACAATAATGTCATTGACCTTGTGTAATCCCGTTAAACGTGGTATAACTTTGATTATTGAATTCGACATTGAAAAACGAGATGACAAATTGAATTTATTTGAATATTATTTACAATTAACGCTAATTATTATAGTAACAGAACATAACCTTCTGCGACAGTATTGGATTTCAGCCTCCGTGACTTTTCGCTAATTCTCTTTCGATTGCATATCCGAGAATAATCGATACTTGCAGTTTTATAACGGTACAAAGCTGACTTCTCATTGGCGAAACACATGTAAGGCGAGTTATCATTGGCTGAACACCTGTACTTTAATGAGTAGGTATACTTTAATGACATGCATTAAAGGACTGCTACCAGGTGTATAATTAGTACATTTCGGCATGGTCGAGCATAAAATATTTTAATACATATGTGCCAAAAAATGTGGTAATTTAGTAATTTATTATTAAAATTTCATACCTTCAAACAGTAAAACAGTGTTGGAAAAAATTAAAAAAATTATTACTCCCTCTGTTCCAAAATATGGTATAGAAAGATGTAATTAATTCTCTTCTAAAATGTGGTATACATTTGTTAAAGTTCTCAGTAATATAATGTAACTTAAACACATCTTCTAGATACTTATTTATTTGATTAATTAACGTAAGGAAATCATAAAAATTAGGTACATTTCATTCTGTGTGATGTAAAATTAATAAACTAAAAAACAAACATTGTTTTGGGACAGGCAAATTAACATAAAAACTGCAATAAATTATAACCCGTTTTTGTACGACTGTTGAGCCTTAGATGTTCTATTCAAAATTGACTGTGTTGGTGTTACATTTTCTGTAACAGGAACACCACAGCAGGCGTCCATTTGATTTCTGTTCGTAATGAACTATTTAAATATTATAGTTTGGTGCACTACAGAAGATTAGAAACATTCACAACTGCACTATCTGGTAGTCCTTTCACTACTGAACAGAATACCACACCGCAAAATATTTCGTGCGTGCATGCGCATTAATAAAACTTGTTTGTTATTATACCATATTTTGGAATGGAGGGAGTATGTGATTTTCGACATACGACAGTATTTTACTGGGAGTGCGATATCGTTTGTCATAATGTGAATCCAACTTTTTTCTTGGTCTACCCAGGCAAAACCTGGGTTCTCATGGTTCCCGTGGTAATGTCACTAGGAGTGACCTATTCAAAATATATTGAAATAAATTAATAAATAGTGTCAAAATCTGCGCTGTCTGTTCTTTAAAGATACGTTGCTTATTCCGAATGAAACAGAACAAATAAATTAATTTGAAGGATTGGATATAGCTTGTGTATTAAGGAAACGATGTTATAGGAACTATAAGAGCAAATGAGTGGATAAAACACTATCTAAGACTGGAATAAACGTTGGAAAGGAGAAAGAAAATAAATAATTAACCTAACAGATTGACGGCAATTGCTTAATATAAAATTATTATCATAGAAGACTAAAATTCGTATCATTAACGTGATGTTTTCAGTGAACATAATACTCTCTCTGATTCCGCCTACGAAACCATTAAATACCTCCCACGTATCTGCACTCTTATTTGGGCTGCCTAAGCAGAAATGAACGGCTTAAGTCAGAAACCCTATAGTCTACAATAAATACAAGTGCAGTTCGAAAACATATTGATTACTTCTTGTATATATCGTAATTTTATATCTTATGTGTTCTGTTCCCAAAAAAAGGTCATTACTTTGATTTTTGTTCGAAGTACCTCACGTTATAAGTTAACTTATTTGTTTAATCGATTCATTTTTTTTTTTGTAATTCATCCTGTGATTTGATAAATAGTACAGATCCAGAAACAAAATTAGGGTAAATTCAGGTGGCCCAAATGTTTGTTTCTGGGTCTTGACATGGATATCATTCAGGATTTTGTCATTAATTTTAATGTTAATGTTTAATTCTTCCTACCATTTTCGATAATTGTGGACACAATACTGGATCTGGTTACATATTAAATATATCTTTATTCTTTTAAGGACAGTAATTAACTCAACTGTACTCTATTTCGTAGTAGTGTGTGGCTTATATAAGTGTAAATTCGTTTTAATAATATATATGTGTATTTTTGTGTGCAATATGAGGAAAATATCGCACAATTTACGAAAATCTGCCCCTCACATCCTCCTTATTTGATGCTTGGGAGTCAAGGCATTTTAATTTCAAAGTCAAAGATTTTCAAAACTTTTCTATCTCTCCAATGAAATATCAGGCTCATATTTCAACCTAGGCTATAGTAGCTTTTCATATATGTTGCTTTAAGAATGTAAAATAGAACGACAGATCAGAGAAATCCAGAGAAAATTTGTAGAATAACAAAAGCGGGGAGAATAAAGAAGTTACGGATGGATGATTGGATGGATGGATGGATCGATAGTTGAATGGATGGATGGATGGATGGATGGATGGATGGATGGGTGGATGGATGGATGAATTGACGGACGAATTGACGTATGAAGAGAAGAATGGATGGGCGGACGGATGGATGGTTCAATTGATGGAAGAATGGATGGATGGATGGATGGATGAATTGACGGACGGATTGACGTATGAATGGATGGGCGGACGGATGGATTGATGGATGGTTCGATGGATGGATGGATGAATTGACGGATTGATTGACATATGAATGGAAGAATGGATGGGCGGACGGATAGATTGATGGATGGATAGATGGATGGATGGATGGTCCGATCGATGGATGGATGGATGGAGGGACGAATTGACGTATGAATGGAAGAATGGATGGGCGGACAGATGGATAGATGGATGGTTCGATGGATGGTTGAATTGACGGACGGATTGACGTATAAATGGAAGAATGGATGGGCGGACAGATGGATTGATACATGGTTCGATGGATGGATAGATGGTCCGGTGGATGGATGGATGGATGGATGGATGGATGGATGAATTGACGGACGGATTGACGTATGAATGGAAGAATGGATGGGCGGACGGATTGATGGATGGATGGATGGATGGATGGATGGAGTTTGACTATGTACTACCATGTTTTACCAGATGAAATTGCTGCCTAGTGGAAATGTGTAAAACTGAATTAGTTTTCAAAGAAGGAAAACTGCTATACGAAGTATGAAAGAATTTCTTACTATTAGAAATGTTGAGTGTTGATTAAAAATTTTACAGAGAAAAGAAGAAGCAACAACGTTGAATAGTTAAAAGTTTAACAGTGAAGCAGTTTTAGTGATATTTTATCTAACGACGCCTTCATTTTAGTGGTTATCCAGTATCGAAATTCAACGTTGAAGAGAAATAAGAGGAAAATTTTGTCTGGATTCCTCTATTTGAAAGCATGGTCCTATAACCTACCGTAAATTTACTACAGAGACCCACATCTTGTCTTTGATTACCGGAGGAAGTCATGTATAGGCTTCATCGCCCTTTAAAATGTTTCATCTTCGTCCGAACCTCTGATCAGATGACTAATATGGTAACCACTAAACTGCTACAAAAGCTCTATAATTACTGTAGTCTTCGGGTAAAGGGGGATAAGTCATTTTTTGTGCACATGAAATTTTATTCTCCAGATGAACACACAAGTTAAATTATACAAGTGAGTGTGCAAAAATCAAAAGAATACTAGCAGTTGATGTGTTTTATTTGTGTAGAATAGTACGAGTATATTATGCAACGAGCCTATAATGGTAGTAATTAAGACGCGAGGATGTTTATGAAACGAGTGCAAGCGAGTTTCATAATTTTCATACGAGCGTCTTAATTACCATTATAGGCAAGTTTCATACGACCATATTTCTAACTTGAAATTATTCATAAGTATTCATGTTATTGTTATGTGAGTGCAATAGCCTACCTCATAAATTGTGAGATGTGCGCAGACGCGAAAGTATTGATTTTTTCCGGGAAACGAATGTCGACGACCTTGATATAATCTAGAGAGTAAGATAAACATTAGTCTTGATATAACCTTGAAATTGAATTCGACATTGAAAAACGAGATGACAAATTGAATTTATTTCAATATTATTTACAATTAACGCTAATTATTATAGTAAGAGAACATAACCTTCTGCGACAGTATTGGATTTCCAGCCTCCGTGACCTTTCGATAGTTTTTTTTTCGATTGCATATCCGAGAATAATCGGAAACCTGAACTTTAATGAATAGGTGTACTTTAATGACATGCATTAAAGGACTGCTACCAGGTGTATAATTACTACATTTCGGCATGGTCGAGCATAAAATTATTTGCAATATGTGTCCGAAGTTTAATTTTCGTTTATCTCCAAACTCACTCTCATGATTTATCTTCCCTTTACCCAAACAACACAGAATTAATAGTACTAGTAAATTGTAGTAGCAGTGGTGATAAATACTGATAAAGTGACAATAAACCTGATAGTCCTAAATGTGGTCTAATCTCTACGCTTTAATATAGAAGTATATATCATTTCCACTTTATTTTTTCCGAATCTCTCTTTTCTCGCGAATCTTTGAATCATACCATCTAACATTATGACTTCGTGGATTTGAATACCTGTTACAATACGCACTGGCACAGTATAGAAGGGAGGCTTTGTTACGCATTCTACGCGTCGGCCGTAACATTACATTTTATCGTCTGCACTTCAATGTAGGAATAACAATAATCGTTGAGGGCATATCATTGTTTATCCATTGCTTTTATGGGGACCAACGACTGCTTCATATTTGGTACTACGTGGACAGAATTCTGTACGAGACTTTTGTTGATTCTTGTTGCCGTAGCGTCCCTTCGCGCCTAGTGTTACGTCATCCGTTTTATGTCGTACATTCTGTAGCCTATCCGTTAGATTTTCATTCTTCCATTTTAAAACTCGGTGTAAGTAATTTTAAATCAAGTATCTGAAAGGAATCTACGCATTACGCAAACTCTGGTGAAAGGTTGTATGCTCTATAGAATTTATATTATTACAGTGAAACATGTTCAAATCGGAACCTGAATAACCCGGAATCCTGTCTATTTCGGAACAATTTATTGGTCCTGGCGAAATTCGTATGTATTATGTGTAATTTTTTCTGAATAAAGCGGAAACTGTCCAACGCGGAAACGGAAACTGTCTGCTACTGTTCAAAACGGAAATAATATTTTCGACACACTACTGTATAATGTAAACTTTATTTTGAAACAGTATGTGCTTTCAAGGAATGTACGAAATACGTAGTTATCACTAAGATAAAAACAAGTTTTCTTTGCAAAATTGTTGAGGGTGCGAGGGTGTGTTGGCCTGGTTTATTACCCTATTGACTAGGCAGACGAGTCCCTTCAAAGAAATTCAATGCTTCACCCCTATATACTGTCGTAGCTGGTAGAACGCAAGTGTATTAGTGATTTCGTGATGAAAAAAAGTTGCGTAAAAATTTTGCACTATCATTAACTGATGAAGTAAAAGTTATCGAGGAAAATTAGAAACGAAGCATATGGAAAATAATGTTGAAATTTAGGAATGGAAAACTCAGGTGTAACTTAACACTTTCAAAAATAAAGGCCGTGTCATGAGTGAGTGGCTTGCGGTCAATATTGGTGACATAAAAAGGAAAGAGAAAACAACTGGTTACATAGAAACAAATGAACTGTTGTGAAAGTGGATTCTTCTTGCCCTTTCAAAGATCTTGTCAATTTCTGGATCTATTCTGCAATGCAAACCCTTGAACTGGAAAAGAAATTAGATAATCCAGAATTCTAGGCTTCTAATGAATGGCTCCTAGTCCAATTAAATAATGTGTTGTGGTATACATTACAGTATTATACTATAGGGTTAGATATTAAATTGAGTGTAATTAATAAACTTTATATTGTTTAATGAGTGAGTTACGATACAATTTATACAGGAAATGAGATTTTCTTCAAGATCATTCTCCAATTGAATAAGCGACAGGAAGCTGATTTAATGTCAGTAGTGTTAAACGGAATATTTTGTAATTCCTACAATTTGCGGCATGCCATTTTATTTTTCATTTATACAAATGATAAAATATTTCATTTTAACTTCACACCTGAATAACACGGAAACCTGTCCACAACGGAAAAAAAATTAGGACCATGTCACTTCCGTCTTGAACAGGTTTCACTGTATTACTGCTTTTATTACCTCTGGTTGAGGTTCTGGCTGATATGTATCTCTATTATCAGGCAGTACATCTCGCTTGACGATATGTGTCAGAGGAAGAACAATTGTTTGTATAGATTGTTTGTAATGTGTGACTGGTCAGCGATGTATGCAGTGGAGGGAGAAAATAAATTGCCATCCTACCCCATTAACTCCTGGCTTAGTTGCCTCATAAGTGGTGCTATGTTGGTATCACTTGTGAGGTTTAGACCTGTCTTTGGACAGTAAATGACTAAACTATTGCTTTTATGCTGTTAAACTAATATTTTTAATTTCCTTTAATCAATTCCTGATTAAATTTCATTGACATTTAAAGAACTTTGTTTATTTTACACAGCAATTAACATAATCTCATCATCATTACCTATACAGTGTGTGCCAAAAATACAAGGCAAAATTTCATGGTTGAATTCCACACATGTAGACTATAAAAAGTTATATAAACATATAAACGAGATAATGTAACTAGAGAATGTGAAGCGATAGAACGTTCGCAGTTATGTCAATGATTCTTAACGAACTGAGCTACAATCTCAATTGAGTATCAGTCAGAAGCAGACAAGTTAAATTGGAAAAATTCTGGATTGAATTTGAGTGAAGCGAGAAAATTCACAATGTCGACACATTTGCAGCACAAATGGGAGTGGGCGTATAAGCAGTGGCTACAGAGCTACAGACATCTTATTACATCTCTGCCTTAGTGCAGTGTCACAGTTCACGGTGAGGGGGAAGAGAGATTGCAAAAGGTGCTAATCTGTGAGAAAATATTAATATTATGGTTAAGAGCTATCGTTCGCACTACACTTTAGCGGCAGCCAACTACATTCCGTGAGGACCGGTTTTGCGGCGATTATCCACATGGATGTCACCTATATTACATCTGATAACGACGTAAATGCAGTTAACAAATAAAAGCTGCTTCACAAGTTTACACAAAGGACGGAATCTAAACGTGTGGTTAGAATTTGGTAGATAATTGGTAATTTGGACAAGGGCCTGTAAATCCAGGCATAATTGATAATTCTACTGGGTTTATCCACACTGAACGAAGTTGGACTCATAAAGGGAGAGAATGTGTGAAACTAGCGTCCATTTATTCCCAAACCTGAGCGAGTCGCTGTACCTCTTTTCTAGTAATGTTTACAGCCAAGAATAAACTAGCGACAATGGCCATGAAAAAGCGATAAAACGTTTGTTTTGTTTCCTGACTCAGCGGTTGGTGTACGTAGCGTCTTTATTCAGCGAACCAAGACATTAAAAGCTATATGAGGTGAAACAGCATGCTCCCTTTATGCACTTCATAAACATGCGGTGAAATACGCCGAGAGGATAGGTGTTAGGGCGTTGGAGATTATGCATCACATAGCGAACCTAAAGATTCTTATCCAAGCATGAATTTTATTGTTCTGTTCACAGATATACTACCGTTTTCAAGTTAAGCGTGCATGTTGGGAATGAAACCATGACATCTCATTTGCTTACGCAATCTATTGAGCGTTCCTGTCCGGCTCTCTCTTTTGTAGATGAAGCAGATTTTGTTTAAACATCTGTAGTAGGCCTGTATCAATTTAATTTTTTAAGAAATCATTAATCATGTAAGACAGAGGCCGTTGCTGTAATCAAGAAGTCAGAAAGTGGAACTTTGCCTCCGAGGAAGCGTTCGGACGTGAGTTCGAATCTCGCTTGGATTGAGTGCCTAGTAGAGTTTTTTTTTTATTTTCCCCACCTAGGCCTAAAAGCAGCGGCGAACTTCTGTCTAGGCAAATTAGGCAGCTGCCTAGGGCCCCAACATCGGAGGGGACCCCTGACAGAGAAAATAAAATCTAAATAAAGCACTTTTGATAAAAATAGTCGCACTATCACCCGCTCACACGTATATACTGAAAATGACCAATATGTTCGGACGATTCTAAACTCTGTTTATTACTAAGTGGGAAGAATAAACGGAATGCTAAGCAAGTGTTCATTTTTATTCGAATCATCGCCAGGCAGAAAAATTAAACTGAGCATTGTTACAGGTGTTCACGTTTCATTGGTAAAGTCTGTCTCAAAATAAAATGTACCATAATAAAGACTTCGTTGTAAATAAAAAAAATGCGTTATAAAGAGACTTTCTGGACGGCATAAAATTAATTTCTCAGTTCCAAAATTTCGCGACACACACTATGGGACTGCGCGGTTGGGAACCACTGCTGTATGTTAAGGTTTTTCTAAGAGTGATTTTGTTTGAAATAATTATTAGTGGAGCCTAATTGTAGAATACAGTGTAGAAGACTGTTAAACATCCTCTAAGCCTCATGGTGTGGTCTGTGATTAGTGGTCATGGTCGTCTGTATTTTGTTCAAGGAATGGTGAGACAATATCAATACATAAATGTTATGAAGGAACGGCTTCTTCCACAAGTCCGTGAATGGTTTCCAGATGGTGATTTTGTGTTCATGCATGACTCTGCGCCCTGTCACAAGGCAAATAAGGTGACAAAATTCCTGTCTGACAACAAAATTAAGGTTCTGGATTGGCCTGGTAACTCTCCGGACCTTAATCCGATTGAAAATATTTGGGGGCTAATGAAGAGGCAAATTCATTCAGAAATTATTACAAATACACAGTCTTTA
The DNA here is from genome assembly GCF_040183065.1 of Periplaneta americana. Lineage (NCBI taxonomy): Eukaryota > Metazoa > Arthropoda > Insecta > Blattodea > Blattidae > Periplaneta > Periplaneta americana. Next base: position 27,431,915 of record NC_091121.1, read on the forward strand.
GTAGAAAAACTGATCAATGTGTGGCATCACGGCCAAGAAATTAAAAACAATTGTATCCAATGCATTTCTAGTATGCCAAAGAGAGTTAATGCTGTAATTGCTGCAAAGGGATGTGTGACAAAATATTAGTTTCCTTGTTAATTTCATTCAATATTCATTATTACACAATTAAATATGTAATAATATTGTTTATAAAACACTATTTATAGTAATAAAGCTTTTCCAGTTGAGAAAATCCAAATTATTTGTGTTTTATGTGAATTTGAAGATGAAATTCCTACTTTTACGAAGTGTCCCTAATAATTTGATCACCCACTGTAGGTGGAGCTCGAATATTTTAATTTCAACAAAAAAACTTAAATTTGTTTTATTAGTTTTATGTTTTTATTTAATTAAGCTTATAACTTCAAAAAACTTTATTTTAAAATTTTATTTTATTATAAACAAAAGTTCATCAGATGTTCGTAGTTGTATATAAGCTTACGGTGTACTAATATTTAAATTTCAATAATTAACTGAAATGATTTCCCATTTATGTTACAGTGCTGTACATGACTTCCATTGCTTGTAAATGTGTTTTATACCATGTCAGAATTATATAGCATTGAACAGTTTATCTTGAAATGGACGGCAGGCAAATTTAATTTTACTGTATATGTTACCTTTCCTTTGTTAACTGCACAATAGTAGAACAGCATAGTATAACAGCTTACGTGCGGCAATCTTTCAGGGTGGTCCTCTCAAAATCAATACATTTAAGGAAAGGTTGAAAAGATTAGACTGACAATGTAATTTGTAGGTGCAGTGTAATTAAGTTCTGTCATGTAATTAATTAAGTTGATATGTAATTAATTAAGATGATATGTAATTAAGTTGATATGTAAATAAATTAAGGTGATATGTAATTAATTAAGATATGTAATTAAATGGATTTAAGGTGATATGTAAGTACTTAAATTGGTAGTAGTTGGATGAAATATGTTATGTTTACTTTTGCTTTTTGTAGGCGTTAATATAGCATAGTTTTTATTTATAGTCCTAGGTTTATTGCATCTGTTTATTTATAGTTAGAAGTAAATTTGCTTTTATTTTATTTTTTATTGCTGTAATTATTGTATTATTGTAATGGTATTATTGTATATATTGTATATTATATACCACTGCCACCGGGTGTATACCCAATTGTAATGTTAATACATACATACATACATACATACATACATACATACATACATACATACATACATACATACATACATACATACATACATACATATGTTGTGCGACCGACACTTAGGTCGCACTGATTGCTAGCCGGATGGCTACTGCGTTCGTCTTCTTCTCTTTTTCGTCAGGATTTCCGACACCACCATTGTACACAACAATGTAAAACTACTTTTCGGGAATAACTGGAGCTCTCAGGATACTATAGGAAACTACATGGCTACTAAACTAAGTCTGAAAATGATTGCGTTATTGTAACACTACTTGATTTATTCTATATTTACAAAAAATATACAAGTTACTTACAGGGTATTTCATCAGATGACGCCATGCCGCTTCTGAGTCTCTCAAATTCACACTCACTGTCAGTCTTCTCCAACTACCCAACTGCCCACGCGTCTCCTCTCCAACACTTTTTATGTTCCGGTACCCGTTTCCCGCCCGGGGTACCGACCACGCCATCCACCAAGTGAGATGGTCTTAAAACACTTTTGACTACACGTACTTGCAAATATCGTCTTAATCAATCATTTCTTATACTTAATTTTAATTTAGTGCATTATAGTGACAAGTCACTATAATGAGATTACGCCCAAGAAAAGAGTCCGAACAATGCGTAATATAATTTAGCCAATTAAAATGCATGCTTTGTCCTACTGGACAAATGGGATTGGGCCAGCAACGATCTGAAGCGTAAGAATACTTTCGTTGTAGGCAGTGATTTTACCACACGCCCGACAAGACTGTCTATACCGCTGGCTAAGCATCTCAAGACCGTGTATTCCGCTGACACTGTTCCTGGTTCCAATCTAATACTCCACAGGAAATCATGCTACAGGGCGTTCTTTAGCCCTGGGGCATAACACATACATACATACATACATACATACATACATACATACATACATACATACATACATACATACATACATACCTCATAGTATCAACAGTAACATATACAAACTCCATTACGCTTTCAACAAAATGGAATAGGAGTTTTGAACCACCCTATACTTTTTTTAAATAGTATGATTATTATATATATATATATGTATATGTATGTATATATATATATATATATATATATATATATATATATATTTAAGTTTATAGTCAATTATACATAAATTGTTTGTATTCGAAATGCTTAACAAAGTTCGATATGTTATTTAGATGGGAGTAATTTTATTACCCCCCTTGGTAGTAGTATGTTGTGAAAAATATTGATAGCACGAGGGTTAAAGTGAGTGACATGGATAGCTAATAATCAATTAGGAATCCATAATATGGCTGTCTGTTGTGATTGCAGTTTAGCAAAGCACTGCAGGAGAGGAGCGTGAAAGATTGAAATCTCGATATTTATTTTATTCCACACGGAAGAAAAATTACGTCGAGGCACGAATATCAGTTTTCCTACTTTGATTTTTGATCTACAGCTATTCATTATCGTGCGGACAGGACACTGGAAACAAAGCATTCTCTATGACATGATAATATAAATTATAAATTATTAGCATGCGTGCTTAAGTATTTAGAATTTGACTTTTTAACTCTCCTCATACACGATATCGCTCACCTAGTCATGTGAGGTTTTGCATCTAATGTTGCAGCAATTTAAATACATTATTATTTCTCTATAGCTTTCCTAAACGAGTCAGGAAATGTTCAAAGATAGAAGAACCTCACTTATTCGGGATAATTAGTGGAAAGTCAAGTCTGTATTAGTGAATGACCGAATTACAGAGCATTTACTGGAACAGGAGTGACAAATTCAAAACTCTATCGAAGTTGTTTATGTGACTCTGCTAATAGGTTTTCATATCCTTACAGTTTTAAAGAGCAGCTCATTTTTTATGTTATTGTCTATATCCTGTAGAGATGTGTGCACGAAGTTTCAGGAGACATTACGACATAAGATCTTTACGGGGGACATACACCTTTAAGTATTTTCACGTGCTAAAAATGGGTGAAAATCTGTTTTTTTTTCATCAAAATTAAATAAGTCAGTAATCTTAAAATTTTGTATGTTGAATATACATTACATTTGCAATTGTACAGCATGTCAACATTTAGTAAATCATTTACCGATACAGTATCGAATATGTGTAGGTTTATTACAGTCAAATTACTTATCAATAGTACACACGTTGAACCATTATGATATTACATGAAATGGTATATAATAGTACATTATGCAACGAGCCTATAATGAAGGTAATTAAGAAGCGAGTATGGATATTTATGAAACTCGCTTGCGCTCGTTCCATAATTTTCATACGAGCTTCTTAATTACCATTATAGGCGAGTTTCATACGACTTTTTATGCTCGACCATATTTCTAACTTGATATTATTAATTTTCTTTGTATCTGACCTTGACCAATGTCCCGTATGTTGTGAGATGTGCGCAGACGCGAAAGTATTGATTTTTTCCGAGGAACAAATGTTCACATTGACCTTGCTAGGCTATAAGAACCTACAGAGATAACATTGAAATAAAATTAGACATTGAAAAACGAGATGACACATTGAATTTATTTGAATATTATTTACAATTAACGCTAATTAATATAATAACAGAACATAACCTTCTGCGACAGTATTGGATTTCCAGCCTCCGTGACTTTTCGGTAATTCTCTTTCGATTGCATATCCGAGAACAATCGATACTTGCGGTTTTATAACGGTAGAAAGCTGACCTGCCATTGGCTGAACAGTTGTAACCTGAGTCGTCATTGGCTGAAAGACCTGACCTTTAATGAGTAGGTGTACTTTAATGACATGCATTAAAGGTCTGCTACCAGGTGTATAATTACTATATTTCGGCATGGTCGAGCATAAACGTTTTTGACAAACGTTTTCGCCATAACCATGGCATCTTCAGGTCATATTAAAGGAGAACACAATAACACATGTTGAACACTTAAAATATTCAGGTTAAAATAACCGTTAAAAGTTTAAAAACTGGTGTGGTAGGCATTTTGAACATATGCCATTAAAAAATAAATGTTCATGTGGCATGAAATTAACACTATGAAAACATAGAATAGGCAATTAACACTGTACTAATTGATAAGTATACATTTTTTTTAAACAAGTTCATAATTTTTGCCTGACTAGCATTTAGCAATTTTAAAGGCATGTTGGGTCCGATAAGTATTATATAAGTATCAAATATGTGTAGGCTTATTACAGTCAAATTACTTATCAATAGTACACACGTTGAACCATTATGATATTACATGAAATGGTATATACAATTTTTGACAAACGTTTTCGCCTTTAAAATATTACCGTTACGGTTATTAGAAATACAAAATAGCGGCCGTAACTTTTGTTTAATCAAACGGTTTCCCTGATAATTGAAACAGTTTCTCACATGTTGTAGTGAAAATTTACGTGAAATTGTATTTTATACTTGTAAACAAACCTACATAGAACTATTGGTTTAACACTTACAGTTTATTGAAAAAAAAACCTAATAAATTTAAAAAATATGCTTTTAAAATAGAAATTATAATTAAAAATCTCTAGTGAAAATATTTATTTTCAAAGATTAGGCCTATATCTCATGTTCTTCATACGGTATTCACGAATAAAAATAGAAAAAGAATCACTCAGAAAATACCAATATTTGTGGAAAGTATCAAGGACACATCATTTCAATCCACAAAATGTTTAAAGGAAGAAGCGAGGGATCAAGTTAATAAGGTAGCAGCTGTTTCAGGATATCTCAATAGTTACATCTTGAAAAATAAATATTTAAGAAGAGAAACGAAAACCAGAATATATAAAACAGTGGTCAGGCCAATCATGACTTATGCTGTGGAAACTAGATCGGACACAACAACAACAAAACAAATGAAGAGTCCACTGCAAGAATGATGGATGTCATTTGGAATATATTTTGCAGGAGAAGCAATTGAAAGTTTGAAATGCTTAGCGCTCAAAGCTTAACTATGATTTTCCGATCATTACTGGACAATGACTGTCAGTGTTAATGCCATATAACTCTGTATGTACATTCTATATGTCTTAAGCTATGCATTGACAGTCTTGGTTCATTTTCGATAAGAAAGTGACATTTCTTGCAATGGACTCTTCAAATTATGAATGAAACAGAATTGAAAGTTTTAAGGAATATAACAGGTAAAGCCAAATTGGATAGAGTACGAAATACAGAAATTAAAGATATCTCCAATATTCAGCCTATTGAGGAATGGACTACTAGAAGAAGGGATGAATGGAATAAGCATGTTGAACGCTTGTCATTAAATCGACTATTCAGAAGAGTAAGATGTGGAATGCCAAGAGGGAGAAGAAGCCCAGGAAGACCTAAAAAGAGAAGGAACGATTTCCTATCTGGTGGAACAGGCTGATAAGCCTAGAAAAAGAAGAAGAAGAAGAAGAAGAAGATGATGCAGCTATCATTTTGGATTGCTAATCACTCGTAATGGTAATAGTTATAATAAATCTGAAAATAGAGTACTACTGCAGAAATGGCGTGTATTCAGCATGTGAAATGTCAAAGTTACAGGTTTATTGATTGCTAAGAAAAAAAAATTCAATTTCACAAATTGTTTACTACTGAAAAGTACTCGAAAGTATATGTCCTCCCTTAACAGTTTCCTGGTTTAGTATAATTATGGCAGAATAAATTACAACTAAGTATATGCTTACACAGTCTCCAGCTTGTGCAATAGTAGCCAGTATTTTCATACTGTCCTAACTCCTCTTCTTACTGTGCAGAAATGGTAAACGGAGGCAGTTATAATATCTTGTTAGCTAATGTAAGCAATTAAATAAGTAGCCACGTTCAATTAGTAGGCTAGCGGTGTCAAAGAGGACGGAAGCTTTGTAGTTTCAATAATTTTAATTATGTCGCGCTGTCCATTGTCGTCAAGTCTTTAGAAGGCCGCTCCAATATTCCACGCGGAGTGTATGGACGGAAGCTTTGTAGTTTCAATAATTTTAATTATGTCGCGCTGTCCATTGTCGTCAAGTCTTTTGAAGGCCGCTCCAATACTTCACGCGGAGTGTATATATAAACCAGAGTTGCAAATTTTAGCAGTGTGTCTTGTTTCATGTTATATTAATATATAGCAGCAACAAACGCATTTTCATTTTATTATCGGTGCATGCAATAAAGACCTACAAATCTTAAAAGAAATGCCGCTGCCAAATAATTAAACGAGGCTACTTATACATTGGACAGACAGGCAGATCATTCCAAACTCGATACAAAGAACACATTAAAGCAATAACCAGAGGACACAATACATCTACATATGCCGAACACATATGCAATAACACATAGATAACATAAATACAGACATGGAGATCCTACACATACAACCCAAAAACCAAAAACTCAACACATTAGAACAATATGAAATATACACACACACTAAAACACACCCTAATCAAATACTCAACACACATGCTATTTGACACAACTCTTCATCACACGAACGCACCCACACAACAGGCAGCGAAGTTGAGATGACGCCGAGATACATAAGGCTCTGAGGATGGTGTGAAGTAGCACCGAAACAGCTATAAGCCGCACATGCTAACATAATTAACACGAGTAAGATCGCAATTTAATCAATTATTTATATTCAAGTGTTAAAAGTAGTGTACGAAAGATTCAACATGGACTAATGTAAGCTTTCAAGTTATTAAGAATGTGCATGATATTAATTTTATTCAGTTGTGAATATGTATTCTTAGAAGTTTGTTTCTCGAGTCTCATTTCACGTGACAATAACTGGAAAATTTTGTTAGATCTGCATATGAAGATTGTGAATGTCAATTCAGTAAGAAAAGTTGCAATAAAGTAGAATTTCTATTCCAGCGAACAAAACAGTTTGTAAAGGAAAAAAAAAAACTAACAGAAAGAAAGGGAAAGAAGAATTATGAAAAATTACGAAACCCAGCAAGTAACTCTTTCAGAATACTAAATTAGTACAGAAGGAAGTGAGAGTAAATCATAACGTTCAAAGCAAAGACATGAAGTTGCAAACTCCCGAAGAGTAAGAAATTTTGTTCTGATTAAAAGTTTTTTTTTATATACTTGTATTTTTCTCTCTCCAGACTTACCGACATGAAAACACAGAAGTTTATATAGAATACTCTTCCGACTATGAAGTATGATTCAAAACTTATAATTCCAACCGTTTAATTAGATTAGACTCCAAAGTTTCACGGGCCGATGAGGAGACCTACAACTCGCAAATGATGCTGCTTCTTGAAACCGTCTGACAGCGGTATTAAATCCAATTTCTGATACTTCTCTTGTTGCTATCAAACCAATATTACCACTGCAAAGTTTATAAGAGAACTAATTAGTACAGATTTCTCCATCTGCAGTCGTGTTGCGTTACTTTGGTACCAGTAATGCATTTCTTTTAAAATATACTTTTTTTATTCAGTAAGATAATAGCCCGTTACGTCCATCGTAGTGGAGTCACGCTTATCATGTTTGACCGTGAAACGAGCGGGCCCGGGTTCAAATCCTGGTTGTGACAAGTTACCAGGTGAAGGGTTTTTCGTTTTTTATTCAACCCATTTGGAGCAATTAAAAAAAAATAATTTATTTCCTTTTGATTATAAAGTTGATGTATAAAATTGAAGGAGCAAAGTTCGTGCTCGGGTGCAGTTAAGTTATAATATTTATATAAAAACAGTAAAATATCAAGACATATTACAGTGCATACAAAATCAGTTAGAAACAATACAAAGATAATAATCAAAGTATATAATAAATATATAAAATGCAATATAAAAGTGAAAATAGAATATAAAAATCAGCCGTCGTTGTTGAGTTGGTACTGCGCATGCTCGCCGATCCGTCGCGTGGGTCTCAGTCTCTCCTGGGCTGACTACCTGATTGGGCTCTCTCTGGGATCCTCCCCAACCGCAAAAAGAGAGTCTACCAAACCGCGGCGAATCCTCGACCTCAACTCGCTATCACCAATTCCATCAATACCTAATAATTCAGTAATTAACACAGCGTCGTCAAAAAACCAAGTAAAAACAATATAAAAGTGAGCAAATACAACACATACGAAATGTATCAGAGACAACGCAATAGTAATATGCGTTACAAGAGCGGTATGTTGAAGTTTTCATGTTCGAGGAAAAGTTTGAAAAAGCGAAACGTAGTTCAGCTTTTTTAATTTCGGAGAATTGAAAGAAAACATACCGCTCGTGTATCGTACATTATTTTGTGCGAAGATCGTTTGTTACATGCCTGAAAGAGGAATTTATAATTAGTTGCAATTAAATCTCCATCTTGGTTTCTGTTCAATGACGGCAAATTTGCAAAACAAAAATATCTATCTTCAACATTGTTGCTTTAAAATGTTTTCTGTGTTTACTATACTCCAGCAGGCCGTTATATACGTCTGTATTTATTTCCCCCAGTCTATAATGAGTCTGGAATCTTGTTGATTTTTTCACGGCTTCCTTAATGTTACTTGCATCACGAACGCAGTAACTTTAGTGGAGTTGTAGAGTTTACTTAATTTTTGCAAATATTTAAAAAGAATAATTAACAGTGCAATTTAGGTGAAATTGCAGTGGTAAGTTTCCAATTGATAATTATTACTATATTGAACGTCTCTAAAAATAATATGTTAAAAGCCTAAAGCAGTAAATTCAATTATGTCACTTAAGCGGTAAGAAGAAGGAAATTGTTGTGTGTGTTAGGTTGGGAATACTGAATGTGGAGTTTTAGACTTTCCGCGGTATTGGTTTTGTGCGGATACCAAGCAAATACGCACGATCTCGCACAAAGGTCTTTTTTTATGTTTTATTTAACGACGCTCGCAACTGCAGAGATTATATCAGCGTCGCCGGATGTGCCGGAATTTTGTCCCACAGGAGTTCTTTTAAATGCCAGTAAATCTACTGATATGAGCCTGTCGCATTTAAGCACACTTAAATGCCATCGACCTGGCCCGGGATCGAACCCGCAACCTTGGCATAGAAAGCTAGCGCTATACCAACTCGCCAACCAGATCGACACACAAAGGTCATAATGAAGATAATGAAGATATGATATTGTAACGTTTATTCAATTTTTAACCACCACAGCTATCAACAATGTGACTTTTATTTCTACTTAATAATTCACCCTACAACAATGGGTATTCCACTCAACACAGCAACACAATAGTCGTTATTGCACTCCACACAGCGACAATGACAATACATGGGTATTATTGAGAAGAATCACAATGAACTCCTAATTTCAACTAATGTTCACAAGCACTATGTGCAGGACAAAACTGTCAGTTCTCAGTTCACAGTTTGTTCGTCTTGGCTAGAACTTCTAGCTCACTGTTCAAGTTCACTGCACATCGAACCCTGATCTTCCGGATACGCCGCATTCGCCTGGACGCTGCCACTGTTATGACTCAATTTCACTGTACGTCGAACTCAGGCCCTCCGGATAAGTTGCCGCTGTCCAAGACTTGAAGGCTGACTGAAGACTAACTAACTTTCGTCGTCAACTCACGGTGTTATTTATTTACCACGAACATCTAGAATTTTCTGCGTCGCGAAGCTTCTGGAACTCCAAAACAATCCGCTTTCAGGTGCTCTCTCACTTCCGCTCTCTCCGCTCCGCGCCGGGACCGCAGTTCTTCCCCCTCGCTCCGTGCCGCGGCTAGCGTCGAGGGTTCGTGTTTCCGTTTCCCCCGCGCCTCCCTTCTCGCTAGATGCGTGCGCAACTCCCTGACGCGATCAGAACATTCGGCATGGCGCCACAATATAATATACGAAATACAGTATAAAAAATGAGCAACATACAATATGAATACGTGAAATTTAGTCAATCACAATAAACAGAAAAATAAATAATACTTAAACAAATGTACCAAATGTATGTTACTTAGGCCTATATATGTTTAAAGATATTATAATATAGATTAATAACTATAAGTTTTAAACAGTTCGAGTATTTTTTTTTTAATATTTCGCTATTCAATAATTTCAAGTTCCGGTTTGACTTAATAATAATGCTGGGTAACTTTCGGCATTGGACCATGGACCATGGACTCATTTCACTGGCGATGGGCAAACGCCGAACCACTTGATAAGCAACCTTCAGAACCATAAAATTCCAAGTAGTTCGGAACGACATAAGCAGTTCTGGTTCGCAAACTAGTAAATGCCCATCCATGCAGTCTATAGACTAGAAATCTCACTACAGGTTTTCATTTATCTAGAGAAAATCAAAACTCGAGTGGGATTTAATTCACTAATCATATATATATTGATATAAAGATTAGAAGAAATAAGGTACTCGAATACTACAATAAAATATTAATTAACTTACTAACACATTAAACTGTCTTCGAAATGTAGGCCTATTATTGCACCATCTCATCTTTACAAACAGTCCGCTAGATGCCAGTAGTGTGTTATGATCAGCTGTTCTCTTGTTACCAGTTCTGCCAACTATATAATCTACATTGAACTCTTTGGACGATTACTAGTCAAGAATGATTAGGTTTCATTTTTATTAAAACAGTTGCATTCCACTTCAATTACAACATATATTAAACAATATCTGATGCATGACTAACCATAATCTCATACAACAGAAGCTATAGTATAAATTTAATGACATAGACAAGATAAATGATAGAAACGTTTTAATTAAGGATATTGAAATAAACATTAATCATTTTAAAAGCTACAATTCTTGAAAGTACAAAGTTGGCAAACAAAGAAACAAATGCTAGGGAGATGATAAAAAACAAGCGCTAAGGAGATGATAAGAATTGTAGGATAAGTAGCCATGATTGATTGAAACACGTCCTTCTGTACCGTTTTATTTGTCAAAAGTAGTATGGCGTAGTAAAAGTATAATAATCACCTTAATCTCATTCACTGTTACGTTCCATTCGCCAACGTTTTCTTAGTATTCCTAAACTTTGCGTCTGCTTGGAATATTGTATAATATTATATAGTACAACTTATTTAGGCAATTAGATGGGGTCTGTTGTTTCAACATCCTTTGTTTGCGTTGGTAAACTTGATCATAATATCCTGGGCTTGTTTGTGTGAAAGCACGTTTAGAACACACGTTTTCCATTTCACAAATGCGAAATAACCACATCTATAGTAAAATAAACAAACACATAAAAAAAACACCACTCTGAACAGGGTAAAGGTTTGTCCAGTGTTTTCCTTCAACCCATTAAGACCAAAAGCGGGGTAACTTTCGGCGCTGGACTATGGGCTCATTTCGCTGGTATTATCACCTTCATTTCATTCAGACGCTAAATAACCTAAGATGTTGATAAAGCGTCGTGTAATAATTTACTAAAATAAAATAGTACATTATGCAACGAGCCTATAATGATAGTAATTAAGAAGCGAGTATGGATGTTTGTGAAACGAGCGCAAGAGAGTTTCATAATTTTCATACGAGCTTCTTAATTACCATTATAGGCGAGTTTCATACGACTTATTATGCTCGACCATATTTCTAACTTGAAATTATTCAGATGTAAGCCTATACATTTTATTTGTATCTGACAAGATCGGAAGTGACCTTGTTCTAGGTCGTGAATTGTGAGATGTGCGCAGACGCGAAAGTATTGATTTTTTTCCGAGGAACAATAATGCCATTGATCTTTTGAAATCCCGTTAAACTTGGTATAACCTTGATTATTGAATTCGAAATTGAAAAACGAGATGACAAATTGAATTTATTTGAATATTATTTACAATTAACGCTAATTATTATAGTAACAGAACATAACCTTCTGCGACAGTATTGGATTTCCAGCCTCCGTGATTTTTCGCTAATTATCTTTCGATTGCATATCCGAGAATAATCGATACTTGCGGTTTTATAACGGTACAAAGCTGAGTTGTTATTGGCTGAACACCTGTAGGCTGAGTTGTCATTGGCTCAAAACACCTGTACTTTAATGAGTAGGTGTACTTTAATGACATGCATTAAAGGACTGCTACCAGGTGTATAATTACTACATTTCGGCATGGTCGAGCATAAAAATAATTAAAAAACCACTAGCCAAATAAAAAATTGATACTCCTGAATAGTTCATTCTTTATCTGTAATATTCTTTTTCTCTTTAAACTCAAGAATAATGGTATTTTACACATAATTTCAGATTAACGTAATTGTGAAAAAATTGAGATTAGCACAAATGTTTATATGACATGTTTTGCTCAGAATGTCTTCGAAAATAAGCTCCGTAAGGGACGGCAAATTCTCGTGAATCACTCTGTATATGAACATACTTTATGAAGAGTCCACAGCAAGAATGATGGATGTCACTTTCTTGTCGAAAATGAACCGAGACTGTCAATGCATAGCTTAAGACCTATAGAATGTACATAGAGAGTTATATGGCATTAACACTGGTAGTCATTGTCCAGTAATGATCGGAAAATCACAGTTAAGGGTATGTGTACGTGAACGACCACAAATATTATCAGAAAATGCAGGCTCTAAAGTTCTAAAATTTTATAAGAAAATGAACTCACAATTTTAAAAAAATTACAAGGTACTACAACAAGACTTATTAGAACTTAAATATCTGATAAAAGTATAAAAAAGGTTACCAATAATATTTTTCAAACCATTTTATCAGAGTATGAAAAAAAAAATTCTGCAGTTACATCATTTGGTAACCATGACATTGTTATGGTCTCTCTGACATTTTTAATAATTTTCCTGTATGTAATAAACACTTATTTCTGAAAAGTAGACTACTCTCAGACATGTAGAGTTGTTTATTTTAATACAATTAATTCTTTATTTGTTCTATATAAAATATATTAAAATTTACATAATGTTTTGTGACCTAATTTTTGTATTTTCAAAGAAATGGGCATTATTGTAGTCTACCTTTTGCATAAATTCATGTTTAATCAGTGTACAAAATTTCAGAATTCTATCTCTAACGGTTGTGGAATTATAAAATATGTGTGAAAATTTTCAAACTTCGGAAAATTTAATTTGAAGTAAAGAGTGAATTCTAAAAAAATTATTAATAATAACCTTTTTATACCTTTGTCAGATATTTAAGTACTAATAAGTCTTGTTGTGGTACCTTGTAATTTTTGCCCAATTGTGAGCTCATTTCCTTATAAAATTTTAGAAATTTAGAGCCTCCATTTTCTGATAATATTTGTGGTCGTTCACGTACATATACCCTTAAGCTTTGAGCGCTAGGTATTTCAAACTTGCAATTGCTTCTCCTGCAAAATGTATTCCAAATGACATCCATCATTCTTTCAGTGGACTCTTCATATGTATACATGCATGCATCCATCCATCCATACATACATACATACATACATACATACATACATACATACATACATACATACATACATACATACATACATACACACACACACACACACAAAGAAGAAAGATGCAAAAAAAATTGTGCGAGAAAAGAGGTCAGAAGACAAGAAAGATAGACGTAAATAGAAAACGATAAATTTCATTTTCATTTTCGAATAATGGCAGAGGTTTAATATTTTTTGGTTTGACTATGAAATGAACCGACATGTCTTGAATTTCGCCATCTAAATGCGATCGCCAGACGAGAACGTAAGCCCGTGAGATTACGGGACAGAGAACGAAGCGGACGGCTAAAAGGTAGGAGGAGAAAAAAAAAAAGAAGATAGTCAGAAAGGAGACTGAAAGAAGCAACTAAATTGAAATAATTGGATACTAGACGAAAGAAGTCAAAATCAATGAGGAAAAAAACGTATTCCTTTGTAGGAACAGAGTCCTTGAAAGAAGAGATAATTGGCTGGTCGTGGTTTATCAGACGTACCTAGGGATGGCTCTGCTATCGCAAGTCAAGATTCTAACCAGACGGTGTCAAAATGTCGAAGTCCCAATAGCTTGGAACACAATTGTATCTTCCTCTATTCTCTCCAGAGATCGCGCCGTAAAGCCAATATCACCGGTAATTGTTGGAGTGATAAAACCGTAAAGGAAGGAGAGGAAAGATTCAAAGAAGAAACATAAGCTGGTTACAAAAGAAGCAATTGAGAGTAATTCGCTTAATTACCAGGACATTTCTTTAATTATAGTGCAATAATTACGTATTTTAACAGGCAGAGAGAGAACTCGCTGTTTCACTACTAAGGGACTGGACAGTTTTTTAATATACAGGAATTTTCGAAAGTAACGCAATTGCAATTGAATTGCAATTGAAATTGAACTATATGGATTTTTGACTAACTTTATATTTAGAAAGGAATATTTATAAGGAAATTAAATATTTTTGCGACTATTATTCCAGTTATGACGTCATCGAGAATGTTTTAAATGGTACCCTATAGTTTTTTAATGTCATCTGAAAGAGCATGTTTTTATGTAACACTAGCCGTACACGTGCGCTCCGCTGCACCTGTTAGAAATAAATATAAAGTAATTACATAATTAAAATAGGACGTTTGATCCAGGGAACATTCGTGTTTGATAGAAGAATAAATCCTTTAATATGTTACTTAATTTAAATTGTATTTAAATAATTAAGATGCGGTCATTTTGGTCCAGAGGGCAATCATTTGGTGCAATGACATGTTTCTTAATTGTTATTACATGCAACCATAGTTTAATGAAGATTGACATATCAATTAGTTTTAATGTGTTTATATTACTTGCTATACGTTTCAGAAGTTACAGTAATAACATTGTAGAATTATGTCCATATAGAGAAACTACACTTTCCAATGGTGAAATAATAATTAAACAATTAATTAGCTTCCGATATTACTTCATACAAACACAGAAACATTATCTTAGGCTATGTTTAATAGATTTCGATTGTTGTTGTCCAAGGCGAAGTCATTTGTTTTTATTTCAGTACAGCGCCTTAGATGGCGTTATTATATTTTCAAAACTCATTTATCTCATTAAATATCAGTCCTATAAACCTTTTGTGTAGAATAAAACTTATCGGAAATTATTTTTAAAGAAACGTTTGTTATGTAATATTTTTCATGAAAATCAATAATAAGCGAGATATTTCGATTTTTTAATTCATGCCCCCGTACGTTTATTTTATTTTCTTTCATTTACATTTATTTTATTTTATTTTTGTAATTATTGTATATTACATATCACTGCCTCTGGGTGTATATCCAATTGTAGTGTTAATACATACATACATACATACATACATACATACATACATACATACATACATACATACATACATACATACATAAGTAATCAGTAATTAATCTCTTAGGCAAGAATTTATGTAATTTTGAGCTGAATGATGTTATTGTCCAACAACCCCTTACATCACTCGGAAGTGAGTTCCATTTCTAGCAACTGAAACTGTATAGGATGAAGAATATAAAGAAACGCCTGTATTACGTGCTCATACTACAAGGAATACAAATTCAACAATGCTCGCTTTTCATCAAGGTAAAGTGCAATCATCGCACTTAAGGAAATGTTGAGAGCAGCCATTGAAGGCGCTTCCACACCCCTGCAGTAACTGTTTTTAAAAAGTGAGTAGAAGCAATATTTTTCAGTATCGACATATCAAATTGAGACGGTCTCTGTTCTGCGAAGTCTGTATTGCGCTGTTGCAGGAAAGCTTAAATGAAATATTAAAATGTATACCATAACGGGAACACAGAGTAATTAGAGATAATTTATCTTCACTGTTTCGTTGTGAACACGGTTCCTGAATACTGGAGAGAGACAAATGTCTGTGTGGTATACTCAGATCTCTGGGGATTCCCATCACATTGCAAATGTACGACACACGCAATCTGAAATAAAGCCTATAATGAGTGGAGCGTGTGAATACTGCCTAGAAGACATCTTTCTTGTCATCTTCTTCAGTCCTTTTATAGAGCCAGCCAACCGTTCCTTTAGTGAGCTCGACTCTGTAAGCTTCCTTTCCCGACTTCAATATTCTCAGATTTGAGATAACAGAATCCAAGCCATTCTTCTTTTTCTCTATCCCCTCTCTACATCCACCTTTAACAAGCCAGCCTCTTCAAAGTCCCCTATACCCATTCAAATCATGATCATAGAATCATCCGAGCAGCTTAACTTTGCCAACGCCAACGAAAATCTACTGGCTTTTCCAAGGCGACCAAGACTTCGCACCACCAGACCTGTCTCTTGCTTTATACAGAGTGTCGCAATAGAAGCCTCTCGTTAACAATTTAAGTTACAGACGATGAAATTATTTTAGTGGATTTAGACATATCTATTATAAGTCAAAACTATTCAAAGTCTGCTGAACTAGTGGCGGGCACTATCGAATTTTTTTTTTTTTTTTTTTTTTTCGATATAGGTAGCTGAAATTTACGGTACTATCGAATGATAGTTTCATTCTTTCTCGACAAATTTATTCACGTATACTAAATAAGAAACCTGTTTGTGACATTATAGCATGACTGTCTTTTATTTGATCACTAATTAAGTTAAAGAATTTCACTAATGGTTTTTATAGGTCTCGCAAGTACGGATTACCGACGGAAGGAATGCGAATCAAACACTGCGATAAGGAAGAGCGGGCGAGAGGAAAGGTCACGAGATAACTTGAATGATATTCAAGAGTAGAGTCGGAAGAGAAATGACATCGATAGAATCAGTCTTGCGTTGTGATAGTTACATTACGACTTTAGTTTGTTCCATTGCATGTGAATGCGCATCTTGTATCGCACGGTATTATTATTTCATTCGTAAACATATGTTGCGCGTTTAATTAGCTTCGATTTTTTCTCTTCCTACGTTCTTTATTTTCACAGCGATGTCCTCATTTGTTCATTTTCTTGGAAGAGACAGTACTTCCATCGGCTCGTACCTCTCCCCCCTCGGCGTGCCTACAGATACAAGTCAAAACAGACAGCAACGCCACCACTGATTTTCAGTAATAGTTTCTTGCGCGAGCTATAGTAGGTTATTTTACGACGCTTTATCAACATCTTAGGTTATTTAGCGTCTGAATGAGATGAAAGTGATAATGCCGGTGAAATGAGTCCGGGGTCCAGCACCGATAGTTACCCAGCATTTGCTCATATTGGGTTGAGGGAAAACCCCGGAAAAACTCTTGTAACTTGCCTCGACCGGGAGTCGAACCCGGGCCACCTGGTTTCACGGCCACTAACCGTTACTCCACAGGTGTGGACTCATTAATGGTAACGTTATAACTAAGTGTGATTATATATCTTGATTGCACAACTTTTAACACTAGGCCTATATCAGTTAGAGGAGAAAAACAAATATATAGGTATATATGAGTTTCACGTGTTAACATGAACTATGTTCAAAAATACCTTAGTTGACTACAGTAGTTTCGGCTTGGGAACCATCTTCAGAACTGCGTGGTCCTTGCGTCTTCCGGTATTTTCGCCCCCGGTGATAGTGCGTTTGTGTTGTGTAGTGTGGAGTTAAAAAGTGTGTGTGTTCTGAAATTCTGTTGTGAGATGATTTTCCGTGTGTGTTTTTGTGTATCTGTATATTTCGTATTGTTCCAGTGTGTTGAGATTTCGGTTAGATATGTAGAATTTCCATCTCTCTCTCTCTCTCTCTATATATATATATATACTGTATATATATATATATATATAAGACCAGAAGTTGCTCCAGGCAGGTTAATTCTACAAACAACTCTTTAAGAAGTTTGGTTCCATTAATAACAAGTTTTATCAATAAATGTGTAATCGCTTATTCTTAACTGACATGAGTCTTGGTAAATCAATAGAGACAATAATATATATATATATATATATATATATATATATATATAAGACCAGAAGTTGCTCCAGGCAGGTTAATTCTACAAACAACTCTTTAAGAAGTTTGGTTCCATTAATAACAAGTTTTATCAATAAATGTGTAATCGCTTATTCTTAACTGACATGAGTCTTGGTAAATCAATAGAGACAATAATATATATATATATATATATATATATATATATATAAGACCAGAAGTTGCTCCAGGCAGGTTAATTCTACAAACAACTCTTTAAGAAGTTTGGTTCCATTAATAACAAGTTTTATCAATAAATGTGTAATCGCTTATTCTTAACTGACATGAGTCTTGGTAAATCAATAGAGACAATAATATATATATATATATATATATATATATATATATATAAGACCAGAAGTTGCTCCAGGCAGGTTAATTCTACAAACAACTCTTTAAGAAGTTTGGTTCCATTAATAACAAGTTTTATCAATAAATGTGTAATCGCTTATTCTTAACTGACATGAGTCTTGGTAAATCAATAGAGACAATAATATATATATATATATGTATATATATATATATATATATATATATATATATAAGACCAGAAGTTGCTCCAGGCAGGTTAATTCTACAAACAACTCTTTAAGAAGTTTGGTTCCATTAATAACAAGTTTTATCAATAAATGTGTAATCGCTTATTCTTAACTGACATGAGTCTTGGTAAATCAATAGAGACAATAATATATATATATATATATATATATATATATATATAAGACCAGAAGTTGCTCCAGGCAGGTTAATTCTACAAACAACTCTTTAAGAAGTTTGGTTCCATTAATAACAAGTTTTATCAATAAATGTGTAATCGCTTATTCTTAACTGACATGAGTCTTGGTAAATCAATAGAGACAATAATTCTCCAACTAGCAGTTATGTTTGCAGTATAGTAAATACACTTCATCGTATGCCATTATACTAAGGAACAACACTTCACTAAATAGTTCGTGTTATAAACAAAAGTAACTCGTTAGGTGTTTACATTTCTACCGAATAAAGTGCTTCAGTCACGTGGACTCTTAGTGACTACTGAGGTTCAGTTACTTTTATTTCAAAGTCGTTTCATATTAACTAACATTTTTTTAATTGTATACTAGTAGTTACTATGCTTGCCGTTGTGTCCAAGGTTCGCAGGTTCATACTCCGTGAATGTCGACGGAAGTCACTAATGTGGATTACTTTAAAAGATACAAGTAGGCCTAAATAGTAACGTGGAGAGACTCTTATCATAAATTAATAGCACGCAAAATAACTTTACTGTAGACTGTCACCTTATCTCTGACTCTAACCTTGAGGTCACGTGTTCGATTTCCGGCTGTGCCTCAAAAATTTTTTTCGTGTTATAGATTCTACAGGGACATCATTTTATTTTTACTAACATTTTTAATATTAACCTGGCTATACCTTTAGAGAACCGGAAAACCCGTTCGCTACCCCCTTCCACGACTAGAGTTCGATGATACTGGCGTAAAACACAAACAAATCACTTTACTAGGTATAGGAGGGAAGAAAAGTACTTCATCCATTTACGTAAACTAGGAAATATCGCGATTTTGAGTTCGATAATTTTCATTAGGATTTTTTATTTAATCAAAATGCAGTACTGTATTAAGAATGAGTGTTTTTACTCACGAACTGAGCTATCCATGCGAACGTGTTCATCATGTAGTGTATATTATACTGTCTACATCACATTAGCGTACAATATAGAGAATAATGAAGTTCAATTCAAAAATAATCATAAAATGGATATTTAAACACATTTTTGAAGATGGTAGCCATTCATTTCGATAGCCTACAGGCTTCAGTTCTTTTGTGCATATTATCGCACTATAGACTATTGCATCTAATTCCAATTACCAGTTTCGTCCTTCGTACTAGTAACTCATGTTGAAATAATTCTGTACCTACTCTATAAAAGAGTACCTTATGTAATGTAAATTCAATCTTCACTTCTACCTGACCCGCATAGATAAAATTACTCGGACATGCTATCTACTCTCCGTCCAAGTGGTTATGTCGCAGGATCGTAGAAAGGAGGGAAATCACGTGACAGTTAATTACTTAACGAGGCCCTTTTATTTAAGTTATTTTAAACAGTTGTATAATATTACGTAAACGTCCAATTGCTAACAGAAATTAATGATTTCAGAAAAGAGCTAACACAGCCCTGCTTTTACAGAGGGCCGTGCAGAAGCAGGTGGGGGAAATCGGGATGTGACGTAGGCAAACGGACAGTACCTGTGCAAAAATATGATTCAATATTAAAAGTTCTTTCGTCACTGGAAAACGCGAATATTTTTCTGGAACGTACTATACTCAGTAACTCAGTGCCGTTTACTATAAGCGGCTTTGATTCTGTCTGGAAAACAGTTGAAACTTCATTAGTAGAAGGGGTGGGAGTGAAGTACATTCAAAAACTCAGGTACAAAAAAAATTGAAGTAAAAATAAAATGATGTCCCTGAATAATATAAGGGTACTATTCATAGACATTTCGCTAGCCCACGCTACGAGCGTGCTAAACTAGCCCTGGCTATCGACTGGTTACTTGTACAGGATTCATATCATATCATAAATTAAAATTTGTTTGAAGAAACCTTTCGATTATCCAACTAAATTAATTTATTCTGAATTTAATGTATTTAATATTGAACAAATTTATAAATATAAGCTGTTAAAATTTTATCATAAAAATCGTAATAAGTTTGTATTACAGACACACAATTATGACACAAGACGAAATATTAATTCAACATTAGTAGAACCTAAATGTATCACATCTGCCGGTCTAAAGCATAGCATAAATTTTGGCCCTCGGTTGTACAATGCTTTAACTAAATTACACCCAGAACTTCTAACATGTAACCCACTAACATATAACAAGAAAATTAGAAACGTGTTAATATCTTCAATTTGATTAAATAAATTTATAGCCTATGTGTATGAATTAATCAACCTATATTATATTTGTATTCTATAATTTTGAAATATATATTAGTCCTACTTTTCACGTGCGATATTATTCTTCTCTAGTGTTAATATATTATATAATTCCATTGCCGCTGTAATTATATTTTAGTTCCTATTTTATTTTACTTATTTATTTTTATTATTATTATTTTTTATTTTAATATTATATCTGAACTGCGACCGAGCACGAGCGCTGCTCATTCGGTCTCAAATTTTGTTAATACTACTGTATCTTTATTTTATATTGCTTGTATTATTTTATTTCTATTTCTCTTGTTTGTTTTGTAATTATATTCTTTATTCTGTATATTTAAATTTAAATAAATTAAATAAATAAATAAATATCGCTAACACTGGTTTATGAGTACGAAAAACGTTAGTTCGCTGATCATCCAGCGGAATCCCGCGCTAAGAATGTCTATGAATAGGACCCTAAGAGTCTGTAATGGGAACTACTCACCCTCAAGGTAGGAAAAACTGGGAAACCACGACGCATAGCGAACTACAGCTAAATAAAGCAAATTAATAGTGCCTGCGGGAATTCGCCCTGTCCACGCGGCACCCCTGTGCCGTTTTGCAATTACACAGCTGATTACTAGATGGCAAGCAGCAGTAAAAGAACAGCTGTCTCCTAATAAGAGGTGTTTAGGTAAAAAGATACTAATAACATATCACCGTGCTAATCATCATCAGAATATATAAAGAAACTGCCGTCACGCAAATGATGATGATGATGATGATTATTATTATTATTATTATTATTATTATTATTATTATTATTACTAGCCCGTACCCGTGCGCTCCGCTGCACCCGTTAGAAATAAATATAAAGTAATTACATAATTAAAATAGGACATTAGATCCAGGGAACATTCGTGTTTGATAGAAGGATAAATCGTTTAATATGTTACTTAATTTAAATTGTATTTGCATAATTAAAATGCGATCATTTTGATCCAGAGACCACTCATTTGGTCATAAAAATTATTTTAGGAAATACAGGAAACGAATGCACAGAATAGTCTCTCAAGTTTTCTGTGCATAAGAAGCTATTTTAATCTTACCTGTCCTCCATTCACTCAGAAGTTACTGTAATAACATTATAGCATTATGTCCATCTAGAGAAACTACACTTTCCAATGGTGAATTAATAATTAATTATACAAATCGGTTAATTCAGCTTCTGATATTACTTCATACAAACACAGAAACATTAGCTGTAGGCTATCTTTCATAGCTTTCGATTGTTGCTGTCCAAGGCCCCTTATAGACGAAGTCATTTGTTTTTTAATTCATTACACGGCTTTAGATGGCAGTTATTTTAATTTTAAAACTCATTTATCTAATTAAATATCAGTCGTATCAAACTTTTTCAGGGAATAAAACTTATCGGAAATTATTTTTAAAGAAACTGTTGTTATGTAACATTTTTCACAAAAATCAATAATAAGCGAGATATTTCGATTTATTTAATTCAGGCCCCCTTATAACCCCCCTTTTAAATAATGTATTTTGAATGCCATATAGCCTAAAATCTAAGTTACAACGAACTTAATTTATATTCCAATTTTCATCGAAATCCGTTCAGCCATTATCGCGTGAAAAGGTAACAAACATACAGACAGACAGACAGACAGACAAAAATGTCAAAAAAGCTATTTTCGGTTTCAGGTTGTTTAATTGTATATGTTAGGACCAATTATTTTTGGAAAATCGAAAATTACCAGAAAAATTTCGGCTACAGATTTATTATAAGTATAGATTATTATTATTATTATTATTATTATTATTATTATTATTATTATTATTATTATTATTATTATTAAATATGGGAAATGCCTGTTATTATTCGATTGAGAAGCTTTTATCATCTAGTCTGCTGTCAAAAAATCTGAAAGTTAGAATTTATAAAACTGTTATATTACCGGTTGTTCTTTATGGTTGTGAAACTTGGACTCTCACTTTGAGAGAGGAACATAGGTTAAGAGTGTTTGAGAATAAGGTGCTTAGGAAAATATTTGGGGCTAAGCGGGATGAAGTTACAGGAGAATAAAGAAAGTTACACAACACAGAACTGCACGCATTGTATTCTTCACCTGACATAATTAGGAACATTAAATCCAGACGTTTGAGATGGGCAGGGCATGTAGCACGTATGGGCGAATCCAGAAATGCATATAGAGTGTTAGTTGGGAGGCCGGAGAGAAAAAGACCTTTAGTGAGGCCGAGACGTAAATGGGAAGATAATATTAAAATGGATTTGAGGGAAGTGGGATATGATGATAGAGAATGGATTAATCTTGCTCAAGATAGGGACCAATTTGCGGGCTTATGTGAGGGCGGCAATGAACCTCCGAGTGCCTTAAAAGCCAGTAAGTAAGTAAGTAAGTATGTAAGTATTATTATTATTATTATTAATAAATATTAGATATATTATTATTATTATTATTATTATTATTATTATTATTATTATTATTATTATTATTATATTCTACAGTACCGTGCATTAAAATTAGAACCTCAGAGTCAATAGCGAGAATGTAATATGACATTACATGTGTTCTTCATTGTATGGTGATGACGTTCGTAATAGCTATGCCAATTACTTAGGTAGAACGTGTGGCATGATTCACATTGGATTATTATCAGTTGCCGTTCGTTAAATTCGTGTGATCAAGCCGCCTGGTTAATAGGAGCACATCTGACGTATACACGTATAAATTTATGGACCTAATAGTTTAAGGTCACGTACTAACCAGCAATGTTAGGTAAATAAGCGTTCGTAATTAAATTGCGGCATGTACGTAGATGGTCAGAGATAAACAATGATCTCAAGCTAATTATAACATTAAGACTAACCAAATCATACGTGTTTCCGTATATTGCCAGATTAAAAGGATAAAATTAAAATGTCTGTAAAAAATCGTAACGTATCGCGGGTTTGTTAAATAAAGGAATGTACACACACATACACATAAAAGTTCTATTTACGGTTGGTGATGATATAGCCTGTGCGATTTTATAGTCAGTTTTGTTACCGTACATTTGGTTGTTAATAATAAATAGTGCCAATAGAGAGTAGGTAATGAGATCAGTGTGTTTGTATTTGTGGGTTATATACATAAAGAGTAAATACTCGTATATCAGTACAGAAAAACGTTACCTCTGGCACCTGTGACGTTACTTTGTTATTATTGGTACAATGGAAAATTCTCATTTTACTTTACAAAAATGCAGTGGCGACTCCTGCATATTTCTTAAGAGGAGGAAAGAAGTTAACAGCGCAAAATGGCACCTTATTGAATGAAACATGCTACAAATTAGCCTACATGCATACATGTAAGACCAGGTAGTGTTAGGGATGGCCTTCCCTTTTGTATAGCAATAATCTGTTTTTGTAAACTGAGTTTCCTAAATTGTCCAAAATATAATATGTTTTCACTTCCATTTATTGTTGAATAATTGCACAAATTAACAATTACAAGGATATTCACAACCTCGCAGCATTTTTCGCGCACACTATAGCATCACACGTATTGGAAGAGACCAGCTACTAACACGTAATCGGAACCGTTTTACGGAAATGGGAATGGAAAACAATCGGTTAGGAAAGCGAGAACACTGCACCCAACCACGTGGTCTGTGTTGCCACATGTACATTTTACAAGTTCAGTATCACATGCTTTTGAAGAATATCAGTTCTTGTAAAGTCATATTACCATTATTGTTCAAAGCTGCCGGTGGCCGATTAATTTTTTTATGTTAAAAATAATGAGGTTTGCAGTACCTTCAATTTCAAATATATTTGTACAAAACTGACAACTTGGCTGTTGTCCTGTCTAGTAGACAATGAATGGAAATAAATTTCAGAGGCCAAAAAGATCTGCGATACTAACTTAGAACTACTTCCGCTTTGTTTTATATAAATGCAACTTCAACTTTCAGATATCCTCGTAAGTTTCAAATCATGAATATAGCTTATATAAAGTGCAATTAATAATATATTTTGATTTATAATTAAAAAAAAAGTTTATATGGTGTCTTTCATAGCTTTGCGTTAAAACTGTTTTTATTGTGTCTCCTCCTAGATGACTAGTCTGGTTGAATGCAGCATCGTTAGATGGCAGCGGTAGCGAGCTTGCTGCAAGACCAGTCGGTTTCTATTTCCCGCCCATGCGCTGATTCAGAGGATGATCTCCTCCCTATCCGTTCATTTACTTGCTTTAAAACTCTGCTTCTTTCTCTGGCCGCTAGTGCGCTGTTGTCTAAGTGTGTTAACTGCAGTAAAGGAGGAATGGATTGGCTTTCCTCTACACAAACAATCTCGCATCCTTCTCACAGTTTTCCAGCAGCACATGAGCGCGCGTGGTTTAAAACTCGATCAACCGAGGTTTTCTTATAGCTGTGAACTTAAAAATTATCGAATCTTCCTCGAATTTCAAGGCATATATTGCATTTGGTATTTACTTTCAAATGAAGAAAAATGTGAGGAGGACGTTCCTCCCTTCCCTCCCCCGAGGAACCGCCACTGCAAAAATGTATCTGTACTGATACAGAAAATGATAGTCACAGAACCTATATAGAAAGGATATATCTCATATTACAAAAAAAGAAGAGTAGCACCACTAAATAAGACGAGTTCAGCAACTGTATGAACAGGAGAAATTCTCACGTTACAGAAATGTAAGCTGTCAATATAGAAAAAGTGATCCTAGCAGATAAATGCATTAGAAAAGTCTCACATGACTAAAATGTGCAGAAAAAGGTGCCTTCAGCACGTATGCCTATACGGTCTTACTAAGAAACTGTCTATAGTTTTATACGAGACTTATGCAAAGTCGGACAGAAAACGTTACTAATGAATTATGCATAAGCGATGCCTGTAACCATACATGGGAATTGCTTTGCAGTAGTTATGTACACGAAACCCCTCGTTTAAGCGTTGTATAGCCTAGTCTATATAGAAAAAATGGCCGCCCCACTAACAGCTGTTCATATCGATTGTCATTTTATGATGATGGTTGCCTTGTAACCACAGAAGAACAAACCAGGGGACTACATAGAACTTGTTGTGGAAATCATGTTAAGTGCAAATGACAAAATGGAGTGTAATATGTCTATCTAAAATACACTTTTTACATTCTGATTTGGATTTCTTTCCTCCTAACTTTGGAGCGGTAAACGACGAGCATGGGGAATGATTTCATCAAGAAATATCAGAAATCGAAAGGCGATATAAAGGAAGACCATCTTCCAGCATGCTTGCAGACTATTGTTGGTTTCTTGTAAAATACAGTCCCGGGTCTAGTTATGAACAGAAGTCATCCAGAAAATTATGTTAAATGTAAGTTCAAATTCCGAGATATTTCTCATTATATGCACGAAATATTTTTATTGTTGTTGTGTTTTAAATATGTAACATCATATTTTTATCCAATACACACTTTTCAAGTATTATGAGGAATTTGAATTCCTAGTGTGTTGTAATTTAATCAGTAGCAGCGAAAAATTAAAAACAAGTTTTGCCATAAAACATTCAATTCATTTTATCCGGGAAATGGTACATGATGGGGCAATTTAGATTTTAAATTCAGATTTAGGGCACACATATTAGTAATATTCACCTATTTTTATTTCGGAGCAAGACAAAAAGTAAAAATTTGTTGTTCAGTGTAATTGGATGAATATAGCAGCATGGACGATTTATATACAACTGTTTATTATACATTTTGATTACACAACTTTTAACACTGTATCACTTCGGAATATGTATGATAAGATTTTCTTGTGTTAAATTTTAACGTACCTTGTTAACATGTTTCGACCTATTACATAATGGACAACATAATACGTAAGACAAAACAAAACCACAAAAAACAGAAGAATACAACTCAAACACAAGAACACAAAAAATACATCATACTAACAAACGATAACAAAAACACACATAAAATTGCAACCTCATTCAAGAAATTAAATTACAACATCGCATACAGAACAAATAACGCTCTACAAAAACATCTCAACACATAAACAACACAAACAAACCAATACAACCACACAGGCGTTTAAAAACTCAAATGTAACACAGCAACCACTTCTACATAGGACAGACAGGCAGATCATTTCAAACACGTTACAAAGAACACATCACAGACATAACAAAATTACAAAACATCTCTACATATGCAGAACACATCACAAATGCCAACCACACCTACAGAGACATCAACACAGACATGAAAATACTGCACATCCAACCAAAAAGCCAGAAACTCAACACACTAGAACAATATGAAATATACAGACACACCAAAACACACCCCAACAATATTCTCAACACACAATTCAATTTCAAAACACATATAGTCTTTGACTCTACACTACGAACGCACCCTCACAGGAAACAAGAGGTTCCAAGACCAACAACGACCAGTTCTGAAGATGACCCAAAATAGGTCGAAACATGTTAACAAGGTACGTTAAAATTTAACACAAGAAAGTCTTATCATACATATTCCGAATTGTTTATTGTAGAGTTAAAAAGAGAATTTCAAATTTAGCAAGTAAATATGTTTTAAGGTTTAAAATAAACGCGATTGGTTGAAACTTGCACTAAAACTAGACGTAAGTGCAAGTTGACCCAACATAAATTGAATAGTTATATGATATAAAATTCATTATTAATTATTGTATATTTATTGAGTATAATTACTATTTGTTTATATGTTAATTTTAATTATTAAGTTTATGTACTATTTTGTGAACTATTAATAAAAAGTGTGGTCCTCCAACTTGGCGGTTGGGCGAAGGGCTAACAACCATTCACGTAAAAAACAGCTTGTTACGAATCCTTCAAATAAGTGAAACGTACAGCAGAGTTCGTATAGGCCAATTTCTGTCAGATGCGTTTCCAATTCACTGTGGGCTTAAGCAAGGAGATGCACCATCACCTTTACTTTTTAAATTTGCTCTAGAGTATGCCATTAGGAAAGGCCAGGATAACAGAGAGGGTTAGGAATTGAACGGGTTACATCAGCTACTTGTCTATGCGGATGACGTGAATATGTTACGAGAAAATCCACAAACGATTAGGGAAAACACGGGAATTTTACTGGAAGCAAGTAAAGAGATAGGTTTGGAAATAAATCCCGAAAAGACAAAGTATATGATTATGTCTCGTGAGGACAATATTATACGAAATGGAAATATAAAAATTGGAAATTTATCTTTAGAAGAGGTGGAGTTGAAATATCTGGGTGCAACAGTAACATATATAAATTATACTCGGGAGGAAATTAAGCACAGAATAAATATGGGAAATGCCTGTTATTATTCGGTTGAGAAACTTTTATCATCCAGTCTGCTGTCGAAAAATCTGAAAGTTAGAATTTATAAAACATTTATATTACCGGTTGTTCTGTATGGTTGTGAAACTTGGACTCTCACTCTGAGAGAGGAACGTAGGTTAAGGATGTTTGAGAATAAGGTGCTTAGGAAAATATTTGGGGCTAAGCGGGATGAAGTTACAGGAGAATGGAGAAAGTTACATAACGTAGAACTGCACGCATTGTATTCGTCACCTGACATAATTAGGAACATAAATCCAGACGTTTGAGATGGGCAGGGCATGTAGCACGTATGGGCGAATCCAGAAATGCATATAGAGTGTTAGTTGGGAGGCCGGAGGGAAAAAGACCTTTAGGGAGGCCGAGAAGTAGATGGGAAGATAATATTAAAATGTATTTGAGGGAGGTGGGATATGATGATAGAGAATGGATTAATCTTGCTCAGGATAGGGACCAATGGCGGGCTTATGTGAGGGAGGCAATGAACCTCCGGGTTCCTTAAAAGTAAGTAAGTAAGTAATAATTACTACTTGTGGATATGGTAGTTTTAATTAAGTTTGTGCACTATTTTGTGAACTATTAATAAATGCTTCAAAGAAGTTAAGTAACTTTTAGAGCTAAATTAAAAATTTATTGGTGACATCGATGGATAGGGGGAGAGAATGCCTCTCCTGCTAGTTTTTGTTGATAGTTGGTTAATTAGTAAGTTGGTTTAGCCGGCGCTCAGAGTTGACTTAGCATATCTGTTGCTGTAATTTAGTGAATTCATCTGTTATGCAGCCTGCCCGTGTTGCGCGCACACACACAGAGAACTGTTGTGGTTCAACCATATTGGTTACACTGGGAGCTCGGAGCCCGCACCAGCGTGTGATATCAGTTTTATTAACAGCAAGGCCCCCGTAATGAACAGCAGGGGTCGTTGGAGATGAGTCCGCCAGCGCCTACAGTCGCCTCCCGTAACCATGGAGCCTGGTAATAAAATATTATAGCCGCGCCTGCCTCCCTTCGAATCGATTCCCTCCCCCCGAAAAACCGGAAGAATTCTCAGATTTAGCGCGCACTCACCCCACAACTGCCGAGAGCGGAATTGTCTTATGAGTGCCGCTGAAAGTTTAATGGGAAATTGAAACTCGACAGAACTGTTTCATATTCGTTACATTTTTTCCTCTCTCTGCGAGATTCTCATTGTGCTCTTCTGTGCTGGTTTTCAAACTGTGGCGCCAGCTTCTTATTCATCACTTATAGTCTTCTGCCCAAGAGCAGGCCATTAACTGCGAACCCAGCACTCTCCAATTTTTCTTATTTTCCGCCTTCCTTTTAGTCTGCATTAGATCCATATAGGCCAGCGTTTCTAAAACATTTTTGAAGTGGGGACCACTTTTTAAAGTCAGAACAGTTCCGCGGACCACCTTACTCTTGTTCTCTTCGAAAGCAAATTTATCATTTTCGTAGCATATTTTAATGCCAGTATATTTTAAAATTGAATTAAGGTTCGGTACTTTGGTCCTTTGTTATGAATTCGGGTGGTCCCTGGCTGGGTTACAAGCGCGGCGCCAGATGTGCAGGGAAAAGATGTCGAGAAACACCACGTATATAGTGCTTTAAATCCCTCTTTTGTTGCTGAGAGTAGAGTGGGAAGTCGATAGACGGATAGAGTAATAAATTTCATAAAATGCAGTACTGGGAGAAAAAGTGAAATTCGATTGTCAATGTGCCATTTCCAAACTCTGAGTTTTTAAGCTGTTGTGTGATACGCAATTCGTTTGAATTTTATTTTTTCTTCTGTCTTTTTTCGAAGGACCACAGGTGGTCCGTCGAACATAGTTTGAGAAACGCTGATATAGGTGATCTTATTGTAGTCTAGCATCTGATTTATTCGTCTTCACGAACTTTTCTCCGTTCACCATTCTTTCTAGTACATCCTTCAGTAGACAGTTTCTTCTTGGCCAGTGACTCAACCAATTTCTTTTTTTTTTTTCCCACTCAGTTTCACCATTATTCTTTCTTCACCCACTCTTTCTAGCATAGCTTCATTTCTTATTTAGTCTGTTCATTTCACACTTCCCATTTCTCTCCATGTCCACATTTCAAATGCTTCTACTCGTTTCTTTTCACTTCCTCGTAATGTCCATGTTTCTGTCCCATACAGTGCCACACTCCACACAAAGCATTTCACCAGTCTCTTCCTTAGTTATTTTTCCAGAGGCCTGCAGAAGATATTTTTTTTTTTTATTAAACGCTTCCTTTGCCATTGTTATCCGCCTTCTGAAGACACTCCTTAATGTGTTCAATTAGTCTTCAATAAAACAATAATTATGAAAAAAGAATTGACAGGGAATTCGAAGAAATTTCATTGATTGCATGAAATGACTGTAATCTAATAAAACTAATAAAATACGAAATGCAATTTTTTTAATTGTAGTTCATTTTGGTGTATACCTATATTTGTATTAGGCGACTGAAGCCATCACAGCTAGAAGGCAGTATTATTATCGATGTGCCAAAATCATGGATGTGCGAACAATAAAACAAAGAAGCAGCAGTTGCAAGAGAGCGTCATTACTACACGAGTGTACCATTGTCGAGCAGCGCTTCGTGGTGCGATTTTTCTGGGATAAGGTATGGCAGCAAAGTACATTCATAAAGAAATGCTGCCCGTTTTTTATCAGCTTTTCCTATTGTGTCAAGCTGTCTACGATTGGGTGCAAAAGTTCTCTGAATGGCGGACAAGTATCGAACGAGTCGGTAGGCGAATAGAGATTGTCACGGAGGCAAATGTCCAACAGGTTGGCGACTTGATCCGAACAGACAGAATGAAGGGAACGATATGCTAGCCGTGATAGTCAAAAGTGTTGAGTGTTCGGTGCATCATTACCAGCCCTAAAGGAAAGCGTGCATCAATGCTTGGACCAAGTCTCCAATGGTACAATCATGCACAGATGCCGACATCTTGCAACTGCTGTTTCTTTTGTTTCGCTTATATGCTTCATCTATAATACTGTCATCTAGCGGTGAGGCTTCAGGTGCATCTTTCAAAGGTATAGATCGGTACTTCTGTTTGTAAGGTACTGACTTGTAATTGCCAAAATTAAATCTATGATGATGAAATGATCAAGCTGAAGTCACAGGATGAAAAAAGCACTTCATATGCGTTTGAAAAATTTGCAAATGAAAGTAGACTTACAGTCTATTTCTTAGTGGCAGTTTGGAATGTTATTTTAGATACCCCTAACGACTGAAAAATATTTTCGAAGAGAGACATCACTAGAGTCCTGCGTTTGGTTACCTAAAGCCTCGAAGCGATCCACAGCAGTTTAGGTATGTATGGAATACAGCTTGACGGCATCCGACGCTACTTAGCTCAGAGAACATACGAAAACTAAACAAAGCTAGGCCCTTGGAGATTAGTGCTCTAATACGCGAGCACTCCATTAGGAGAGAAGAAAATGTATTTTATCAGAAATAACGAGAAATTTTCCATTTGAAACACTTGAAATGTTTAAAAATGGTAATACGTAGAGACTTATAAAGCATGCAGTCATAACTTTTATTTATTTCTAGTTTGTGCTGATATTTATATTTTTGATTTGTTAGTTATTCCAGCCGTTAATTAAATCTAACGTATCTAATTGCGTTTTTCTTATTGTAAAAATCAGGGATAGACAAATTTCAAGCAGCAAGTAGTTACGGCGACTAAGTTTTTATGTGGTGTCTGAATTGTTTGTTGAGTTCAGTCCCTCGGTCAGCCACTTGCTCAATCACTCAGTCAGTCACTCACTCACTCACTCTATTACTTAGTTACTATTAGTCACTCAATCGGTCAGCCACTCGCTCACTTACTAATCCACTCAGTCAATCATATTCGTTCACTCACTCAGTCACTCGCTCAATTAATATCAGTCACTCAGCCACTCAGTCGCTTACTCATACTCACTCGTTCACTTACTCAGCCACTCAGTCGTTTACTCACTCAGCCACTCAGTCGATTACTCATACTCACTCGTTCACTCACTCAGCCACTCAGTCATACTCACTCGTTCACTCACTCAGCCACTTACTCATACTCGTTTACTCACTCAGCCACTCAGTCGATTACCCATGCTCACTCGTTCACTCACTCAGCCACTCAGTCGCTTACTCATACTCACTCGTTTACTCACTCAGCCACTCAGTCGATTACTCATACTCATTCACTCATTCAGCCACTCAGTCACTCATTCAGTTAGTGAATTACCATCAGTCACTCGCTCACTCGGTCGGCCACCTGCTCACTCACTAAGCCACTCAGTCACTCATATTAGTTCACTCACTCAGTCACTCAATTACTCAGACACTCAGTCGCTTACTCATACTCGCTCACTCACTCATCCACTCAGTCACTCATATTCCTTCACTCGCTCAATTAATATCAGTCACTCGCTCACTCACCCACTCAGTCGCTCATTCATACTCACTCGTTCACTAAGCCACTCAGTCACTCATTCAGTTACTGAGTTGATATGTCACTTGCTCACTCGGTCAGCCATTCGCTCACTCACTAAACCACTCAGTCACTCACATACTCCTTCACTCACTCAGCCACTCGCTCAATTACTATCAGTCACTCGCTCGCGCACTCAGCCACTCACACTCACTCTTTCGCTCACTCATACTCACTCAGCCACTCAGTCACTCATTCAATTACTCGGTTACTATCAGTCACTCGCTCACTCGGTCAGCCACCCGCTCACTTACTAAGCCTCTCAGTCGCTCACTCATTCTTACTCGTTCACTCACTCAGCCACTCAGTCACTCACTCAATTACTCAGTTACTATCAGTCTCTGGCTCACTCATTCAATCATTTGGTTACTCACTTATTCGCTCACTATCTCAGTCGCTCACTCATCAATCCACTCACTCATCCAGTTTCTCAGTCACTCACTCTGCCTCTCAGTCGCTCACGTAGTCACTCGCTTATTCACATCATCATTTCATCTGTGTTGTCCTATTTTCAGTCCTTACGAATCTGATATTCCATTTGTGAGGATGCCGGTCAATCAGTTCTCGCGTAATTATTCCATTACATCTTTCAGCCACGTTAAAAATGTATTAGAACATTTCAGAAGTACAAAATCATGAACAGTTCAACAAATCCTCTCAGAATTATGAGTGACACCAAAATAATTTTCATGTAACGATTCCGTTCATTACACAAATGGATGTGACTTCACATATAATTTGTTATCTTCATTTCTGTCAGGATGACATTTGCATTCTGGTTTCTGTCATGGATAGAATGCGTTTTTGTGTACAAGTTCTGACTGTATAAGTTGGTCACTGCGTTGTTTTGAAATTGAGGTTATTTTCGAATATGTTTTAGGGTCTGTCGGTTTTGTATATTCCAGCATTGGTTTTATTCAGATTTGTTTTCCCTTTCGTTACAATTAACTGATATATTTTGGCTTCAGTTGGCATTAGTTGATTGACATATTTCATCCGCAAACTTTATACGCTTGCGATCATATGTACTTTATAGCATTATAATTGTACAACTAATATATTCCGCTTCCAGGCAAGAATGCTGTGTTATGTACTTCATTCGCATGCAAGCATTTTCTGTGGTATTGTATTGAATTATTTTTATCGTCATAATAGGCGTAATAGATCGACTATTGATCAGATTTTTTGTATTCGACAGATAATGGAGAAAAAATGGGAGTATAAGGGTACAGTACATCAGTTATTCATAGATTTCAAAAAGGCATATGACTCGGTTAAGAGGGAAGTATTATATGATATTCTTATTGAATTTGGTATTCCCAAGAAACTAGTTCGATTAATTAAAATGTGTCTCGGTGAAACATACAGCAGAGTCCGTATAGGTCAGTTTCTATCTGATGCTTTTCCAATTCACTACGGGCTAAAGCAGGGAGATGCACTATCACCTTTATTTTTTAACTTTGCTTTAGAATATGCCATTAGGAAAGTTCAGGATACCAGGCAGGGTTTGGAATTGAACGGGTTACATCAGCTTCTTGTCTATGCGGATGACGTGAATATGTTAGGAGAAAATCTACAAACGATTAGGGAAAACACGGGAATTTTACTGGAAGCAAGTAAAGCGATCGGTTTGGAAGTAAATCCCGAAAAGACAAAGTATATGATTATGTCTCGTGACCAGAATATTGTACGAAATGGAAATATAAAAATTGGAGATTTATCCTTCGAAGAGGTGGAAAAATTCAAATATCTTGGAGCAACAGTAACAAATGAAGGGTACACGGGAAAAATGAACAATGTCACAATGGTGTTAAGGGTAATGCCATTATCTAATTCACTGCATTATTACAAACTTTAGTGTTATTTTTACCAAAAGTGGTAAAGGAGAATTAAAACCACGGATACATTCATCATTTCCTTCATTTCAAGTGGAAACACCAATAAATTTAGCAGTAATATACCGAAATAGATCAATATCTCAACCTTAATGGAAAAGTGACATTGTTCGTTTTTCCCGTGTACCCTTCAAATATAAATGACACTCGGGAGGAAATTAAACGCAGAATAAATATGGGAAATGCGTGTTATTATTCGGTTGAGAAGCTTTTATCATCTAGTCTGCTGTCAAAAAATCTGAAAGTTAGAATTTATAAAACAGTTATATTACCGGTTGTTCTGTATGGTTGTGAAACTGGACTCTCACTCTGAGAGAGGAACATAGGTTAAGGATGTTTGAGAATAAGGTGCTTAGGAAAATATTTTGGGCTAAGCGGGATGAAGTTACAGGAGAATGGAGAAAGTAACACAACGCAGAACTGCACGCATTATATTCTTCACCTGACATAATTAGGAACATTAAATCCAGACGTTTGAGATGGGCAGGGCATGTAGCACGTATGGACGAATCCAGAAATGCATATAGAGTGTTAGTTGGGAGACCGGAGGGAAAAAGACCTTTGGGGAGGCCGAGACGTAGATGGGAGGATAATATTAAAATGGATTTGAGGGAGGTGGGATATGATGATAGAGACTGGATTAATCTTGCACAGGATAGGGACCGATGGCGGGTTTATGTGAGGGCGGCAATGAACCTCCGGGTTCCTTAAAAGCCATTTGTAAGTAAGTAAGTAAGTAAGTAAGTCATAATAAACTAATCAGGTTAGGATTCAAGAGCTCTTCAGAATCTGCATATTATTATTATTATTATTATTATTATTATTATTATTATTATTATTATTATTATTATCAGTGGCGTAGCATGAAATTTTGAGCAGGGGAAGCTGATTCAAGTTGTCTTTCATGCAATATGAGAAAACGTATTACAAAAATATAGTCTTAAAATAAATAGTAGTCAATGTCAAGTCAGCAGTCGAAGATTGGTTGGAACCTCGTAAGTATCACCAATAAGGCATGACCTCAAATGGTACATAGTAAAATATGATTTCACGGTTTACACATCAAATAGACACGTATAGTATAACACTAGCTTACTTCCTGTCATGCTTAGAGAAATCACAATATTAACGGTCAATAGATACAGTATTAGTATCATTACGTAATTATGCGTCTGTCTTTTGGTTGTGTCCTTCATTGACAGCAAGGGTGTCGGTCATTTGTTTTTTAGATCACACTTTTGTTCGTAAGTCAGTCTTGATAATAGAATTGTCATAAAAAAATTCAAGTAAATTGGTGTTAGGAACTGTTATTTCACTCATTATTTATTATATCAGCCACAATGCACACTAACACTTCAACTGAACACAACTGACGAAAAGGGATAACTCGGAAACTACTTATTTTCAATGTCAAAGCTAGCTTCCTGCGAGCCTTGCGACCAGGGTAGTTTAGTTAGAAAGGGATGGAAAATCTGCGGGGTGGGTTACACGGAAGAATGAGTGTAAGAAACCAGTTTGCTTGGAAGCTATTGTGTGCAGGCTTCTTGTTTACTGCTGCATCACAAATCATCCTGAGCTGCCGCATCACAATATTTAAGGTGTAAATATAAATTTTATTAAAATTAATAAATGATTTTGTCCATTGACTGCAGGTTTATTATGAAATTATTATTAATTGGGGAAGCTGAGCTTTTTAGCTTACATTGACGCCACGCCACTGATTATTATTATTATTATTATTATTATTATTATTATTATTATTATTATTACTAATATTATTAAGTAAGTGTGTTGTGTGGTCTAAGGTGTCATGCTTTGGACCAGCGTTACGGAAAAAGCCATTATTCGAGTTTCCACGGGGAAATGAATTTTCCCATAAAATATTTGTGTCGGTGTATGAACAGCTGCCAACCTAGCAGCTACAGCGAGTAGCATAATCCGTTCGCAAGAGAGCTAGGCCTATAGGCCTAATGACTTTCGGGATCATCGTGCTAACCACACGTTACTGCTTTACTGGTTGGATAATCGTTCACTTTTGTTGAGACATGTGGCCGGGAAGGCACAGCTATCGGCTGCTCAGCTTTGACACTGTATGGACTGTTGCTGCGCACTGGATTATTTTTTTGTTGTTTTGATTATTAATTTTCAGTTCGAAATTATGGAATCTTGACAGATATATTCAATGATTAATTTTGATATTCGAAATAAATAAATAAATAAATAAATTTCAATAAATGAATAAATAAATTTCAATAAAGAAATAAATAAATTTCAATAAATAAAGAAATAAATTTCAATAAACAAATAAATAAATTTCAATAAATATATAAATAAATTTCAATAAATAATTCAATAATAAATAGAAATGTAATTCATTTCTACCAAATCATTTCCTTTTCCTGAACGTCTCTAACTTGATCTTTCCTTCTGTGTTTCATTCTTTTGCAGTTTTAGTAAGAATATTAGGCTCAGATGTAAATGATAACTTTATTACTCTTTTCCATTCTGATAAGTTGATATTGTGACAGCTTAAGACATTTATCTCAGCTACTTACTTAGGACTGTTTACTCTATTTTCATACAGTTTGATGACTTTATGTATATTTCACTCGAGTATCAAGATCATATATGGTAAATGATCCGTAAATATATACCATTCACTTTCTTGAAATAACAACTTGTAGAGTATTCAATAAATTGTAATATTACTAACTTATTTGTCTTACGCATTCAAATATTTGTTTTCGCTCTTGAATTAGTATTGTATAGAAAGTTACGTACCTTGGCATGTTCATTTAAATGTTCACTTACATTGTAATATATCAAACAAATGATAATGGAAATATTGAAATGTTTTCGGAGAAATGTTTGATTTCAAAGTGTCATTTTTCTTTCTGGGCCGACATTGAAATACTATATTATATTCTATTGCTTACTTCAATATGCACAGTTATATAACTTCCATTCTGTAGGCTATAGACAATTTGTGCAAGATAACAGAATTTCTTTCGGTGATTGCGTTTCTGTTAAACTTCGTTACTCAACAGTGTGTAAGAGGTTCGCGGACCACAAGTTGAGAACCGCTGTCCTATTAGTATTTAATTAATTGATTAATATTTATTACATATAATGAAACTAACATCTGTCCATTCTTATTATTATCATTAATTTCTCTAAATAGATTTTCAAAACCTCTAATGGCAATTACGAGTACATTAATATTCTCATTATAGAAATATATTTTAGATTTATATATATATTTTTTTTTCTCCCTGTAACATACTTATAGTAAGCTTATATTAAATTAATTTTCATCATATTACTAGCTATCCCAAATCTCAAATTAATTATAATTGATTAAATTAAATTAGCTCGTAAATTAAGTTACTACTTTACGTTATAGGTTTATCTAAATTAAAATAAATATGTAGTCTACTAGTCGTTAAAACTTAACTGAAGAATATTGCTGGAGAATCTTTTAAGTGTAGTGTAAATATTTGTAATTTAAATATGTATTGTATTGATTAAGGCTTGTTGAGTGGAAGAGAAGGCCTTATGGCCTTAACTCTGCCAGCGAAAATAAAACATTATTATTATTATTATTATTATTATTATTATTATTAATATTATTATTCTTATTATACTAACATTTAGTGCTCATGAATCTCGAGTTATAATAACTAGTGACAGCGTTGCCACATCGCTCATAAATAACATTTGTTCTCTCTTTATTAGTATTATTCTTTTTTTTTAAATAGTTTCCGATTCAAAGTTGAAAAGTTTCGTGTACTTTCGATTCAATTATGTACTAAAAATAAAAGTATGCTGTTCTCTAGTGTTAATTATTAATCAGTCTTCAGATGATGGATATAAAAAAGACGTCTCTGTAAGAGAATGATTTGTTGGAAACAAGAAGATTCTTCAAGACCTATCTGGATTTCTTTAAATTCTTGAATGTACTTTTCTTTTATAAATTCACATTGGATTTGTCCTTGTACTCTGGATAATGAGTAAGTAAAGGAAGAAGATGATGTATTTAGTTGGACCTGGAAATGTACTAATTGCAATACGTTGAAAATAATTAATCAATTAATCACAGAAAGATGCTTAGAGAAAAGTTTATTACAGACGGAAGTGACGTGTCTCTAATTCTGTAGTGACTTGCAGAACGATTCCGTCTTTCCATCTAAACCGTAGAAAAGGAGACTCAAAGGCAAAGAGAGTCGCCTCTATTAAAGCTATGAAGCGTTTCTGTTGGTATTTCCAGCGGCTTGGTCGGAATTGTCGTCAGTCTCGTTTTCTTGTGCTCCATTTGTAGTCTGTACAAGAGAAAATAGGAAAAGCTAGGAACGTAAGTTTGCGGTTTTTTTTACATTGTTTCAGACGGCCAACTCTGCGGGGTTCCAGGAATGCTTCCTGTGGGAAGAATTGGCTTCACTTTTCCCTATTTTTTGTTTTCCTTTTCTTATATTCCGTGAGCAGGAGGAGGAGGAGTAGTATTTCGGTGCTGAAGAAATTCTATCTCAAGATTCTAAGGGCCCCTCTGCGAGAGCTGGTTGCAAAAACAAGTTCTATAGAATTAGTTTTTCTCGTTGCGTTAGGGAGAGATTATGTGTGGAAATGTGATCTTGTGAGTGGTCTGATTGCATTTTAGTTGTAGATTCAAACAATAGATTGATAACTGATTGCTTTTGTAACTAGGAATTATATATGAATCGTTTATTGTAAAAACACCACAATCGACATTTTTCACAAAAGTTTTTTTTTTGTGGATTTTGATTACCAGCAGGAATGCGCATCTTTTGACATAAAAATCTTATATCTAGCATAACTGTAAAGGCTCATTCACAATAAAAATTAAACATAACGTAAGCGTTAACTTAAAAATGTAAACGTTACGGTAAAATCAAGAGCATTCACGATGGGAACATAAACATAACCGCAAAGATAGGCTACTTGGTAACCATGGAAACATAACAACGACGCCATTTCCTCATATTCTGTCGTATACTTCAGCGCTCCACGATTGTGTACTGTTTGCAAATCACGTAAGCATAAGCATGAAAGTTTGGAGTTTGCAAACTTTCATGTTAACGTCTTACGGTAATGTTTATGTCAATGCTTATGTGAATCATTGTGAATGATTCCATTTGGTAGCCTGGGCGCAAACTTCTGTGTTTATGTTACGGTTATGTTTAATTTTCATTGTGAATGGGCCTTAACATGTAAAAAATTGGACAAGAAATAAATATGCATTTTTCGTAAAAACCCCACAACTAACATCACATATGGTGTTTTTCAAATAAACTAGTCTGCCACACTAGCTGACAGCAGCACTGTCGCACCCAACAGCTGATTTCGGTCACAGCCGGATCAGTGTTTTGTTCTATCTATTGCTGATTAAGTGTTGCCCTTATTATTATTATTATTATTATTATTATTATTATTATTGCCCTTACTATTATTATCTGTTTTGAGTATTTTGAAAATTATATAAGCTACCTAGCATGTTTGATTCATCTTATGGACGTGGTGTATCAAAGGATAAAAAGGTACATTTTAAAATTTCGAAGATGAATGAGTTTTTTCACTGCAATGAACAAAAAGGTAAAGTTC
This sequence comes from Periplaneta americana, assembly GCF_040183065.1. Classification (NCBI taxonomy): domain Eukaryota; kingdom Metazoa; phylum Arthropoda; class Insecta; order Blattodea; family Blattidae; genus Periplaneta; species Periplaneta americana. The sequence continues at coordinate 27,472,253 of NC_091121.1, forward strand.
TTTGTAAGGATTTCATTGACAGCATTGTACCAGCAGAAGCATTCACTATTCCAATTCCTGAGAAAAGTGTTTGTGCTGAAAATTTACCGTTTGAACTGCCAACAGATCTAGCTTATAACAGCTCGATGCTACCAATCAATGTTAAAAAAAATGGGGGACCTTAAGAAGATTTTGCAGTACAACCGGATGAAGTGAAAGGATTCTACACAGAACTGTACACATGGCCTACCACCAACAAAGATAGTAATGACAGTGGAAGCGAAGACTAGAAAAATGTCTGTTGCAACGAAAAAAAAAACTTTAATTTTTTTGTGATTTTATACTGTAGTTTTACATAAATTATAAAGTTTGTTCACACTTACTTTCATTGACTCTGATACTTGGAAAAAGGCAATGCTTTGCTTAGTTTTAGTTTGTTGGAAAAACCCCATAACATCCTAATTAATTAAATTTTTTGGGGGGACTTTATATATATTATAAAGCACAACTAATGGTGAATAAATCTTATATTTAGCAACTAATATCACTTGTTAAATACATTTTGAAAATAAAAATGAAAGTAATGAAACTAAACAGTTTTTATTGATTTCCCAAAAAGTTTTGTTTCTGTCATTTGTGGGGTTTTAGAAATAAACGATTCATATATAAAGTGCATAAGATTTGCTGATGATATGGCGTTGTTAGAAGAAGAGGAGATGATACTAAGGGATATGCTACTAGAGCCAAGTGACAGCAGTGAGCTGTATGGAATGAAGATGCAGTAAATGTAAATAAGACGAAGACTATGTTCATAGGAAGAAAAATAAAGAAGGTAAATTTGCGACTTTTAAATTAGACAGTAGATAAAGTGGACAGCTTCAAATTGTATTTTAAGCAGTAACCTGAGATGCTGCCAGGAAGTCAAAATGATTATAGCAATGGCAAAGGAAGCTTTTAATAGAAAAAGGAGCATCTTCTGGGGACCTCTGGAAAAATAACTAAGGAAGAGACTAGTTAAGTGCTTTGTGTGGAGTGTGGTATTTTATGCGGCAGAAACATGGACATTAAGACGAAGTCAAGAGAAGTGACTAGAAACACTTGGAAATGTGGATATGGACAAGAATAGAACGTGTGAAGTGGACAGGTAGAATAAGAAATGAAACTGTGTTGGAAAGAGTGGGTGAAGAAAGAATGATACTGAAACTGATGAAGAAGAGGAAAAGTAATTGGTTGGGTCACTGATTGAGAAGAAACTGCCTTTTGAAGGATGCACTGGAAGAAATGGTGAACGGGAGAAGAGTTCGGAACAGAAGAAGATATCAGACGATAGACTGCATTAAGATATATGGATCATATGCGGAGACTAAAAGGAAGGCAGAAAATATGAAAGATTGGAGAAAGCTGGGTTTGCAGTGAAAGACCTGCCCTTGGTTAGAACACTATGAATGAATATTAATTATATGTGTACTTTGTATATGAGGTAGCCTAATAGTGTACCGGTAGCCATGAAGGAGACACAATTTGAATATATTAGCTACCGTAGATTATGATGACATTCTCGAAGGATTCAAGCAATTATTAACATATTGAGAACGGCTTTTCTTTCATTGTCTGTTTTTCTAGTGTTGCAGGTAAATGTTTAATAATGCTCTATTTGCCCACCGAGACACACCAAGCGAATCACTTAGTACTTTTCTTTTATAACTTCAGTATTTCTAAGGAGAAGGCCTCAACCTCGTTAAGGGTATATGTACGTGAACGACCACAAATTTTATCAGAAAATCAAGCCTCTAAATTTCTAAAATTTTATAAGAAAATGAACTCACAATTGGACACAAAAATTACAAAAGCTACCACAACAAGACTTATTAGAACTTAAATATCTGATAAAAGTATAAAAAGGTTACTAATAATATTTTTCAAACCAGTTTTATCAGAGTAAGAAAAAAAACAAAAAAAAAATTCTGCACTTACATCATTTGGTAACCATAACATTGTTATGGTCTCTCTGACATCTTTAATATTTTTCCTTCATGTAATAAACACTTATTTCTGAAAAGTAGACTACTCTCAGACATGTAGAGTTGTTTATTTTAATACAAATTAATGTTTTATTTGTCCTATATAAAATATATTAAAATTTACATATTGTTTTGTGACCTGATTTTTCTATTTTCAAAGAAATGGGCACTATTGTAGTCTATCGTTTGCATAAATGCATGTTAAATCAATGTACAAAATTTCAGAGTTCTATCTCTAATGGTTGTGGAGTTATGAAATGATAAGTGTGAACATTTTCAAATGTTGGAAAATTTAATTTAAAGTAAAAAGTGATGTCTTAAAAATATTATTAGTAACCTTTTTCATACTTTTATGAGTTATATAAGTTCTAATAAGTCTTGTTATTGTACCTTGTAATTTTTGTCCAATTGTGAGTTCATTTCCTTATAGAATTTTAGAAATTTAGAGCCTGCATTTTCTGACAATATTTCTGGTCGTTCACGTACATATACCCTTAATCTCCAATGATATAATGGAATAAAATGAGAAAATATGTGTATGCATCTACAAGTTAACAGTCGCGTTTTCGATGACTTTCCTGCGTTAAGACGCGAGCACGATATTCTGCCCCAACATTAATAATTTCTGACTATATATTACCTAAAGCCATATATACTTCTTATTAATAACAAACCTCCTGACACTGGAGTGCAGTAGCTATGAATTTTAAATCTGTCCAGGGAACCATCTTGCTTAATACAGATCCAATTTGCATTTATAGGCAGCGTACTGCTGGCAATCACACCCGATAATCACAGATTATGGTAGTTAGTTATGAAGTACAGGAAACGTATTGAACAAAAATGATGTTAACGCTTTTCATATTCAACAGTTGTTCACGGACTTAAACAATATTTTATAGGAAACTATAGGCCTAATATTTAAAAGAAAATTTATCAATTGGCTTTGAAAAATCGAATATTCTGGACAGATATTGTACAATGTGTCTGATACAAGTCGTTCATAAATTGTTTTAGGCATCATGCACAATATGACTAGGGGTAGACACTTTTTGTCGTTTAAATTCTTTAACTCGCAGCGATTGTAATTTAGTTTTAATGATGATTGAAAACAGCTAAAATAATAAATAGATATAAACGGGATAACTGATTAATATATTGATTCATACGAGCATTTGAGTAAAGAAACATTTATTTCTAATACGTGGATTCTCAAGGTAATTAATGGCTTTTAGCCAGAGTAATGGATTGTATGAATATTTAGACTGCCTGTGAGAGTTCGACCCCCGGTTCTTCTTTTCGTACATTTTAATATCGAACTCTGATGGCAGGTAATTCTAGAAGGTTCTAGTTAATACTACTTTAAAACGGAAATATGTAATCGATTAAACATTTTATGAACCACAATGTTCCTTAGCAGTAGCTATAAATACTTGAATACTGCCTACGGTAATCATTCACGGTTAGAATCTCTGAATATCGTGACATTAGGTGAATGATAGCGACGTAGAATTGAATGTAAGATATTCCAGCAAGCAGTATACGTCGACATAGTCCAGGTCTATACGGGTTGTCATTGATATCGTATGCCATAAACCATTTGGTATATTATAGTTTGAATGCAACCTTTTTCATGACCTATCCAGGTTATGATTTTCTAATAGTATGTCGCTCGAAGTGACGTACTCAAATTATCTTTAAATAAATTAATAAATCGTATTATGCCTAGAACCCTACGCTGTCTATTCTTTACAGGCACGGTACCTTCTTATTGTGCCTGTTATTTATTCAGAATGAAATGGCACAAATTAATTTGAGGGATTGGAGACAACTTGCGCATTAAGAAATAATATGAGGAGAGCAAATGACTCCATAAAACACTATCCAGTGAAAAACGCGACTATAAGAAATGTTGAAAAGCCGAAAGAAAATAAATAATTGGCATAACAGATTGACTACACAAGTTTAACATAAAAAAATATTATCACACGAAAACTAAAATCCGTAACATTCACATGACTATGTCAGTGGACGATATATATACCCCTGATTTCACCTGCGAAACCATGAAATGTCTCGCACATATACTATCTGGACTGATATTTAGGTTGTCTAAACAAAAAATTAACGACTTAAAGCAGACATATTGTACAGATGCCATCTCAGAATTCGTACATTGTTATAATAGATGGCAAAAATTATATTGTTGTGAAATTTCGGAATGGATTTCGTTTTACAGCGTCAAAATAATTCGCTTTACACTTCATATAATAAGAACATTTCTTTCCTTGAACTACGTAGTAGCTTCGTGTATAGATTACCAGATAGAGGAGCAGAGAAGCACGTCTAGTGTGTCCTCAGATTTCAGATTTTTTTTATCTAGAAGTAGGAAGTAGGTTTGATGTTAAAGTGCATCTGCCTTCAAAGAGAAGGGAGATTGCTAGAATGCAATAAGGTAATAGCCGAGAAGAAAATGTCTCTTAGAGTTTCCGTGTTTCTCGCTCTCTGAGCTCTTCGCTTTCTGGACACGTCCTACACTTGCTGCGGGACTAACCATATCAGTACCACACAGAAAAGCACCAACTCCGACAGATTAAATAACCTAGTAAATGCATTTACCTGAAAGAAGAAACAGTCACTACCACGGATTGTTCAGCTAGCTAGTAGAGAAAAAAAAAACAAATCAATCTAAGTTACGGAGAATGATGAGGCTGCGTCGTGAATTAAAATGGGGTGCAATTTTCATGGCCATCTATAGTTTTTCAAGCAACTATTTTTCGATTTAAAGCAGAAGACTCGAGTTTTATCATCCTTCAGTATGAAATACGTGTTTTGTATAGGCTATAATATATTTTCTTTGTAATACAGGGACATCATTTTATTTTTACTTCAATTTTTATTGTACCTGAATGTTTTAATGTACTTCCCTCCCATCCCCTCTACTAGTAAACTTCCAACCATTCTCCAAACAGAACCAAGGCCGAGTATGCGGTCATAGTAAGCAGTACTTAGTTAATGATTATAGTATGTTCCAGAAATATGTTCGCGTTTTCCAGTCGCGAAAGAGCTTTAAATATTGAATCATATTTTCGCACAGGTACTGTCGTCCGTTTGCCTACGTTGCATCCCGGTTTCCCCCACTCGCTTCTGTTCGCCCCTCTGTAAAGACTAGTGGCTGGGCTGTCCTAGCTCTTTTCTGAAAACATTAATTTCTGTTAAGAATTGGACGTCTACGTAATATTATACAACTTTTTAAAAGAATTTAAATAAAAGGGCCTCGTTAAGATGATTAATACATAAATAGACCAATCGTTATTTACAGTAAAATCTTAAAGAAGTAAAATTAACTGTCACGTGAGTTCCCCCCTTTCTACGACCCTGCTACATAACCACTTGAACGGACAGTAGATAGCATGTCTGAGTAATTTTATCTTTTCGGATCGGGCAGAAGTGTGAACACTGAATATACAGAACGTAAGATACTCTTTTATAGAGTAGGTACAGATTATTTCAACATGAGTTGCTAGTACGAAGGACGAAACTGGTAATTGGAATTAGGTACAGTAGCCTATAGTGCGATAATATGCACATTAGAACTGAAGCCTGTATAGAAATGAATGGCCACCATTTTCAAAAGTATGTTTAAATATCCATATTATGATTATTTTTCAATTTAACTTTATTCTCTATAGCATACGCCAGCGCCAGGCATCGGGAGCGGAACTAGACTCTAAACGGGGACGCTTAATATTCATCCGCAACTGAATCAAAGCTGCGGGGAAGAAAGGGGATGAAGAGTAGAATCCGCTCTTGCTGCCCAGCCGTTGGTATACGCTAATGTGCTGTAGACAGTATAATATAAACTGCATAATGAATACGTGCGCATGGACAGCTCAGTTCGTGAGTAAAACACTAATTGTTAATACTGTACTGTATTTTAAGTAAACAAAAACCTAATGAAAATTATCAAACTGAAAATCGCGATATTTCCTACTTTACGTAAATGGATGAACTACTTTTCTTCCCTCCTATACCTAGTAGAGTGATTTGTTTGTATTTTACGCCAGTATCATCGAATTCCAGTCGTGGAAGGGGTAGCAAACGGTCTTTCCGGTTCTCAGCCGATCCAAAGGTATAGCCAGGTAAATATTAGAAATGTTAGTTAAAAATAAAATGATAACTCTGTATAATGCAAAAAGACGTTTGAGATCTTTAGAACTAACAAGGAACAGACGAAAGTTGCGCCCGAATTACAACAACAAAAAAACAGACAGTGAGCGATATTTAACAAAATATAGCTTGCCCATTTATGTATATCACGTAATATATTTTCCTTGCAACTTCTGTTTTGTAGTGAAATAAAATCATTTTTACTGGTCCTACAGGCCTAACTTAACTATTTTTCATCCGTACCTACGACATATTGGTAATTTATTAATTATAATGCTAACATAACAGTTCGTATGGTGGTGTGAATATGTGTAAGCGTGTAGACTTTGTTAAAATACTGTAATATTAGCAAAGGATTAGCAGCATTTTCAGAATTATGTGAGGTTCAAAATGTCGTAAGGGATTTCACTATTTAAACTCGAAAGGCACAGGTGGGCAGATGGGAAATCATCCAATCCAAATGATTGGAATAGAGACATAATTATTGTACTAAATTTCATTGTAATTCTTGTACAAATGGGTTGCGTTAAACATAATAAGCGACAGGGGAAACACATAGGTTATCCCTTATTGAGTGAATACGTGTTTGTTTTATTATTTTACGTTTCACAGTTACTTTTTGGTCATTAGCATTACCAGTATGGTTACGTATTGCTTAATGTTGTTATATTTGACAGACATATTTATGACTAGACAGAGGATGCGGGATGAGTTATCGTTGAGTGTAGGTGCACATTTACTATATGTTACATTTTTTTCATTCAGACCATTGGCTGAACAGGTTCTAAACGTAAACAGACGACTTTAACATGCTACTGTATCTCCGTACTGTCAGAAGGAAAAGAAAAATAATGTACTGTAGTACATACCTTACAAGGTTCAGTCCTCGTCATCATTGATGCAATTACCAACGTTGCAGTAAACGACGATATATTCTCGTAAGTTGTCGAAGCTGAATCGTCTTCGCCTATCGCTTAAACAGTTTTTGTATCGAGAGAATTTCAGAAGAAAACCTCTAAAATGGGGATCACTCAATTTCTTTAGAGGGATATTTGTACTGAGCATCATGTTGCACGTGTTGTTAGACCCGCACAACTAGATGATGATGATGATGATGTAGTAGATGGTTCCTCAGATTTCATTTCAACGAATTTCCTGTGCGATGTACTGTTGCAATGTTTCTTTTTTTTTTTAGTAGGTTATTTTACGACGCTTTATCAACAGCTTAGGTTATTTAGCGTCTGAATGAGATGGTGACAATGCCGGTGAAATGAGTCCAGGGTCCAGCACCGAAAGTTACCCAGCATTGGATTGAGGGAAAACCCCGGAAAAAACCTCAACCAGGTAACTTGCCCCGACCGGGAATCGAACCCGGGCCACCTGGTTTCGCGGCCAGACGCGCTGACCGTTACTCCACAGGTGTGGACTGCAATGTTTCTCTATAGCCTGAGTTGTTCTGGTTTTTATTTCAATTTTACATACATTACACACGATATTGTCTTCGTTAATACATACAATGTCACTCTAGTACTTCTTAATTGCATTTCGTATCTCTGAGTGAATTTAACGTTTTGCCATTGTAAATGGATCAGCACAACATATTCAACGCGTACTTAATGCTTGAGCAGGGTAACACATCTGCACACATTGCGTTGCAATGTTACTTACTATGAACAGATCGGGGTTCATTCGTTTTGTACGCTGCTGTACTCGCCAGGTACACAAAAGACGGACGACGCGGCACGTGCCTTATACTCTGATACGAAACAACTTCACTTTTCCTTAAGTCATCCTGCATCCACTGTCTATTTATGACCAATTACGGTTAACTGTGTGCAACATAACTCTTGATTTCAATCCAGTATTACTTGAAAAAGTACGTGAGACTAAACAGGACTGATTTCAGCAGCTTTTGTTTTGTTACAATTCAGACGTAAAGTTACTTCATTTGTATATCGGAGTAACGATAATTGTGCATTTAATTTAGATTGATTTGGTACTCTTAATTATTCATAACTATTTATTTATTATTTTGAATATGTTTAATGATTTACAATAATTATCATATTATTCAAACATCTATAATTAATTAATTGTGATATAAGTAATTAATTAATTTTGATTTGCATATGCAATGAATATACCGGTACAATAACTTCCAATGATGTTTAGCGTATATACAGAGTGATTTATATAGAACTGACACATTTCTTTCATTAATTGTATCAAAACGAATTGTGCTAGCGACAACTTATTATACCTAAAATATAGAGGAATTTTGGGAGATTATTTACCTCTATAGGAAATGTCCGGCGTTGTCAAATCCGGAGATCTCGGTGGCCACAGGTTCCTGGAAATTATTCGGTCGTCACATAACCGGATAAATGGAACCATGCTTCATCTGTGAACCATGTGATTGACAATATGGCAGGATTTTGCACAATGAACGTCTGAAACCAACGACAATAAGAAACTAGATGCGCAGATATTTATGTTTTATTCTATTGTTGGTAGCTGTTTTCGACATTTTGTGTCAACGTGAAAATGCAGTACACATTAAATCAACGACTCTTCCTTGTGAAGCAATACTGGATTACGAATTCAATTACAGCTACTCAAAGGGCATACCAGAGAGAATTTGGTGTTCGCAATCCTCCCAAAAGAAACACAATACTGGGACTGGTAAACAAATTGGAAACAACTGGATCTCTCTTGAGTGAAAAGGGCAAGCATAGTTCATCTAGGCTTCCCACGGTTGTTGTTGACGTAAGAGCACGACTGGAGCAGTCACCCAAAAAATCATTAAGACGTTTGTCGCAGGAGACAGGGTACACCTACTCAATGTGTCAGAGAGCCTAAAGCCATATAGGGTTACGGTTGTTCATCAGCTACAGGAACCAGATAAGGATACAAGATTGAATTGTCGTTGGTTTCAGACGTTCATTGTGCAAAATCCTGCCATATTGTTCATCACATGGTTCACAGATGAAGCATGGTTCCATTTACCCGGTTATGTGACGACCGAATAATTTCCAGGAACCTGCGGCCACCGAGATCTCCGGATTTGACAACGCCGGACAACATTTGCTATAGAGGTAAATAATCTCCCAAAATTCCTCTACATTGTAGCTATAATATGTTGTCGCTAGCACAATTCGTTTTGATACAATTAATGAAAGAAATGTGTCAGTTCTATATAAATCACTCTGTAATAATCCGCCACTGTTGTAGTTACCGTACCTACTGCTACCTCCCCTCTGAACCCTTTTTCCTGAAGTCTTGTACGTACACTGACGTTCAAATATACCTGACCCATACTAATCTATTACGAGCTGTAATCTGTTCGTGTAAGTGCCGCTTCTTTAGTATTACTTATATGAAAAGATGGCGAAGGTGACAGCATTGCCAATAGTACATACATATACCCACATTATAGAATTCAGAATTTCATCTCCCTGCAATGATTGTAAAAAGAACGAAGTTTAGCGTGAAAGTATAAATTATGAGAATGATTTAAAATTAATCTACATCAACATTTTCCGAAATACTTTTTTACACGTCCTAATAATAGGGTCGCTTATTGAGAACTAACGGAATTCTTCCAAAGTTAGTCTATTTGTGACATCTTTGGTTCTAACTTTTCCCTTGGTTAGTAAGTTTGCTTACACGATCAGAAAATTGGAGGTCAGATAGTTTTCAACACCGGTGTATCTATGCAGCGCTACTCAAGTGAGTCGGCGCTATCATGACTTTTGGCCGTCCATGAGCTAAGAAATCGAAAACTCTAGATATATGACATAATGTGGCCATTGTAAAAAAAAAAAAACAACCCTGGTGCTGCGCAGTAGTTGCATGGGTTTTCATGGAGGAAGACATGTTTTCTTGAAATCTCAACCAATGTGTGAGACCGGTACCCACCTAGGATCATGATGAATTTGGGGAGCTGCAATTAGTATCGAATTTCGGTTCGTTAAAGTATTCATCGAGTCTTAGGACAAAAATCCACATTTTTCCCTTCATGTCTTCCAAACTTTGTTTGTAAACTAAGAACCTTTATCCGTTAATTTTACTACAGAAAAAAGTATTAAAAATTTGTTTAAAAAAGCAGAAAGATTACCCTACTGAGTTGTTGTTTAAACATTTCAAAGTTTTCAACATTAAACAAATGTATTATTATATTTTATTAAAATATTTTCATAGAAATTTTAATAACTTTGAAAGGTATATACATAAATATAGAACTAAAAATATAAATTCTCTGCGTTTGTCTGAACCAAAATGTGAAACCAATGCAGCTTTTTATCATAGCATGAGTCAAGGTCCCAGATTATTAAACAAATTTTATTCCAATAATATTTCAACCACGAATCCTCTCCAAATCAATAAAAGTGTGTATTGGATTTATAGTTTGGGTTTAAAATTATTGAACACTATTTAATCTGTATTCATTCTCAATTTTAATTTTATTTTTGTCTGTATTGGAATCCCCTCCTGAGCACGAGTCTTACCCATTCAGGAGTGGGCTAGTTTATCTTTCATTGTATTTATTAATTTGTATTCATTTCAAACTTACTAGCAATAATAAATAAATAAATAAATAAATAAATAAATAAATAAATAAATAAATTCAAACATGAAAATCGAATTTGATACCCCAAGCAAATCTTTCTTTTGGGAAGAAACGTAATAAAATTTTGGATCGACCTAACTCCATTAGAAATTGACAGAGGGTCAACTTTCTTTCGCGAAAGTACTAAAATTATTTATCTTGAATCACTCAAAAGATATGCCACATTATATAAGCACCTTAGAAGATATAATTTATTTGTATAGGCCTATTTTTGGGATAAAATTATTTTAATCGATTGAAGACAATAATTTTGGTTTACAACATAGTCACGTGTTTAAGCTTCAGTTTGGTAAATGAGTGAAGTCTTTTTCCCAATTGGAAGTATACTTTTTGTCCGTCGGAAGGATAACAAATGTCGGAAAGTGTGAAATGGCAGAAAGCAAACACTGAAGATGGCGTAAAGTATAGAAAGTATAGTGCGTTTATATTATAAATTCACAAATAATTATGAAATTGATCTAGGTTCATTTTCCGGGCTGAGAGACCGTGGTCTGTTGGTTGATTTTATACCAGACGTTTCGTCTGCAACTGCGGCAGACGTCTTCAGTGGAGTGGTATCCGAGGTCGCAAGACTCTTCTCGGCGTACCTGAGGCAACAGTTGCCGAGAAGAGTTTTGCGACCTCGGATACCACTCCAGTGAAGATGTCTGCCGCAGTTGCAGACGAAACGTCTGGTATAAAACCAACCAATAGACCACGGCCTCTCAGCCCGGAAAATGAATCTAGATTTATAGACTCCGGCCGTGAAAGCCTACACTACAAAATTGTGAAATTATTGACATAATGGGTACAAGTTATATATTTTTGTAAACTAAAAAAAATGAGCTTCCAGATGAGGCAAAAACAGTATTTACCAAATTTTGAAGAAATCTGACATTTCTAGAGTTGGTTTACTAAAGTATTTACCATACGTTACCTCCGTACTGATCGGGTGATGCTCTATATGGGCTGTCATACTACGCAAAAAGAAGAGACCCCTGTTCATGAGAGTGCACTAAGAAAACCTGTTGGTCATTTTATCTCTTACGTTGAATTTAAGGAAGAATAAACTTTACAGTTCAAAGCGTCGTTCAATAAAGCAAGAAATAAGTGCACGAGTGCAATTCGTTAGACTCGAGATCTTCTCCCATGCGGACGAGTCTGCTGTGAAGTGTCCGACCGTCATCAATGAAGCCGATTAAAATAAGCATCCAGCTTGTGTATCCGGGCTTAGTCTTACCCTCTGAGTGGAATGCCAGGATGACTTTCACCCAACCGAAGAAGTACTCTGCGGCGCGGGGACCACAAGCACTCAACTCGGACGAGTTCGATAATAGCATTTGTTTCCTTCTGTTGCAAGCAAAGAGTAGGAACGGAAATGGAAGGGAATGTGGACTTTGGTGTAGAATGAGATGATGTTACTACAGAAGCCTTTCCTGGAATTCTCATCTCCTACCTGCTCATCCCCCTGGCCTTACATCCAGATGTAGAATTTTACCCAAGAACTTAGAACACAGTAAATCAACTGAGATTGACCACACTACTGCTACTTCTATTCAGAAGCTCTCTTTACTCTGTATTCAATTACATTTGTTACTCTCTTTATAGAGGGTGCATTTAGACTTCTCTCCTATCTATTGTAATAGTTTAATGTTTTTTCTTCTATTCTGATTAATTCTTCGTCTCTCTATCCTGCATTTCCCACTTTTCATTTTATTTCACTACTTTCTTATGTTAGCTTTTTTTTAATATTCTCAGCTCACATCTTCTTTAAGAGGTGACGTTAATACTTTAACGGTGTTACTTACTTAGTAGCTTTTAAGGAACCCGAAGGTTCATTGCCGCCCTCAGATAAGCCCGCCATTGGTCCCTATCCTGAGCAAGATTAATCCAGTCTCTACCATCATATTCCACCTCCTTCAAATCCATTTTAATATTATCCTCCCATCTACGTCTCGGCCTCCCCAAAGGTATTTTTCCCTCCGGCCTACCAACTAACACTCTATATGCATTTCTGGATTCTCCCATACGTGCTACATGCCCTGCCCATCTCACACGTCTGGATTTAATGTTCCTAATTATGTCAGGTGAAGAATACAATGCGTGCAGCTCTGCGTTGTGTAAATTTCTCCATTCTCCTGTAACTTCATCCCTCTTAGTCCCAAATATTTTCCTAAGAACCTTATTCTCAAAAATCCTTAATCTCTGTTCCTCTCTCAAAGTGATAGTCCAAGTTTCACAACCGTAAAGAACAACCGGTAATACAGTATAACTGTTTTATAAATTCTAACTTTCAGATTTTTTGAGAGCAGACTAGATGACAAAAGGTTCTCAACCGAATAAACATAGGCATTTCCCATATTTATTCTGCGTTTAATTTCCTCCTGAGTGTCATATATATTTGTTATTGTTGCTCCAAGATATTTGAATTTTCCACCTCTTCGAAGGAGGTGTTACTAATAATCCATATATACTCTGTAACCGAGACTTATAATGTACATCGATTCTGAGGATAAAAATTCACGTTTTTCTTTAATGTCTTTCAAACCTTGGTGACATGATCCTTGTGAGTAAATCAAGAAATTTGCATAATTCAAATTTGATAGTCGAATTTGGAGACCCAAAGAAGTTTTTTTTTAATTAATACCATTTTTGGACCGACCTATATCCATTAGAAATTGACCTAGGGTAAAATCTCCTTTCGACCAAATGATACCCTACATATGGGGAATGTTACATACTAAAATTATTTCGGAATATGTATTAGGCCTATATGTCTTTCTCGTGTTAAATTCTATCGTACCTGGTTAACATGTTTCGGTCTGTTATTGTCCTTCTTCAGAACTGGCTGTTGCTGGTCTTGGCAACTTTTATTTTGTTTCCTGTGTGGGTGTGCTTGTGTAGTGTAATGTGGAGTCAAAGAGTTGTATTGAGAATTTCATTTGGATGTGTTTTTGTGTGTCTGTATATTTCGTATTGTTCTGGTGTGTTTAGTTCCTGGCTTTTTGGTTGGATGTGTAGAATTTTCATGTCTATAGGTGTGGTTAGCATTTGTGATGTGTTCTGCATATGTGGAAGTGTTTTGTAATTTTGTTATGGCTGTGATATGTCCTTTGTCACGTTTTCGAAATGATCTGCCTGTTTGTCCTGTGTAGAAGTTGTTGCAGGTGTTACATTTGAGTATGAATACGCCTGTGTTGTTGTGTTTGTTTGTGTTGTTTGTGTGTTGAGATGTTTTTGTAGAGTATTATTTGTTCTGAATGATGTTGTAATTTAATTTCTTGAATGAGGTTGCAATCTTGTGTGTGTTTTTGTTTTCGTATGTTAATGTGATGTATTTTTTGTGTTCTTGTGTTTGTGTTGTAGTCTTATGTTTTTTGTGATTATGTTTTGTCTTTCGCATTATGTTGTCTATTATGTTGGGGTTGTATCCGTTTTCTTGTGCTAGGTATTTGATTGTGTTTAGCTCTTCCTTATTTATTTATCTTGAACCATTCAAAATATGTGGCACATTATATAAGCACTTTAGAAAAATAACATTTTTATTTGTATATTTTTGGGAAAAACTAACGAACCGTTGTGACAGATTAACTTGAATGAAATTCGAAGATAAAATATGCATTCTCATTGTTTGTCGCCATTTTACAACTGTAGCGCTCTAACGGCTGCAGACGGAAACATAAGCTTGCCGGGTAACTCAAACAAAACTCTGAAGGATACTTATTTGTAATGCCAAACGTGATTACCATATCCCTAATAATACGGCCATTAAAAATAAATAAAGTGCTTCAGACATTTTTCGGCACCCCGTATAACAAAACTAGTTTCTTTTTTCTCCCATTGGCAATATTTGAATGTGCCAGAATTAATTGTTTCAAATTATTGACTGACTTAATTGTCAGTTAATTTGCTCTTACAAGTTGAATCAATGGGTCCTGGTGAAATTAATTTGTCTCTACAACAAGTATATCTATTATATAAATTTCAAACATGTTTTAATAAAATAATATTCATAAATTACATTAGTTGATAAGTAGCGTATTCATGGTTCGTATCAAATAATTAAAAATAAAATAAATATTAGCTTACAATTCACAGCTTTTATCTTCTAATAATCTAAATTGTGTCAGAAACTGTAGTAGCCTAATTTCTATTTCTGTGGTCTCCTAAGCCATTACTAATTCCATCATATTTATTCAGTATCCGCAATTTTAGAGGAATTCAGCGGAATTTTGTCTACTTCATATTGGATTCCGTGTTTCAATAGTTGAGCACCCACTTGTAGTAGATAAATGATGAACATAACATGTTGTTTGAAACATTACACAGTATTTAGGATTGAGTGTTTACAGGTTGACAGTACTATTCATGGACATTTCTGCCCGATTTTAATCAAGCATTGCTTTTGAAGGGGATTGGAGTGCTTGTATGAATCTAACAGTTGTACGGCATTAGACTTCCAGTTCTTAAACAGAAATATTGAAATGAATGTAAAGTTGTCATTCGTAGTACATTCTTTTGATACCGAATATAAAGCGTTCATCTTCATTTTCTCAACAAAAGTTTTCCTGTTTCTTTGGCATCTGTTTAATTATTCCACTGATCAAGCGAACAAAAGAGAAAATAATCAAAACTTCAAGCATTCAGACACCCAATGATTACACTTTTCGTTTTGACAGGTGTTTGAAAAGAAACCTTCCGTTAGAAATCATACCAATGGGAAATATTGTCTTACATAATATTCGTTATTTTTCGAAATTAGTAGTGACACTGTTTCTTCTTCTTCTTAGAAGGTTTTTGTTGAAATAATCCCATCGCCTTTATGAAGTTGTACTCCATTCAAGAATCTCAAATTCTGGATAATATGACAATAATATTGATAGTAATATAAATCTTTAGCATAGCTCCAATCTTGTTCTACACTATGTAGTGAACACATAGAGCAGGGCCGTGCTTGAGAGCGACTCCATTTAGCCGGCCACAGCTGCTCTCGCTCCGCAAGGCAAGCCGGAGCAGAACGCTCACGCAGTGGCGGACTCACATTACAGCTACCTTCCCTGCATTAATATAACAAGAGCCACGGTTGTTCTAGTCATTCAGTCTGTCAGTACATAATAGTTTATAAGGATATTACATCAATCCATTGTAAAGTACAGACTTTATAACACTCTTATTAATTTCATTAAATAAACTTCGCTCTATGCACGCACAAATCATTAGGCTTTAATAATTACATAATGGTACGCTATTAATAATATAAACATAAAGGATTACAATAATATAATATAATATTAGTACATTATGCAACGAGCCTATAATGAAGGTAATTAAGAAGCGAGTATGGATATTTATGAAACGAGCGCAAGCGAGTTTCATAATTTTCATACGAGCTTCTTAATTACCATTATAGGCGAGTTTCATACGACTTTTTATGCTCGACCATATTTCTAACTTGATATTATTAATTTTCTTTGTATCTGACCTTGACCAATGTCCCGTATGTTGTGAGATGTGCGCAGACGCGAAAGTATTGATTTTTTCCGACGAACAGATGTTCACATTGCCTTGCTAGGCCATAGGAACCTACAGAGATAACATTGAAATTAAATTAGACATTGAAAAACGAGATGACAAATTGAATATATTTGAATATTATTTACAATTAACGCTAATTATTATAGTAACAGAACATAACCTTCTGCGACAGTATGGATTTCCAGCCTCCGTGACTTTTCGGTAATTGTCTTTCGATTGCATATCCGAGAATAATCGATACTTGCGGTTTTATAACGGTAGAAAGCTGACCTGTCATTGGCTGAACAGTTGTAACCTGAGTCGTCATTGGCTGAAAGACCTGACCACGACGCTGGTACAGATGTTCGAACATCTGTACCGGCGTAGTGGTACTACCACTGAAGATGGAGGAACATTCCTCCGAAACATGTATGGTTTTTAACCGATTTTATTAATTTTATTCAATCATTAAAAAGTGTTCATATAACTATATTATATTACTCTTATTATATATAACTATCTCACTCATGAACACTGTTGCATCTGACCTAACTTATGTAATTTAATAATATAATATATTTATTTAATGCAGGGCTGTAGAGTTTATCTTTAGCCGTGATAATGGCAACATGCAATAGTGTGAGACAAGTAAAAAAATATACAAATAAACAAAGAAACGATGAGAAGAGTACAAAAATAGTTCATCTCAGCAAGAATGATGGAATATATTTATATTTGGATGGCCATCGTCTTCTCTCTTGCTTCCCAATACTTCTCTACAAGTGTTGTGGAGGACAGATTGGGACAATCCATTAGATGGTCTGCGTCCATTACGATGTTCTGGTTGCAGAATGGGCAGTTAGGATTCTGGAGTAAACCAATGCGGTATAGATGTTTACCCAAGCAATCATGTCCAGTTGCTAAACGGAATTTGGCAACTGCTTCTCTCCTTGGCCAATCTGGTACCGAGGTGACATTGTCTTTCCATTCAGAGGTGCTTATGTTATCTTGCAGAGACTTTTTGTAAGTTTCCTTTACTTTCTGTCGTATGATAGTTGATGCTCGACTGTAGGGTACTTCACAAACCTAGGGCAGGATTTTAGTGCCTTTTTTTTGCAAGATAATCAGCTATTTCATTCCCGGGGATACCACAATGCGATGGTATTCACTGCAGGACCACTTTTTTGTTTTTCTCAGTAAGGTTATAATATAATATAATATGTACCTAATTTTATATAATATGTGATATGATATAATATGATATGATATAACATAATACTTGTATAACTTAAAATTATATATTACTAAATATATAATAACTTATAATGCAATATAAATATCAAATAGGTACCCTAATATAATGTACCTGAGAAACATTTTCTTTAAGTTGTATTAATTTATGGCGTTCATTACCAACATATTTGTCATATTCAGTAGGATGTTGTAAAGAATAATGCTGTTGGATATTGAACTTCTTAATCAGGTGGAGTATTTTATGACAAATTAAACACTTTGCTAATCCACTGCTCTCTGCGAAAAAGAACTCCTCCTCCCATGATACATTAAAAGCATTGGGAGTAGCGGGCCGCTTTAGTGTATGAGCGGAAGCTCCGTCTTCTACGTTCGCCATCATACTGCAAAGTCAACCACTGCACCGACATTGAATGACGTACAGTATGGATACATCACAGCGCTCGGAAGAACCGCTCTTTAAAGCACACAGCGCTCATTTATCAGAATCACGTAATGTGCCCAGCCCTGACATAGATGATAGGAATCGAACCCGGGTTTGTAGTAACAGCTGAGGACATTGGAATTTGTTTCTAGTGTAAAGGACACGGCTTCAAAGAAGGTAGTTAAATAACGCCCGCATGCCATGCCTTTGTATTGTGGAGACGAGATGAAGTGTTTATACGGAGTAATGGAGTTACCTGCACAACTGTAGTGATTTCCGGGCACCATGGCAACGGAGCTCATTCACTTATCTCTACATGCAGTGACAGGTTTAAGGTCTAGTAATCAGGACTGAGAGTCGTTGCATACTTCCTCGCTGGATAACTCACTTTTAGCTTGGGATACTATTATAGTCTGTGGGTGTTCTCTTATTCCTTGTTATAATATTTTTCCTATTTGTCGTCGTCTTCGATTTCCGTATCGCTGTTACGATGTTTTGATCAATGTTATTTTTACTCAGTGCAATCAACAGACAGCGGATTTTCGGTCCCTACACAGCGACAAGACGACATGTTCCTTGGCACACAGAAGGAGTGTAGTAATGAGTTCAGTGACCTTCAGGAACTGACGTATTCCTAACGTTTAGTAACGGGACCGAAAATCCGCTGCGTGGTATTCATACTACCATTGCGATTTATCTATTATTATCTCGCTGTAAATTTTATGGCAATATTCTTCATTTTGCGATTTTATATTCGTATCATTAACTAGTAAATACACTTCATCCTGAGTTTCGTGTCAATATTGTCTCTAATTTTATCCTATTGCCATAGTTCGTACAGCAGAGGTCAGTTTCTTTCAGATGCGTTTCCGATTCACTGTGGGCTAAAGCAAGGAGATGCACTATCCCCATAACTTTTTAACTTTGCTCTAGAGTATGCCATTAGGAAAGTTCAGGATAACAGACAGGGTTTGGAATTGAAAGGGTTACATCAGTTGCTTTTCTATGCGGATGATGTGAATATGTTAGGAGGAAATACACAAACGATTAGGGAAAGTACGGGAATTTTACTTGAAGCAAGTAAAGAGATAGGTTTGGAAGTAAATCCCGAAAAAACAAAGTATGTGATTATGTCTCGTGACGAGAATATTGTACGAAATGGAAAAATAAAAATTGGAAATTTATGCTTTGAAAATGTGGAAAAATTTAAATACCTGGGAGCAATAGTAACAAATATAAATGACACTCGGGAGGAAATTAAACTCAGAATAAATATGGAAAATGCGTGTTATTATTCGGTTGAGAAGATTTTCTCATCCAGTCTGCTGTCAAAAAATCTGAAAGTTAGAATTTATAAAACAGTTATATTACCGGTTGTTCTTTAAGGTTGTGAAACTTGGACTCTCATTTTGAGAGAGGAATAGAGGTTAAAGATGTTTGAGAATAAAGTGCTTAGTAAAATATTTTGGGCTAAGAGGGATGAAGTTACAGGAGAATGGAGAAAGTTACACAACACAGAACTGCACGCATTGTATTCTTCACCAGACATAATTAGGAACATTAAACCCAGACGTGTGAGATGGGCAGGGTATGTAGCACGTATGGGCGAATCCAGAAATACATATAGAGTGTTAGTTGGGAGGCCGGAGGAAAAAAGATCTTTAGGGAGGTCGAGACGTAGATGGGAAGATAATATGAAAATGGATTTGAGGGAGGTTGGATATGATGTTAGAGAATGGATTAATCTTGCTCGGGATAGGGACCAATGGCGGGATTATGTGAGGGCGGCAATGAACCTCCGGGTTCCTTAAAAGCCAGTAAGTATTATTATTATTATTATTATTATTATTATTATTATTGTTATTATAAATTAAGCTTCCCTTATGAAAAGGTTGCCAGCTTTGACAAAGCGTATTACATATAATTTGGAAACACACCTAAATGGTAAAATGATTTACATTTGAAACTGTTAGGGAATCGAATATACAAAACGTCAGAAAAATGTACACCTAAGTAGCGTTTATTATTATTATTATTATTATTATTATTATTATTATTATTATTATTATTATTATTATTATTATTATTATTATTATTATTATATCTTGGAAACGTACATATCTGTGCCTGCTGCTTTATCTTTCACTGATATTACACGTGATAGATGCCCACAACGTGATACTGCCTGTATGCTTTTCAGTTTTCTCCATCTCTTATGCGTTGCTTGGAGTATTCGATTTCTTCACCGACTGTCATCGGGCCCATAAATCTTCATACATCTTTGTATTCATTTACGCAAAATAATGATCGGTCGTCTGCATGGTGGAAACCGTAATGGTAGTTTTCTCCACCAGGTGGCAGAGTCGTCTCATGACGTCAATAGATTACTTGTTAGTGCCGGCGTCGTTCAGGGACTTCGAGATGGGGGCATAGTAAAAATTTTAACACCTTTTCCCGCTCGTCTCTCGGGATATATTACAGTACACGCTAAAAGTTAGTTACTGTTTCAAGTAAAATGCAAGTTTCCGCGCTGTATGTCACAGTTAAAGTTGAAATGTCTAATGTCTATATTTTTCTTAACTACGCAGTGCAATGTTAAGTTAAGTAATTCGCACGGAAGAGCAAAATGTATTATATTGAAGAATGGTCACTATACCTGAAGACTAAGGTGCCAGTGCAAACTAGTACTTTCTGCTTATAGCATTCATGTAGGATGCTATAAGAAATTTAATAGGAAATAATAAGAATCCAGTACTTAGGAAACCCTGTAAAACCAATTTTTCCGGAATGCCAAAATCTGTCTATATTTTTAAAATACGTCTGATAACAACACCTCGTAAGTATGTAAATGTTTTATTAATATAAAACAATTGTTATGTGATTTATAAAGAATAGGAAGTTATATTTCTCTTTTGTGCTATTTCCTGAAATGTATTTACGAGGTTTTAAAAGTAAGCAATTCGTCAGCGGCTTCCCCCATTACAAAACTTACAGAATATATCCAGATTTGAACATGGTTCTAAGAGCAAAAAGACTTTTCTGCGTGGATTGTGGATTGACTTGCTAACCGGCAGTCTGACTTACTTACTTAGTTTCTATCTGAGAGTTTGACTTGTTGACGGATAGAGTGGCAGATAAATTATTAGACTCTTAAATAGATTGACAGATAAATACATTTACTGGCTGACTAACTTAATGATTGACTTACTCATTGACAGAACTATTTACGATTTCCTGAACGATTAACTTGCTGTCTTCATTATTATTGACTTACTATGAGTGACTAACTTTTCCATTGACTTACCGATTGCCTTACTAACTTCCTGTCTTATTGACTTGCTGACTAACTTGATTTCTGCTGACTTACTGACTAGCTCGTTTGGCTGCCTGTCTAACATATTGACCGGATTGGCTGGCTAATTGATTGAGTAGCTGACTGGCTTAATAACTAGGTAATTGACTGATTGACTGGCTGAATGATGGAATGATTGGCTAACTGACTGGCTGACTAAATGACTGTTGGCTGGCTGACTGGCCACTGTCCGACCGGCTGGCTGACTGACTGACCGGCTGATTGACTGACTTCCAACTGATTGATCGGCTCGCTGACTGGTTGGTTGACTGACTGACTTGCTGGCTGATTGGTTGTCTAGCTGACTGACCGTCTGGTTGGCTGACTGACTGACTGGCTGGATGACTGACTGACTGCCAACTGACTGACCGGCTGATTGACTGACTTCCAACTGACTGGTTGGCTGACTGACTGACTGACTGACTTGCTGGCTGATTGGTTGTCTAGCTGACTGACCTTCTGGTTGGCTGACTGACTGGCTGGATGACTGACTGTCAACTGACTGACCGGCTCGCTGACTGGTTGGTGAGCTCACTAACTGATTTGCTGACTGATTGTCTAGCTGACTGACTAACTGGCTGGCTGGCTGACTGACTGACTGGTTGACTGTCTGGCTGACTTATTGTCTGACTGGTTGGCTGACTGGCTGGATTACTGACTGACTGGTCGTCTAATTGGCTAGCTGACTGGTTAACGGAATGACTGGCAGGCTGGCTGACTGGTTGGCTAGCTGACTGACCGTCTAATTAGCTGATTGGCCTACAGGCTGGCTGACTGACTAACTGGCTGGCTGGCTGACTGACTGACTGACTGGGTGGCTGACTGACTGACTGGCTGGCTGACTGACTGACTGGCTGGCTGACTGGTTAGTTGACTGACCTACAGACTGGCTGACTGCTTGGCTGGCTGACTGACCGTCTGATTGGCTGACTGACTGGTTAATGACTGACCTACAGACTGACTTATTGGCTGACTGGCTGGCTGACTGCTTGGCTAGCTGACTGACCGTCTGATTGGCTGACTGACTGGTTAATGACTGACCTGCAGACTGACTTATTGGCTGACTGACTGGCCGACAGGCTGGCTGACTAACTGGTTGATGGGTTGGCTAGCTGACTAACTGATCGACAGGCTGACTGAATGACTGGCTGACTAGCTGACTGACCCACTGGTTAGCTGACTCACCGACAGGCTGACTGACTGACTGGCTGATTGACTTGGCTGGCTTACTGACCCTCTGATGGCTGACTGATTGGTTAGCTGACTGATCGACATGCTGACTGACTGGCTGACTGACTGATTGGCTAGCTGACTGACTGGCTGACTGACTGGCTGGCTGAATGGCTAGCTGACTGGGTGATTGACAGACCGGCTCGCGCTGAATTACTTATCGACATGCTGAATGACTGACTGACTGGCTCACTCACTCTCTTACTCACTAGCTGATTGACTGGTTAATTGATCGACTGAATGACTGACTGACTGATAGACTGACTGTATGTCTAATTACTGACTGACTGACTAATAGACTGACTATCTGTCTAATTACTGATTGGCTGACTGGCTGATTGACTGGCTGGCTTTACTGGCTAAGCGATTTGCTGACTGACAGACCGACAAACTGATTGAAGTAAATAAGATCTTCTTAATGGGAGGATTTTTACTTACGAACATTAATGTAAGTCAGTCTCTTTCCTGTTGTTAGTCAATAAAATTTCTCAAGAACAAGGGTTAAGTTTCGTTTGCGCATTTCACTTATGCATTACTGTTATTCCTTTTCTATTTCTGATATTTTGACATATCACTTTCCTACGGTATCATATAATTTACATTTCAATTGTGTGTTTTGTCTTGCTTTGAAGTCTGAGATTGTGTAGACCTATTGCCTGCATGCTTTTAAGAGCATGGTAAAAGTGTGAGCAGGTAGAGAACTCCAGCATTTCACATATGGGACTTCAAGAAAGAAAAAAGAAAGAAGGATCTGCCAGAATATAACAGCGGTTAATGAGGTAAACCTTTACTCATCATTATGTTGCCTTTAATATCCGAGTGATATTTTAAAATGATGTAATTTGTGTCGTTTAATTAAATCGATTTTAAAGGAAAACATTTCCCTCAGAACAGTCTTGAAATAAAGTATTGAAAGAAACAATCGATAATTCAATTTTACTCAGAGAGAGATTAACCTTAGTCGGTTACTGCGAATGTAATCACTATAAACCACCTTGAGCTACATTATTTATCGCTCAGTCGTGATGAAATTACGTACTCAGTTCACACAATAGAATTCCTAAACAGCGATGTGAAGTCAATATAGGACGGACGTGAAAAGTAAGGAGCATGCAATAACCATTACTTACGATGGGTAAACCTCAAGAAATTATTTTCTGTCTGACGTGAAATCAAATTCCTTTACCCTCGAGTCATCTTTGAAGAAGCAAACCATTCTCCTGTATGGCGTTCTAACAATGCGAACCATAGCGGAAATATTTTCGTCTTCAGGGGTGTCCACACATCCGGCTTACATGTGAGTAGTACTACTCCCTTTATACAACAATCCTGTGTTTCTCATAAGATGTAAACCAAGGTCATACTATTTTTGTTACTCATTAGATGAAGAGTGGGAGATGAAGCGGCAGTGGGAAGTACATTAGTGATATGAATGCTTACATTATGTGACGCAGTAGCGATTATATTCATAACATACGTCATCAGTTACTGGTAAATGTTCTTATTCTTAGGAGGTGAGAAGTTGTGTTATTAATTACAATTCATATTATTATTATTATTATTATTATTATTATTATTATTATTATTATTATTATTATTCTATGTATTGTGGGTCCCTATCACCACGGCATGGCGCGTCCTCAGGTTGCGGATAGAGGAGACGGCCTCCAGATATGCTGCGAATATATTGAATAAGCAGTCGTGGACAGCCCACAAGGGGTGGTCCTCCAGCTTGGGGGTTGGGCGAAGGGCAAACAACCTATCACCGTAAAAAACAGCTTGTTACGAATCCTTCAAGAAATGCATATAGAGTGTTAGTTGGGAGGCCGGAGGGAAAAAGACCTTTGGGGAGGCCGAGACGTAAATGGGAAGATAATATTAAAATGGATTTGAGGGAGGTGGGATATGATGATAGAGACTGGATTAATCTTGCTTAGGATAGGGATCAATGGCGGGCTTATGTGAGGACGGCAATGAACCTCCGGGTTCCTTAAAAGCCAATAAGTAAGTAAGTATTATTGTTATTAATAGTTAACCTTCAAATTAACACAGGATTGCCATGTTTTGGTGCTTTACATGGCGAAGGGTCATTTTGAATGACTTTTACATGCTGTGTGCAATAATTAAATCCATTTTTGTCAAACATTCACAGTTTTTATTCAATTCCTTAAGCTCGCTATGTTTAAATTTCTGGCATAATCTTACCTTATAATCGTATCTTTCCAGAATAAAGCTATATAAAACCCTTGCACTACCAACTCTCCTCTATAGAAGCGAAATTTGGGTTCTGAAACAAAGAGATATCAGCAGATTAAGAGCAACTGAAATTAAAAATCTGCGACGAACTGCAGAATACACACTTCTGGACCAGAGGAACGAGGATATACTGCAGGAACTCAACATGCAACCATTAGAAGAAAAAAATTACAGAATACAGAAATAGATGGCTTGAACACATTTCTCGTATGGAAGCTGGCCGGACATCCCAAGAAATGCTAAAATATCACCCTCAAGGACGACGACGACCTGGACGTCCACAGAAACGTCTATTGGATCCTGTATAGCTGGAACCGAAAAAGGCCTAATGTCGTGCCTGGAATATGATGATGATGATGATGATGATGATGATCTTATACTGCAATCGATATAATCTATCGTAAAGTGATTGAACATTGTAGAAAATATGTTGGTAGCTATGAAAAATTTAGGATGCAATATGAGCATTAAAATACATTTCAAATTATCTGTCCTTATACTGCTTGTTTGAAGCTTGAAAGTAATGTAATTTTCCCTAAGATAGGTTACTAGCCTTATCGTTAGGTAGTCCAGTAGTGGGGCTGCCACTTTTAGCCGATGATCAAGTCATAATTTCCAATTCAGAGGATAATTTACAAAGAGGATTGTATACATTAAATAAAATATTAAAAGATTTTGGGATGGAAATTTCAGCACAAAATCAAAAGTAATGGCATTTTTAGGACAAGACCCAGTCAGAAGTAAGATAATACACAATAACCAATGCCTCGAACAAGTGCAAAATTTCAATTATCTGGTTTGTGAAATATCTTATCAAAATGAAAAAGATGTGAACAAGAAAATTATCAAATTTACACAAATTCTAGGAATAATAAACAATGCATTAAAAGCTAAATTAGTACAAAAATCTACAAGAATAAAAATATATAATACATTAGCATTACCCACCCGTTTATACGGAAACGAGATTTGGTCATTAAAGAAAAAAGACTGAACAGAATCAAAGCAACGGGAATGAAATTTTTGAGGAGGACAGCAGGATATACTCTTTTAGACCGAAAAAGGAATGAAGAAATTTTAGAACAATTAGAAGTAGAGTCAGTAGAAGAAAAAATCAGCAGATACAAATTCAATTGGCTAGATCATGTAAGAAGAATGGAAAATTCAAGAATCCCAAAAATTATGATGCAATATAAACCTAGAGGACATCGTCGACCAGGAAGACCTTTAAGAAGACTGCTAGATGGGGCCGAAACAGGTCTACAAAGGCCTAATTCGTGAAGGATGATGATGATGAAAATACATTTCCTTCATAGCCATCTTGACTTCTTTCCTGATTGTCTTGGAGATTACAGCGAAGAACACGGAGAAAGGGTTCATCAAGACATGAAAGAAATAGAAAAGCGTTATCAAGGCAGGTGGGATGAAATGATGATGGCTGACTACTGTTGGTCTATGAAAAGAGACAATGTGGAGCTGCAACATAGAAGACAATCTCAAAGACAGAACTTCCAGATGAAAAGGAAGCGGTATTAGAAGTGTCTGCGGGAGACTTGGAATGAGTTGAACCTAAATTATGAATATGAACAAGATAGTGCTGTTTGATTTTGTTTACTGTATAGATATTTTGAAAGATTACTTGATTTATGCATTTAAATGTGTTAATATTCCATGAACGGAGCTATAAAAATACGGCAATTCTTCAAATCATTGCAAAACTTTTTTCATACTTGATAGGAAAGACCTGACTTCAGATCTTACAACAGAAGCAAAAAATTAATCAAAATCAATATTCGATATTAAAAGCCTTCAACCAAAATTTAATTTCACAATCCTGTGTAATTAGTATACTTCATTTTCCATGCGCTTATTGTTACTAATGTTTTAGGCACGAGTAATGACCTGACTACTGGGCTGCTTATCAGAGCGATGTTTATAATAAAATTAATAATCAAGAATAGATATTTGCTAGTAATCAAACGATAAATATTAAACATAACATAATTATCAATCTGTTCATAATATTGCTGTAAATGTATGCTCTTAATGTGTTCATTAAAGTTATAAATTAACATGAGATATTTTTGTGTTCTTTACATTAGAAACTAACACATTTTGGAACGCTTCTGCTCGTTTGGTTACGAGGTATGCCTTTAGTAAATGATATTTAGTCATTTGTTAATGTCGTTACTTTGTATGTCGGTGTTTAAATTTGAATTTACCATGTTAAATTGTCTTACCCCTTTGCATCGTTGTCTAATGCATGTGCCTGGGCCTAATGAGTGCCGGTTCGAGTCATAATGGCGAAAACATTTTCTCACGATATCTTGGCCAGTGTATGAGATCTGTAACCACCCAGCATCGTGATGAATTCGGAGACCTACGACAGAAATGTATGGAAAAATTCGGCATTTACACTTTTTTATTGTATGTTATCTTTAGTCTTTTTTTATATAGATCCAATTTTTATCTTGTAGTTTATTTAATGGGTTTTATTCTTGCTTATTTATTTGCTTTTAAATTATTTCATGTGTAAGTTTTTACATGGTTTGTAAATATGTTTATCTTAATGATTATTTAATTTATTGTTCATTCGCAGTAATAAGTATTGTAAATTTAATCTCCTATAATGGCTGGGGGATCATCATGCTGGTCACACATAACTTTCGTTCTTGTTGGATGATCGTTCACTTCTTCTGAGGCATGTGGAAGTAAGGTCAGCATTCGGCTAATCGGCCTTAGCTCTTTATGGGCTGTCAGTCACGGCTTATTTATTTATTTATATATATTTATTTATGTATTTATTTATTTATTTATTTATTTATGTGCTTGTTTTTATATTTATTTATTCATTTACATATTTGTTTCTTTGTTTATTTGCTTATTTATTTATTTATTTATTTATTTATTTATTTATTTATTTATTTATTTATTTATTTATATGTTTGTTCGTTTGTGTATTTATTTACTCATTTGTATGTTTATTGTTATTTAATTTATTATTATGTATTTATTTACTTATTTTTATTATTCATTTACTTAATTATTTATTTCATTACATATTTATATATTTATTCATTTATACATTTATTGATTTATTCATTTAAACCTATTGTAAACTCCAATCGGCAGTTTACGGAGTGAAAATCTTTTGGATCCTGGAAGAATACTGTAAAAGTGCAGTACAAAGTAAAGTCGTTTTAGAGCAGTAGGATGGAGTAACATTTTACGACAAAAAATATACTGGACAAAATGCAAACCAAAGAGTCTGTGGTTCGTTGCGTAAATTGTTATTGTTACTTTTTATTATTTGGCAATTATATTCCCAGCCATTAGTAAAACGATTCTTCATAGAGAGGCACAAAATTGGCTTTTTCTCTCATCCAAATTTTTATTACAAAGTATTTGAAGATTATGTTCCGTTCCTTGTGATTACTTTATTATTAGTGTTGGACCAAAGGACGTCGTATTTGGAGAAGATGATAATGACACTAATACAGTACTGAAGATCAGTATGATTTATAGAGATGTTTAATCATTTTCGATGAGACATAAATAGAAATGTTGAAACGTCATCTGTTATGTTACAAAAAACAAGAGTAGGAATGTGGAGTTCGTAAGCATGTGTTTGTTTCAATCACATTCTTTTAATTTAGGCGAGAAAACGCAATCCTTCTCTTCATTGCAAGATATGGAGCTTGTGACTATAACAACATGGTAGTTGCATGTCCGTTACATTGCACTTTATTTTCATTAATGAGGCTTAACGATACAACACGCAAGGATGAGCTCTTCGGAACAAAGAGCTTAGTTTATGGCAGCGTAATAAGTAAGGCTACACTGCATTATTTGAAGCAGAACAGTTTTATTTTTTAAAGTAACACAAATAATTAATAAATTTTCAAGAAGAGTGGAAAAGCTAAAGGAGCTAAAAGCCAAAATCAGAAAAATTGTGATTTTCATATCTAAAGAACCTATACACCGCAACAATGCAGTACTAAACGAGCTATGCATAAATAACTGAAAAAAAAAGTAAAATAATGTTTTTTTTTTTTGTGACTGTAAAGGTTTTTCCAGAAAATAAGTGTTTTGTGAGTAAATTTTTCTGGAAGTAAGAATAGACAGCCGTTATTTACTTTGCCCTATACTGTACTCCAACCACGAGAAAGTCTTCGGGGACTGAGACGAAGCGGGATAATGATGTGAATGAATGTTAATGCCATAAGATGTCATAAGGTCACACACGTGGGTACTCTTATCTCTATTGGCTAGCTCTCACAGCACAAACCATAACATTGATCACACATATTGATACTACCCTAGTTACAAAATTAGATCACGGTTAATCTCCTGGTCTTTTAATCTCTTCATACAGGAAATAACATATGGAGGAAAGCGCATGGTTTTTAAACTGACGTTATAACGATAATATCGTCTATCTACTTCGTTCCAATAGATGAGGCAATAGTAAGCGCACATTCCTTTCACGGTTGATCTCCTGGTTGGAGAACAGTAGGTACACTGAAACAGTCGTGTGTTATTCTGTTGTGTATTGGTATATGTTGGATGGAAGGTCAATGGTAATGGCATTCACGTTCAGTAGCCGACCTTCATGACTCAAGCGGTAGGGGGCAAATCGAAATATAGCGAACGTAGAAGCTCCGCCCATGACCCCTTCCACTTTTCCCCTACTAGCTCATCAGACACTCTACGTGATAGGCGAGTGTTGTGTCGAATACACATTTCATGTGAGTGGGGATAACTTCTCCTACTGGCGTTCGCTATATTGCGATTTATCCGCGGTAGGGGCACGGCATGTCTCTATCGCTTGGTCCGAAAGGTTGTGGATTCGAGTCCCGCTTTGGGCATGGGTGTTGTGTACGTACTAATTTAAGAAAGCGGAAAAACAGAAAAACAGAGAAAGAGAAACGAAAAAGGGGGAAAAAATATAAAAAATAACAAAATGTGCTCACTCGTTTAAAAAATCAAACAGTGTTAATTAAAAAAATAGAAAAAAGTCGAAATGTAGACAAAAAATTAGACCAATGTACTGTGTACAGTATTGTCACAAGAGGTATGAGATTTGCCGATAAATCCACGAGCGAAAGGAGTGGATTTATTTGGGAAATCTCATACCTCGAGTGACATTTATTAGCACTATTTCGTGAATGAAATAAAAATAAAAATAATATATCCCTAAAGTTCGCTCACAAAATGATAATAATTGTATATTTATTAATACTTAACCTATTTCAGACATAGTGAAGTCGAAATAGATGAACAACGATTAATGCAATAAAGAAATTGAATGTTATTCAGTAATTCAGTATTATATATCCGTCAATTTTACTAGAGAAAAAAAGGATTAACATTTTTTAAAAAGCAGATAGATTACTCAACTGAATTGTTGTTTAAACATTTCAAAGTTTTCAACATTAAACAAACATTTATAATTTTATTTTATTAAAATATTTTCACAGAAATCTTAAAAACTTTGAAAGGTATATAGAACTAAAAATACGAATTTGTGCGTTTGTCTGAACCTAAATGTAAAACCAATGCAGCTTTTCATCATAGCATGAGTCAAGGTCCCAGATTATTAAACAAATTTTATTCTAATATTATTTTAACCACGAATCCTCTCCAAATTAATAAAAAAATTGTATTGGATTTATAGTTTGGGTTTAAACATATTAAACACTTTTTAATCTGTATTCACTCTCAATTTTAATTTTATTTTTGTCTCTATTGGAATCCCCTCCTGAGCACGAATCTTACTCATTCAGGAGTGGGCTAATTTATGTTTCATTGTATTAACTTTTATTCATTTCAAACTTACTAGCAATAAATAAATAAAATAAATGAATGAATAAATAAATAAATAAATAAAAGCAAATTAAGAAAAGCCAAATACAGGTTTAAAAATGTTAATTACATGTACTGCGTTTTTCTCTTGTTATTATAACACAAGTATGTTTTCATTATCTCCTGATATCATCATTTAATTTTAAAATATTATAGTATAATTACAAATAACTTGATTAATACATTAATTAAATGAACATTGTTATGGAGGCGTGTCATTTTCTTTAGATAGGCTGCAATAGACATGGAATTAGAAGATGAAGATGTAGATGTGGAAGTAGGATTTCGCACTTCATTTAGTACAGTGGATTCATGCTCGATTTACGTGGAAACAGTTGGCGACACTGACTAAACAAAAGAACGACCGTGCGATAAATTTATAGTGACTATTACACTCTTACTACGTCATACTACTTTTGACCAATAAAACGGTACGAAAGGACGTATTTCAACCAATCATGGCTGCTTATCGCACAATTTTATCGCGTCCCTAGCATTTGTTTAATTTTATCGCATCCCTAGCATTTGTTTAATTTTATATATATATAAAATTACAAACCACTCCAGTCGATGCACAGCAGTTTCAAATATGACTCGCATTGGCATTCAAGAACAAGAATTAATAAAAATCACTGATCATACCTATGCATCTTCTGAAATTCGATTTACAAATAAATGAAGAGCACCATTCGGAAATCCTGAATAAGTTGAATACACCATGTAGGCCTAAATCAACGAGTTCCACTTCTATTACGCACACGTCCAATATAACATCAATTGAACCACCAACCACATTCAAATTTGAAAATTGTACATTCAATAATTATTTCTTTTAAAATTATTCATTCGGAAATTCTGAATAAGTTGAATACACCATGTAGGCCTAAATCAACGAGTTCCACTTCTATTACGCACACGTCCAATATAACATCAATTGAACCACCAACCACATTCAAATTTGAAAATTGTACATTCAATAATTATTTCTTTTAAAATTATTCATGTTTATTTTTTATGTCATCGTCGTTAATTAAAACTTTTCTAACACTTGTGTATATTAGTTAGGTTATGTTATAGCTTCTGCTATATGATATTATGGATAGTCACGTATCAGAGATTGTTTAATATTAAGATTTATTGAAAATTATCTGTCAAGTGACGTTGATTACTGGGATTCTGATAATTGAAGTGGAATGTTGCATTTTAATAAAAATGAAACTGAATCAACAGAGCCTTCTTGACTAGTAACATTGCCATCGTGTATAATAGATCGAGAACTTCTCGACGAGAAGGCATTGCTCACTACTGCCATCTAGCATGCATCTAGCGTAATATTTGTAATGTTGAGATGGTACAATAATACATTTGAAGACAGTTGTATTTTCGTAAGTCAATTAATATTTTATTGTATTAGAGTACTTCGTTATTTCTAATCTTTATATACTTTCTCCTAATCGTGTAATAGTCAATTAAATCGCACTCGAGTTTTGATTTTCTCTAGATAAATCAAAACGCCTAGTGAGATTACTGTTGATAAATCGAGCTGCAGGAATTATCGTGATGGATGATTGTGATTGGTTGGAATTCAAAATTTCATTACACTTTATTGGATGAAAATGAAATGACGTCATATAAAAGAAATAGTCTATAATTTTGACATTTCGTGTCGTTTATACCCTGTATATTAAGATTTGAAGAAGAGAAGAAGATGACAACACGTATTGAGATGAGTATGAACAGGTAATAGGCCTACTCTTTGCCGAGGAAAGAGAGTTGTAATTCGCACAGAAATGACCTTTCGAGGACGCGAGAGCAGCGCAGAAAGCCTCTGTACTCCATGATATGACGGGCAGAGTGTCGCCAGCTTCTTAAGTCGGAGCATTGCCTCATAATGAAACGTCGTCCAGCGGCAGACGAAGACAATGCTGTTCTCATTAACCCTTTTGACTCGTTCTGACCTCCCTTTGTTTTTAAATGACCTCCTCTGTATGAATCAGTTCATTAAGATAATTTTTTCCAATTAAACTGTTTAGAGTAACAACGACATACCGCTCTATAAAAACATACCGAACTCTATAATAAACCCAAGAGATGACCAAATTTAATAGTATTAACGTATGAACCAGCTTTACTCATAATAGGCCTAGTAAATTTGAATGTATTTCTTTCCTTCAGAAATATACAATACTTTATCGTCATCATCATCATCATCATCGTCGTCATAATCATCATCATGAGCTTTACAACCCTTACGTGAGGAAAGCCTGTTTTAAATTAATATGACTTCATTGTCACGACCATCACTAATATCATTACAGCTATAATCACTGTTATCATCACTATCATTATCGTCGTCCATGATCTTCTTTATACTCATCATTAGACTTCGTGGAATTGCCACGAGAATCGTAAGGTTTACTACGCACGCGGTATAGACTGTATGAGAAGGGGGCGTGCAACGGAATGAGTAAGCCTCTGATGTAAACACTGAGCAGTATACTGCGGTTACAATAAAACCTGTATCCTGCATTCAAGAAATATAATGAATGATCATTGAAGTAGGAAATGTCTAAACATGAAAATACACAATTTCATAGTGAGATATATTAACTCTTAAAATTTAATGAAAGATACTCACATCATCTTTGAATATGTGCATTGCAGTCAAGAGTTACGTACATTTTTAGCAACTGCAAAGTAACCTCCTCAGATGGTCACTTAAACAGTTTTTATTTTCGGAAAATGTACGTTCAACGTCACACGATGTAATACGTACATATTTGAAGAACGGGTAGTCACTACACTTTAGTACACCAACTTCAGATGTCTTGTCGTGACCTGATGGTACATAATTTATAATACGAAGTTGTGAATAGGCAGAATTTTTAGCAATAATGTTCCTCAACTTACCCACTTCACGTTTTCTGAAATCAGTGAATTGTTATTTTGGATAACGGTTTGTGATACTTTATCCACTATATTAAGGGCTTCTGAGAGTTGTAGTTTAGGCGATTCTAACAGGATGATGCTTTTGGACACGATTTTAAAATTAGAATCAATGAACAGAATATCTTCCAATAGCTGTTCAGAAGGCAATGATTTTACAGCTGCAACAGCGGAACTGTCTGTGCCATTCAATGCATCAATTACCTCCATTATTTTGCCGTAATGTTCTGCATAATAATTAACAGCATCCAACCACGTTCCCCAACGGGTCAAGACTGGCTGTGGGGGTAAGGGTATTCCTGGGGCAATTATTTGGAACAGCAACACTCTCATTGTAGTATGTTTGATTGAATTCTTGTCTGCACTGAACAGATGTTAAGCTTTGACTATTCCAACCACAGTAATGCAAAAACGAGTGCTTACATAGGAATACATTAGCTGTAGCTGCTCTATTTGGACCAGTCACAACTCTTAACATGAACTGCTTATACTACGAGACCGGGCAGTCGCCCACCTCCTCTATACTACCGTCCATCGGCAACCTGATTGCATGCTGCGACTGGCAATTCAACTAAGTCTACTCATCATTGTCATCATTATAATCATCATCGCAAGAATTTTTAGGATAATAATTACAATAAGTATTAATTTCATTGGAAATTGTAATCATTGCTTTCAAGCCATTTTTAAAACTACGAGTGATTATATAACTGATCTTTAAGCAATTAATAAAGATGAAGGCGTTTGTGCACACAGTTTTGAAAGACAGAAGAAACATGAGAAGAAAGAAACATGCTTAATGTACTGTGACAGCAAGATATGAGGCCGCATTTACATTCAAGAAAGAGCAGATTCCTAAATTCGCACCTACTTAATGTGTCAATTAAAATATATTAATACCAACAATCTTGGCTCATAAAAACTAATAACAATAATAATATTATTTATTTGATAGGTAATAATAGTGCATTATTTTATTTGATAGATAATAATAGTGCACTTTGGTTGGCACTCCCATTGAAGCAAAAACTTGTGGCCGGAAGTGGAGTTTACATTAAATAATGAAAAAGTAATGTTATACGGTTAATCTGCACCAAAATAGTTTATTTAATTCTTTAATTTAATTAATCAAGTATAAGTAAACAAAAGTAAAGCGAAAAATACAATAATAATAATAATAATAATAATAATAATAATAATAATAATAATAATAATAATAATAATAATAATATAAACGATCGAAATATCTCGAAGAATAAAGACAATCTGCATTTTAAATTTTCACAACTCGTGAAATGTTCTCGATAAATCAACGAGTTTTTCTTTAAATAGTGCATCACTTCCCGAATTATTGGGAATTATTTCAAAATAATTATTTTACACACCGGAAAATGTTCAAATATTAATCCTTGCTTATGTGTTAAAATTCTTACATGTAAAAATATAAGATATTTAAATATTATGATGGACCAAAACTTAGGCTGGCTATGGGAAAAACGTGACAAATTAATAAGATTGATAATGTAAATATTACCAGCTGCGAATCCTTTTGACATTATCGTAATGTAATGGAAACTACACGGTGATTCAAAAAGGACTTTAACAAATTTGAAAGCTTACAAAAATTCATTGAGAAGGCTTACATAATTGGTTGTAATGTCATTTAATAGTAGAAAATACAAAGTTTTAATTTTGTAGTACAGAATTCCATTACAGCGAACGATAGAGGCGTAAATTTAAAAACGATTGCTATCACAGGTACATTTCGTGCTCTCTATGTGTTTTGATTTGAAGAAACAAAATCTGCGACAAGTATTTTGTTAAGACTGGTTGTTCAGTCAGCGATACCAAATCTCCAGGACGCTCACGGCCCACATGTTGCTCATGCAGTAGTCGAACAAGTGAGGGTAGCTTTGTTCGCAGCCCTTCGAAATCAACGGGACGTGCTGCTCATCAGACTGGCGTTCCACAGCGAACCGTTCAGCGCATCTTACAGTGACGTTTGCATGTGAAAGCATACCGATGTACGATGGCGCAACATACATGTATTACTGCAGCTGCACAGTTGACGCCAGATATGCTGCATTGAGTTTGGGAAGAAATTGACTTCAGTGGGATGTTTGCCGTATACCAATGAATGTTTGCGTGTAAACTTGATGTGTTCTGCTACCAAATGATGTTGAAACCACTTATGTAAGTCTTCTTAATAAATGAATGGCTGCCTAGAATAACGTTGTAAGTCAGTTTTTGGCCAAACTGAGTTTTCTGCTGAAAAATGTTGTATCGCACATCTTGCCTCATGTGCTGTCATCGTCTTGCTGATATTCACAATACTTCGAGAGCGGTAGTGTTTTCATTGTGTTGCTGAGCTGAATAACGTTGTAACGCAAATAAAATAGCGGACAATCATACTTCTTGTAGCGTGTCACATGGTCTCATAAAAAACGTAACTAGAAAGAGAAAACTTGAGATTAATATTATATGGAAGGACAATGTACGTAAGGCACTAAAAGGATCAGGGGAAAGAATATAGGCCTACTTCGAAAAAAGGCGACATTAAACCAGCTGTGAAACAACCTGAACTGGTGAGTGGAATAATGTTGTAAGTCAATGTAGGCCTATAGAATGCTAAAGGTAATAAGGTCATGGTTACTCTGAATTCTGCCGTGGCCTAATAGGAGAATAAAGAAAAAAAAAGGATTAAAGAGAAAAAAAAGGATTATTGTCTGTGTAATATTGATATTGTATGCCTAAGCATGTGATCTAAGTTGTGTAATTTGTCTCAAGTTCTTATGATATAAATTTGTATATTATTATTATTACTATTATTATTATTTTATTACTATTATTATTATTTTATTATTATTATTATTATTTTATTATTATTATTATTTTATTATTATTATTATAATTATTATTATAATTTTATTATTATTATTATAATTTTATTATTATTATTATTATTATTATTATTATTATTATTATTATTATTATTATTTAATGTACTCAAATGTAACAACCATAAAGAATCTACGAGGAAATATGGACAGTATTTAAGTTTCTTTAATTTACGACGTTGTTCTTCTGGATTGACATACGTTTTTCTACTGTAAATGTTCAAAAAGTTGTGTTATTTGGAAGATGAAGAGAATACACACACACACATATATATATATATATATATATATATATATATATATATATATATATAAATGGTGTGAATACTTACTGAAGTATTAATACAGACCTAACATTGTCATATTTTGTAATATTTAACAATGTTAGTATGGAATAAATATATTTTTAATTTCCTGACAAATTGTAAAAACTGACTTACAACGTTATTCTAGGCAGCCATTTAAATATTCGTAATCTTTCAAAGTTGTAAAGTCCTTTTTTAATCAACCTGTATTTTTTTAAGCTTTAAACCAGCCGGCTATTCTGTATGAAATAATAGGTTGGGAAGGCATAACAAAATCTGTTCTGTTCTTCCTGCATCAAATCAGGAAGGGCATGTTTAAAACTGGTTTAAGTAAGCATTTAGATTATCCATCAAATATCATAATTTATTAAAACTTCCTAATTACAATAAAATTATACGCTGCGTAATGTGACAAAGTACGTATAGAAGATAAATTCAAATTCTGTGGTAGCGTGAGGGAAATAATGTATACTGTAATATAACTTATATTCTACATATTGTATAAAGTTAATGATTTCGAAACGTCTGTAGAGATTTCGAAGGTTAAGATGTTAAAAAGAATTTATAATTACGTACGTATATACAATACTAACATATTATACCTCAAAAACTAAATCAAGTACTCGTAAATTTATCATGCTCATTGTACAAGAAGAATTCTATTTCTCTCCTACTAATTGAATCTAAATGTAAAACCAAATCTGGTCTGAAGCATAGATATAATTTTGACCGGATTCTTTCATTAATAATAATTATCCAAATCTAACAATGAATAATTTCAGTTTAAAAACAGAAGTGTATAAATAATTTTTTGTAAAATTTTCTCTAACAGAAAAATGGATTCTTAAGAATACTGCATTCACTTTTGTGTGTATAATTAACGTCATCTTACTTAATTTTCTAATGCACCTTGTTTACTTTTTTATAATATCTTAAAGCATATTTTTACTCTTGACTTTACAAGCACGCTCCTTAATATAAGTCTTGGCTTGTTCAGGAGTGAGTTAAATACCACAAATTATATCACATTAAATTTTATGAAAAAATCTCAATAGTAATAATAGTAATAGTAGGCTAATATTATTACTATGTGACCAAAATTTAAAGTGAGCAAACAATACTTTAACTCATAAGTCATATTCATCACCAGACTTGCAGGAGTTAGGCATCTTGCCTGTTCCGTCTTCGCAGTGTTAGGACCATCTTTTCCTCAGGCGCCCTATATCTCTTCTTCCTTGAGGCTTGTAATTATTTACAAGCACTGGGATTCTTTCATTATTCATACGACCCAAGTGATGTCTCCAATTATCCTTATACTTTTCTATTTTTTCAGTTATGCTGTACATATCTAATTCCTCTCGTATAACTTCATTTCGTATCCGATCCATCTTTGTACAGCCTTTTATCCTACGCAAAAATCTCATTTCAGCTGACTGAATCTTGCTTCTGTCTCTTTCTTGTAATATCCAGGACTCACTTCCAAACATTAATACTGGTGTAGCTATAATCTTATAAAACTTCAACTTTTTATCTTTTCGAGTTTTATTTTGGAGAGTTCTATTTATTGTCCCACATATGAATTGAAATTTATTCAATTTATTTTCAGTGACTCTGCCTCTGTCATAACTTACATTGCATCCCAGATAACCAAAGTAAGATACTTGTTCCAATATTTTGTTTTCTGTTATTATTTTTGAGCGCACAGGGTGTTTACCTCGATGGGCCATAACTTTTGTTTTTCTTATGGATATTTTTAAATCATATTCTTTTCCAGTTTGATTCAGTTTATATACGGAACGTTGTAAATTCTCTTCACTGTTTTGTACTATTGCTATACATCTGCGTATAGCAATACATTGAGATATTTGTTTCTAAGAATAGGTATGCCTGGAGTTACTTCAATTTTCCATTTATTAATTATATCATCAATACAAATACAAAATAGTGTAGGTGATAGATTGCAACCCTGTCTTACTCCCTGGTTTATTTTTATGGGTTCTGATTTTAATGTGCCTGCATTTATTATTATTTTCCTATTTTTATATAGACATTTAACAGTTTCAGCAAGATGTTTAAGATAGCCATTTTTATACATTATATCCCATAATTTATCCCTATCTACAGAGTCGAAGGCTTTTTCGAAATCAATGAATACAATATGTTTTTTCCAGATTGACTTCACGTCTTTTCTCTAAAATCATAAGTAAACTATGAATTATTTTTTATAAATTAACTAAATATAAACATTGAACAATTACTGATTGCTGATTTCGTATGCCGTAATTACTTGCAAACTTAACTCTTCAATTCAATTTTTTACGACTGCGAACCTTGCCCTATAGGAATCATATTATGACCTAACGAAACGTAAATATAGCTAATCATTCCAATTTTTATGGCTTCATTATATTCTACTTTGCCGATATGGAGATCTCAGGAACTGTACTTCAGTTGCTTCATGTAGGCTACACATTTCCGAAAATTTCTCGTTTTCACAATATGTATTTTGTTTTATGAACATTTTCGCACATATAATGCATATTTTTTTTCACCAATTCATAATCATTACTAATTACTAACTCGCCACAGATGTGACAATCAAGTTACTTGTCCTCATGTAGAGCATGAATAATTTCCGCGATAAGGTAATGCGAAACTGTGTGCAAATACATATCAATTCTAGATAAAACCTGTGGCATGGGTTAAGATAAAGCTTGAGATGGTAGTGCAGTGAGGTGAGGTGAAAGATACGGCTGAATATTATAAGATAACGGCAGATAAGACAGGTACCAAACACATCGGCCATTTACACAGCTAGAACGTGCCCAGTTATGCAGTTGCTAATTATGATTACCAGGATTAGGGTTCTTAGGAACAATTTTTACACGGAAAAAGGAGAGGAAAAGGTGCAAAAGAAAGACAAAAATATAAATAAAATGGAGAAAAACGTGGTTTCATTCAACTATTTCGGCTAAACTCTTTCGAAACTAAGTAATCTCTATATTATAGGATATATGCTATATTAATAGTAGGTTACATAATAGTATCATTCACCAGAGGACACAGGGTATCGTATAACAGTTCCCTCAGTTTCCATGAAATCTTACTTGAATCCCCTAGCAAGGCTGAAAAATCGGGATTTGTAAAAATTCGATATGATGAAATCGGGTATTGAACTCGTTAAGTAATAAATTTTAATTAACTAACAAGAGATTACTGATTCCAGTGAAATTAAAAAGTGTTCGTTATAAATATATTGTTGTTTCACAGATATATGTAGTAGAAGCAACTTTACGACGGCCAGGAAGAGGAATTTTTCATTTTTTGCAGTTGTGCTTTGGCTTCAATCTCGCGCTCACTGCCATGATAAATATTACAAATTTTAATGCAGTGAAATTCAAAAGTAAATTAGATGGTAAAATGTGCTGTGGAGAATATTAAAAAGCAGCAGTAAAATGGTAGAAAATGTGATTATAGGCAGATTGAAGAGAAGAAAGATTAAATGTCTCAAAACGGTGGGGAAGATTACTGGAAAATTACCTCCACTCTCATTTGGAGGCAACATTTCAGGCATTGGTTTCTTTCAGAGAGCTCTAATTCACTGTACAAAAAAAAATAAATAAATAAAATTCCTAACCCTGATAATTACAATAACATTTACTAATATTTGTTTTATAAAATATGTGAAGATATTTATTTTGATATTTAATTTTCTTTTTAATTTTTTGCAGTCTTTCGCTTTTTCTTTACCAACAAAATCGTTATATTCAGCACAACAGTTATATTTTTCTGCATTTCTTTTCTTTCTCTTGTCTTTTTCCTCTTCTTCTACTTCCCTTTTGAATCTCTTCCTTTGTCCCTATTTCTCTCATCTGCCAGTTTTTCTACTGATTTTCTCCCCTCACAACTTGCCCATCTTCCTTCTTTCTTTCTTTCTTTCCTCCTATCATTGTCAACATAATATAAAAATTACTAGAGTAGGTCTATAGTCATCTTCTTCATTTTTCTTTCTCTCTGCCTCACTTCCGTCGTATCACATTAATTCATGTCTAATTTACCCAATCACGTCTATATCCCCACCTTCTTTTCACGCGTAACGTCTATTTTCAATTTATATTAGTAGAAAAATGAAAGGATGTAGTGGAAAGGACATCACACTGACGTCATTCGACTTCGGTCGCCATGGAAATGCTTTAGCCTACGACATACGGGATAAACAAAACAATGTCAACGAGTCCATCCTTATACACAAGGGGAGTTGTCATTATATACAATAACCTACTTGAAAATGTTTACTATAATCCATGAGAGGAGAGGTTTTCAGTATATTAAAAAATATAATTTTATTCAATTGTGCTTTGACATGGACGCGAAATAGGCACTTGCACAATATGAGCATAACTACAGAAATTTAATACAAGGTTAGCATTACTCACATACAGATGGATAAATAAAAAAAAAAATGTTTATGGGATATTCACATGTGCTCGTACACACGTTTTCAAAAATTACACATAAATACAGTTTTAAAATAGAATGAGAAGGTTTTGGATAAAAACCACAGACACGTGAAGCCTTATATTTAGAAATCAGTATTTTTATGTGAACAACTATCATTATTCGAGTTACGATAACATTGAGGAAAAGTAGTTCTTAATACAGTTCAAAAGTGAAATGTTGTTCAGACAATATATTTCATAAAATACAATTATACAGAGTGCAAGTGAAATAGTCTTGCAGATTTTCAGAGCGAATAGCTCATGCTGTATATAGGCCTATATATATAAAAAAAACTATAATATTATATTGGTGGAAAGGACATAGTTTTTTCAGGAAACAAATATTTTTTCCCAAATATTTAACAACGGTAATTATTGCGAGTAGGATCGTGATTTTTCTCCATACCGGTAGAAAATTTAATAAAGAATAATTTATCTCTCTGGCGTATTTCAATAGCGTGGACGGTTTTCGTGTAAATTTAATTTTAAAAACCTCTAATTTCAAGCCACTGCCCGATGCGAACTGGCAACGTCGAGGCAGAGAGCAGCTCACCTACAGAGACACACAGAGTTCGTTGACCTGTTACATCTATATCACGAGTAAAGTGTGTTAGCGGCTTTGTTGCCGGACTGTTGAAACTTCAAACTTAATTTTCTAATTAACCGTGTATTTAATCACAAAAGTAATATCGGTTTTCTATTCATTTAAGTGTATCCTAACATCCCTTTCTACCTGCAAGGTTATTTCACTTCCACCTGTATATACCAACAAGATATAAAACGTAACTTTAAGTCAACAGCGGGCTTATTGCAAGTGGTTTTTGACTTCTTTTCCACCTTGTATTTTTATGTTAAAGTTATAAATGAAGAATGCACAATTCTCTTAGGAAAAAGACGAAAAACATCTGGACCACGTTGTGGGATAGATGTAGTGCCAAGAGTCTTCTCGGGACTAAAGTTATGACCACTTCAAATCCAGTCATTTTCTCAGCAAAGTTCAGAGTACAGTACTAAAAACAACCCGAAAGTCTTTTGAAGTTTCCCTCTTCTAGAAAGAAAAATCTTCACTGTTAATATTCGTTTTCAGTAAAAATAAAGGAACTCGTAGTTCCACTCTTTTAGAGCCTAAGCAGGTGTTGACACAGGTTTATTCTCGAGGAAGATAGAATTGGAAGGGGTAACTTAAAAAGATACGGATGAGAGCGAAAGAGATGGTCGGCAGTCTATGGAAGCTTTATGCCCTGACCCATTGGGCCTCTTATATAAGACTCAAGTGCTTCGGGAAAACTTTTTGGAGGGTTGGGGTTGGGAGAAGAGGGTTTCTGTGGGCGGAGGGGGGGTCGAGGTTCTGGTATCCCATATGAAAAGACTTGAAACTGAGAATCAATAAGGTAAAAGTTTGACCTCTGAGGAAGATGGCGTAGTGGGAGTTAGAAATGGGGTTGGGTGGGGATGCCTCGCCCCAAGACAAGATTCGAGTGCAAACATGGGGCCACAGTTCTGTGCGATTGATCTATTTGATCGATGGACGTGGGGGAGGTTTCGTACGACATGTAAACGTGTGCCACTCTCGATCTTAGAGTCCGAGTCTCTTCGAAAAATACTAACAAGAGAGGTCCGAAAGAGAAACTCATATTTTAATGAAACCGATATGAAGCTGGAGGACAGCCCTTGGGGACTGACAAGCCGAGAGGGGAAGCAAGTTTTCCCCCGTCTCTTTGTATTAGAAGCAAAACTATTTACATCACTGTCACATGTTTGTAGTAGCGTCAGTGGCAGAATTTTTATCTGTAATCAATTACAATTTCTGTCCATATTTCATGGAAGAAAACAATGACTACAAAGTAAGCGGTTTATTTCGGAATATGTATTATATGTTTTTCTCGTGTTAAATTCTATCGTACCTGGTTAACATGTTTCGGCCTATTATGGGCCTTCTTCAGAACTGGTCGTTGCTGGTCTTGGCGCCTTTTGTTTTGTTTCCTGTGGGGGTGTGTTTGTGTAGTGTAATGTGGGGTCAAAGAGTGTGTGTGTTCTGAAATTGAGTTGTGTGTTGAGAATTACATTTGGATGTGTTTTTGAATTTCTGTATATTTCTTATTGTTCTAGTGTGTTTAGTTTCTGGCTTCTTGGTTGGATGTGTAGAATTTCCACGTCTGTGTTGATGTCTCTGTAGGTGTGGTTAGCATTTGTGATGTGTTCTGCATATGTGGAGGTCTTTTGTAATTTTGTTATGGCTGTGATGTGTTCTTTGTAACGTGTTTGAAATGATCTGCCTCTCTGTCCTATGTAGAAGTTGTTGCAGATGTTACATTTGAGTTTGTATACGCCTGTGTGGTTGTATTTGTTCGTTTGTGTGTTGAGATGTTTTTGTAGAGTATTATTTGTTCTGTATGATGTTGTAATTTAATTTCTTGAATGAGGTTGCAGTCTTGTGTGTATATATAATACATATTCCGAAGTGATATAGTGTTAAAAGAAATGTGTAATTAAGATGTATAAAAATGGGTTATATTTTTCCAACTAAGACAACTTGATCCCATTTTAATAAAACCAAACAAAATTAATATTCTGAATTGAGGACGTCACCCGAATAAGGGCGTATAGAGCAAAATGTAGTTCTGATATAAACTAATTTCAATGTTTGTCAACTGTCAGTTTCATCACAGTTGTGTCTAAAAAGTTTTTCTTCACTGTTAAATTATACTTTTTCGACACAACTATGATCAACCTGACAGCTGACAAACATTGAGATTAGTTTATATCAGAACTACATTTTGCTTTTTATGCCCTTATTCTGGTGACGTCCTGAATTATTCCCTTATACTACAGTTGACAACTCGAGCGCACTGAAACTGAAAAAAACTTGTTTAGCCCCATTTAAATTAAACATTTTCCAGCTTTACTCAAGGATGAACTGAATTTTCTGCTTGTTAACAATGTTTGATTCATGAGATGTCGGTGAAAATCCGAGAAGCCAAACTAGATGAAACTATATCAGGCTTGAACGAATATCAAAAGATCCAACAGTTTGTAAGGGTGTTAGAATTAAAATCAATTCCCTTAATCTGAAGTATTGGTAACATCTATGCTTTCATCTTATGCAAACGAAAACTACAAAAAAAAAAAAAAATATATATATATATATATATATATATATATATTTTATTTCTAACTAGCTTTCCATATCAATCCCCATTTCTACTATTCTCCTGCTAAATTTTAAATAAATTTAAATTCTCAGAGCATATTTCGTCGACTGCTACAATAAGACATCTTTACAATGTTTTTTAAAACAAGATGGGTCACTAAAGAATGCAATTTTATTGCATTAAATTTCGCGGTCTCGTATTAATACTATATTCCTAATAGTTTGTACTTCTCTTATTAACTAAGAAATCCAGCTACTGATCTACGTTATAACATTTTTTTTACAATATCAGTATGTTTCACACGCTAATAATTAATT
Source organism: Periplaneta americana (assembly GCF_040183065.1). Classification (NCBI taxonomy): domain Eukaryota; kingdom Metazoa; phylum Arthropoda; class Insecta; order Blattodea; family Blattidae; genus Periplaneta; species Periplaneta americana. Next base: position 27,517,040 of record NC_091121.1, read on the forward strand.
TTATGAAGACTATTGCACTTTTACTACGTCACACTACTTTCGACCAATTAAACGGTACGAAAGGACGTCTTTCAACAAATCATGGCTGCTTATCGCACAATTTTATCGCGTCCCTAGCATTTGTTTAATTTTATCGCGTCCCTAGCACATCACAACCCTAGCATTTGTTTCTTTGTTTGCCAACATTTCAAACTGCACTGGTCTGGGCGTCAAAAAACAGAAAATTACAAACCACTCCAGTCGATCCACAGCACTTTCAAATATGACTCGCATTGGCATTCAAGAACAAGAATTAATAAAGATCACTGTTCATATAATAGAGCACCATTCGGAAATCCTGAATAAGTTGAGGGATATACCATGTACATCAACGAGTTCACTTCTTTTACTCACACGTCCAATATAACATCAACTGAACCACCAACCACAAAAACATTCAAATTTGAAAATTATACTTTCAATAATTGTTTCTTTTAAAATTATTCATGTTTATTTTTTATTTCATCATCGTTAACTAAAACGTTTCTTGTTTATTTCATCATCCCTAATTAAAACTTTTCTAACACTTGTTTATTATTTAGGTTATGTTTGTTATATCTTCTGCTATATGATATTATGGATAGTCACGTATCAGAGATTGTTTAATACTAAGATTTATTGAAAATCATCTGTCAAGTGACGTTGATTACTGGGATCCGGATGATTGAAGTGGAATGCAAATGTTTTAATAAAAATGAAACTTAATCAACAAAGCCTTCTTGACTGGTAACAGTCCAGAGAGTTCAATGATGATTCCATAGTTGGCACAACTGATACCGGTAACAAGAAAACATAATCATAAAACACTACTGCCATCTAGCGTAATGTTGAGCTGGTACAATAATACATTTGAAGACAGTTGTATTTTCGTAAGGCAATTAATATTTTATTGTATTGGGGTACTTTGTTACTTCTAATCTTTATATACTTTCTTCTAATCGTGTAATAGTCAATTAAATCCCACTCGAGTTTTGATTTTCTCTAGATAAGTCTGCTCGTGTTCCACTCGCAGATTTATCTATAAAATCAAAACCTCTAGTGAGATTGCTGTTGAAAATCGGAGACACAGAGCTTTCTTTCACGCCGAATGTGGAACCAGAAAGCACATGTGGCACATTTCAGAAGAGCCATAATAAACAATCATATTTAGTAAACTGAAAAAACGATCAGTGATGTGTCAAAATACCCCACCCGGTCCTCGGAGGGATGTAATGTCTCATATTGTGGGAATGAAGACATTAATATTAAAATATAAAAGTTTAATAGAATGTGTGTTACCATTCGACGTGCACTGAAAGACAGAAGAAGAAGACATACGTAAATGAAGTTTTACAGGGTGATGGCCGATCCATGCTCACTCATGGCAGTGAAAATTGGACATTAAGAAGGTCCGATGAAACAAGAATTGAAGGGGTGGAGATGAAGTTTTTACGTTCAGTAGCGGGATTGACTTTTTTAGATAAACAACGAAATGTATTTATCAGAGAGACTTCAGGCATATTTAATTTAATTGATAGAATAAATAATTTTAAATATAATTGGTATGCACAGATGCAAAGAATGACAGATGACAGACTTCCTAAAATCTATATATATATATATATATAATTTGAACTGGTAATGGAAATCACGGGAAAACGGCTGAACTGATTTTAATGAATTACCCGTCATTTTGAAGCTTGGAATACAAGAATTAAAAAAAAAATAGTAACTTTCATTGAAGCATTAGTTTTCCTAAATAATTTTCCTATTTTCCAAAATCCACCTTTCGTCAGTTTTGAGAACTAATTGCATTTCAGAATAAACATAACACACACTACAATACAATAAAAATAGGCTATTACACGAAGGCCATGGCCTGCAGGATTCCTGACATATTTAGAGTTCAAATTCAATTGGTTATTGAAAACTTCAAGATAATTTACAGGTCTGATTCTGCGGTGTGTAATTTTCTGAGTACAGCTGTGTATTGGATATTAAAATCTACAAAACTTGAGATAGTTTGATGATATTACCATTAGAAATGAAATATTATTATAGTTAATGCCATGATGTGATTGTTTTTCATTAATTATGCATATTAATGCTATATTAATGACATGAAAGTGAAACGTGTTAGGGTTATATAAGTAGATGTAGAGAATATTTTAAATTAGATCTTCACTTCTATAATTTACTGAGTGGCGGCTATTTTTTATATATATATATATATATATATATATATAAGATAATATTGTTATTAAAAATCAAATATTTTTATACTTATTAATCAAGTGGAGATGGGTCCTTTTCATATACATAATGACGGTGTGATGTAGATATTTACATGCGTCATTCTCTTCAGTATTGGCTCGAGAGAGCGCAAAAATTACAGTTCCTAAGGAAATACCAAAATATATTACTTACTGATAAAATAAGAGCGCCTACAAAATTTTGTAGACTCCCGATCATTTCAGCAAGATCTCTTAGCAGGATAAAATGATTTTACCCTCTACATTTCAAGCTCTACATGCAGCAGCTATACGAGAGGCTATGACTATTATTCGAAAGCATAGCAAACCTGACTTTTTTTAACTTTCACCTACAATCCACAGTGACCTGAAATAACTATTGCTTTACTCCCACATGAAAAACCCAATGATCGTCCTGACATTGTTCCTTACGTTTTCTCGTTGAAACTCAAAAACTGACGGTGGATAGGTTCAAGAAAAAGTATTTGGCATTAAAAAACCCCATTCAGAGGGAGTATGTTTCATTATTATGGAAGGAAATAACTTTCAAAATATCTGGTATTCTTCATTGTAAAAAAATCTGTAAATTTTTATTCGAACGTCTAATGAACTTAGTTTGCAGCATTTGCTACACAAGCCACTAGTATTATTGAATTACAAGAAAAAAGGAAAGAGAAACATTGGCCGTCCACTAGATAGATCAGGGCCGGGCATGAGAGCGGCTCTATTTAGTCGGCCAGAGCTGCTCTCGCTCCGCAAGGCACTTCAATTCCAAGCCAGAGCAGATCTCTCACGCAGTGGCGGACTCGCATTACAGCTACCTTCCCTGCATTAATGTAACAAGAGCCACGGTTGTTCTATTCATTCAGTCTGTCAGTACATAATAGTTTATAAGGATATCACATCAATCCATTGTACAGTAGACTTTATAACACTCTTATTAATTTAATGAAATAAACTTCACTCTATGCACACACACAAATCATTAGGCTTATTTACATAACCCATACGCACATATTGCAATCTCCTCACCACGGTTCTACGAGACAGGTGTACGGCTTCCACTTCCCCTACTTAATATAATATAATATAATATAATATAATATAATATAATATAATATAATATAATATAATATAATATAATATAATATAATATAATATAATATAATATAATATATGACCATAACTTAATACAACTTAAAATGTTTCTCAGGTGCATTATATTAGAGTATCTATTCGATATTTATATTGCATTATAAATTGTTATAGTGCATTTAGTAATATATATATATATATATATATATATATATCATATTATATGTCATAAACTGTAATATACTATACTATGATATATCATAATACTTGTATAATTTAAAATTATATATTACTAAATGTATAATAACTTGTAATGCAATATAAATATCAAATAGATACTCTAATATAATGTACCTGAGAAACATTTTCTTTAAGTTGTATTAATTTATGGTGTTCATTACCAACATATTTGTCATATTCAGTAGCATGTTGTAAAGAATATTGTCGTTGGATATTGAACTTCTTAATCAGTTGGAGTATTTTATGGCAAATTAAACACTTTGCTAATCCACTGCTCTCTACCAAAAAGAACTCCTCCTCCCATGATACATTAAAAGCATTGGGAATAGCGGGACGCTTTAGTGTATGAACGGAAGCTCCGTCTTCAAAGTTCGCCATCACACTGCAGAGTCACCACTACACCGACACTGAATGATGTACAGTATGCTTACGTCACAGCGCTCGCAAGACCCGCTCTTTAAAGCACACAGCGCTCATTTCTCAGAATCACGTATTGTGCTCAGCCCTGAGATAGATGGTAAGATAGCTTCTCTTGATCTGGAAACAGGTTAACGCCTATTCATAAGTAAGAAGGTGAATTAACTGTCCTAATATTGAGGTGTTCGATAAGTTCTGAATTTGCCCGTTATAAATACTAAGAAAATATCGCAAATCCCCTGTTGCTATGGCAGTTGAACCCTGATGACACTTGTTCATGTGTTCCTTTAGAAATTAGTAATCTGCAAGAAATGAGATAGAGAGAACAATTGAAACATGGAAGCGTTGCAGCGCTGCTGTAAAGCATCTGTCCTTACATTATGTACCAAAACGGAATATCATCACTGCCGACGCAGTAGTGGAGCGACATGTGTTACAAAACATATGGCGAAAGGTTGACTTCTGCTCTCTGCATGTGTTGCTGACATAATATGTTTACTGAGGCATCCAAATATCTCGGGGAGATTTACTATAATAAACCCATCCCGCTCTTGTCATAGTTGTTCCTCGGAGTCCACAGTTCTGGTAGCCACAATTACAACGTGACTTGTAGACTAACTTAGATCCTTGTTGCACTTCATTCTTGCCATAGTTTTGCACTGGTGCATTCCTTCGTGACATGGGAGCTTAAAAATAGAATATAAATGTTTCGCTCCTTGCATTATACAACAATTTTGTCCTAAGTTATTAACCTTGAGAATTTCACACATAATTGTTCAAAATTAGGAAACTAGACGCTCTTATGACGTCATCTCGCTTATTTATGATGTCTTTTAAGTGTTATTATAGTGTCGTAAGATACCACTCCTAAACATCATCACTTTCTGCCACTTCGTACTACAAAATTACATAAATGTACAGAGTTTGAAGATGTTTTATTAACCTTTTAGCCTTATTTATTACTTTTTCGTATTCAACATGGATGTATTTTTTTAGCAGTTGTATTTCATAATTCCTGTTTTGTTTACCTGTTAAAGAGACTACAAAATTTTCCAGATAAACTTACAGGATATATTCCACGCTGCACTGAAGACTCTTGGCTAGCCCATGAACCTTTCATGCAAATGAGTCCGGGTTCAATTCCTGGCTTCAGCGAACATGATATTCGTAGTGCATTGAAGGGGTAGAGATGAGTGTTTTTCACCAGATTTTCTCTCATAATTCCACGAACACTCTTTGCAATGTCCCTTCATTATCATCTCCTTGTCTGTGTCGTAGTGCTGACTCCGCCTGCCGGAACAGGTAAATCTCGTAGTATGTAAATAAAATTACTGAAATCTCACATTAAAATTAATAAAAATACTGTCAAAACATCTCATTGTCCTTTATATTAGTCTTAATATGATAATGATGTGATATATGTGACACCGGCTCGTCTCTGTCGGCTAAGGCCCTTGCCTGCAGATCCGCAGTTGAGCTCGGACGCGCGTTCGATTCTCGCTTGGACTCATTACCTGGTGGGGTTTTTTCCGACGTTTTCCCCAATCATAAGCCAAATGTCTGGTAGTCTACGGCGAATCCTCGGCCTCATCTAGCCAAATCTCATCTCACTATTACAAATTCCATCGACGCTAAAAATAATCTCATAGTTGATACAACGTCGTTAAAACAAGTAAATAAAATAAATAAATATAATACATTATATGATATGATTTTTTTAAATTTATGGTTTATTAACGACGCTCGCAACTGCAGAGGTTATATCAGCATCGCCGGTGTGCCGAAATTTTGTCCCGCAGAAGTTCTTTCACATGCCAGTAAATCGATGGACATGAGCCTGTCGCATTTAAGAACACTTAAATGCCACCGAGCTGGGCCGGGATTGAGCCCGCAACCTCGAGCACAGAAGGCCAGCGCTATACCAATCTGTATTTAATTATTTTACATTTAACTTGCCGAACCAAAAAGTCTCTTAAATTCTGTACATATAATTAAATATTTTCCGTATACCTGTTGCTATTACACTGCTTTTGAAACAATCGATTTATATCTGTCCTTATACTTTTTTTTTAACAATTTGCAAACTTCATTGTTTTTTCCTTTAATAAGAAAATATTCCTTTCCGAACTTATCCATAAGTTCGTTCTGAAGGTGCTTGGTGCTCTTAATTTTCGACATGTTGTGTGGTGCCAACCTACTACCTTTTTCTAGTGCCGAGGAGTTTTCTCTTATCTTTTATGGAGAAGAAGTCCATAGTCTTGCACTGCAGCATGAGGTTTATTGTGCTTATCACGCCCCTTTAAGTCCGTAGGAGCACATTCCTGAGTATCATGATTCACTATTTGGTACCATCTATCGATTCGGTTATACCCAATTACAACGGAATCCGCGATTAATGTCCTTCCGTTGCCCTTGGACGTTAGCGGACTCCTTAGAACGGTTCCATCTGTACGCAAGTCAACAGTACTACATCCTGCTGCATCGTGTATTGACATGAAACTATTTAATGTTGATAGATGAAGTCCAAATTAAACGCCGGGAGTTTCCAGCAATTCTTCATCAATTGGATGAGAGACAATATAGAATATATTTATTTATTTATTTATTTATTTATTTATTTATTTATTTATTTATTTATTTATTTATTTATTTATACACAGACATTACTGCTCATAAAAGCACGTTTTTAACAATTTTACTTTACAAGAAAAAGAAGAAAATAGTTAATAATGTAAAACAAGTTTATAATTGCAGCAGAGTATTATAACATATACTGAATAATCTGAACATAATGAGAGAGAGAGAGCGTCTTAATTAACCAAATTTGCATAAATGTGTTTCTTAAATATATCATCTGTTCCTGAAAATAAATATCATTGGCATTATTTAACTTATTATAAAGGGACATCATTCTGATTAGGGGTGAATTTTTATGACTGACTTTCTCTGATCTAGAAATGTGGAAAAGTACTTTTTTACTTGATTCAGGCTAATGAACGGGGCATAAAAGGGAATTAATTTCAATATATCTGAAGAATCAATTTTGTTTGAGATTATTCTCCTGAGAAATAAAATTGTGCATACTGATTTCCTATGTTGGAGGGATTCCGTATTAAACGTCGATCTTAGCTGCAGTGTTGGTGTCCGAATAGAGCAAGAATTTTTAAACAATTTAAAATACATACATCTTAAAAATTTATTCTGAATAATTTCAACTGCATGTTAGGAAATTATCTCAACTACGTAACTCGTCCCAACCAGGGTTTGAACTCGGACTCGCTCGTTTTAGGTGGGAAATGCTAATCCTCACTTCAAGCGATACCCTACAGTACTGAACTTAGGAAAGCATGGAGCCCTAACTCCATGCCCCACAAGCACCTTCCCTGCCGTGTAAAATAGATCCCTTTACCTTCACATTTCTGTAATAGATATTTTGTGGAGATCGTGCGTATTTGCTTGCTTTCCGCACAAAACCAATATGCGGTAAGTGTGAAATACCACATTCAGTATTCCCAACGTAACACACATAACAATTTCCCTATTCTTACCGCTTAAGCGTCATATTCATTTTACTGCTTTAGGCTTTTAACATATTATTTTTAAAGACGTTCAATATAGTAATAATTATAAATTGGAAACTTACCATTGCAATTTCACCTAAATTGCACTGTTAATTATTGTTTTTAAATATTTGTAAAAATTAAGTAAATTCTACAACACCCCAATAGTAATATACGTTACAAGAGCGGTATGTTGACGTTTTCATGTTCGAGAAAAAGATTGGAAAAGCGAAACGTAGTTGAGCTTTTTTAATTTCCGAGAACATGAAAACAAACATACCGCTCGTGTATCGTACATTATTTTGTGCGAAGATCGTTTATTACATACCTGAAAGACGAATTTCTAATTAGCTGCAATGAAATCTCCATGTTGGTTTCTGTTTAATGACGCCAACTTCGGAACACCAAAATATCTTTCTTCAACATTGTTGCTGTAAAATGTTTTCTGTGTTTCCTATACTCCAGCAGGCCGTGATATACGTCTGTCTTTTTTTTCCCCCCAGTCTATAAATGCGAACTTAAAACAAACGGTAAGGTTATGTAATGATTTATTTTTCATATTAATATTTTAACAATATTATTTATGTAACATTGCAGTAATAACATCGGCATCTGGAATCTCGTTGATTTTTTCACGGCTTCCTTAATGTTCCTTGTATCAGGAATGCAATGTTAAAAGCCTAAAGGAGTAAAATGAATGTCGCGCTTAAGCGGTAAGAAGAGGGAAATTTTTATGTGTGTTACGTTGGGAATACCGAATGTGGTATTTCACACCTACCGCGTATTGGTTCTGTGCGGAAAACAAGCAAATACGCACGATCTCGCACAAAAGTTACTGCATTTGTAATGCAAGTAACATTAAGGAAGCCGTGAAAAAATCAACAAGATTCCAGACTCATCATAGACTGGGGGAGAAAAAGACAGACGTATATCACGGCCTGCTGCAGTATAGTAAACACAGAAAACATTTTATAGAAACAATGTTGGAGATATATATATATATATATATATATATATATATATATATATATATATATATTTGTTTTCCAAAGTTGCCGCCATTGAACAGAAACCAAGATGGAGATTTCATTGCAACTAATTAGAAATTCCTCTTTCAGGTATGTAATTAACGATCTTCGCACAAAATAATGTACTATACACGAGCGGTATGTTTATTTTCATGTTCTCGGAAATTAAAAAAGCTCAACTACGTTTCGCTTTTTCAATCTTTTCCTCGAACATGAAAACGTCAACATACCGCTCTTGTAACGCATATTACTGTTGTCTACTACGTATTCCAGTTTCACTTGTCGTATTCGAATTTGGGTCTTCGGTATGAAAAAGCTTCCATAAAGCTTCTATCTAGCCGTTTGACTAACGGGTAATCTGGTTAATGCGTAGTCAATTTGCTCTAAATCGGGTCGAGGAAAGAAATTTGTCTTCTTCATTGCATCGTCAGTTCCTAAAGCACTTGGAAGACCTTTTCCTTCCGCAGTAATGTGTGAGGTTACACCTCTTGAGCTTTCTTTATCACTTTCCCTTCCTCTCATTTTGTTTCCCCTTTTTCCTCTATTATTCCATATCCCAGCGATTTCTCAGCCTCTCTTTTTATTTCGTTCACTTGGTCTCATTTTCCCATCTCATCACGCCGCCTCCCCACAGTAACCTGGAGGGGGTAGGGGTGGGTGCGGCGTCAAACCGCGCGTCTCGACGCCCGGGTGATAACTTCTGGAAAGTGGAGGCGCCGCGACAGGGAAATCTAATTTAGTATCGTCCTGCGGTTTGGTGACACGGCAGTGTGTGGCGTTGGAAGGGGTAGCTATGATATTGCGGTGGTGTCGGGAAGGTAGAACAGAGAGAGAATGGATTGCAGTCAGTGGTGCTGGTGGAATGGGGTTGAGTGGAAATGCTCTTCCTCAGTTCCAACCCCTGGAGTTAGTTTTTCATCTAGATTCTAAAGTTATAATGCTGAAGAAGAAAGAACCAAGCCTCAGAGATAGAATGAAACAGTGTGTGTATATGAGATTGTCGTAGGGTGCTTAAGAAATAAGTGTACACACAGTGAATCTCAAACCTTAGCTTAATCTTCACGCGAAAGCTAGAAGGCACGCCATTAAATGCAACCATTTATAATACGTTTACATAGAAGGTAAACATACTCACGTAAACGTAATAGTTTCGAGCTTCTATGTTTTAAGTTCACGTTGAAGAGGTAACCTTAGTGGCTCACGTGACATTCGTAGTGGAAGAAGCCGAATTCATAGTCAACACTCATCGTAAGGAAACCCTTAAGCAGTTGCTTATAACCATTTTCAATTCATAAATCCCAGCTTACTCAAGTGTTTCCTCATATGCATTGTAATCAGCTGATTCGGTATCCAATGGATGATGATTATGACTATGATGAATTTGAGTTATATAATGAAAATGAAAATGCATTTTAATCAGCTGATTCAGTATACAATGGATGAGGATTATGACTATGATGAATATATTGAGTTATATAATGAAAATGAAAATGCATTTTAATCGGCTGATTCAGTATACAATGGATAATGATTATGACTATGATGAATTTATTGAGTTATATAATGAAAATGAAAATGAAAATGAAAGTGCATTTTAATCAGCTGATTCGGTATACAGTGGATGAAGATTGTGACTATGATGAATTTATTGAGTTATATTATGAAAATGAAAATGAAAATGCATTTTAATCAGCTGATTCGGTATACAGTGGATGATGATTATGACTATGATGAATTTATTGAGTTATATAATGAAAATGAAAATGCATTTTAATCAGCTGATTCGGTATACAATGGCTAATGATTATAACTATGATGAATTTATTGAGTTATATAATGAAAATGGAAATGAAAATGCATTTTAATCAGCTGATTCAGTATACAATGGATGATGATTATGACTATGATGAATTTATTGAGTTATATAATGAAAATGGAAATGAAAATACATTTTAATCAGCTGATTCAGTATACAATGGATGATGATTATGACAATGATGAATTTATTGAGTTATATAATGAAAATGATAATGAAAATGCATTTTAATCAGCTGATTCGGTATACAATGGATCATGATTATGACTATGATGAATTTGAGTTATATAATGAAAATGAAAATGAAAATGAAAATGCATTTTAGTCAGCTGATTCAGTATACAATGGATGAGGATTATGACAATGATGAATATATATTGAGTTATATAATGAGAATGAAAATGAAAATGCATTTTAATAAGCTGATTCGTTTTGCAATGGATGATGATTATGACTGTGATGAATTTATTGAGTTATATAATGAAAATTAAAATGCATTTTAGTCAGCTGATTCAGTATACATTGGATGAGGATTATGACAATGAAGAATATATTGAGTTATATAATGAAAATGAAAATGAAAATACATTTTAATCAGCTGATTCAGTATACAATGGATGATGATTATGACTGTGATGAATTTATTGAGTTAAATAATGAAAATGAAAATGTGTTTCGGCAAAACAAAAGATATATCAGAGATATGGAAAACCCTTTAGGGATGTACAATGAACAACAATTTAAGCGGAGATACCGTTTCTGTTGTGGATGTTCTGATATCTCTCATTGAAATTCACAATACAACCATGAGGCTTACCGATTTCACCACTGCTGAAAATGCTGGTTGCTTTGAGATTTTGTGCTACAGCATCATTTCAGGCAGGTTTAAGTGATATTTTTTCGAAAAGTATTCACGTCCCAACAAAGCATTATTTGCATTTTCGTTTTTAATCTACCTAAGGAATAAGCTGTTAAAATTTGCGTAATTATACCACTTCCACTTTGTTTACCGTAAAAATAACTGAAAAATAAATTAGAATGATTTGCTTACAGGAATATTTCTATAGTCTGCATTAAACTTAACTGCAATTCTGTCCCATGTCAGTTTTTTTCTTTTGGAGAGAACAATTATCAGTTTTTTTTTTTTTTTTTTACTTTCGACGATATCTCTATAGTTCATAACTAGTTCTCTTAGCTCACTTCTTTCTAATTCTGTAAAATGCTTTCTCGATATTTTGTATAATTTTTAACTCTATAATATTTACTTCTGTATTTGTGTACGGTAATAATGTCGATTTAACAAATTGAAGGTGCTGGAAAACAATTGAATGTACGAAAGCACTCACGTCCAGCTTTGTTGCCATATTTCTTTCGATATCTAGGGAATGATCATTGCATATGGAAGAGTAGCGTCTCTGCAATGCGATCTAAAATAAGTGGTAAGGAAACGCACATTACTTAAGTGTATCCTCATTTTATAAGTGACGACTATGAATTCGACTCTACGAGAGTTTTCTCGGTGTTCTACCGTTGTCTCTCGTCATTCCATCAACATTCTCCACAACCGTCTTCATTATCACTTCCAGTTTTTTGTGTTACCTGACGCTGGATCCTCCGCTGTCGCTAAACGAATATCCTTATGCTTTATCCAAAGGCAGATAGATGGCAGTGCTAACGGTTCTGGAGAACGCTGAGGTCTTATGGAAAGAAAATTACATTTCTTGGGGAACTCCAAGACTCAAATGATGTAAGGTGTGTAAGACTATCACCAGGGAGTAAAATTGCGGTTATAATAATAATGATAATAATAATAATAATAATAATAATAATAATAATAATAATAATAATAAAAGCTGTAAATCCCCAGTGGGCAAGGTCTCCTGCTTGGGCAGGGGTGGCTCAAGTCTTGACCATCAGAAGAGCCGACCTGATGGTCTATTTACATTCCTAGTTCTTTGTCCCCAATTTCACTACCACTGGTTGTTGCTGCCGCTCAAAGTTGGTTGACTGCGTCCTTCCACCGTGTTCTTTGGCGTCCTATTCTGGTCGTCGCTCCTTCTGGTTCTCGGTCGTCCACGGTTTCTGCAGCCAATTCTTGGATCCCACAGTGTCGCCATGTGTGCCCATCTGGTAGGTTGCATTCGTACCACGTGTCCTCCCCAGCGCCATTTCGTCCTATTAGCGAGTGTGACCACGTCCTCCACGCCGCTTCGTCGCCGTACTTCTTCGTTTCTGATTCTGTCCTTCAGACTTATTCCGAGCATTTTCCTTTCCATTCTTCTTTGGCATCTTCCTAATTTTAATGCCTGTTTCTTGGTGAGTGACCAGGATTGCGCCCCATATAGAAGTACAGATGCAATGCAGCTGTTGAAGATCTGCCTCTTGTTCTGCAATTTCTGGCTCTTGTCCATTAGGATGAAGGACAGACTCCAAAACTTTCTTCATGCCGATGCTATTCGTCTATCAATTTCTTTATCCATGCTGTTCTGAAATGTTATGGTCTGGCCAAGATAAATGTGGTTATAGATGACTAAAAAACGCATGATGCGGCGGGTGAAAGAACCAAGTGATGAACGCATGAAACACCTTCCAACGACACGCACAATAAACCTACTTGGGCTGTAGTAACCTAAAAAAATTATGATGATGCCGTCTGACGTTAAACGGAGAATTCATCCAATTAGAAATATTTTGTCCGACAATAAAAGATTGAGAATCGAATGAAAGAAGAGAAGAAATCTGAACTTAAATCGTATTTTTCAAATTTTGTAGCAAAGTTTATAGTGCCCGTGTTTTTCGTGAGATAGGAAGAAAAAATGAGAAGCTCACAGTTTACCAATATGAACTCATTTCTCGCCAGAGTCCGCCCGAGACGCGTTAAGCTCTGTGTGAGCCTGAGGGAACTGCACAGCGAGTTGTACTCTTGTAAACGAATTTGATGGAGATTACTCGCTGTACTCAGCGCTGCTAGACTGCAAACTCTCAGAAAATAATTCTATTGAAGTGCGGAGTTGGTATTGATTGCGACGGGTTTGGATAGACAGGAAATGACACTACATGCTCCTTTCTAGCATCTACAGTATTAATCTTCTAATATACTAAATTTAAAAATCGATAAGGCGATAACCCTAGAATTCTTCGTTGCGTGTTTGCATCTCATATCCAGGCATACCCTAGCACAAAGCGATACAACTGGCTTTCCTTTTTCTTATGATGAGGAAACGGATTTTTTAGAAATATTTTTTGTCCTTGTAAATCAACGACTGCAAATAAGAGTGAAGTTCTGATAAAAAAAAAGAAGCAATAAGTTTATATATTAAATTCTATTCCACATAAAGACACGCGTGTCGACGTCTGTAGCGTAGTTGGTAGAGCACTGGCTTCTAAGCTCGAAGTTGCGGGTTCGATCCCGCCGAGGTCGATGGAATTTAAGTGTGTTTAAGGGGAATTGGACGTTATCGCATGCAAAGTAATGGTAAAAATAGCCTATCTTCAAGCAGTCATAAATGTAATACTATTTATCACAGCTATTTAATTTTTTTAGTGATATATGTATACATATTAAACTTTAAAATGAAAAAAAGAATGGTTAATCTAGTGTAAATCTTACCCTTAAATTAATTTTTGAATTTAAACATATGTTTTATATAAATTCACTACATACCTGTGATTAGGTACACTCTATTCACTTATCATAGCACACATTGAACTAAAATTTTGGCCACTTACTGCTAACAGATACTAAAACATATCCTACTAAAATTATTAAAATATCTTTAATATTATGGGCATAGGGCTTATACTAATCTTCAATTTTTTTTAAATTTATTGACGGTGATGATTACTATAAGCCCTATGCCCATAATATTACAGATATATGAATAATTTTAGTAGGGTATGTTTTAGTATGTATTAGTAGTAAGTGGTCAAATTTTCAATTTAATATGTGTTATAGTAAGTGAATAGAGTGTACCTAATCACAGACATGTAGTGAATTTATAAAAAAAAAAATTGTGCTTAATTTAAAAAAATAATTTAAGGATACATATTTACTCTAGAGTCACCATTTTTTCTTTTTTTTCATTTTAAAGCTTAATATGTATACACACATAGCTAACAAAAATGAAAGACCACTGATAAATAGTAGACTATTATATTTATCACTGCTAGAAGATAGGCTATTTTTACCATTATTTTGCATGCGATAATGACCAACTCCCCTTAAATGCGGCAGGATCATGTCAGTAGATTTTCTGGCATGTAAAAGAACTCCTGCAGGACAAAATTCCGGCACACCGGCGACGCTGATATAACCTCGGCAGTTGCGAGTTAAATAAATCATAATTTTTTATAAAGACACGTATTTTACAATTATTATTTTACGTAAATATATAACTTATTTTAAATAAATTCGCTGCATAACTTATTACTTCTTCTTTTATATACGTATTTGTTCAAATATTTAAATGAAATTTAAATATTCATTTCTATTAAATACAGTAAATTAAAGTAAACATAATTTTGTCTCAAAGTTCCAAAAGCAAGATTCATAAAAAAAAATAAAGTTTATTTAAAAATAACGAATTTAAAGTGTAAAGTTGCCTAAGGTTAGATAGGTCAAAAGTCAAGTGAAATTGTAAATTCGTATGTCATTGACATTTCTTTGCTATATACGAATTACTATCTTCTTGTAACATGAAGAAGGACTTCTACAGGTATCATGAATTGTTCCGTGATAACTGACTTCAATTTCGATGGGAAACTTGGACAAAGTGTTGAAAATTCACTTCAACGACAAGTCTTGTCATAATTATTGAGTACTAGTATTTACTTTACACATAAAGTCAGTTTTGATTATGTAATATAGATGAAATATTGAATAAATAATTTTCTGTTTTAGTGTATTAAACATTGACTAATGCAATAAAGTATAACATTATAACCTTGTTTCATAATATATTACTCTATTGTACATACATACATGCAAGCATGCATGCATGCATACATACATACATACATACATACATACATACATACATACATACATACATACATACATACACACACATACACATATACATACACATAGTGTTCTGCCCAAGGGCAGGTCTTTCAATGCAAACTCAGCATTCTCCAGTCTTTCCTATTTTCTGCCTTCCTCTTACTCTCCGCATATGAACCGCATATCTTAATGTGGTCTATCATCTGATATCTTCTTCTGCCCCGATTTCTTCTCCCGTTCACCATTCCTTCCATTGCGTCATTTAGTAAGCAGTTTATTCTCAACCATTGTCCCACCCAATTTCTTTCCCCCCCCCCATCAGTTTCAGCAACATTCTTTCTACACCCACTCTTTCAAATAAAGCTTTATTTCTTATTCTCTCTGTCTATTTCACACGCTCCATTCTTCTCCATATCCACATTTCAAATGCTTCTAGTTGCCTGTCTTCACTTCGTCGTAATGTCCATGTTTCTGCCCCATTAAATGCCACACTCCACACAAAGTACTTCACTAGTACCTTCCTTAGTTTTTCCAGATGCTCCTTTTTCTATTAAAAGCTTCCTTGGCCATTGTTATCCTCCTTTTGACTTCCTGGCAGCAGCTATGTATTTGAAGTTGTCCACTTGCTCTATTGTCTCATTTAGTATTCTCACGATTATCGCCTTTATAATATACTCTTGTGACACAAGTTGCTTTTTAGTTTGTGTGGTACTATTTTACGGCATTGGTGCAATAATGTGGCATGTCAATAATGTTGGTATACATCATGAAGCAACTTCATAATGTGTTATGCTTTGGAACGAGTCAGTTGTTAGGTAATGAGCGAAGCTAGCATTATAAAATAATTAATAAAGAAATAACATCAGATTTGTAATGATGGATAGTTTGATATCATGGTATATGAAGAAAGAGGTTGCTATGACCACAATAATATATTAAATATTATACCGTGACAAATCGTTTCATGATAACTTAATGGTACAAGTTACGCTTTCTTAATAGAACGTTAATAGAAGTCGTTACGTTTTAGTTGCCATGGTAATATTTTACAGCTCTGGTACAATAATGTGGAATATTATTATTATTTTTTATAATTTAGTAAACTTTATTGTACATAGATAAATACATTATAGTTGAGAATAACAAGAACAGAGAGAAGGAAAAACAAAAATAAAATAACTTGACACTTGTTTATGGGTATTGCCCACTGGAAAATTAATTTCTGTTTCCAGATCATGTAGTTTTGTTATTTTAGTGAGTCGTTAGATGGATACAGAGTGAATTTTCCACTTATTGATTTTGCATCACCGGGCTTACATTTAAGATAATATAATTTGGCTTACAGAAAAACTTGGGATTTGAACTAAAAAGTGTTGTTTTCAGGCGCGTTTTGAAACTACTCCTGAGTCGCAGCCGTTCAGAACACAGCTTCCGTTCATGCCACTATTTCGCTTGCACCAAATTTCCTGAAATATGGCTGTCGTTTGAAGATTGGGACGAAATCTTTTGTAGGTAATTAATTGGGAAAATTAGTCGCGCGTTTGGATAAGTGAATGCAGAGAAAATTCTCATTTCATCTCGCTCTCGTTGCCTGGGAAAGCAAAGCGCCATTAAAATGCACGCAGAATGTTTCTCTAGCTATAACCTGGTTTTTCCTGGAATCTATACATTTTGTCTGTCTTTGAAGTCTGATGCCACCCCCCTCCCCCGGGCGGAGTTGCAGGAGACGAGATGAATGGTCTCCTAGTGTTTGGGCACCGAAACGTAAAGTTAAGGACCAAAAAGGATGAATTAAAATACGAAAGTACATTTTACTAATGGGTAAAGCTCTTGCTGTGTTGTGAAGTCTTTTTCTTTGTCTTTACTTCATGTTTTATTATTCTCTTTCATATAAATTCTTGCTTACCTCCCCTTTAACTTCTCTGCAGTACCTGAGCCGTGAACTTTTATATGAATGAAACCTTCTAAATCTGTATATAGCCATCTTCAATGCACGCACAGTGTGGAACATGAACGATTTCTAAGAAACGATTCCGTTTGTTTGATTTAAGTAAATGCTTTCACGATTAAAATTTCTCTCAATATTTCAAGGAAAAGTACTGAATAGAGGGTGAAAGGAATGAAATGATTTTGTTTTGTTCAACAGTGATACAGGTATAGGTTTCTAGCACTGTAAACTGACGAGAAGAATATTGACTGAAGGTGTCTGTTTGTTGCACAGTTAAGTATTCCACCGTGTGTTGGAATTTAAAACCTCGGACGTTTCGAAACTGCATACAGGTTCCACTGTTAGAACAAATTACTGTAGTGCTAGGTGAAGGGTCACCCATTCTGTTAGGCTGAAACGATTAGAATGTCAGTATTTTCAATTAGAAGAACACATCTTGCACTACGTACGAATGAGTAATCCCTTCAGTGTAACTCAAACTGTAGATAAGGCACAATATTTTGATATATATTATTTTAATGTACCGAAGTACATATGATATTTCCATGCAGATATTCTGCGTCATCTGTATGCGTAAATCACTTCGTGATTTAAGACGGCGCTTATTCCGTCGGATCCCGGCCAACTAGTCACTCATAACGAGTGCACTTCAGCACATGTGTGGACTTCGGTCCTATGTTCATAGACATCTATGACGTAGTGCAAAGGGCGGCCACTAGAGGGAACCCAAGAGTTGGAACTTAATCAGAGACAATTCTGTCCGACGCCGGGGCGGTATGCAGTGTGGCTTAGCGGATAAAGCATCAGCACGTAGAGCTGAAAACCCGGGTTCAAATCCCGGCGCCGGAGAGAATTTTTCTCCGTTCCGTTACTCTTTCATCGTATGATCACGAAGTGATTTACGACGGCGCTTATTCCGTCGGATCCCGGCCAATTAGTCACTCATAACGAGTGCACCTCAGCACATGTGTGGACTTCGGTCCTATGTTCATAGACATCTATGACGTAGTGCAAAGGGCGGCCACTAGAGGGAACCCAAGAGTTGGAACTTAATCAGAGACAATTCTGTCCGACGCCGGGGCGGTATCCGGTGTGGCTTAGTGGATAAAGAATCAGCACGGAGAGCTGAAAACCCGGGTTAAAATCCCGGCGCCGGAGAGAATTTTTCTCCGTTCCATTACTCTTTCATCGTACAATATTTTGAACTAAACTACGCACGAATAAGTAATCCCTTCAGTGTAGCTGACAACATAGGACACTGAGGTGAGCTGCACGCGTACAACACCCTTCAACTTCCCGGCGTACGACAGGATCATTGTGGGAAACAACGTGTTTGTGCGTCCCATGTACGTTAGAATGTATTCTGTACGTTAGAATGTATTCTTCATACAATTAGAATACAGGGACATCATTTTATTTTTACTTCAATTTTTATTGTACCTGAGTTTTTCAATGTACTTCACTCCCACCCCTTCTACTAATGAAGTTTAACAGTCCTTTACACAGAACCAAGACTGCATATACAGTCATAGTAGCCTTACGGTCATAGTAAACAGTACGTTCCAAAAATATGTTCGCGTTTTCCAGTGACGAAAGAGCTTTCAATATTGAATCATTTTCGCACAGGTACTGTCGTCCATTTGCCTACGTCGTATCCCGGTTTCCCCCACCAGCTTTTATTCGCCAGCTAGTGCCTGTTCTGTCTTAGCTCCTTTCTAGAACATTAATTTCTGATAGGAATTGGACGTCTACGTAATATTATACAACTGTTTAAAATAACTTAAATAAAAGGGCCTTGTTAAGTGATTAACTGTCACGTGATTTCCTCCTTTTACGACCCTACGACATAACCACTTGGACGGACAGTAGATAGTATGTCTGAGTAAATTTATCTGTGCGGGTCGGGCAGAAGTGAAAATTGAATTTACAGTACGTAAGGTACTCTTTTATAGAGTAGGTACAGAATTATTTCAACATGAATTACTAGTACGAAGGACGAAACTAGTAATTGGGATTAGGTACAATAATCTATAGTGCGATAATATGCACATTAGAACTAAAGCCTGTATCGAAATGAACGGCCACCATTTTAAAAAATGAGTTTAAATATCCATATTATGATTATTTTTCAATTTAACTTCATTCTCTATATTGTACGCTAATGTGCTGTAGACAGTATAATATACACTGCATAATGAATACGTCCACATGGACAGCTCAGTTCGTGAGTAAATACACTCATTGTTAATACTGTACTGTATTTTGATTGAACAAAAAACCTAATGAAAATGATCAAACTCAAAATCGCGATATTTCCTAGTTTACGTAATTGAACTACTTTTCTTCCCTCCTATACCTAGTAAAGTGATTTGTTTGTACATTACGCCAGTATCATCGAATTCCAGTCGTGGAACGGGGTAGCAAACATCGTTGATCTAGAGGTATAGGCAAGTTAATATTAAAAATGTTAGTAAAAATAAAATGATGTCCCTGTATAAAGAGAAGCTGAGTATGACACATAAGGGCATGTAAGAGTCTGTTGCTAAGCACTAGTCCAGGAATAGACTAACGTGCAGTGGTGTAGCAACCACTGGGAATTATATCCGAGAAAATAAAACACACTAAGTACTAAGCGGGTTGAAAACCATCAGCAGCGACTGAACATAATGTCCAAAGTGCTCCTGTAACTGATGTTTGTCGTGTTTTGTTGACACTAGGTTTACAGATACAGTGTCATAAGTAGGGCTAAGAAATGTATGCCATTATATTGCGCTTCAGACTTTAGATATTAGTACGTAATTGCGTTGGGGTAGAGAATTCAGTGTATTTCGTTTGAACAGTGAACTTTAGTTGATCGGTTACATTGCGACCGAATACTGCTATTCGTAACAGACAACATTCAACGTCTTGTAAAGAAGAATAATTGCAAGATGCCGAGGACGAAATTTGTGACTTAATTTCAAATGAGGAAATTTGTAATAACGATACAGATTTGAGATAAATAATGCCTGTGTAAAATATTTCAAATATGCCCCCATTGTCTCTGCAGAAGTGGAACGAAGTTTTTCTACATGTAAGGCTGTGTTTACTAGCAACAGGCAATCATTCTCCTTCGAATATTTGAAAATGTGGTTTGTTATTCACTGCAACAATATATAAAATGAAAAATTATGTAAAACAAAAACGTAATGCACTATCATATTAACATAATGCAATAATAAGGCTGGTATTTGTCAATGCTGTTTTCAGTGTATTTTCTACAAACACAAAATAACATGTAGTCAATCATAATATTGTGACGAAACTGAATACAGGAAAAAGGAAAAAAAAAAAAAAAGTAGCAAACAAGGTGAATAAAGTATGGATAAACATTATGGATATTTAGCTCCATCTAAAATTTGTGACTTAAATTTAAATGAAGAAATTTATTAATAGTCATAGAGATTTTGAGATAGATAATGGTTATGTAAAATATTTCAAATATGTCCTTATTGTTTTGCAGAAGCGTAACGACATTTTTCTAGATGTAAGGCTGTGTTTTCAAGCAACAGGTAATCATTCTCTTTTGAAAATTTGAAAATGTGGTTTGTTATTCATTGAAACGATCTAATAGTTTAGTAACACAGAGGGATGGAGTAACAGTTAGCGCGTCTGGCCGCGAAACCAGGTGGTCCGGGTTCAATTCCCGGTCCGGGCAAGTTACCAAGTTGAGATTTTTTCCGGGGGTTTCCCTCAACCCATTATGAATAAATGCTGGGTAATTATCGGTGATGGACCCCGGACTCATTTCACCGGCATTATCACCTTCATCTCATTCAGACGCTAGATAACCTAAGATGTTTATAAAGCGTCGCAAAATAACCTACTAAAAAACATGCAGGGTGATCCGTTTGTGTATGGATAAAATAAAAACACCATAAAACTTTACTACTGAACTTTATTTGTTGAAACTTTGTGCATACAACACTGAAAGATGGGAGATTCCTCAGAGCTCAACATGACCCCATTGCGCACTCTGCACAACTCATAGCGGTGATGCAATTCAGCCCATGTCTGTTGTAACATAAGAGGGGTGATTTGTTGAAAAGGTTGAGTAATTTTTACTATCAGATAATCAATGTTCCTGGGTTTCTGTGTATAAACAATGTCTTTAACAAAACCCTACACGAAGAAGTCAGGAGGTGTTAGATCTGGGGAGTTTGGGGTTCAAGCCAAGAGGTAATTACTTTTCATACTGGGTTTCGCCTGCGACGTTCTGCATGTTTTTTTAACACAGAACCTGTTTCTACAAATGTCGATACTACAACATTATGGGATCATATGTAGGTACATTACGCACACCATACTCAAGTCGAAATTCCCTTTGAACTCTTTGAAAAGTCTCAAATTTAGCATACCAAAAAACACATTGTGCCCGCTATTGATTTGTAGTAGCCATTTTAATCATATACGATTTTCATTTGTCTTTTCAGATTATGCATTGTTGATTGTCATATATGGAAACTCCCATCTTTTAACCATAATATAACCAGCAAGAAATTTTTCATACTATCAAAATAGCTTTATAATAATAAATTAATATTATCCGTACCCAAATGGATCAGACTGTACGTAGCTGGTCTATGTAGTACCTATGAATATGATTTAGGTACGCTTAAATGCAGTCACAGGTTGTAGTGCTTTCCAACGCTTACTCAAGCAAGGTACATTAGATTGAACTCCAGCAGCGGAAATAAAGAGAGGAAGTTGTAATTTAGTTTGACTAACTTGAGTGTTTATGGAGTTTGACGTTTAATTTCAAACCATCGTTCTCTCTGCCTTGCCTCTCCTCACGCGAGTCATTTCGATTGACAGTGACCACAAGAACTTCAGAGGGTCTCGTGCACTTACTGAAACTAATCATTAGCCAACTGGAAACTCGAGGTTTCGGGTTAATTTACGCAGGCATCTACTAACGGTCGGAAGTGTCACTGCCATTGCAAAACATTATTATTATTCTCATTTGAACAATGTTATGCTTGACACACGGACGTACATGAAACAAATCAAATTAAAATTCTAGCAATCCAATTTGAATTTATTACATATAAGTACGGAGATGGTGTTGATTTTCTCGGGGTACTCCAGTTTCCTTTTTCAATAGTGCAACCAGGCTATTGTGTAGTTTACCCTGACTGATGACACCTGTAGGCGAATCCCTGAACCACGTCTCTCACGTCTGCTGGAGCCTATTCCATAAAGGTACGGTGTTGTACATTATAAATTATTGATGAAATTTGTTGCAACGTATGGAGTTGTATCTCTCTGTTCCGAAAAAGAATTAAAGTATGTTGTACATCAGAGGTCTGCATCGGACGTTTTCGCTCGAGCGCCAAGTAGTTCATAGCATAATCCGATAGATAGCGCACATGCATGATGGGTAAAATTGTCACGAGCGATAAATCCTCGAACGGTATAAGCCGAGCGTTAGACATTCGTTCTTGTTACAGTGATGAACTGTGTAGTAACATCATAGCTGTTTATCATTTCAAAACTTTCCAGTGTTTAACTAACCTCTCCATAGTACAACTACAAAACTTGCTTTAAAATGTAATATAAATGTTGTAGGTTCCCCCCCCCCCCCACAGGAGTGATTTTGTTTTTGCCATATCTGATAGATGTTATTGGATGTAAATGTAATTATTGTAAACGGAGAACACAATCACGATAATGCAAGAAATGTATCAAGTTTTCTAGTAATAATAATAATAATAATAATAATAATAATAATAATAATAATAATAATAATCTCTAATAATTAGTGTATCAATCTTTGCGTCTGTAACAGTTGTGCAGCATGATTATTCATTTTATTATATTTTCTGTGACGTTATCTCTTTACTAATATTGTTATTAATCTACTGCTATATCAATAATATTTTGTAAAACGTTTCTACATTGTCGCAGTATATAGGCGGAACACTATGTATGGACCTATCATATTATATATGTGATAAATCAAATATTGAATTATTATTAATTAGCAATAATAACTGTATATCGAAGTTTTTCATACTATTTTATTTATAACTTCATGTTCCTGTTTTGGTACGTTCCATTGACTGTTCCATTAAACGTTTGTCATAAACGCAGAAAATAAAGCTTTATTTTTACCCTGTGAGCAGAACATATGTGTATCTTATCTGTCGCCTTCCATACAAGATAAGACATATCGGTGAGACGACCTTGTACTGTGCTGCTATTTATTATGAGCGTATCACGACCGATCGTATCTCACTCGAGGGTGCGACACTCGACCGAGTTCAAGCGAGCGATTTAACTCCAACGCAGCACTCTGTTGTACATTATCAATGAATCACTACGAGTGACGTCATACATAAAACAACTGTTTATCTTCGTATTTCATTCGTTGAAGTAGGTTATGTGTGTCTCCTTAATCTTAATGTCGTAATTTAAGTTAGGTTATACAACAAATATTCGTGGTACTGTAATATTTCTTTGAATTTCGTAACCGTGCAATATTATTTATTTTAGTTTATTTCTTTGATAATGAAAAATCTACTTTCTTATTATTATCATTATATCCTTCCGCGATATTCGCACAATGCTCAGCGATGGTTTCTATATTAGCCAACAGATGATGCTAATAGCCCAACGATTTTCACTTGTAGAACTTAATTGTTACGAAATTGCAAACTTTCCTAAACTAATTGAATGGGTTCAAAGGAAATGAATTTGTTCCTTCTGAAGGTCACAGAAGCAACAAAAAATATTCTATATAATTTATTTATTTATTTATTTATTATTTATTTATTTACTCTAGTGTAGTTAAGATCATCAAAATATATCTTAAAATACTACAAAATAAATATACGGTACTTAAATAACTTTAGTACATGTATGTCTTAGTCGTCTTTCATTGCTAGAGAATACTTGGCAATTCACTAGTAAGTTACAAATACTAGTACTTTTGTGGAACGGAATTATTAATTTCAATGATAATTTGCAAGTATGGAGTGGTAAAGTACAATTGTAGAAAACTCTTTTGCGTAACAGAAACTCTAGTACTTATGCTTCCTACTAGAAAATACTTGTGTCGGCCTCGTTAACATATTTGGTATAGCGCTGGCCTTCTGTGCTCGAGGTTGCGGGTTCGATCCCAGCCGAGATCGATGGCATTTAAGTGTGCTTAAATGTTACAGGCTCATGTCAGTATATTTACTGGCATGTAAAAGAACTCATGCATGACAAAATTCCGGCACACCGGCGACGCTGATATAACCTCTGCAGTTGTGAACGTCTTTAAATAATATATATTATTTTAATGTATCGAAGTACATAGGATACTTCCATGCAGATATTCTGCGTCATCATACGATGAAAGAGTAATGGAACGGAGAAAAATTCTCTCCGGCGCCGGGATTTGAACCCGGGTTCAGCTCTACGTGCTGACGCTTTATCCACTAAGCCACACAGGATTCCACCCTGGCGTCGGACAGAATCGTCTCAGTTTTAAGTTCTAACTCTTGGGTTCCGTCTAGTGGCCGCCCTCTGCACTACGTCATAGATATCTGTGCACCTAGGACCGAAGTCCACACATGTGCTGAGGTGCACTCGTAATGAGTGACTAGTTGGCCGGGATCCGACGGAATAAGCGCCGTCTTAAATCACGAAGTGATTTACGCATATCATATTATATATTATTTTAATGTACCGAAGTACATTATGATACTTCCATGCAGATATTCTGCGTCATCATACGATGAAAGAGTAATGGAACGGAGAAAAATTCTCTCCGGCGCCGGGATTTGAACCCGGGTTCAGCTCTACATGATGACGCTTTATCCACTAAGCCAAACAGGATTCCACCCCGGCGTCGGACAGAATCGTCTCAATTTTAAGTTCCAACTCTTGGGTTCCCTCTAGTGGCCGCCCTCTGCACTACGTCATAGATATCTATGAACCTAGAACCGAAGTCCACACATTTCCTGAGGTGCACTCGTAATGAGTGACTAGTTGGCCGGGATCCGACGGAATAAGCGTCGTCTTAAATCACGAAGAGATTTACGCATATCATATATGCAGAGGGCGGCCACTAGAGGGAACCCAAGAGTTGGAACTTAAAAGTGAGACGATTCTGTCCGACGCCGGGGTGGAATCCGGTGTGGCTTAGTGGATAAAGCGTCAGCACGTAGAGCTGAAAACCCGGGTTCAAATCCCGGCGCCGGAGAGAATTTTTCTCCGTTCCATTACTCTTTCATCGTCTTGTCTTTTTTTAATTTACTTGTAACGTACGATACCGTAACTTTGTGGAATAGGCCCCTGGTCGACATGATACTACATATTAAGATAATATGAAATGAAACTAATGAAGACGAAATGAGTCCGAGGTTCAACGCCGAAAGGTTGAAATTGAGGGAAAACATCGGAAAAATTCCAACCAAGTAATTTGTCTCAACTAGGATTTCAACCGGGATCCGCTCATTTCACGGTCAGGTAAGTTAACTGTTACTTCACAACGGTGAACATCCGACTTCTGCAATAGGGTTGAATTTTGAAGTTCATAGGATCGCATAATTTTATCATGATTTCCTTTTCGGTGCCATCTGTCGTTTCAGCTGCGTTTTAACATACGTACAGTAGAACTTGGTTATAACAAGATCCAAGGGAGCTTAAAAATTATGTTGTTATAAACGAGTGTCGCAGTAGCCGAGATTCATATTATCAGTCTAATGAGATGGAAAATGAAAAATTACAAATTTAAATAGGCTTATTTCAGATTTATGTATTTACTTTTAAGCCTACCATGAACTTATTAAAATACACGTACAATTATAAATACAGTATTCTGTATTAAAATAGTTTGTTCATTACTCACCAAACTTTTTTACTTAGGAGTGAAGTAATCAGTCAGTTTACTCTGTTGTCTCCTACTTGCCCGATACACACTCTCCAAATTACGTTCTACGAGTATATTCATTATTTCAGTTACAATTTCACTGCTCCCTCCCCTACCTTTCATCCAGTCTGTTCAAATGAAGCAATAATTTTATCCTTGCTCTTCCAAATCATTTGGACTGTAGAATTAATTAGGCCAAACCGACGATAGACGTAAGCTTTTTTAATTTCATTCTCAATTTGATGAATTACTTTAACATTTTCTTCCAACGTTACAACTTTTCAATTAGAGATTTATCCTTCGAAGAGGTGGAAAAATTCAAATATCTTGGAGCAACAGTAACAAATATAAATGACACTCGGGAGTAAACTAGACGCAGAATAAATATGGGAAATGCGTGTTATTATTCGGTTGAGAAGCTCTTATCATCCAGTCTGCTGTCCAAAAATCTGAAAGTTAGAATTTATAAAACAGTTATATTACCGGTTCTTCTGTATGGTTGTGAAACTTGGACTCTCACTCTGAGAGAGGAATATAGGTTAAGGGTGTTTGAGAATAAGGTGCTTAGGAAAATATTTGGGGCTAAACGGGGTGAAGTTACAGGAGAATGGAGAAAGTTACACAACACAGAACTGCACGCTTTGTATTCTTCACCTGACATAATTAGGAACATTAAATCCAGACGTTTGAGATGGGCAGGGCATGTAGCACGTATGGGCGAATCCAGAAATGCATGTAGATTGTTAGTTGGGAGACCGGAGGGAAAAAGACCTTTAGGGAGGCCGAGACGTAGATGGGAGGATAATATTAAAATGGATTTGAGGGAGGTGGGATGTGATGATAGAGAATGGATTAATCTTGCACAGGATAGGGACCGATGGCGGGCTTATGTGAGGGCGGCAATGTACCTTCGGGTTCCTTAAAAGCCATTTGTAAGTAAGTAAGTTACAACTTTTCTTTTAGTGCCATACTGCGTTAAAATGCGTGTACTTAGTGAAAACTTCCTGTCGAAACTGATCACACACAGATACCGTTAATACCGCATGAATTTGGACAGATTACAATGGGATGGGGAACCTGCCTGTCTTCCAGAAACCTATGACAGGAGAGAGTAAAGAATATGCCAGGTTACTAGCTTTAAACAAAATTTGTCTTAAAATACTTTGGTTCCTAGAAAATCGTATTCCAAACTTAAGTTGAAAATGACGTTATATGCGAGGTAGACGCATATACGTTTGTCGTATTAAGCAAGGTAGAAAAGCTTATGTGTTATGGGGAATTAGTTGGGACCACAGAATATTTAACGTTATAGGCGAGGTGTCGCACAAAACGAGGTCGCTATAACCAAGTTCTACTGTATTTTTGTGTCTCCAACCTCTACAGAACATTGTTATATGTGGACAAGTCTATGACAATATATCTTGCTGCATTCTTTGTTGACCTGGAAATATTGAATCATAAGAAATGAAGAAGTGAAAGGTAGAGTTAATCCCAACCGATCCAGAGGGTGGTGGGAGGTTAAGGACGTCACAAAGCGTTCTTTATATCCTCTCTTCTCTAAGGCAGCGTTCCTTCCTAGAACTCTATTCACTAGATATTTCTCATCTTAAGTTTTTCTGAATGTCTTTTGTCAACCAAAAATCATTGTGACCTAGGAATATTCAGTTTACTTGTATTGAAGCTCGATCCACGTGATTTCTTGAAATCTGTAGAGTGGGTTCTCTCCACGATATTGACAGTGAAATGGCTTACGTGACTTTCCTCTTACATATCATTGTATTGAGACTTCCTGAAAATAGGTATTTGGTAACATTATTCCTTTCTAGCTTAGTATGAAGTCTTGGTCACAATGCAGTCTCGTTAAAGGAATTTCTTTGAAAACATCGCATTTTTTTATGTCAAGACACTCTCAACAAACCTCAGCATTTCCAGCGTTATATTTGTATGTAGCAGAGGAGTTTTCACTGAAAGGTTTGAACTGTTAATGGCTTTAAGAAGATATTTGTTTGAGTAAGGTAATGCTTATGATAAATTGGCACTAGACTCTGAGTGAGCCATGATCTCCCTAAGTAATTATCACCATCTATTTCTGTCTAGTGCTGCAACCTTTCAGTTTCTACATCCCAGTTTGGTGATGTCTTATACTAATCAATCCATCCATCCATCCATCCATCCATCCATCCATCCATCCATCCATTCATCCGTCCATCTATCATGAATGTAATATTCGTCTCCTTTCACCTAAAGGACTTGTAGAAATTATTCTCTTACATATTTAATTTTCATCTATCCACATACTCGTATGGTCTGCCCATCTTAGCCTATGAATTTTGATTATATTTACTACATTAGAATCTTAAGTAAATCATATGTTTTTGTTCCTATTTTTAGTTCAAAACCCATTTTGAAGTAATGGGCCATATAGTTTGCGCAAAATTTTCTTTCAAATGTTGCTATAATTTTTATACGTGTTCAGTGTTTCTGATACATATTATATAAGGGTTCGTCCCACAAAATGTTTTATAAAAATAATTACTATTTTCATTCATTCATTTATAGTTTTCTGATCAATAGTAGATCTTTCACTACAAACCCAGCGATCTCCAATATTCCCTATTTTCTGCTTTGTTTTTTAGTTTCCACATACGATACATATATCTTAATGTTGTCTATTGTCTAATATTTTCTGCCACGAACTTTTCTCCTGTTTTCTATTCCTTCCAATGCATCCTTCAGGGAGGATGTAGGACTTTATAACACAAAATATGCCCAATTAGCAGTGATCAATCGGTTTTTAATTCCTTAGAACGTATCGTAGTCAATTGTAACAAAAGATACGGTTTTTTCTAAGTTATAGTCTCCTACTTGTAAACTGACTACATATAGCCTACACTTACCTTTCTATTGGCTGCCACCATGTATTTATAATAATAATAATAATAATAATAATAATAATAATAATAGTGATTTATTTAACCTGGCAGAGTTAAGGCCATACGGCCTTCTCTAACACTCAACCAGGAGTAAAACTGCGTTACAAAAAACACTACAAATTTACAAAGTATACTACAATTTTACACACAAAACTGAATAAGATCATAATAATAAAATGTAAACAACAAGTAAGTAGAAATCAGACATAATATATAACATACAGAAAGAAAGGGAAAGCATAATAAAATGTGAACAGCAGGTCAAAATAAATGAGACATACAAAGTATAAAAAAATAAGACAATTAATAATAATAATAATAATAATAATAATAATAATAATAATAGTGATTTATTTAACCTGGCAGAGTTAAGGCCATACGGCCTTCTCTAACACTCAACCAGGAGTAAAACTGCGTTACAAAAAACACTACAAATTTACAAAGTACACTACAATTTTACACACAAAACTGAATAAGATCATAATAATAAAATGTAAACAACAAGTAAGTAGAAATCAGACATAATATATAACATACAGAAAGAAAGGAAAAGCATAATAAAATGTGAACAGCAGGTCAAAAAATGAGATATACAAAGTATAAAAAATAAGATATTAATAATAATAATGATAAAAAATAATAATAATAATAATAATAATAGTAATAAAATAGTGCAGTACAAAGCATACAATGAATACAATATTTTTAAGTACACACAGCATGGAAAATTATGATTGTATATAGCTTAAGTTATCACATTATAGATATAACTTACCATTATCGGAAAATATGAAAATAAAAATATAAAATAAGTTAAATATCACTAGAACAAAAAAAAATGTCTATTTTTTGTTAATAAATAAATTCGTTTCTTTTCATGCTAGTCCAAAACGAAGAATACGCATTCACATATTATTTCTGAAACCTTCCACTAATTTATCATCCGCAAGAGAATTATAGAACTTGTATTCACATTCATTCTTAAAAGTATTGTCGAAATCTGTTGTTCTTTCTCTTGATAGTCAATCTCAAATCTTCAGTTGATAACGGAATGGATGATAAAGGGAAGGTGGAATAAAGACACCAAACAGACATCTTTAGATAGATTGAAAGCAGTATGAACGCCAGAAAATTAGAAAGAATTAAACTGAAATATCAGAAGACAACGACTGTAAAGATAGAGACGAATGTAGGCAGAAATATGAGAAATATACTTAGATAGCAGGGGTTTTGTATCTGACCATCCATTCAGCAGAAAAAGAGATAAAGGCGAATATATTTGTGTTGCAGGCCCTATCATTGAGGTCCAGGCAGTGGTAAAAGGAACCGCTCGTCTTCCTTGTGACATCATTCCTCCGCTAGCCAACGATTCTGTGTTTCTGGTCATCTGGTACAAAAATGACATCACCCCCATCTATAGGTGAGTATTAAGTGAATTTTCATTTTTGATTTGTTTTTATCCTGTACAGCTGGACCTTTTTATAGTTAACAGGAATATTCGTCGTATTGATTTATATTCCATGTGTTTTATTTCCTACTACAAAAATATTTTGTCCATAAATAAGAATTATCAAACGACGATTGAGTCTAGGGAAATCGCCAGAAACAGACGTGAAGAAATTTATAATATTTTAGATTACTGAGTTGCCTCATGAGTGATATCTTGTTGTATACTTATGAGCAGGGAAAGGGATTTGGAGTATTATAAAGAATGGTGAAACGTAGTATAGATATTTGTAGCTCAGTGACTGTCAAGCGAGCTGCGTCACAGAGCATGGACGAGTACAGTCCACTTCATACAAACTTACACGCAACGTGCTGTAAACGTATTGCAGAATAAACAAATGTTATAGTTTAATGATATATAGTGGCCTACATAAGGTACATAATCTGCATTTCATTTTGAACTACATGTGTTTTTCTTGGCAACGCATAAGACACCAATAAACAACATTACAAATATACATAATTAAATATCAATCTCTGCGTCCTCGCGTGTCAGTGGAAACATTGATGGTTGATAGACAGTTGTCTTCTGTATGGAACTCGCCTCGGAATATGTATGTTTTTCTGTCAGGAGCGTGTTAAATTAAAACCTTTATTTACAATATTATGAAATATGATAATATGTATACAACGCATACTACAGAATTTACAATATATGCAATATACAACAAGGTTTACAACATAGCCTAATGTAGTATCATTAAAAGTTGAACAAAACATAGAAACAAACGAAATGGCATTTTCAATTAATGCTATGTTTTGTTGATGAAACAATTATTCCTACTGTGCCTTGTTGTAATCAATTGTAAATATCATGTTGAATGACGTCATTGGGACACGTCTTTGTTAGCACATCTGAAATCCGACTAAGAATATCGTATCCATCATTTTTAATCAAACCCTGTTCATTTTTTCACCAACACGGTTTCCTACTTCACCTTCTACTGCACTCAGTTTATTTACAATAGTCCACATAATATTTATTTGCTCAACTAGTTCTACTCCTGACTTTTCTAATCGAATAATGGCATCCGGTAAATATATAAAAAAAATTACTTAATATCCACGACTTCTTTCTCGATTGTTCTATCCTTTAGCAGTTCCTGGCGTATTTGAATCGCAGCCGCGTCATCGGGATTGAAAGACTGGACCACTTTCTTCACAGATTGGAGGTGATGTGCGTAATAATTGCAAGCTTCTAACCATGACTCCCAGCTCTTAAGAACTGGAAATGGGGGGAGCGACAATTTAGGGAATTGTTTCCTGAATTTTGATACTCGATCTGGAGCTTTTACAAATATAGGCTAGTCTTTCAATTTTGTATTGTCAGTTGGTTTCACTTTCGGCATTGTACCTGCACTTCATACTCTGAACTGCAAACCTGCATGTTGAAGTTCTTATGCGACAACTGTCCCGTTCACCTGTTGTTGACGTGCAGAGAGCTGCGAGTATGTCATGGAGGGGAGGACTTGGTATAAAGGGTTGTAAACAAATGAATGTGTAGATGCCAATACTAGCTTTTACTGCTCCAAATTCCGTTCCCTACTTACGAGGTTCGAACTAGTGTTCGGACTGTTGTCTAAGCAGCATACAATATAAATAGGGATACTGCAACATATTTGTTCATGAAATTGATTTGTGAGTGTTAGCCTATTTTTATAGGTTGTTCTGTGTGTTTGCGTAAATTGTCATTTAGGCTTATCATAAAGTAGAATTAGGATATGAATAGTAAATAACTTAATAAATTATGTATCATGTTTTGTTAATATTTCATTATAGCCCGTGGAAGCTTGTTAATGTGTATGAAAATGATATTTATATTTAAGTACGACTTTACTATTTTTTGTCATTGTTTCATTACGTATTTCACTTCTGGTAGTGTGGAAGAGAAGGCCTCATGGCCTTAATTCTACCAGAATAAATAAATAGATAAAGGAAATATTAGACTGCACGAAAGACACTGAAGGACAAATTTCTAATGGATATTTAAACATTTTGCTATTTTTCTGAAGTAACAACAGTCTTAAATATCTGTCAGGTAATGTATGAGAGGGATATGAAATTTCTGTTTGAATTCTTACCTTGAGTGTAATTTGAATAATATGTTTATAAACTGACGAATGCACGACAAGGGTCTTAAGCTTCTTGCTTTGACAGTTGTGTCGATTTAATGAATATTATAGGACACAAATTGTAAGTAATAAGTTAAGTGGTTTGGCACCCGCTCACAAGTCTCGGTTTCCCGCAGTGTCATATCACTGAGACGTTCTCCTCGCACCACTCTCTGTCATCGCTAAATGGATTAGAATCGGACTCGGTGTGACATGGGGATGAAAAGGAGAAACTTCGTACTCCAACTCGCAAGAAATCCTTTCCTCTATTGTTCAGCGCGCAACAAACAAAACAAAAATTCCTGCACTTCTCACTCGAGCGAGTACTTCAGCATTCATCTGTATTCATTTCTTCCCTTCAATGCAACCCACTTCGTGACGTTTCTTTTCTTTATCTTCGTTTGTTTGTTGGTTTGTGTCCATATATTTTATTTTCTTGTCACTTTCTTTCCTCACTTCCCCCCCCCCTTTTAAAAGTATGTTTCTTTCGTTTATTTTTGCTTCTATTGGTTATCTTCTATAACACCATTCCTTTTCTCTTTCCATTTCCATAAACCTACATTGTTCAAATCATCGTCTTTTCAGTTGTTTGCCGCCCAATTGGAAGTAAGACTATTTGTCATATCGTCTCATTTGCGGTCACTAAGTATACTTATTAGTCACCTCATTCAAAGAGAAAGTTCGTCTCATTTGCGGTCAGGAAGTATTAGTCATCTGATACAAAAAGAAAGTTCGTCTCATTTACGGTCAGTTCTTAGTCACCTCATTCAAAGAGAAAGTTCGTCTCATTTTCGGTCAGAGAGTATTAGTCATTGCATTCAAAGAGAATGTTCGCCTTATTTGTGGTCAGTATTAGTCACCTCATCCAAAGATAAAGTTCTTCTCACTTGCGGTCAGCAATTAGTCATCTCATTCAAAAAGAGAGTTCGTCTGATTTTCGTTCAGTAAGCATTAGCACCTTGATCATCTCATTTGCGGTCAGTAAATATTAGTCCCCTTATGCAAAGAGAAATTTCGCCTCATTTGCGGTCAGCATTAGTCACCTCATTCAAAGAGAAAGTTCGTCTCATTTTCGGTCAGTAAGTATTATTCACCTCATTCAAAGATAAATTCGCTATTTGCATCAGCAATTATTAGTCACCTCATTCAAAGAGAAAGTTCGCCTCATTTTCGAGTAAGTATTAGTCACCTTAGTCAGAGATGAAGTTCGTTACTTGCCATCAACAATTATTAGTCATCTCTTTAAAAGAGGAAGTTCGTTTAATTTTTGGTCAATATTAGTTACCACATTCAAAGATAAAGTTCGTTATTTGCGGTAAGCATTATTAGTCATCTCATTCAAAGAGAAAGTTCGCCCCATTTTCGGTCAGAATTATTATTAGTCATCTCATTCAGAAAGAAAGTTCGCCTCATTTTCGGTCAGTAAGTATTAGTCACCTCATTCAGGAATTAAGTTCGTTATTTGCTGTTAGCAATTATTAGTCATTCATTCTAAGAGAAAGTTCGTCTCATTTTCGGTCAGTAAGTATTAATCACTTCATTAAAAGTTAAAGTTCGTTATTTGCTGTCAGCAATTATTAGTCATTCATTCTAAGAGAAAGTTCGTCTCATTTTCTGTCAGTAAGTATTAACCACTTCATTAAAAGTTAAAGTTCGTTATTTGCTGTCAGCAATTATTAGTCATTCATTCTAAGAGAAAGTTCGTCTCATTTTCTGTCAGTAAGTATTAATCACTTCATTAAAAGTTAAAGTTCGTTATTTGCTGTCAGCAATTATTAGTCATTCATTCTAAGAGAAAGTTCGTCTCATTTTCTGTCAGTAAGTATTAATCACTTCATTAAAAGTTAAAGTTCGTTATTTGCTGTCAGCAATTATTAGTCATTCATTCTAAGAGAAAGGTCGTCTCATTTTCTGTCAGTAAGTATTAATCACTTCATTAAAAGTTAAAGTCCGTAATTTGCTGTCAGCAATTATTAGTCATTCATTCTAAGACAAAGTTCGTCTCATTTTCTGTCAGTAAGTATTAATCACTTCATTAAAAGTTAAAGTTCGTTATTTGCTGTCAGCAATTATTAGTCATTCATTCTAAGAGAAAGTTCGTTTCATTTTCGGTCATTAAGTATTAATCCTTCATTAAAAGTTAAAGTTCGTTATGTGCGCTTAGCAATTATTAGTCACCTCATTCAGAGATAAAGTTCGTCTCATTTTCGGTCATTAAGTATTAGTCATATCATTCAAAGAGAAAGTTCGTCTCATTTTCGGTCAGTAAGTATTAATCCTTCATTAAAAGTTAAAGTTCGTTATGTGCGGTTAGCAATTATTAGTCACCTCATTCAGAGATAAAGTTCGTCTCATTTTCGGTCATTAAGTATTAGTCATATCATTCAAAGAGAAAGTTCGCCTCATTTTCGGTCAGTAAGTATTAGTCATATCATTCAAAGAGAAAGTTCGTCTCATTTTCGGTCATTAAGTATTAGTCATATCATTCAAAGAGAAAGTTCGTCTCATTTTCGGTCAGTAAGTATTAGTCATATCATTCAAAGAGAAAGTTCGTCTCATTTTCGGTCAGTAAGTATTAGTCATATCATTCAAAGAGAAAGTTCGTCTCATTTTCGGTTATTAAGTTTTAGTCATATCATTCAAAGAGAAAGTTCGTCTCATTTTCGGTCAGTAAGTATTAATCCTTCATTAAAAGTTAAAGTTCGTTACGTGCGGTTAGCAATTATTAGTCACCTCATTCAGAGATAAAGTTCGTCTCATTTTTGGTCATTAAGTATTAGTCATATCATTCAAAGAGAAAGTTCGTCTCATTTTCGGTCAGTAAGTATTAATGACTTCATTAATATAAAATGTATTTTGTTTGAACACGTGAAATGATTAGTACAAACTCCAAAAACCGAATGTCACTGTGAAATGTATGCTTAAGAATACTTACTGCTAATAATTTTGCTATTGTAGTTATAATAAATTGCTGCTTCCGTGCGCATAATTCCTTCATTATCTTCTTTCTTCAGTTCAGTATACATATGAACTATAGTTTTATGAAGCGTACTCCGAATGGCAAACGCTTTCTTTCTTGTAGGAGCCACTGCTATGTTTTTCCTCTCTTTGACATTGCTGTAATAAAAATCTAACCACGAAAGAAATTAATTAAAATGTGAAATCGTATTTCTATCGATCACCCAAGTGCATGTATCACACAGTATGTTATATTTATTTGCGCGAGATCGTGCGTATTTGCTTGGTTTCCGCACAAAACTAGAACGCGGTAAGTCTAAAATTCTACATTCAGTATTCCGAACCGAACTCACATAACAATTTCCCTCTTCTTACCGCTTAAATGACATATTGATTTTACTGCTTTAGGCTTTTAACATATTATTTTTAGAGACGTTCAATATAGTAATAATTATAAATTGGAAACTTACTACTGCAATTTCACCTAAATTGCACTGTTAATTATATTTGCAAAAATTAACTAAACTCTACAACTCCACTGAAGTTACTGCATTTCGTGATGCATGTAACATTAAGGAAGCCGTTTGTTTTAAGTTCGCATTTATAGACTGGGGGAAAAAGACAGACGTAGCTATATCACGGCCTGCTGCAGTATAGTAAACACAGAAAACATTTTAAAGCAACAATGTTGAAGATAGATATTTTTGCAAATCTAGTCTTTCAGATGAAGCTCCCTGTAAAGCAGATGTGAATAATTTCAAGGGAAAAATTGTTCCGGGGCCGGGTATCGATCCCGGGACCTCTGGTTGAACGTACCAGCGCTCTGCCACTGAGCTACCCGGGAACTCCACCCGACACCGTCTCAACTTTTCCCTTTATATCCACACAACTCGCGTGGGCTGACGAAACGCCAGAGACCCACAACGAGTGCACACAATCTCTGTGTGACTTGGAATTGTGGTTTTCTGTTACTGTGTACGTTACAGAAAACCACTCGTTGTGGGTCTCTGGCGTTTCGTCAGCCCACGCGAGTTGTGTGGATATAAAGGGAAAAGTTGAGACGGTGTCGGGTGGAGTTCCCGGGTAGCTCAGTGGTAGAGCGCTGTTACGTTCAACCAGAGGTCCCGGGATCGATACCCGGCCCCGGAACAATTTTTCCCTTGAAATTATTCATAGATATTTTTGTTTTCCAAAATTGCCGTCATTGAACAGAAACCAAGATGGAGATTTCATTGCAACTAATTAGAAATTCCTCTTTCAGGTATGTAATAAACGATCTTCGCACAAAATAGTGTACGATACACGAGCGGTATGTTTTCTTTCAATTCTCAACTACGTTTCGCTTTTTCAAACTTTTCCTCGAACATGAAAACTTCAACATACCGCTCTTGTAACGCATATTACTATTACACTTAGCCTATCTGACTATAATCTTAAATTGTAACCACAACGCAACACATAATATTAATTAATATTTTTACTGATAGACCTATTAATTATCAGTTTGTTCAAATTTTACTATCTTTCAGTAATCGGCAAAGAAACCTAGAACAATTTTAATTATCTGAATTTGCACTACGGACAACTGCTGTCACTGATACCAACAAAATAATTAGAAAATCACTACTTGTAGTATTTCTCAGTACCGAAATTCGAACCGAAGTTGGCAAAAGAAAATTCAACTCTCAAACTAGAAAATCACCATAATCCAGAAGCATATGTAGTAATAAGGGAAAAATGGTTAGGTTTAACTTTTAGGGTATTAAGTACGCTGATCCGAACTATAGACCTCCCAACACAAAAATCTCACTCTGACAAAATCACTTATCTATCACAACGATTTTTAGTGAGCTGTCACAATTCGGAGCTGTGATGGAAAAACGCTGCCACACTTCACCTCTAACTGTAGAATCGTGACAGTCTGATTCCTGCTTGCACAACAGGTGAACAGCGAAATGTTTTGATTTCTGAATCAACTAGAAAATCACCATAAACCACAAGCATATATGTATACTAATAATAAATCTGTAGCCGAAATTTTTCTGGTAATTTTCGATTTTCCAAAAATAATTGGTCCTAACATATATAATTAACCACCCTGAAACCGAAAATCGCATTTTTGAAATTTTTGTTTGTATGTCTGTCTGCATGTTTGTTACCTTTTCACGCGATAATGGGTGAACGGATTTCGATGGAAATTGGAATATAAATTATGTTTGTTGTAACTTAGATTTTAGACTATATTGCATTCAAAATACATTATTTAAAAGGGGGTTTATAAGGAGGCCTGAATTAAATAAAGCGAAATATCTCGCTTATTATTGATTTTTCTGAAAAATATCACATAAGAAAAGTTTCTTTAAAAATAATTTCCGATAAGTTTCATTCCTTGAAAAATTTTGATAGGACTGATATTTAATGAGATAAATGAGTTTTAAAATTAAAATAACGCCATCTAAGACGGTGCAATGAATTAAGAACAAATGACTTCGTCTATAAGGGGCCTTGGACAACAACAATCGAAACAGGGGCCTTGGACATCAACAATCGAAAGCTATTAAAGATAGCCTACAGAGAATGTTTCTGTGTATTAACCGATTTGTATAATTAATTATTATTTCACCATTGGAAAGTGTAGTTTCTCGAGATGGACATAATGCTATAATGTTATTACAGTAGCGTCTGAGTAAATCGAGGACAGTAAGATTAAAATAGCTTTTTATGCACAGAAAATTTGATAGGCTATTTTGTACATTCGTTTTCTGTATTTCTTAAAATAATATTTATGTGCACTCATTTTAATCTCAGAAAATTACCGAACAACGAGAGTGTATTGATTTAGTATGCAGTAATAGTACGTTAGCTTAGCAAGCCATTATTTTATAATTCAAATTTTAACTATGCTCAATTTAATCGTGTTAAAATGCATAAAATATATATGCAATAAATGCAGTGCAAAACAAATTGGGTAATGAGCGAAGCAGATTATCTTGCGCTGTTGCAAAAGTTGTTTCCTGGATCAATCGTCCTATTTTAATTATGTAATTACTTTATATTTATTTCTAACAGGTGCAGCGGAGCGCACGGGTACGGCTAGTGTAGTAATAAGGGAAAAATGATTAGGTTTCATTCTAATGGCCAGTTTGTCTAAGTAATGTTTAATTTTGCTTAACGAATGTTAAATTAACAGTCTGTTTATTTTTAACGCTTTGTTAATGTATTTTCCATTTGTTCAACATAATTTTGTTTAAGATAACCAACACTTAACTATAACGTCTGTTAGCACTATTTTAACTACTCAACAGCAGTTGGTAATGATTCTACACATGTAAGACAATTTTTGATTGGCTAAAATTAATCTTTAAATTCTATAGCCTATTATAGAGTGAGTCATGAAACTTGCATAAAATGATAACCTGTTATAGTAGGCCACGCTCCATAAACAAACAGTTGACAAATGAAAGTTGTAGGTGACGTGCTGAATAATAATTATAAAGTAAGGTTATATTTATCTCATTGCTATTATGGATACGAAATACGAAAGAAATAAAATAACACTGATGTATTTAAACAGTCCAAAGTATTTTTAAATGTTATATTACCAGTCATATGCTAAACATTCCTTACAGAGAGACACAAAATATTAATTTCGCAACTTCTGCTCGAACAGCTGTGGAGACATCGGCCATATTTAACTAACTGTTAAACGAGTTAACTGCCCGAAATCCTACATTTAAAATTAACAAACTGTTAACAATCTGTTAAACCAAACTGGTGTTGAAAACATACAATTATATTAATTAACAAACTGTTTAGAGTTTAACAGTCGTTAAATTTTCTAACAATCCTTGGAAAAACCGGCAATTAGGGTATTAAGTAAGGTGATCCGAACTATAGACTTCCCAACACAAAAATCTCACTCTGACAAAATCACTTATCTATCACAACGGTTTTTAGTGAGCTGTCACAATTCGGAGCTGTGATGGAAAAACGCTGCCACACTTCACCTCTAACTGTAGAATCGTGACAGTCTGATTCCTGCTTGCACAACAGGTGAAGAGCGAAATGTTTTGATTTCTGAATCAACCCTCCTGCCTGTCTGCGTTTAACTGCGGTCTACGACCTCGGACATCTTGCGAAAATCTGATTCCCAGCCACCAGTATCTGTTTTGTAGTGGTGTTGCGAAGAAACATGGAGGACAAGCGTCTCAAGGCACCGCGGGTTTCAGACACCCAGAACGTTTACGTCCATGAGACGGTGCCGGGCTGTTGGGCTGGAAAGAAAAGGGAGATGGATGTTTACGCTTGAAATTGCAGACGTTTTACCCAGTGGAAAAAAGAAGAGCGTTCTTCCACCCCTATCCTCCTCCTCCTCCTCCTCCTCCTCATTCTAGAAGAGACGTCGTGAGTAGTTGGGAGGGAGCTTTCCTTTAGGCTGTCATGAATTCTGATATGTATGTGACATTGCAGTGCTAAGAGCTTCAGCATACGAAATCTGTGCCTTAGACGCATGCGAAACCACAAAACCGTGAGTGAAGGGTTGAGAGGGGAGGAAGAAAGTGATGATAAAATAGAAGTGAAATATTGCACATTGACAGTTTCGACTTCTGGAAGTATAAAGGTCACGAGGCACGTATACGAGTAAATTGCAATTGCGCAGATATTTTATGTGATTAAATATTGCCACCCGATCTACCGAGGTAGAGTAAGATACACACTTCCTTACTTGGCGGTCCGGATTCAATTCCCGAAACGCTTAATTAAGAAAGTTATATTTAATAATAATAATAATAATAATAATAATAATAATAATAATAATAATAAGAATAATAATAATAATAATAATAATAATAATAATAATAATAATAATAATAATAATAATTCTTTATTGTTCTTAAATCTTAATTACAAAGCCAATGTTAAACATTGATAGGCTATTAGGAATCGTTTAAAATTCAGTGTGTCGACTTTCTTAATAATAATAATGATGATAATAATAATAATAATAATGATAATGATAATAATTGTTTGTTGTTCTGAAATCTTAATTACAAAGCCAATGTTAAACATTGATAGGCTATTAGGAATCGTTTAAAATTCAGTGTGTCGACTTTCTTAATAATACTAATAATAATAATAATAATAATAATAATAATAATAATGATAATAATTGTTTATTGTTCTTAAATCTTAATTACAAAGCCAGTGTTAAACATTGATAGGCTATTAGGAATCGTTTAAAATTCAGTGTGTCGACTTTCTTAATAATAATAATAATAATAATAATAATAATAATAATAATAATAATAATAATAATAATAATAATACTTACTTACTTGGGCGGTCGTGTAGCTCAGTTGGTAGAGCAGCTGGCTACGGACTGAAAGGTCCGGGGTTCGATCCCAAGTGGTGACAGGATTTTTTCTCGTTCCCAAACTTTCAGAACGGCCCCGAGGTTCACTGAGCCTCCTAAAAAATTGAGTACCGGGTGTAAAAGGCGGTCAGAGCGTGGTGCCGACCACACCACCTCATTCTAGTGCCGAGGTCATGGAAAGCATGGGGCTCTACCTCCATGCTCCCCAAGTGCCTTCATGGCATGTTACGGGGATACCTTTACCTATTTTTACTTACTTACAAATGGCTTTTAAGGAACCCGAAGGTTCATTGCCGCCCTCACATAAGCCCGCCATCGATCCCTATCCTGAGCAAGATTAATCCAGTCTCTATCATCATATCCCATCTCCCTCAAATCCATTTTAATATTATCCTCCCATCTACGTCTCGGCCTCCCCGAAGGTCTTTTTCCCTCCGGGCTCCCAACTAACACCCTATATGCATTTCTGGATTCGCCCATACGTGCTACATACCCTGCCCTTCTCAAACGTCTGGATTTAATGTTCCTAATTATGTAGGTGAAGAATACAATGCGTGCAGTTCTGCGTTGTGTAACTTTCTCCATTCTCCTGTAACTTCATCCCTCTTAGCCCCAAATATTTTCCTAAGCACCTTATTATAGGGATTCGTAACAAGCTGTTTTTTTACGGTGATGGGTTGTTAGCCCTTCGCCCAACCCCCAAGCTGGGGGACCAGCCCTTATCGGCTGTCCACGACTGCTTATTCAATATATTCGCAGCTACCCTCCATATCTGGAGGCAGTCTCCTCTATTCGCAACCTGAGGACGCGCCATGCCGTGGTGATAGGGACCCACAATAATATAATAATAATAATAATAATAATAATAATAATAATAATAATAATAATAACAATAATAATAATAATAATAATAATAATAATAATAGTAATAATAATTGTTTATTGTTCTGAAATCTTAATTACAAAGCCAATGTTAAACATTGATAGGCTATTAGGAATCGTTTAAAATTCAGTGTGTCGACTTTCTTAACAAGAATAATAATAATAATAATAATAATAATAATATTAATAATAATAATAATAATATTTTATTCATTTTTTTATTTATTAAAATATTAATGTGCTGCTCAACAGCCATAGACCAATAATAGCCCAGCACAAGTGATACATAATAATACACAATGTACAGAATTAAAATTTGAATACAATTAAAATAATAATAATACAAAATTAAAAATATGAAAAAGTAAATTAAATTGTAATGTTAATCAATGGATGCATAAAAATAAAAATGCAAATAAAGAATAAAGATAGAAATAAAATAAATATAAAATAAAAATAAATCATCTTAAACGAAGAATTTTTCTCTAATTTATTTATTTATTTAAACTTCACCACCAACAGAACCAAGCTTCCAATAAAATTATAGGTGGCTTACACACACACACACACGCACACAAATTCTACAATTTGGGACATCTGGCCGAAATCTACGGCTGACCACTAGGATCCACAATACAAAGCAGAGGTTAAATTAAAAATACAATATGATTGCGGAGAGAATACGGAACAATGATAAATTTAAAAATAAAGTACAATTTGATTTCGGAGAAACATGAGATGAAAATACATTGAAGAGTAATGAAATGAAGTAAAAAAAAATTACATAGTATTATACAAGTGATTGTGTAAAATGGATAATGAATCTCTCAATACCATTAGACAAATTTTGTTAATTGTCCTCATTAGAAAATTTAAGAGAAAGGAGAAAGGTTATGGTTAACTTAAATGAAGTTCCCGTAGCGCCAAAAAGAAGTCCTTTCATTTCCCATATACAAAATACATAATAATGAAAAAAGAACAAAACAAGCAACATAACGAAAAAAAAGAAAGATACATAATGGATGCTAGAATATAATACTATAGTTAATATTAGTGCCAAATGTCAATATAATAATACAGAATTATTTCAAAATTAGAGTGAAACATTCTAGTACACTTATTCATAATTTAAATAATAAGGAAATATAGTTCTTTTTTATATTGTATGAATTTTTTTAACTGATAAACTGAAATCTAATTGAGAATCACAGTTTAAAGATAGAGAAATTGGAAGTTCGATATATATAATTTATTATTGAAATAGTTAAATGCATTGTTTAAACTATATAATTGCTGCACAGTTCATTTGTATTCTGGACCCTCGTAGGCAACTGCAGTTCAGAATCAAACGAAAATTATCGAAGAAGAAAATATAATTTTAGTTTTAGGAAAATTCGTGTTCGAAAGAATGAACTTCAGGAAAAACGAATAGGGAAAATTGACAGGGTGTGTTATAATAAAGTAAATTTAATACTCGTTGCACATCGACAGGAGATGCCTTTCAAATTAAAAAATGGGCCCTATTGAAAATCTATAGTACATTATTTTAGGAACGTTTAAAACCAAACGTTAAGAAAGTTAGGGCTGGTCCACAATTAACAGAGAACGGAAACGACAACGACAACAAGAACGGAAATATTGTTAAAATAAATGTAGTTAAATGTGGGAATTCACAATTAACGAGAAGCCTGCCGGGTCCCGAAAACGGGAACTTGAAGGTTGGCAAAGTTTCATTTTGCTGTTTTCGTTTCCGATCACAGCCTACTAGATTTATTCTGTTGCCATAAAGAAGCTATTTGGTCTTTGTATATTTAGCAGCAAGGAGGCCATGACATAATTTTTTTTCTTTATCCATTGCTTGTAACTAACTCAGAAATTGAGTAGAATCACTTTCAATAAATGCAATGCGCATACTCGTATGTGACCAGATTGCTACCTGAATTGAATTCTTAAATATTCCGTGCCATAAATTTTGAAGTTGGTTAACCTGTTGGCAGTCTTGTACTCACAAGAAAACACCATTGCTCAATTATATACAAATAACATCAGAATGCGTAACATCGACTTTACATGTTATCGTTATTGACATTCATATCGATATGCTTAGTCGTTTCCGTTCTCAGTGTATTGTGAATAAAAAATCTTCACGTTCACGTCCTCCGCTTCTCGTTTTCGTTCTGGTTTAATGCGGATCAGCCTTTACACGCTTATGTATTTTTAATTTTTGAATCAATAAAATGACATAAAACTGATTTAATTTCAGTATTACTAGTTTCGAAGCCAACTTTATAATCTAACTTAATAAGAGTTTAACTGCGTAGTGTAAATACATAGCTACTGAAGATTCGTAATTACTATTGTGGAAACATGTAGTTCGACATAATTTTATACAATCCAGTTGCGAGTAACAATATGACTGTGTTACCACCTTAACAGCCTCAAATTACTCTGTATTAACTACGCTCATA
Source organism: Periplaneta americana (assembly GCF_040183065.1). Lineage (NCBI taxonomy): Eukaryota > Metazoa > Arthropoda > Insecta > Blattodea > Blattidae > Periplaneta > Periplaneta americana. Next base: position 27,561,547 of record NC_091121.1, read on the forward strand.
GCTTGAATGTGCCACAGCCATGGGCCAAAGTATGTCATAACATTGTGGAAATGGGATCATCATTCCACTGTCCACTGGGAATTCGTGTGATGTCCCCGGACATTGTGTCCCGCCGAGAGAATTAATTTAGCTAAGCTTCCGGCGCCAAGGTATCTAGTTCGAAGTCAAATTCTACCTATGTAGAAGGTAATTAGGTAATCAGTTCCTGCACTATGGGTCTGTCCTTGTTTAATGCTGATACACTTTGTCTTGAATGATTATACTAATGTCGTACATGAAGAATTGCATAATGCGTAGGTGTTTCAGGGTCAGTAATATTAGTTAACCCCTAAATTGACAACGTATTCTATAGGATACAACAGGTTAATAGGCTTTATGCTATAGTCTATATATATAATTTGAACTGGTAATGGAAATTACGGGAAAACGGCTGAACGGATTTTGAAAAATGGCCCCTCATTTTGAAGCTTGGAACCCAAAGTTTTTCGGAAAAGTAGTAGTTTTCAGTGAAATGTCAATTTTCCTACATAATTTTCCTATTTCCCAAAATCCATCTGTTGTCAGTTTTGAGAACTAATTTTATCGAATCACGGCCGACTTGATTGAATTTCAGAACAAAACACAAACTACAATAAACAATAGGCTATTACACGAAGGCCATGACCTGCAGGATTGGCGACATATTTAGAGCTCAATTCAATTTGTTATTAAAAACTGATTCTGCAGTGTATAACAAATTTTCTGAGTACAGCTGTGTATTGGATATTCATATCTACGAAACTTGAGGTGGTTTGATGACATTATTGTCATTAGAAATTAAATATTATTATAGTTAATATCATGATGCATCTATTTTTCATTAATTGTACATAATACTGATGCTATATTGATGACATGAAAGTGAAACGTTTTGAGGTTATGTAAGTAAATGTTGAGAATATCTTAATTTAGATCTTCATTTCTATAATTTACTGAGCGGCTGCTATATACAGTATAACCACAAAACTTAAGTAAGGTAATAATATTGTTATCAAAAATCAAATATTTTTATACCGGTACTTAGTAGCCCAGTGGGGTTTGGTCTTTTTCATATACTTAATGGCGGTGTAGTGTAGATATTGATATGTGTCATTGTCTTCAGTATTGGCTCCACAGAGCGCAAAAATTACAGTTCCTAAGGAAAGATCAAAAGGTATTACGTACTGATAAAATAAGAGGCCTAGAAAATGTTGTAGTCTCCAGATCATTTCAGCAAGATCTCTTAGTAGGATAAAATGATTTTACGCTCTACATTTCAAGTTCTACATGCAGCAGCTATACGAAAATGCTACTGTTCGAAAGCTAAGCAAACCTGACATTTTTTAAACTTTCGCCTACAATCCACAATGACCTGAAATAGCTACTGCTATCGTCCTGACATTGATACTTGCGTTTTCGCGTTGAAACTCAAAAACTGAAGTTGGATAGGTTCAAGAGAAAGTATTTGGCCTAAAAAAAATCCATTCAGAGGGAGTATGTTTCATTATTATGGTAGCAAATAACTATTAAAAAGACAAGTATTCTTCATTGAAAATAAATCTGAAAAATTTTTATTTGATCGTCTAACGAACTTAGTTTGCAGCAGCATTTGCTGCACAAGCCACTAGTTTTAATAGAACAATGGAAAAAAATTGGTAGGAAAATTAAAATTCCATAATACTATAATATTGTACAACATATAAAATATGGACATTGCGATAGTTGTTTTCTTTACGGTCCGACAAGGTTTAATAAACTAGTGTGAGAAATGAAGCTTTGCCAATTTAAGGGTTAGGAATTCTGGTGTTTGTATGAGATCGGTGAAACAGAACAGTTTGACGTTATTTATGTGAACTTATTAGTGTCATTTAAGGTGTTTCTACTTTTTTATGCAAGATATACATAGTAATTATTATTTTTCACACAAAGTGATATTTGCATAATGATTTATTGAATGACTTTTGGAAAATTGTGACTTTTTCGTCTTGTTTCCTGATCTGTTGTGTGTTGCTATAAACATTTTATCAACAACGTCCAGTTTTTATTGATTTTGCATATCGTGATATGAAAGTTTTATAGTTCTGTGCTGTGTCTGATAAGTTTTAGAATATACTGTAGGTGAGACTATTGCGATATATGAAACTTTACAAATACCATATACTATTATTAATTTATTAATTTATAGACCCTTACCTGGTCAAGTAGAAGCAAATCTTTGACATTTCCTACTACATGGAGGCTGTAATAGGAGAAGAGTCAACCGACATAAATAACATTTCTTTAGATACTTGTAACTCAACGCAGGGTCCTAATCAAATTCAGTGTGATCATTGTGGAAAATGTTTCTAAGATGTTGATAAAGCATCGTAAAATAACCTACAAAAAAAGTAAAAAAATTGATCTGAAATGAACTATACTTGTAAGAATTGAAGGCTCTTACTCTCAGCTGGAAGAAAATTGCCAATTAAATGATAAGCCTATGCTTGAACTTTGAATGATGGAGTAGAATTGACTTTATGCATTTATTGCACAGTTTATTCATTTTATCTATTTTAACACAATTCAGAGGTTCACTCAGCCTCCTATAAAATTGAGTACTGGGTCTTTCCCAGGGGTAAAAGGCGGTCAGAGCGTGGTGCCGACCACACCACCTCATTCTAGTGCCGAGGTCATGGAAAGCATGGGGCTCTACCTCCATGCCCCCCAAGTGCCTTCATGGCATGTGACGGGGATACCTTTACCTTTTATCAGTTGAGCATAGTTAAAATAATGGAATGCTAAGCTAACGTGCTATTACTGCATACTAAATCAATACATTCTTGTTGTTCGTGAATTCTCTGAGATGAAAATGAATGTGGTAGGCCTACATAAACATTATTTTAAGAAATACAGGAAACGCATAATATACAGAATAGCCTGTCAAGTTTTCTGTGCATAAGAATCTGTTTTAATCTTACCTGTCCTCGATTCACTCAGAAGTTACTGTAATAGCATATAGCATCACGTCCATCTAGAGAAATACATTTTCCAATGTGAAGCAGTAATTAGGATAGGGAGAGACCGATTTATTAGCGAAGTGATATCTCCATATTTTTATTACATGTATTCGCGGGGATGTTCTGGCGACTTCGTTAGAATTAGCTCCCCACACAGGTGTTTCGTCACTTGTCAGCATCGGACAGATTTAGGGCCACCTTGTGCGTGATTGTATATAGACACTCGGCGATGCGTAAAAGCCGGAGTTAGACTGGACCCGTGGGAAAGCAATTGCAAGCTTGGGTTTTCCAAAGAACGGGGTTCTCCAAGATCTTTAAAACTAATTAGATGTTGTGGGAAATCCAAAGTCTAAATTTAGAGATGACATATTTCGCGCCCAATAAGAAGAGATCGTGGTTTAACTTATGAGGTCACTTTGGACCAATAGAGAATAGATTTTAGGCCGGTTAAGTGACGTAGTATTTAACCAATAGGATAGTTAGTTTTAGCGTAGGATAGGTTTTTATAAATAAGAGTGACGGGGCGCGGAGAAGGGACTACTATTTCGCTTCGTGTCGACACAACCATAACATCTCATCGTGTCGGCGGCCCGACATACAGGACACAATCACAACATCTCATCGTGTCGGCGGCCCTACATACAGGGCACAATCACTACTCCTTTTCGTGTCGACGGCCCTACATACAGGGCAGAATAACTACTTCGGTTCGTGTCGACAGGATAACTACTTTTCTTCGTGTAGACGGCGCGACATCTTTTTTTTTCGTGTCGGCGGCCCAACTTAATAGTCTTTCTTCCGGCGAAGACTCGATAGATAGAACTTTGTCATCGGCGAGACCACTCGTCAACGTTTAGGAGCTTCGATCATAGTGTACGGGGCAGAGTATTGAATTTATAGTATCGGATAGAGCTTATTCAGAGTTGCCATAGAGTCGGTACAGAGGTGCGACCAACGATTGAATTGTAAGTCAGCCGGAAATACATACTCTAGGGTTTACCAAGTGAATACGACAATAAACTTATAGATTTGGAGTTTACACTGCCTTTTATATAAGTAGCCGGTTTGGTATTATTCCCGACATCATCCTATACCACAACAGTACCTCGGCTACCCTGAGTGAATCTCACGCAACACCGAGACGCACACACCCTCAAATGGCGCCCAACGTGTAGCCTCAATAACGACATCACCCTCAAATGGTGAAATAATAATTACACAAATCGGTTAATTAGCTTCTGGAGATTACTTCATACAAACACAGAAACATGTTAAAGGAATAGCTTTCGTTTGTTGTTGTCCAAGGCCCCTTATAGACGAAGTCATTTGTTTTCGTTCCATTACAGCCCATTAGATGGCCAAAATAACACGCATTGTTATTTTAAATCTCATTTATCTTATTAAATATCAGTCCTATCAAAATTTTGCAGAGAATAAAACTTATCGGAAACCATTTTTAAAGAAACATTTGTTATGTAACACATTTCACAAAAATCAATAATAAGCGAGATATTTTGATTTATTTAATTCAGGCTCCCTTATAACCCCCCCCCTTTAAATAATAGTAATATACGTTACAAGAGCGGTATGTTGACGTTTTCATGGTAGAGGAAAAGATTGAAAAAGCGAAACGTAGTTGAGCTTTTTTAATTTCCGAGAACATGAAAACAAACATACCGCTCGTGTATCGTATATTATTTTGTGTGAAGATCGTTTATTACATACCTGAAAGAGGAATTTCTAATTAGTTGCAATGAAATCTCCATCTTGGTTTCTGTTTAATGACGGCAACTTCGAAAAACTTAATATCTTTCTTCAACATTGTTGCCATAAAATGTTTTCTGTGTTTACTATACTCCAGCAGGCCGTGATATACGTCTGTCTTTTTTTTCCCCCAGTCTATAAATGCGAACTTAAAACAAACGGTAAGGTTATGTAATGATTTATTTTTCATTTTAATATTTTAACAATATTATTTATATAACATATTGCAGTAATAACATCCGCGTCTGGAATTTTGTTGATTTTTTCACGGCTTCCTTAATGTTACTTGTATCAGGAATGCAATAAGTTTCGTGGAGTATTAGACTTTACTTAATTTTTGAAAATATTTAAAAACAATAATTAACATTGCAATTTAGGTGAAATTGCAGTGGTAAGTTTCCAATTTATAATTATTACTATGTTAAACGTCTCTAAAAATAATATGTTAAAAGCCTAAAGCAGTAAAATGAATGTCGCGCTTAAGCGGTAAGAAGAGGGAAATTGTTATGTGTGTTACGTTGGGAATACTGAATGTGGTATTTCACACTTACCGCGTATTGGTTCTGTGCGCAAACAAGCAAATACGCACGATCTCGCACAAAGTATTTTGAATGTCATATAGCCTAAAATCTAAGTTACAACGAACGTAATTTATATTCGAATTTTCATCGAAATCCGTTCAGCCATTTATTGCGTGAAAAGGTAAAAAACTTCCAGACAGAAAGACAGACAGACAGACATACAAAAAAAATTAAAAAAAGCGATTTTCGGTTTTAGGATGATTAATTATACATGTTAACACCAATTATTTTTGGAAAATCAAAAAATTACCAGAAAAATTGTGGCTACAGATTTATTATTAGTATAGATTTGATATTTTTCCAAGTCTAACTGGTGGTCTGGGTGGCATTCTTGAATTGGACGTTGAAAATTGAGCCATCCTGCGTAATCCCCTCGTATAGCCAGATCCCATTCGCACACCAGTAGTCTCCGGGGATCCGGAGCCCCGTGCCCTTTCTATTACTAACCGCCAGACTTCACCCCAGCATATTTTTACTATTGAAGATGACAGATGAAATGAGATGAGAGAGGTGGAATGATAGAGGGAAACGGGAGTACCCCGAAAAAATCTTACGGAAGATCTGATTCTTTTCAATATGACTTCCATCACAATCTGTCCCTGGATGGAAGACTATCGCTCTAACACTTCAGCCATAGATAAGACTTATGTTTGTGTCTTAAGAAAAAAACAAATCATCATCATAATTAAGAGAATGTGCACATTGACACATCCGAATAGTCCGGATATCTTTAACAACATTAAATGAATAGGCTAACTGCTTTCAAAGGAATTTCGCACAAGAAAGAGTTCGAGTGACTTTCGTCATTAATAAATATTTAGAAAACGTATATACGCCACTATCAGCCTCTTCGTCCAGTGGTTAGCGACGCTGGTTCCTAAGAGAAGTTTTCAGGTTCGATTCTTGACACTGCCAAGGGATCTTTCCAGGGTTAAGATTGTTCCTTGTTATGTATGGCTTGGATGTTTGTGTTATCTTTACCCTTAAATTATATTTCGGTGTTAGCAGGGAACTGGCACACCCTATCAAAAAATCGCTGTAAATGTATCATTAAATGGACACATAACTAAAAGTGACAACTTTTTTCCTATTCATTTTAATCAAATTTTGAGAGCATGCTTATTTTGTAAAGAACTAACAAAATCCAAATTTTTAACTCCAAAGTGTTTTGGATTTTGATTTGTTTATGTTTTTACTCTTTTTAGAAATAATTTAAAACCCAAGTTTTTAGTAGAAAATCTCAATTTTTAGGCTTCGGTTTTTTTTGGTTACATTCACAAGACATGAAGAAACATTTAAATTCATTCATTTTATGAAATATCTCATTTATTCACTTTAAAAAAATTGTTGAAATTTTAAAAATATTATTTTCATATAATTAATGGAAAAAGTTAATAAAATAAACTAGCAGCATTTTTTCATAAAATAAATGCATAGAAACATACAGCTAACTCATAAATACTTGCAGTAAAATTTTCATCCAGATTGATTAATATTTGGCTTAAAAAGTTAGTGTTGAATCAAGATAAATAAACTTACGGGAAAATGGATTTGAAAGTGAAATTAATATTTACGTAAATTAAAATTTATCCTCCACTACATTCGTCTAGTAACTTCATGGAGCCAACTTTAGAACAACAGTTTACTAGATTTTTAATCAGAAATTTGTAAAAAAGATTTCTTTGATGAAAAAATAATTTTGACACCTCTTTAAATACCACACCCCCTTACAGCCTTAATAAAAAAAATTGAACATATTTTTAATCGGGATTGAACTAAATTCATTTGGGGTATGAAAATATACTTTGTGACCTGGTAGAGTGTAAGAGAAGGCCCTATGGCCTTAACTCTGCCAGTATAAATAAAGAATTATTATTGTTATTATTATTATTATTATTATTATTATTATTATTATTATTATTATTATTATTATATACGCCTATTCTAAATAACCGGTAATTTTTTTCTGAAAATTTTCATGAATTTCACTGGAGTCCCCCCTTAATAGATCACCAGGGTCGCTCGCGTTCTGCTATTTTTGAATGTGCAGTTGGTACTTGTCTCTGTCTGTTATGTTAACACTGTTAACAGCGCACCGCTGGAGGTCTTCAGTACGTTTTCAAGTGCTGAATATTACATTTGTAACTGTACGAGAGTGCGTGCCATTTAATTCATATTGAGTTTCAGTTTTATTCCAACTATAATTGACAATTATTTTTTTAACTAGGGCAAGTGTTGATGCGCAGGGCGATGAAGATTACGAAGTGGAGTTTATGAGTATTAAAAAGGGAGACTAAATTTCTTGAAGCTTAGGCCAGTGACTTCAAGTATGTACACAAATGTAGTACGGACGAATTAAGTATTAGGCGTAAAGTGTGTAATAACTCTTTTTCTGTGACACATGGAGCGATTCATGAAGTGAAAGTGATAAATTTACGTATAGAAAATGTCCAGCTTTTAATTTTTTAATAATACCCTATATTCATCACATTTCCAGAACTCAATTTTCACAATCAATTTTAAGTGACGATATTTTGCGATCTAAAGGTGGCATAACTGACATACGGCCGGTAGAGAATTGCTCATCGTCAACTAGGGCCTTATCAAAATCCGTAACAACTGCAATTCAGCATATAGGCCTATATTTTAATTGCTTATTTAACGATGCTGTATTATGTAGCGTCGATGGGATTGGTGATAGCGAGATGGGACCGAGGATTCGCCATACATTACCTGACATTCGCCTTACGGTTGGGAAAAACCTCTAAAAAAACCCAACCAGGTAATAAATCGTAGCGGGAATCAAACCCGCGCCCGAGCGCAGCTCTGGATCGGCAAGCAAGTGCCGTAGCCGACTGAGCCACTCGGATGGCTAATTCAGCATTGCTGTATGCTAAGCGAGAGGTTTCGTACAACTAAGTATTTATTTTATAAAACATACAATATTTATAGGCTAAGTATTTCCTAAGGGATCATAGTCCATAAATAATCTTACACAAGCTGTGTTCCAATAAGACATTCCACGATCCGGATGATACGTGCATATGTGTTTTGTGCTCAGAAAAATGTGAAAAGTACCATGTATTAAATCTCTTCGCACAGTTTGTGCGCATTTCTCTTTATTATTATAAATAATCTTACAGAGAGAGTCATAAAAGTCATAATTCTACTTTGGGACTCGACAATAAAAGTAGACAAGCTATGCAGCATTCATTATGCTTTCATATCCGTTCATAATTTTAGGCCTGATTATTGAAATAGAAATATTTTTCTCTTTCTATCGACATACTTTATTCTATGTCTTCTTTGGTCTAGCGCAGTGAAGGCCAAGTGGCGGCCCGCGGACCGCACACTGCCCTCGACCTGTTTTATTCTGTCTGAAGTTTTCTCTTCAAAATCGTAATAACATTGGACTTGTCTTGAAGTTCCAAGAAAGAGCAAAATAAGCCCCCTATACCTCTACTCAAAAGGTGATTTACTGATGAAAGTAAACAAAAGACCTAAATGTTCAAGAAGGAAGGATTTATAACAACAGTCGACCTGGTTGGCGAGTTGGTATAGCGCTCGCCTTCTATGCCCAAGGTTGCGGGTTCGATCCCGGGCCAGGTCGATGGCATATAAATGTGCTTAAATGCGACAGGCTCATGTCAGTAGATTTACTAGCATGTAAAAGAACTCCTGCGGGACAAAATTCCGGCACATCCGGCGACGCTGATATAACCTCTGCAGTTGCGAGCGTTGTTAAATAAAACATAGCATTTTTAAACATAACAACATCAAAATAATGATCGCTGCCGGAAAGCTATCTCGCGTAGTATGGAGTATTCACTGCTTCTCAACATCTTAGCTTCTGTAAAGGATTTTCTATACTACAAACCAGAGCGCTTAGTATGTCTTAAAGTGCTAGAAGTTTTTGGAATTGGTTGTTTAACGACGCTGTATCTGCTACTGTGTTATTTAATGTCGATGAAATTGGTGATAGCGAAATTTTATTTGGAGAGATGAGGCCCAGGATTCGCCATAGATTGCCTGACATTCTCCGTATTATCACATATTCTTCGAGTGGCAAACCTCACAGTCAGTAGTGGATTTGAAATCATTGGTTTCCTATATTTAGAAATCTCAATAACTGCGTGTGCACAAGGATTTAGGTGTAGAAGGGTTTCAGTTGTTTAAGGAATCAACATAAAAACTATGTTCCCAGAAGATCGTTGCGCTCATTTCTCCTCAAGAGGAATAATTTTTTCTATTACTATTTTGTGGTTAGTAATGACAAATTTCTAGGATCTTATCTTGTTTATTGTAATATGTGAATTGCGAGTATAACTTGTGTTTTTCTTTCCTCATGAATAAAACTGAACATCAGGCATGAACAAATAAGCATTTAAATACATTGCTAGCTTATTATTATTATTATTATTATTATTATTATTATTATTATTATTAAGTTAGAATTTATAAAACAGTTATATTACCGGTTGTTCTGTATGGTTGTGAAACTTGGACTCTCACTCTGAGAGAGGAACATAGGTTAAGGGTGTTTGAGAATAAGGTGCTTAGGAAAATATTTAGGGCTAAGCGAGATGAAGTTACAGGAGAATGGAGAAAGTTACGCAACACAGAACTGCACGCATTGTATTCTTCACCTCACATAATTAGGAACTTAAAATCCAGACGTTTGAGATGGGCAGGGCATGTAGCACGTATGGGCGAATTCAGAAATGCATATAGAGTGTTAGTTGGGAGACCGGAGGGAAAAAGACCTTTAGGGAGGCCGAGACGTAGGTGGGAGGATAATATTAAAATGGATTTGAGGGAGGTGGGATATGATGATAGAGACTGGATTAATCTTGCACAGGATAGGGACCGATGGCGGGCTTAGGCCTATGTGAGGGCGGCAATGAACCTTCGGGTTCCTTAAAATCCATTTGTAAGTAATTAAGTATTATTATTATTATTATTATTATTATTATTATTATTATTATTATTATTATTATTATTATTATTATTATTATTATATACTTCCCTTAAACAGAAATTGCCTAGAAGAGAAGATATGCTGCGGTATTTACAAAAGAGAATGTGAGTAGTACATATTTTATTTATTTAACTAGCTAGCTAGTGAGTACAAATTACATTTATAAAACAAAAATGTTTCTAGCCATTCCCGTAAGACCCAGGCTCGTGTACGGTGTGCTCTTAGTCAATAATATAGCATAAAATTGACAAGGACAGTTTACTAAATACAGTAAGTAACTTAATTCAAACCAATAAATAACACACAAGAGCAAAAAAGAAGAAAGAGAAAAAGAAAAAAAAACACACATTTAATATAAATTAACAACTAGACAGAAGCCAGTGATATTCAATAAAAACATGAATATTGTCGACAGAAATAAAAGGTAAAAAAAAAAAAATACACACATTTGTTAATATTATATATCATGAATAATTTTATAAATTTCTTTTTTAAAAGCTTCAATTTTAAAGTATTGCAAATTTGGAAACTGGTTTGTAATTTTATTATAAAGCCTTAGGCCGAAACTAGCACCATGTTTAAGAGCTGCACTTGTATGACATTTACGCTCAATTAATGGGAAAATAGACTTTTGTCTTCGAGTACGATATTCATGTCGATTAGCCTATGTTTTATTTGATTTCTGTGGTAGTAAGTTAGTAAACTATATTTATAAATTGCTTCAACAGTTAATACTTTAAAATCTGTAGAAATTAAATTTGTTGTGTAACCCATATTTTTGGTTAGACAAATTTGTATTAATTTTCTGTGTAATAAAATTAATGGATTAACTACAGATGATGCTACTCCACTCCAATTTATTATACCATATTGTCTTAATGATTGAACTAAAGCCAAAAATATTATTCTCAATGCCTCCTTGGTGATAAAATTTCGAAGTATTATGAATTTATAAATTGTTTCTCTTATACTTGTACACAAAAAATTAATTTGTTTATCCCAACGTAAATGCTGATCTAAAATAATTCCTAAATATTTAACTTGTGTGGAAGGTGTTAGATGTGGGCAATTACTATAATTATTCATTAATTTATTACATGAAATATTATTTACTACTAAGTGATAATTATTCATAGGTGGAGGTAAACCTTTCGATGTTAAGGAAAATAGAATATAGGTAGTTTTATTAGTATTTAAGGGCAGGAGACTAGAGTCAAGCCAATTTTTCACTACGACCTCAAATGAAATTGTCTAAATTAAATTTGGCACCCGAGAGGTATTAAGTTGGCCAACCCTGATCTAGCGAATACAAACCAGCAATTGCATTCCAAGTTTGCCGGTTCAAGTTGTGTCGGGGGTAATGGATTTTAAATGGAGTAAACCATCTTGTAATAGTAGTTTTTGATGGTATGAAATTATATTAATTGAGTAGAAGAGATTGTTGGTGGAATGAATTTTGTAATATTGAGTAAATGTGGAGAACATTTCGAAAAATCATCCTTGGATACTGTCAACTTCAAATGTAACTCCAGTCATGCCCGCGCTGGCACTGAGCTACCGGAAGGGATTTGATTAATGGCAGAAACGATTGCAGTAAATGAGCAGAATCACACATGTCCATTAAATTTTAGTTTATTTGTTCAAACAGTTTGGTGACTGTTTGTACAGAACTAGTTTCATCGAAATTGTCATCGGCATACACAGCGAACTGGGCTGAAAGGGTTGTTTACATTGGTATTTAGGATAACATTTTATCATTTTAAGAGACCGCATTTGGTTACCTCTCCCAAGTACATCAAAATAACCATTACAATACTGTTTTCCAGGGACTACAATCCTGAAATTGTTCCACTTCTGTGCAAATTGTTGATTTGCATAGTAGAACAAACACAGGAACGGATGCCTATGTGCACAAAACGTGAAGTTGCAACTGTGACACACAGATATTCATCCCCTCTGGTGGCGTGTTTAGCAAACATATTGGATTTCGATCGGTCCCAAGTTTCCCTAATATTATACATACATGCATTCGCGGAATCACATTGCCTTCACTCTCAAAACTGTCTAAACCAATTTTAAAATGAGATAATTGCGGATATACAATATTTATAAATTTTCCTATCGATATCTTAATAGATTTGTCTTCAAAACTTCCTTCTTCGCCTTGAAAATTAGCCTCAAATGTGACTTATTATTTCAAAAGTCTCACTATTCATTAAGTAAGCCTATATTTTTTACACAATTTTTTCCTTCCATAAATCCTCCTACATCCTTAACTAGGCCTACCTTTACATAAGAATGTATATTGGTTTTCAAAACTATATCCTTCCTGATTTTTGTTTTGCTGTAGTTTAGATGTTTAATTTGCAAGAGGTGTCATATTTTGTTATTCGGTTAAGAGAGAAGTTTTATGATATTCTTATTGAATTTGGTATTCCCAAGAAACTAGTTCGATTAATTAAATTGTGTCTCAGTGAAACGTACAGCAGAGATCGTATACGTCACTTTCTGTCAGATGCGTTTCCAATTCACTGTGGGCTAAAGCAAGGAGATGCACTATCACCTTTACTTTTTAACTTTGCTCTAGAGTATGCCATTAGGAAAGTTCAGGATAACAGAGAGGGTTTGGAATTGAACGGGTTACATCAGCTGCTTGTCTATGCGGATGACGTGAATATGTTAGGAGAAAATCCACAAACGATTAGAGAAAATACGGGAATTTTACTTGAAGTAAGTAAAGAGATAGGTTTGAAGTAAATCCCAAAAAGACAAAGTCTATGATTATGTCTCGTGATCAGAATATTGTACGAAATGGAAATATTAAAAATTGGAAATTTATCCTTTGGAGAGGTGAAAAAATTCAAATACCTAGTAGCAACAGTAACAAATACAAATGATACTCGGGAGGAAATTAAACTCAGAATAAATATGGGAAATGCCTGTTATTATTCGGTTGAAATGCTTTTATCATCCAGTCTGCTGTCAAAAAATCGGAAAGTTAGAATTTATAAAAGATTTATATTACCGGTTACTCTGTACGGTTGTGAAATTTGGACTCTCACTTCGAGAGAGGAACATAGGTTAAGGATGTTTGAGAATAAGGTACTTAGGAAAATTTTTGGGGCTAAGCGGGATGAAGTTACAGGAGAATGGAGAAAGTTACACAACACAGATCTGCACGCATTGTATTCTTCACCTGACATAATTAGGAACATTGAATCCAGACGTTTGAGATGGGCAGGGCATGTAGCACGTAAGGGCGAATCCAGAAATGCATATAGAGTGTTAGTTGGGAGACCGGAGGGAAAAAGACCTTTGGGTAGGCCGAGACGTATATGGGAAGATAATATTCAAGTGGATTTGAGGGAGGTGGGATATGATGGTAGAGATAGGAACCAATGGCGGGCTTATGTGAGGGCGACAATGAACATCCGGGTTCCTTGAAAGCCAGTAAGTAAGTAAGTCATATTTTGTTGGAATTATTTTTAACATATCTCAACAATAAATGTATTGCAGAAATCAGAATCATCTCTGTGTTATTGCTAAGTGTTCGTACAAGAGCTTTTTACACACACTAAGTTTTCATTTCGTGAGTTCACCATCAAATTTAGGATTCATAAACCGAAATTCAGAGCATTTTATAAAGATCTTAAAAATCCTGAAGAAAAAAAACATTAAACTTAGGCCTACATATGGCTGCAATACTATACTAGTCAGCATACTTTTCTAGGCAGATATGTTTTCAAAACCTTACCATCTGTGACGGACTCTCTAAAGCCCAACAAATAAGTGTACTGTCGCTGTCTATACATGGACAGAAAATGAAAGGTTGAAGGGCTCCAATGAGACTTCGTCATTATTGTATGACAAGGTAATGTCGTTGAATCTTGAAGATTTTGAGACACTAAAATTGTATTCCGATGACTGCTCTGAATAAAATAATAGGAAGTCGATAATGGGGACGCGTATGTGGTACGTAAGAGGTTACATCCTTTTGGGCTTTTGCCCTTCAAAATTTTCTAGCGCTCCATCAGTGGAGTAGGGTAACCCAGAACAAGACAAGTGGTCAACTTGTCAACTCCGGACCCTTTGCGAGTACGCGTTTTGCGTACCTTTTAAATTTCTCCTCCCACTTCTCCTCTTTCAGTACAATAATGGGAATGCTAATATTTTAGCTGTGTTCTAGAAAATCTTCAGTAAAGGAAGTCCATGTAATTCTTCCTATTGCTTCTTTCTTCCATCCAACAGAGTTTTTAGAAGAATAGAAAAGGTGAATATTGGAACATAATTCCACAAAATTCTGCTCAGAAGGAACTTAAAAAAATTTTCACGGTATATGATTGGAAGAAAGCAGTGGCAGCTACTATCAAGCCATCTTCTCATTGACATTTCAAACTTTCAGCTGCCAGGCAGGTCACACTAAAGAAAACTGTCTCTGGGAACTTTAAAGGGAGAAATGAACTCAATTTTAATATTGGAGTATTTAAATCAGTGGTAAGAAGAGGCTAAATAATTTCACAGACTGTTCCTGGACTTGTTCCTAATCATATACCTTTGCAACAAGAGAACTAAATAATGTATAGGCTCCCTTAAAAGCGTACTACGGTAATAAATGGAGAAATTTGTAGCTCTCAGCTAGAGTAAAGGATTCTCTTAGTATATTGACTGCCTGTGAGGGTTCGATCCGCGGTTTTCCTTTTTGTACTCTTTAATATCGACCTCCGATAGCAGATGATTATAGAGAGTTCTAGTTAATACTACTCTAAAACGGAAATATATGGAATTCATAAAACAACTTATGAACCAGAATGGCCCATAGCAGTAACTAAAAAAAACCTTGAACCCTGCCTTCGGTAGTCATTCAGGGTTAGAATATTTGAAATACGTGAAAGCAAAAGTGAATGTTAGAGACAGAAGAAATGAATATAAGACATTCCAGCAAGCAGTGTACGTCGACATGGACCAGCTCCATGCCGGTTGTCATTGATCTCGTATGTCGTAGACTATTTGATGTGTCATAGTCGGAATCCAACGTTTTTCTAGATCTACTCAGGTTTGACGTTCTCACGATAGTCGCTAGAAGTAACATACTCAAAATATCTTCAAATAAATAAATAAATAAATTGTGGTAAAACTCTATGTTGCCTGTTGTTTACAGGTATCTTCTTATTATGTTCTTTATTTATTCCGAATGATATGATATGATATGATATATGATATGATATGATATGATATGATATGATATGATATAATATATATTTCGTCACAGCACTTCTTTACAAGTAATGGTGTACCTCGCATTTCTGTATCCAGTGCCACTATTAACACATTCTTAAAATAACACATTATTTGCAGTACACGTCTACACAAAAACTCCCAATTACACTATGTACCTTTTTTATTACTTGGTCTAATCTCCCCTTAAGTATTTCTTCTACATTTCATTTGCTATTCTCTATTTCATCATTAATCCTAATATATCTAATATTATATACTACTTTCAAACCCCTTATTCCTCTCCCTAACTACTATTCACTAAAATCTCATTTTCACTTTTTCTCTATAAATTATCATATTGTATTATTTGTCCTTTTTGTTCTTTGACCTTTTCTCCTATCTTACTCTTATATTCATTTACTGTTCCAACGTTAAAATGTTAGGGTACTAATTTTATGCTGACACTTATTCATTTCTCTTAACCTTTTTTTACTATTTTCACTCTTTCCTATTTGCGCTCATTTTCACTTTCTCACTATCCACTTAGCTTACACCTAATCCTTTCTCACTATTCTCACTTCTTATAAATATTTATATTTTATCTCTACCCATATTATTCCGAATGAAACAAAACTAATTAATGTGAGGGATTGGAGATAACTTAAGTACGAAGAAATAATATTAGAAGAGCAAATGACTCGATAAAAACACTATACAATGAAAAACGCGACTATAAGAAACGTTGGAAAGCCGAAAGAAAATAAATAATTAACATAACAGATTGACTGCAGATATATTATCACACGAAAACTACAATATGTTACATTGACGTGACGATGTCAGTCGGCATTATACACACCTCTTATTAAGCCTGTGAAACTGTTAGATATCTCCGACTTGTCTGGGCTGATATTTGGGTGCCTAAACAAAAATGAAAGGCTTAAATCAGACACCCTGTATAGATATTTTCAAGGGTATAGCAATACAACCTTTATATATATGCAGTAATAATTACAATTATTTAGCAAGAGTTGTACATACAGAAAAACCTCGTTCCCAAAATATGCTAGTGAATGAATTAAAAATGAGAGTAACTAGACGTCTGGTTGAACGTGGTTAGCAAATTGTGGTTTATTATCCAGCATTTTGTGCAACGGGCATCAATAACGATGGCGGTTTTGGAAGACTGAATAAATAAAAGTACCATTGTTACTGGGCTGCGGATTTGGGAAACCCATTTCGGAGGGTTACGCTTGAATTGTAAAACCGATCCCAGTTCCATGCATAGATGGGATTTCATACACATCGAATATTAAACAGACGTTTGACCGGATTTCTAAAACAGAATTTTTAGTTCCATATAGGCTACTGTCTTCTGTAAAAGAGGTAATGAGTTGACGGGATTGGCACAATTACGACGTCATTCGGACGCGTCAACTGCATATCAAAATTAATTCAAATTTTGCACTGCCATTGTTATTTAAAATCGTAAATTTGACCATATAACGCCATCTTTTGAAGTTATTTCTTGGGTCCGCCTAAAGGAACGTAGAATAGCACATTCTTTATCTGTTATATTTAGAATATTATTCACTTCTATTCCTAAATATCTGAAAATTCGCTTTGAATATCTTACAACTTTACGGAATCAACAACTGGCCTTACTATCAATTCCTCGTCACCGCACCTCTTTCTATTCATCCTCTTTCACAGTGTCAGTGTCCTTACCTCGTCATGTCAGGGATTGCCGAACGGTTAATCAATTTAAATTAAGAATTAAGAATTACTTACTTTTACATGAAATTGATTTGTGTTAGCCGATTTTTATAGGTTATTCTGTGTGTATATAAATTGTCATTTAGGCATATCATAAAGTATAATTAGGATATGAATTATAAATAACTTAATTATGTATCATGTTCAGTTAATATTTCATTACAGCCCATGTAAGCTTGTTAATGTGCATGGAAATTATTTTTATTTTTAAGTATGACTTTACTATTTTTGTCATTGTTTCATTATGTATTTTACTTCTGGTAATGTGGAAGAGAAGGCCTCATGGCCTTAACTCTACCAGAATAAATAAACAAACAAGTAAAACACATTTATTCTCAATATTTATTGATGGTCCTCATTAACATTTATATTATTTTAATTTACCGAAGTACATATGAAGTTTCCATGCAGATATTCTGCGTCATCGTACGATGAAAGATTAGTGGAACGGAGAAAAATTCTCTCCGCCATCGGGATTGAACCAGGGTTTTCAGCTCTACGTGTTGATGCTTTATCCACTAAGCCACACCGGACTCCCATCCCGGTGTCGGATCGAATCGTCTCTCTATGACATAGTGCAGAGGGCAGGCCACTAGAGGGAATCCAAGAGGTGGAACTTAAACTGGGAGGATTCGATCCGACACCGGGATGGGAATCCGGTGTGGCTTAGTGGATAAAGCATCAGCACGTAGAACTGAAAACCCGGGTTCAAATCCCGGTGCCGGAGAGAATTTTTCTCTGTTCCACTATTCTTTCATCGTTCGTTAGCATTGTTTTGCTTAATATCTTCTACTTTATTTGAACAACAAAATCAAGTATTAAACATTTACTAACACTGACATAGCGCTTGTCTTCTATCGATTGATTAATTAATTAGAATGTCTTTTTTTATGAAAAGAAAATATATACAGAGTGTTCCATTTATCTTGACCATCCAAAATAACTTTGTACGCAAGCACCAAATGAAAAATGTTTTCTACAAAAGGTGTACAACGAAAAAGGGGAAATAATACTAATGGGGGACAACCTTGCACCATTATTTATTAGTGATGTACGAGTACTAACATTGTTTATTTAAATGGCATTATGTATTTGTTATTCAGTATTTCAATTAAGCTCGTCAAGACCAGTCGAAATACTGTATGTATCACAGTGGATCACTCTAATAAACTGAATATTAATAAACGGAACGTTACTTGGTCGCTCGACGACATGGTTCTTGTGTGTAGTACATACAAAGGAAGTGATTTGACTAAGTTCGTGTAAACAGTACGTAGTAGGCCTACGTTGCAGATACACACGGTCGCGCAACCCATTCCACGTTGCTTTAGTTTACAGTAAACACATGAAACCAAGTATAGCACAGACCACTCACTCAGTAATCAATGTGGACCGTATTTTTGTCCCAGGGCGTGCGGAAATAAGGTCAGCTGTTCATAGACTATATTGACGCGACGTCATATTTGACACGTGCCACAGAATATTGTTTGTGCTGAAGTTGACATTCTATTCAGGATTACAAACTAGACCTCATAGACTGTGTACAATGCATTACAGTGATAAAGACTGATACTACGATGATGTTTCCTAAAATAATTTAAATTATGTCTTAATTTATTCAATTTAATTCATCTATTTTCACTGGCAGAGTTAAGATCATAAAATCTTCTCTGCCACTAAACAAGTATAAAAATACACAGCAAATATATGTAACAGCAACACAGAAAACAATGGAATAATAATAATAATAATAATAATAATAATAATAATAATAATAATAATAAATTGTAAATAAATTGTAAATAAATTTGTAAATTTGTAGTAAATTATGGTATTTGGAAAAAAAATAATAACAATAATAATAGGAGCAGAATGTAGATTTTATTTAGTTAAAAATGTAATTCGAAGAGTTAACAAATTACAATTTAGTGTTAAATAAGGCAATTGATATCAAAGAAATGATATTTCATAGTGAAGAGCAACTGATGTATTATGGAAAATAAAAATCATATTCCACAAGAGTTATATTTGAAGAAAGGCCATATTCTAGAGACGAAAAACAGTCTTTATGACAATCGGCTTTTCGTTCATTCATTCATTCATTCATTCATTATATTCCATAGATCTTACATGAGCAATGAAGCTTTAAGATGTGGAACAAGTCAAAATTTTACAATATTACCCTACAATTTTTACAAATTTTTACAATATTTTACAATTTTTACAGCTTTAAATTTAGTAATTTTCTACAATTTTTACAATTTTCTGCAATTTTTTACAATATTTTGGCGAGATGTAGTGAGATGAGGTGAGGTCCCAGGATTCGCCAGAAGATTATCCGGCATTTACCTTTTGGTTGGGGAAAACCTCGGAAAAGAACCCATCAAGGTAATCAAATCAAAGGGATGAAATGAAGTGATGCCGAGGACTCGCCATAGATCTTCCGGCTTCAGTCCCACAGCTGGGGAAAACCTCGAAAGAAACCATTCAATGAGATAGTAGTCAATTGTTTGAAGCAAGCTTTTGTACACTATTTACAAAATAAGTAGCCTGTAGGATTATGAAATAAAATACCTTTCATTACAATAGGTCTACACAACAGTATAATATTGTAAATAATGTTTGAACAATGTAGGCCTAACATTCTTTATCATAACGTAAACAGTAAAAATAACGTATTCTAGTGTACATAGTTTAAATAATATAAGTTGTAAAATATTAGTGTAAATGTTAAAGTGGTCTATGTTTTGTTCCGCCCTACTGGGAAAAAAAACAGGATTCGCGTGAGCAGACAGAAGTACTTCGCTTGCTACATTCATGCACTCATCCGTTACAGTAAATACTCCAGTAGTACTTAACTTTGTAGCTTCCTGGAACAAAGTGCAGCTCATGAAATTTGTCAAGACACTCTCCCACTCTTCCTACAGAGCTGCG
Organism: Periplaneta americana; assembly: GCF_040183065.1. Lineage (NCBI taxonomy): Eukaryota > Metazoa > Arthropoda > Insecta > Blattodea > Blattidae > Periplaneta > Periplaneta americana. Next base: position 27,581,811 of record NC_091121.1, read on the forward strand.
CACGAGATCGAATGAGTCTACTTACAAATTATAAGGGAATGGGTTAGCTTTTGCCTTGAACTCAGTAGACACACGCCCGACCTTCCCTTCTACGCCTACCCCCTTTACAGAAACGTTGTTCCCCTACTGCGCATCGCGAGTGTCTTGACAAAATGTATGAGCTCTATGTCCCTGGTCATCATTGTTCAGCGGAATAAAATCAAAGTTATGTGTAAAGGGTTACGCGACCCTGAGTATAATCTGCGATGTACTACGTATTGATTACGCCAACTTAAAGTCACATCACTTCATATTATGCACAGGAACCATGTCGTCAAGTCACCAATAACGTTGTTTATCAGAATGGCCCATTGTGATAACATTTTTTAAAAGGTCTTGACGAGCTTAATTGAAATATTGAATATTAAATACAGAGTGTCTTTTAAAGAAACAATGATAGTACTCGTACCTCATTAATAAATAACGCTTCAAGGTTGCCTCTCCATCAGTACTATTTCCTCCTTTCAGCTTCACGCCTTTTGTATGAAACAATTTTTCATTTGGTGCTTGCGTAGAAAGTTATTTTCGTGGTCCGAGGTGGTGTTACAAACTTCCAGGGATGATGGGGAAGGGTACATGTATCAATTTGAGATAAGGAACCTGGTCAGGAAATCACTGAGCAAAAATAATTGTGTGGAAATGGAATTGTAATTTGGCACCACGTGCCCTCCTTCCCTTAACTTTTGGAACAGTCGTGGAAAAATGATATGGGCCGGATGTCTCCTACATGGGTACTTGTACCGATACAATCTGTGAGCTTGTATACTGTTCCCATTGGCTCATCCGTATCCGAAAATCAGGTCTGCTTATTCCGCTCTCGTGTATTCCTCAATTTCACTAGGACTGATCGACTGGACACTACAACTTGTACACATACACTGCTGTCTACAGACGTGCATATCAGGACCGACCATGTCCGTTACACATTACGCTATCTGCATTGCTTTAGCGTAGTTTCCTGTCCCCATCCCTCAGACAGCGCATTGAATGGAATACTGTAAGTAGACAACGTAAACAACGTCAGATGAATACAGTAGTGTAAGATGTACAGATAAATACACATAAATAAGGAGTACAGAGGAATAAAATTATTTCATTTTCACAGAGCAATTTTTGCTTGTAACTTTCGACTCGGTCATTTCCGGACCAGGGTTCCTGATCTCAAATTGATACATGTGCCCTTCGCCATCATCCCTGAAAGTTTGTAACACCACCTCGGAAACATTCTGTGTGTATATATATATATATACACACACACACACATACGCATATTGGATGCTCTTCTGAAACTAATTCTCTTATCAAAAGCCATATTCTTCGCTTTTGAACGGAAACTATTGTAGGTGACGTATTCTACATCCCGGTATATTTCTGGTACAGCGCTAAATTTGTTGCATTTATTCGATTATAAATTAGTGTCACAGGACGGGAAATACTTAAAAGATTTAATTAATTTTGTCTGCAAGTAAATTGCCGGTATATTATAAAATGACACTTATGTTTATTCCCTTTAATGTTTTATATGTAAATTTTATAGCTCTAGGAAACTTGCTTTCTGATTTTATTTCCCAATGTAATAATGCTCTTTTTGTCCATTATTATACTTCGTGTCTAAAGAGTTATTACCTTAGTTAAACATGAAACGTTATAGCAATAAAATCTGCAAGTTTGCATAATCCCGGAATGTCATTCAGAACAACAAGAGGCGATATCCTACACCTTCTGTACTCTTGTTTCAATTAATTCTGACTTAATGATAACGTGTCTCACTTTGTAACTGGAGTGTGTGAGTGGAAATTGTAAAGGATTTTTATGAAATCATCGCGCTGTATCCTGTCGAGTGTTTTAAAAAGCTTACTTTGCGGCATTTGTCAGCTTAGTGTCGGGCTACTGCCTCCAGGCTTGTACTTTATCCTGGCTCGGCGTACGTACAGTTTTTCATTAATTGGAGAGAAATGGAAAAATTGACATATTTTAAAATCCTTCTAAACGTCGTGTGCCTGACAGGACTGATGTCCCCCGCCTTCCATTATCCCTGTCTCTTTCTCTCTCCCTCTCTCACACACATACACACAACTCCCTTTCACTCACTTTTGAGATATGACAGTTGCCCATAACCTTTCCTCCATTTCTTTCTCCAAGTACAGTCTGATAAACATGTTAACATTTTAAAACTTTTTCTTCAAGTTAAAGTTACATTATATTTTTGTTTAGCCCGTTACATATCTGGACAATGGTTTCTTGAGTTCGACAAAAAGTAATGCTAGAATAATTATGAGACACTGAATAAAATACTAATGAACTATTTGCTTCAATGAATTTCGATTGAGGACATGAGTAAATTGCATATATATATAGAGTTGAAGTCTATATCAGTACAGATTGAAGGGGCAATAGAATAAATTAATATAAATAAAAATACAGGACTGATGTCCCCCGCCTTCCATTATCCTTCTCTCTCTCTCTCTCTCTCTCTCTCTCTCTCTCTCTCTCTCTCCCCCCCTCCCTCCCTCCCTCTCACACACACATACACACAACTCCCTTTCACTCACTTTTGAGATATGACAGTTGCCCATAACCTTTCCTCCTTTCCTTTATCCAAGTACAGTCTGATAAACATGTTAAACTTTTTCTTCAAGTTAAAGTTGCATTATATTTTTGTTTAGCCCGTTACATATCTGGACAATGGTTTCTTGAGTTCGACAAAAAGTAATGCTAGAATAATTATGAGACACTGAATAAAATACTAATGAACTATTTGCTTTAATGAATTTCGATTGAGGACATGAGTAAATTGCATATATAGAGAGATGAAGTCTTTATCAGTACAGATTGAAGGGGCAATAGAATAAATTAATATAAATAAAAATACAGGACTGATGTCCCCCGCCTTCCATTATCCTTCTCTCTCTCCCTCCCTCCCACACACACATACACACAACTCCCTTTCACTCACTTTTGAGATATGACAGTTGCCCATAACCTTTCCTCCATTTTTTCTCCAAGTACAGTCTGATAAACATGTTAACATTTTAAAACTTTTTCTTCAAGTTAACGTTACATTGTATTTTTGCTTAACCCATTGCATATCTGGACAATAGTTTCTTGGGTTCGACAAAAAGTAATGCTAGAATAATTATGAGACACTGAATAAAATACTAATGAACTATTTGCTTTAATGAATTTCGATTGAGGACATGAGTAAATTGCATATATAGAGAGATGAAGTCTTTATCAGTACAGTTTGAAGGGGCAATAGAATAAATTAATATAAATAAAAATACAGGACTGATGTCCCCCGCCTTCCATTATCCTTCTCTCTCTCTCTCTCTCTCTCCCTCCCTCCCACACACACATACACACAACTCCCTTTCACTCACTTTTGAGATATGACAGTTGCCCATAACCTTTCCTCCATTTTTTCTCCAAGTACAGTCTGATAAACATGTTAACATTTTAAAACTTTTTCTTCAAGTTAACGTTACATTGTATTTTTGCTTAACCCATTGCATATCTGGACAATAGTTTCTTGGGTTCGACAAAAAGTAATGCTAGAATAATTATGAGACACTGAATAAAATACTAATGAACTATTTGCTTTAATGAATTTCGATTGAGGACATGAGTAAATTGCATATATAGAGAGATGAAGTCTTTATCAGTACAGTTTGAAGGGGCAATAGAATAAATTGATATAAATAAAAATACAGGACTGATGTCCCCCGCCTTCCATTATCCTTCTCTCTCTCTCTCTCTCTCTCCCTCCCTCCCACACACACATACACACAACTCCCTTTCACTCACTTTTGAGATATGACAGTTGCCCATAACCTTTCCTCCATTTTTTTCTCCAAGTACAGTCTGATAAACATGTTAACATTTTAAAACTTTTTCTTCAAGTTGACGTTACATTGTATTTTTGCTTAACCCATTACATATCTGGACAATAGTTTCTTGGGTTCGACAAAAAGTAATGCTAGAATAATTATGAGACACTGAATAAAATACTAATGAACTATTTGCTTTAATGAATTTCGATTGAGGACATAAGTAAATTGCATATGTATATATATATATATATATATATATATATATATATATATATATATATATAGAGTGGAAGTCTATATCAGTGCAGATTGAAGGGACAATAGAATAAATTAATATAAATACAAATACAGGACTGATGTCCCCCGCCTTCCATTATCCCGTCTCTCTCTCTCTCTCTCTTTCTCTCTCCCTGACACACACATACACACAACTCCCTTTGACTCACTTTTGAGATATGACAGTAAGAATAGGAAACAAAACGAGTGATACAATAATTGTAAATCAGGGTGTTAAACAAGGCTGCCCTTTATCTCCAACATTATTCAATATATACATAGATAAAGCCACAGAAGAATGGCAGAATAAAATAACAACCGGCATAAATATAGGCACGACATTATTGAAGTCCATGCTTTTTGCTGACGATCAGATCTTGATGGCAGAATCGGAGGATGACTTACAGGTGGCAGCTTATCAACTACAATTAATAATGGAAAAATATAATCTTAAAATTTCTAATCATAGAACAAACACAATGGCATTTGAAGGAGTTGATCACAGAAGATGTAAAATAGTTTTAAATCATGAAATCATAGAACAGATATCCTCATTTAACTATTTAGGCTGCAATATATCATACTTAAAAGAACAAGACGTCAAAAATAAAATGAGTAAATTTCAACAGATGTGTGGAACAATACGAAGGACCTTAAAAAAATAAAACACAACGTTCAACATAACTAAAATGTTATACAACGTTAGCTGTCCCACTATTAACCTATGGTTCAGAAAATTTGTCTATAAACCGAGCAACTAAAAAGAAAATTGAATCCAGCGAAATGAAATTCCTTCGAAGTGTTGCTGGTCTCACTCTTTTAGATCATCAAAAGAACAAAAATATTTTTAATTTGACTGAGAAAATACAACAACAAATCATAATTGGTACCAACATATAAGAAGAATGAATGGCGACCGGCTACCTAAAGTAATACTGAACTATGAACCAAGAGGACACAGAAATGTTGGTAGACCAAGAACAAGATGGATAGACGACATAAACTTTGAAGACGGAACAGGCCAATAGGCCTAATCCCTGTGGTTGATGATGATGATGATGATGATGATGATGATGACAGTTGCCCATAACCTTTCTTCCATTCCTTTCTCCAAGTACAGTCTGATAAACATGTTAACATTTTAAAACTTTTCCTTCAAGTTAAAGTTACATTATATTATTGTTTAGCCCATTACATATCTGGACAATAGTTTCTTGGGTTCTACAAAATGTAATCCTAGAGTAATTAGAGAGAGATAGATGGATTTATTGAGTAATATTAAACATACCGATATTATATCATAATTTTCTCTAAAATCCAATGCATGGGTCTTCTGACCGTATTGCTTTGTAACTAACACAAGTCCTACTTTGTAGGTTTCACTCCCTCACCTATGATTATATCAAACCACTTTCTAAAAGAACAAGCATATTAAAATGAAAATGGCACAACAGAACACATTATACAATATGTCCTAACCTAAAACTGACATAAAAGTGTATAATTGGGTAGATACCATTATCCCTTCGTCAGTTCATATCACAAACTTCCACAGCTGCACTTCTAATCTGTCTCGCCTTCAAGGGGAACAATCCAGTCTTTTGTCCGTATTCTCTATTCCCCATGAGGTCAAGACATTCAAGCGAACTCATATTCTGACTTAGCGTCGAGAGTGGTAGACATTTTCTCCGTACTTGTTCCAATTCGACACACTGTAATAAAATATGTCTATAAGAGTCCTTTCCTCTGCAAAGTGGATAAAGGCGCTCTCCTTCTTCGTTGACCCTTCCATGCCCCCAATCTTAGCCACGCTAAACCTGCTCTACTGTCTTTGTTACAAGAATTTATGTAGTCACACCTCCCTCAGTTGAGCATGAGATCTGATTGTAAATGTATTGAGGACTTTTCCGAACATTGGAGGTCAATCTCTTGCCTCTCGATATCAATTAATCGCATCTTCACATTACGCCATATATTCCTCCTGTTATTATCACATTTATTCCACACCTATCCCATTCCTATAATTATGAGACGCTGAATAAAATACTAATGAACTATTTGCTTCAATGAATTTCGATTGAGGACATAAGTAAATTGCATATATACGGAGTGGAAGTCTATATCAGTGCAGATTGAAGGGGCAATGGAATAAATTAAAATAAATAAAAACCCCTTATAAATTTTGAAATTAAATGCTTGGTTAATTAGGAAATTAGACTGAAAGTCTGCATAATTTGGCAACAGTGCATTGCCGCTTTTCCTGTGAATACACGTGATAGTTTCTTGGGTGCGATAAAAAGTAATGCTAGAATAATTATGAGACACGGAATAAAAAAATATTAATTTAACTGTTTGGTTCATTCAATTTCAATTGAGTACAAGAGTAAATTACATATTACATACACTACCGGTCAAAAGTTTTCGATCAGCTATGAAAACAACTATATACTTTATTTCGATGTACAACCACATCGGAAAAACTAAATAGACCAACAAAATAAATATTATCTCTCTCTAGCATTGTCATATGATAGAATATTCAGAACGAAATCCCTGTTTTAACCACAAATCCATAGTTGTGATAGGTGATCGAAAACTTTTGACCGGTAGTGTATATACAGAGTGGAAGTCATATAATTGTGCAGATTGAAGGGGGCAATAGAATAAACTATAATAAACATTAACGTATTAATCCTATTATGTATTTTGTAATTAAGTGCTCGGTTAATTAGAGAATTAGGCTTTAAGTTTCCGTAATTTGGCGACAGAGCATCGCTGGCTTACCTATGAATGCATACACGATAGTTTCTAGGGTTCCATAAAAAGTAATTCTAAAATAATTATGAGACACGGAATAAAATATTAATATAAATGTTTGGTTAATTGAATTTGAATTGAGGACATGAGTAAATTACATACATAAAGAGTGGAAGTCATATAAAGTCATATAACAGTGCAAATTGAAGGGGATAGTAGAATAAATTAAAGTAAATACAAACCTCTTATGTATATTATAATTAAGTTGTTGGTTAATTAGAAAATTAGGCTGAAAATGTGCGTTATTTGGCAACCTATGAATACATACACGAACTATGGTCTGAATAGCAGCATTCCAAATCTTACAAGCAAACATTATCATGGGGGCAGATAAAAAAGTTTTTTTCATCCACCATGTTAATAATGTCAAAACAAGTGTTAATGCAAATTTTGGCTACTCGAGTGCATTTATGAGGGCCATCCAGAACGTGAATTTTCCTGGGGCCGTATACAGAAAGAAAACACAATTTCATGGAAAGATTTATTGGAACAGATACAGCAATTGTTGAGCTATTTTCCAACATATTCCCCAGCGGAATTGAGACATTTGTCATACCATGGATTCTACTTTTGAATCCTTGTGTCGTAGAAGTCTGCTACCTGGGATCGTATCCAGTGGATGACAGTCTTCTGCACCTGTCTGTTGATCTCATCCTTAACGCCTCAAATTATACACTTAAACCTATGTGCGATGAGGTTAAACGAAATGTTACCGTATTACATTATTAATACTGTATGTTTGCGATAATTTTATAAAAAATCCGACAATTTTTAGACCACAATTTCATAATTTTGTATTTGAAGGTTGACAGCGTTGGATTGGAATCTCTTCAGTTGTCGAGACCCATAGAAGATGGTCTGCTGTTTCACATCATCTCCGAGTTGTCTAGAACCGTTACCACTGCCATCTGTCTACATTAAAATATGCAGTGGACTTTCCTAAGTACGACTGAACAGAATTGAAAGTTCTGTCCAATAAGGGTAGTGGGTGTGGCAGGTGAAATGAATAGAAATTATTATTGATTATCCAACAACGAATACAGTACTGTACTTGCATTTCCTGCCCACTCCCAGACTTGTGTATGCTCTTCTAGTACCACATTGGGTTTCGACAGTTCCGTCTCACAAAAGGCAAAATTCTCAAATAGGAAAAGAAGAGTTCATTAATTTAAAATCAGTGATTAAATATGGATGTCCTAATCAATAAAATATTCTGTTTTCCTTTAACCAATTCCCATTAAAATGGCAAACCCATTTCTTAGTGCCCGTATAGGGGCGTGTCTAATTCTCCTACGTAAGCAGTCGAACTATAGAATGTCGAACTTGTTTTCTGTCGAACTTAAGAGCTTCCACTGTACCTACTATAAAGATATCCTTGTCACAGCAGGAAGAAGAGCCTAATACATAACAGAAAATGAAATGTATTTTCAATTTGGGGTTGGTAATGGAAGTGATTGATATGATATATTTATCATAGTTCACAGACAAAAAGGGAAAAATATACATACATATAATCATTGAAGCCTTACATTACATACTTTATAATTTACAATATATATATATATATATATATATATATATATACAATGTTTAATATAATTTCTAAACTTAACTATTTAATATAATATGTTTTATCTTGCATTTGCGATTAGTTTTGTGCAAGACTCAACTCATTTTAATATATTGATACAATTCATTCAATTCTAGCTATTTCATTTATTTTTTGCATTGTAATTCTTTTGACCTAAAAAAAGATATAGACCTATTTGTCTTTGTACTTTTATATTAATATTATTATTATTATTATTATTATTATTATTATTATTATTATTATTATTATTATTATTTTTATCATTATTATTATTAATGAGTTTTCTTATGGCTATTTCTTTATTCATTTGTACGAACTTTTCATTTATTAATTTCATCCGTATTTCTTTTGTATCTTGACATTCAAAAACAATATGAATGTCATCATCCCTATTTCCACATAATGGGCATGTGCCTTGAGGTATATTAGATCTATTATTTCTTAAACTCCAAATCCCCAGTTTGAACCAGGCTAGTCCAAATCTTTCCTTCGTTTTCATATTATTTATATATGTACACCGATCATATATACTTTTATATTCATTAAAAAAATAATGATAATAGAAGTGATTATGGAAGTGATGAGAGGAAACTAGAGGGCCTCGAGAAAATGCTCGCAACTTGGCTGCCTTTACCACGAAAATAATTTCGCCGGAATCATGGAATGAATCAGGGCTGGTTTTCGCAACAATCGCACTCGAAGTCATGAGTCACCAAGACTGACAGTTGTCACTTGTTTCAGTGCACATTTTAATAATCCAAGGAAGAATATATATACCAAGCACTAGAAACATGGTACAAGAAATGTGCTGGAATGAGTTTTGTAATAGGCGAGAATACATTACATTCATTGTTATTTGTCGACGATCATGTAATATTTTCACAAGATGACGAGGATATGGAATATATGTTCAGGAAAATTGACGAAGAATGTCGTAAATGGGATCTAAATATTAATTATAACAAAACAGAGTATCTGTGTGTAGGAAAGGAAGTTCCAACATAGTTATAAATAGTGAAATAATAAGAAAATGTGATAGTTTTAAATATCTTGGTACATATATAACCTCAACAAGAACATGTTAAAAGGATATAGATAGTAAAATCGCTCTACGTAAACAGGCCACAAAAATTTTACATGCATTATTATGGAGCAAGAACATATCAAAGGTGGTAAAAAATGATATTTCAAAGTATAGTATAAAATATAATGTTGTATGGGGCGGAAATGTGGCCAATTACATAAAAAACAAGAGATAGAATAAGAACTGTGGAATTGGATTTTATGAGAAGAAGTTTACAACTTACAAGACAAGACCGAGTAAAAGGACAACATAACTGGGAAAAAATGGAAATTAATTGTTTAGTAACAAAAAAGTTGGAAAACGAACAACATCAATGGTACGGACATGTAGAGCGAATGTCAGAAACACGATGGCCCAAACGAATTTTGTGCGAGATCGTGCGTATTTGCTTGGTTTCCGCACAAAAACAATCCGCGGAAAGTCTAAAATTCCACATTCGGTATTCCCAACCTAACACACGTAACAATTTCCCTCTTCTTACCGCTTGAGTAACATTGATTTTACTGCTTTAGGCTTTTAACATATTATTTTTAGAGGCGTTCAATATAGTAATAATTATAAATTGGAAACTTACCATTGAAATTTCACCTAAATTGCACTGTTAATTATTGTTTTTAAATATTTGCAAAAATTAAGTAAACTCTACAACTCCACTAAAGGTACTGCATTCGTGATGCAAGTAACATTAAGGAAGCCGTGAAAAAATCAACAAGATTCCAGACTCATCATAGACTGTGGGAAAAAAAGACAGACGTATATCACGGCCTGCTGGAGTATAGTAAACACAGAAAACGTTTTAAAGCAACAATATTGAAGATAGATATTTTTGTTTTGCAAATTTGCCGTCATTGAACAGAAACAAAGATGGAGATTTCATTGCAACTAATTAGAAATTCCTCTTTCAAGTATGTAATAAACGATCTTCGCACAAAATAATGTACGATACACGAGCGGCATGTTTTCTTTCAATTCTCGGAAATTAAAAAAGCTGAACTACGTTTCGCTTTTTCAAACTTTTCCTCGAACATGAAAACTTCAACATACTGCTCTTGTAACGCATATTACTATTACAATACTCTCCGAGAGGTAATAGAAGAAGAGGAAGATCAGCTATGAATGGAAATCTCACATAGCTAATGCTATGGAAGAACGTTGACTGCAAATAGGAGACTGAAATAACCGGCAACTTTGGAAACAGAAACTAACTCCTAAAAGGGTAATGTCTAAGAAGAAGAAGAAGAAGAAGAAGAAGAAGAAGAAGAAGAAGAAAGAATATATTTTTCCTTCTGATTAATGGAGAAAAGATTACCTCCTTGCAAGGTAGTCCACAGCTCCATTTATGTCTTTAGAATCCGCCTGAAAATGAAATATACAGGGACATCATTTTATTTTTACTTCAAATTTTATTATACCTGAGTTTTTGAATGTACTTCACTCCCACCCCTTCTACGAATGAAGTTCAACCGTCTTCCACACAGATCCAAGTCATAGTAGCCTTACCGTCACAGTACGTTCCAAAAATATGTTCGCGTTTGCAACGACGAAAGAGCTTTCAATATTGCATCATTTTCGCAAAGATACTGTCGTCCATTTGCGTACGTCGCATTCCGGTTTTCCCCACCAGCTTCTATTCACCTCTCGGCAAAGGCTAGTGGCTGGGCTGTCTTAGCTCTTTTCTGAGAACATTAATTTCTGTTAGGAATTGGACATGTACGTAATATTATACTCATACAACTGTTTAAAATAACTTAAATAACAGGACGGACGGAATAACTTGGACGGACAGTAGATAGAATGTCCGAGTAATTTTATCTTTTCGGATCGAGCAGAAGTGAAGATTGAATTTACAGTACGTAAGGTACTCTTTTATAGAGTAGGTACAGAATTATTTCAACATGAGTTAGGCCTACTAGTATGAAGGACGAAACTGGTAATTGGAATTACATACATTAATCGAAATGAACCGCCACCATTTTGAAAAATGTGTTTAAAAATCCATATTATGATTATTTTTCAATTTAACTTCATTCTCTATAGTGTACGCTAATGTGCTATAGACAGTATAATATACACTGCATAATGAATACGTCCGCATGGACAGCTCAGTTCGTGAGTAAAAACACTTCTTGTTAATACTGTGCTGTATTCTGTTTAAACAAAAACCTAATGAAAATTATCAAACTCAAAAGCTTGATATTTCATAGTTTACGTAACTGGATGAACTACTTTTCTTCCCTCCTATACCTAGTAAAGTGATTTGTTCGTATATTACGCCATCGAACTCCAGTCATAGAAGGGGTTAGCAACCGTTGATTCAAAGGTATAGGCAGGTTAATATCAGAAATGTTAGTAAAAATAAAATGATGTCCCTGTATTTAATTGCCTCCAAGTATTCAGATAAAGCTGTTCCATTGTCGATTTGTCGACCACAGATCTCAAAGGGCTTCTCGAGAATTGATCCACTGTGCCTCCGGTTATAAGCTGTCACGTAATCGGCTTAACAGTAACTCGACTCCTAGTTCTAATTGGACGCTTCTTACTATTGAATGCGCTGTAATATTTTATGTGTCCTCCATTAGCACCGCGGCCGTATGACATGACCCACGCCTGGGTGTAATCAGGGCTGACATGGCGGGCTTGTCCGGCCAAATTAAAGTGTAACGACGCACAAATCGCTCCCGATTGAAGTCTCCGATCAGCCTCCCACTCCACTCCCACTACTCATTTTCCTCATGCACTATGACTATAACCACAAATTTTTTACCCCTCATCAACCCCGTAGCCAAAACAGAGCACTTTACATGACACGGTTGTTGGAGTAGCAGGTTCATGTAGACAGAAATATATGCCACGCCTGAGTGTTTCGGAATCCTGTAAACATGTCGTGTTTAACCTAAATTTACGACCATGTTTTATTGTTGGTAGCATATCAGGTATCTTTTTTATTTTACAGGATTTATTTTTGTAGTGGGAAGCAATATTTTTATGTCGTAGTTAGAAAATTTAATGCATTTACAATCCTTCACGGAGTAACTTAAGAAATACTTTAACTAAGGTACACGTACCATATAACGCCACCTTAACACTTAACCTACTCTTTCTCTGGAAATAAGTTATGTATAAATACAAAAATTATGACAAAAGAACTTCAATCTTATCTTTAGAAAAGAACACAATGAAAATGATGATGTTATATACTGGAGAAGAATTACAGCCCAAATAAGAATACTTTGTATACTGACGTTATTAGGAACAGCTTATCCAATTAACGCCACCTATTCTCCAGTAACCTATACAATTATAATTATTAATGAATTATTTTTCCTAAGTAATCTGATAACTCCTTACTTTCAAACGTCCAATCTATAATAAATTTTCTTCAAATCTATAGAGTTAATTGGAAACAGCATATCGAGAGAAATCCAACAGAAAGATGGCCAAAGACAGTGATACATTACCTCCCTTCTAGATAACGAACTGTTGGAAGACCATTAATACGATGGCATGAAAACATTGACATCGCAACAGACCATTAGATCTAGTGCTTGAATTGTATGATGATGATTATTATTATTAAGTTATTATTACTATTATTATTAAGTTATTATTATTATTATTATTATTATTGTTATTATTATTATATCCTGCTCTCTAAAATTGACTGAGCATAATGGGAATTAAATAAATTTCTCTTCCCAAAACACGCAGTGAAATGTTTCATATAAAAGAATTTTTTTTCTCCAAAAGGTAGCATAAACGGCAAAATTGTATTCAACATTTTGTTTGCATGCTTGTCTTTGCGGATGACGTGAATATGTTAGGAGAAAATCCACAAACGATTAGGGAAAATACGGGAATTTTACTGGAAGCAAGTAAAGGAATAGGTTTGGAAGTAAATCCCGAAAAGACAAAGTGACGAGAATATTGTAGGAAATGGAAATATAAGAATTGGAAATTTATCTTTTGAAGAGGTGGAGAAGTTCAAATATCTTGGAGCAACAGTAACAAATATAAATGATACTCGGGAGGAAATTAAACACAGAATAAATATGGGAAATGCCTGTTATTATTCGGTTGAAAAGCTTTTATCATCCAGTCTGCTGTCAAAAAATCTGAAAGTTAGAATTTATAAAACAGTTATATTACTGGTTGTTCTTTATGGTTGTGAAACTTGGACTCTCACTTTGAGAGAGGAACATAGGTTAAGGGTGTTTCAGAATAAGGTGCTTAGGAAAATATTTGGGGCTAAGAGGGATGACGTTACAGGAGAATGGAGAAAGTTACACAACACAGAACTGCACGCATTGTGTTCTTCACCTGACATAATTAGGAACATAAAATCCAGACGTCTGAGATGGGCAGGTCATGTAGCACGTATGGGCGAATCCAGAAATGCATATAGATTGTTAGTTGGGAGGCCGGAGGAAAAATACTTTTAGGGAGGCCGAGACGTAGATGGGAAGATAATATTAAAATGGATTTGAGGGAGGTGGGATATGATGATAGAGACTGGATTAATCTTGCTCAGGATAGGGACAAATGGCGGGCTTATGTGAGGGCGGCAATGAACCTCCGGGTTTCTTAAAAGCCAGTAAGTAAGTAAGTAGGCCTATATTTCAAAGAATAATCTCCTGAAATTAATAACATTACTCACGGTTCAACCTGCTATACTATTAGGCCTACCACTAATGTACAAATATACAGGGGCATCATTTTATTTTTACTTCAATTTTTATTGTACCTGCGTTTCTAAATGTACTTGACTCCCACCCCTTTCACTAATGTCCTTCCTAACGCCAGTCACACAAACTTACGGCCGCTGTTGCTAGCAATGAAATAAACAATACAGGGTACAGTGTGTTTCAGAAATATGTTGCATTTTCTATAGAAGAAAAAGCATATATTATTGAAGTTTATTTTTACACAAGTATGGTGTGTAGCATAACTGAATTCATCTGTGTGGACTGAGCACAAGTGAAGATTAGAGTTACCGAAAGTACGGTACCCTATAATATGTTACGGTACTTAACAGCATTATTTAAACAAGAGTTTTGTTTTACTATTTGTAGGTATGAAGGATGATGATGGAAACTGGAATTACAATATAAACGAACGTGAACAACAGTTTTTCTTTTTTTCCCCACAATTTCCTGATTATATCATTACGGAATATTTTCGTAGAAATGTCATTGATCTGGTAGATAAATTTAGAGTAACAGAGTGTACAGAAAGGAAGAAAAGTGTAAGATGGCCAACAAAGGTGACAGAAGATGTTGTAGAAGATGCCAGAGAAAGAATGCAGCGAGGTCGTAATAAGTCGGTCAAGAAGTTAGCTGTAGAAATTGGGGTTCCTTACGAAAGTGCTCACAAAATTCTCAGGAATAAATTAGGTTAGTAATATGCTGAATAAAGTAGACATTACGTAATGTATATAACCGCCTGAAGATTTGAGTTTGTGAAAAAAATTGTTACTATGCTACTGTTTTTTTTTATAAAATACTGTAAAGTAATGACCAAACTGAAAATCGTAATACTATATTTCCCTGTAACATAAATGGATACATTACTTTTCTCTCCTCCTATAGCTAGTAAAATGATTTGTTTACATATTACACTGGCTACTCCAAACTCCTGTAATGGAAGGGGGGTAACAGTGTTTCCGAGTATAGCCAGGTTAATGTTAAAAATGTTAGTAAAAATAAAGTGATGTCCCTGTACTACTACTACTAGTACTGCTACTGCTACTGCTACTGCTGCTGCTGCTGCTGCTGCTGCTTATTAAATAACATACGGAGCATGAAGACTGCAGTTCCTAAGGGAGGGAACGTACGTTTTGACTTCTTTTCCGGGAATCAAAGACGGTTGTACTGGATTTGAATCTACAGACGCTACCTAATGAATATATTTCGCTATTCCAATTTTCTGTCCTTGGCAGATAGCTTAGACAGAGAGAGTATATATCGGTACCGTACATCAGATAATTAGAAACTTTAAATTGCGTGTGATTTTGTTACGAGAGAGATCCTGTACAACATTTTAATGTCATTACGAATACCCAGAAAACTTCTTAATTCAATTAAGAAGTGTTTAATGGGATATAATGTGGGACTCTTGAGGGTGCTTTTATTAACTTGAAGGTTCTACAAAAGGAAATTCCTTGAATAAGTGAATAACAAAAGCGGGAAACCTATCAAATGCATTTGCCTACATTCGATTCTGACAGATTTAACGATTGTCGTCAATATACTTATTGTTATACAATTACATTTTCTCCATTTGCGATGAATGCAACGATTGAAGTGCACAATTTAATGTTGTGTAATTGTCTGGGTCGCCAGTTTGAATTCCGTCGATGTAAAGAATGCTTGTCCGTTGTTATTGTGGACCAAGGCAACGGTGTAGTTTAGGAGTTTAGCGATATCGACTCGTTTTGGTGCTTGAGCTTGGGTTGATTACCTGGCTGAATTTATTTTCCAACATTTTTCCAAACTATTAGTAGAAAATTGGGCAATATCATAGCGGATAATTGTGTTCATCTCGCCAAATACAACCTATCACCATTTCCGCAGATGCTACCTTTCTTAGTAATCGTTAAATTGTCGGTTTAAAAGAATTTTCAATGTAATTTCCAGATTGTCATAATGATCCAGCATAATGCAGATTCTATTCAATTTATGCAGCCTGATACCAGAGGCGTACGCAGAATTTTGTTAAAGGGGTGGTCATTATTGAAATTGTTTACAATTTATATTATCGGTATTTTAAATTTTGCGTAGTATTACCAATAATTTTACTACTTTGTTATTGCTATTATTTCAATGTTCATTTCATTTCTGGTAGTGTGGAAGAGAAGGCCTCATGGTCTTACCTCTACCAGAATAAATAAATAAATATTTGTATTATTATTATTATTATTATTATTATTATTATTACGTTACGGTATATTTATTAATATTACACTACTGGGTGTTCATTTCAAAGTGTGTCATGACGTCACTGTTGTGAGTCAGCGATTTGAAGCGAGTTTCAGCTTTTATGTCAGAGAAGTTGCCTATTAATCAAGGCGTTCAATCTGAACTTGAGAACGTGTACGGTATAACGTGAATGTCGTAGCAACAGATGGCGGTCTGTAAAGTCTGTGTGCTACCATAACCTCTTTCGAACTGTGTTTTGCGCGGGAAAGTCGTACGCAGGGTATTTGTTATCATCGATTGCGTACGGCAACATTCCACAACACAAATCAAAATGCTCCGTGTCCATGTTGACCGTCCAAGTTAATGTCAACAAATGCGTACGTAATCGTCTTAACCCTCTCCCCATATCCCGAAGTAAGAAAAAAAAACTCACTTCAGTACGTGTTTCCAAACAGTTCACATTCTTGCCACTACTGGCGTTACCGTACGTATCGGTAAGTAATCTTCAGAATGAACGCCGTACTTGCTAGGCAACTTCTCTCGCAATTAGGTAATACGCCTCTGCGGAAGTGTAGGAAGATTGAATTCTCTAGGCTCATCGGATAGCCACATGACGACATACAGCGAGCCATGACACATTTTGAACTGAACACCCAGTATGTTCTAATGGAACATATTCATGAATATCCTTAGGAAATCTTTGAAACATAATTTTTTTCACAGTTATACAATTTTTAACAAAGAAGTTAAATATGATACTGTATGCGCTTCATTTTATTATAAGGTCGGTATTAGGCGGTAGGTCTCTCTGTAATAAAGATAGTATTGTTATAATTCGTACGTGCCGTAGCACCAAGCACAAGGTTTATATTGAAGGAGGGGTAGGAGGACTAAGTCTTATGTCGATGTAGATTTTGTTACTCTGACAGTGAAAAATTAGAAAAAATGGGAAACGATTATGAATAAAAAATACTCAGATCTAAATAGGTCACTTTTTTAGTTCACGGGGAGAGGTTCAAACACAGTTACCCTCCCCTCCCCCCCTCTTGCATACGCCTGCCTGGTATACACATTCAAGCTTATCGAACATTCTGCTTGCAGCTACAATTTTAGGTTTAATGCAGGTGTGTGCGTGCGTCTGTGTGTGTGTGTTTTTTTTTTTTTTTCATAAATCAGTCTAATAAATTTTGCATTCCGTGAAATTTGTTTGGCTTGAATGCAATCACAATGCGTTTGATTTATATGTCCTTGTAGCTTGTATTATTATTATTATTATTATTATTATTATTATTATTATTATTATTATTACTACTTACAAATGGCTTTTAAGGAACCCGCAGGTTCATTGCCGTCCCCACATAAGCCCGCCATCGGTCCCTATCCTGTGCAAGACAGTCTCTATCATCATATCCTACCTCTCTCAAATCCATTTTAATATTATCCTCCCATCTACGTATCGGCCTCCCCAAATGTCTTTTTCCTTCCGGTCTCCCAACTAACACTCTATATGCATTATTATTATTATTATTATTATTATTATTATTATTATTATTATTATTATTATTATTATTGAATTGGAGGCAACATCAGTATCAAATTAAAACAAAACTTAATAAAGTCGTATAGTTTAAAAGTTTTTAGAAATTTTATTATGGTTATCTTTATGGTAGACTACACGTTTGGCAGTCATGCATGTTTGTCCTTGGAGAAAAATGTATACTTTCTTTAAAACACGATTAAAGTGAAAGCAGACGAAATGCAATTATAACCAAAGTGCTCTTCAGACAAATAATTAAATTTCATGCGGGTTATTAGATTAGAAAAATAAAATATACCATAGCACCATGTTTAAAATCGGGTTTTATCCCCTGATTGAAGATGTATTCTTGCTTACCTGCACCCCTTTAACTCAACTTTTACTATGAAGGTCTACACATTGATTCGATTTTCAAAATCTAATAAAAATCTGGATGTCATGCAGAGTATGGCACTGCTTCAACAGAGCGGAGTTGAAACTAATTATGACAGGAAACACAACAAAATGCCGCAGAGGTCTCTAAGGACGGGATCTCTTTCTGGCGAATAAGTTTCCAAACCTCTGTGGGCAATAAACACATGTACAAATTGTGTTCAAAATTAGATTCTAAGGAGAAAGTTTATGCCAGTTGGCAGTTATGGAATATGTCTGACGGTGTAGAAGGCCTATCTAACGAAAACGTTGCTCATTGCCATATGTTCAAATCAGCTGGAACTTACAATTGCCACGCGAGCCTCATTAGTTAGACATGGAAAGTAATTATATATACATATAGTGATATTATTTAATTTTGTGATGATATTAGGGTTGATGCCTGTATAGGCCACTTTCTGTCTGATGTTTTCCCAATTCACTGCGGACTAAATCAAGGAGATGCACTATCACCTTTACTTTTTAACTTTGCTCTAGAATATGCCATTAGGAAAGTCCAGGATAACAGAAAGGATTTGGAATTGAACGGATTATATCGGCTGCTTGTTTATGCGGATGACGTGAATACGTTAGAACAAAATCCACAAACTTTTACGGGAATTTTAATTGAAGCAAGTAAAGAGATAGGTTTGGAACTACATCCCGAAAATACAAAGTAAAGTATATGATTATGTCTCGTGACCAGAACATAGTATGAAATAGAAATATAAAAATTGGAAATTTTTCCTTTGAGTGGTGGAACAATTCAAATATCTTGGAGCAACAGTAACAAATATAAATGAACTCGGGAGGAAGTTAAACCAAAATAAATATGAGAAATGCCTGTTATAATTCTGTTCAGAAGCTTTTGTCATTTAGTTTGCTTTCAAAAAAGCTGGAAGTTAGGATTTATAAAACAGTTATATTACCGATTGTTCTGTATGGTTGTGAAACTTGGACTCTCACTTTGAGAGAGGAAGAGAGGTTAAGGGTGTTCGAGAATGAAGTGCTTAGGAAAATACTGGGGGCTAAGTAGGATGAAGTTACAGGAGAATAGAGAAAGTTACATAACGTAGAACTGCACGAATTGTATTCTTCACCTGACGTAATTAGGAACATTAAATCTAGACGTTTGAGATGGGCAGGGCATGTAGCACGTATGGGCGAATCCAGAAATGCATACAGAGTATTAATGGAGAGGCCGGAGAGAAAAATACTTTGGGGAGCCCGAGACTTAGATGGGAGGATAATATTAAACTGGATTTGAGGGTGGTGGGATATGATGGTAGGGACTGGATTAATCTTGCTTAGGATAGGGACCGTTGGCGGGCTTATGCGAGGGCGGAAATAAACCTCCGGGTTCTCTGAAAGTCATTTGTAAGTAAGTATGATTTGATTCATTTTATATATATATATATATATATATATATATATATATATATATTGCGAAATCTATGTTAATGTAATCCATGTATTTTAGTTTTTGGATTTTCTGTTTCTATTTCAGTTGACATTTCAAGAAAATAAAATATGAACACTATCATTTGCAACATAATACAAATGGAGAGCTGTTACGAAACGCTAAAAACTTACAATTAGAAAGTACGTATCATATCCTTGACTCACGTTTTTCTCTTCTTTTTGGCCGATCTTTAGGCCTACTAGTATTTTCAGACATTTGTACAGAAATCTTGTGCACATTCTCCTCAAAGTAACATTTCCAGTTACATGATTTCTATAGTATTTGTCTCTCATATATTCCCATTATTTAATTTGTACGATCAGCCTCAATTCTTTCCAGTCGAGATATTTCCCTGAATCTTCTGCAAACATCCATTTCATTTGCCAACATTTTGTTTTCTTTCGTAGGTTGTATCTCTTATGATCCCGCCTAACAAAGTAGGTACATTCAATTATGGTTTTCATTTGTGTGTATATTCAGTCTCCCTGTGTACAAATAAGCATCAATATCGCCAACGGTAGCTTACTAAAGTCGCTAAGGAACAGAGGTAAAGTCGATGGGCTGGACTGTAGCCCGCTAGACGTCTAGAGCCGTATTCGTAGACATTTAGCAGCACCCGCTACGAGCGTACTAAGCTAGCTCCGGCTATCCACTGGTTACTAGTACAGAATTCAAATCATATCCTATCGCTAACACTGGTTTATGAATACGAAAAACGCTGATCATCCACCGGAAACCTGCGCTAAAAATGTCTATGAATACGGCCCCTAGGGTCCACGTTTACGCCACGCGCGACATTTTGGAACTCTGTCACCAAACCTGGTTCTTTCTACCCTCGAGAGTGGCTGCTATTTTTTTTTATCTAACACTCTTACCATATGTAAGTTTTGTCCTCTAATTTTCATATTTTCGAGGTACGCGACTGGATATTTTGCATCTTCACCATAAAATTCTAACGTTTTTCCATTTATACATTCATTTTAAGTAACATCCGAAAGTAATCGCATAGAACTTGATGAAACAAATCCTTTGGTGCAAGTCCTGTTAATGTAGCACTTCCCGTTTCCGCGTTATGACCTCCCGAGTCATGCTGAAGTGTGCTAGTTTTCACGTATTTGCGCACGGCTTGCACCAAATTCTCATGGTCATTTAACTGACACTAGTTTCATTGTTGTACTTTGTTAGTTATTTTGTATTAGAGAATTAAATTTGAATGATTTTCGTGGCCTTCACTAGGTTCTCAAGGTCATTCAACCGATCGCTCCCGCGATGCACTAAACCTTCATTCTAGCTCTATCGATAGTCACTTTATCAGTTAATTGTTGTACTTTTTAGTTACTGTGTATTAGTGAAATTAAATTTGTGTGATTTTCATGGCCTCCATCAAGTCCTCAAGACCATTCAACGTTCGCTGTCGCCATACACTAAACTTTTATCCTAGATGTATCGATAGACAATCGTTTAATTGTTGTGCTTTTTAGTCACTGTGTATTAGTGAAATTAAATTTGTGTGATTTTCATGGCCTCCATCAAGTCCTCAAGATCATTCAACGATCGCTGTCGCCATACACTAAACTTTTATCCTAGATGTATCGATAGACAATCGTTTAATTGTTGTGCTTTTTAGTCACTGTGTATTAGTGAAATTAAATTTGTGTGATTTTCATGGCCTCCATCAAGTCCTCAAGATCATTCAACGATCGCTGTCGCCATACACTAAACTTTTATCCTAGATGTATCGATAGACAATCGTTTAATTGTTGTGCTTTTTAGTCACTGTGTATTAGTGAAATTAAATTTGTGTGATTTTCATGGCCTCCATCAAGTCCTCAAGATCATTCAACGATCGCTGTCGCCATACACTAAACTTTTATCCTAGATTTATCGATAGACAATCGTTTAATTGTTGTGCTTTTTAGTCACTGTGTATTGGTGAATTTAAATTTGTGTGATTTTCATGGCCTCCATCAAGTCCTCAAGATCATTCAACGATCGCTGTCGCCATACACTAAACTTTTATCCTAGATGTATCGATAGACAATCGTTTAATTGTTGTGCTTTTTAGTCACTGTGTATTAGTGAAATTAAATTTGTGTGATTTTCATGGCCTCCATCAAGTCCTCAAGATCGTTCAACGATCGCTGTCGCCATACACTAAACTTTTATCCTAGATGTATCGATAGACAATCGTTTAATTGTTGTGCTTTTTAGTCACTGTGTATTGGTGAATTTAAATTTGTGTAATTTTCATGGCCTCCATCAAGTCCTCAAGATCATTCAACGATCGCTGTCGCCATACACTAAACTTTCATCCTAGATGTATCAATAGATACTCACTCGTTTAATTATTGCACTTTTTCAGTCACTGTGTATCGGTGAATTTAAATTTGTATGATTTTCGTGGCCTGCACTAAGTTATTCAACCGATCGCTCCCGCCATGAACTAAACTTTCATCCTAGCTCTATCGGAAGATAATATCGGTAGTTTAATTGTTGTACTTTTTAGTCACTGTGTATTGGTGAATTTAAATCCGTATGACTTTCGTATCCTCCACTAAGTTCTCAAAGTTATTCAACCGATCGCTCCAGCCATGAACTAATCTTTCATCCTAGCTCTATTGATAGACTCTAGTTTCATTGTTCTGCTTAGTCACTCTGTATTAGTGAGTTTAAATTAATTGTGTGGTTATCGTCACACAGAATTTCATAATCTTTCAGCCTATACTGAGTTGCGGACGAGTATGTATCCAGCGTTGAAAATTATCAGAACATCTGGAAATGGTACAAGGAGTGTACTTTAATTAACTAGAATTATAACTGCGACCTGGAATTTTCTCAAAATAATTTTGATTCAGAGAAACATAAATACTAATAGCTCTTGTTGTCCAAGCTGTGAAAATGAGTTAAATCCTTTCACAGAATCTCATTTTCATTTTGATAAAAGCTTAATATACGAGTTTTAACTTTTGGTGGCATTAATAAAGTTTCGCAAAATGTAGGTGTTTGGAATTATTTAGGTTTATAGCATAAAGTTTCATGCCTATAGATACAGTGTAGGTAAGAATATAAACAACTTCCGAATTAGTTTGAAATTTAATTACAGAATCATTGACCTGACATAATTGCCGCCATATGTACGCGCAGGCGGGCTGCTAGCGCTGTTTGCGACGCGTAAACCAACTCCGCACATTCTTAATGTACGGCGCCACCTGTGTTATGTTTTAAAGTCCCCCAACCCCCAACCCCTCACCCTTCCCAGCGCCGCACTTTGTGCCAGACCTAGTTTTGCACTTTGCACATAACTTTTAAATGAACAACTTCTGCAATACAACATTATTTAATAACGATTCATTCCGAAATACAAGTTTGGAGAAATAAGTCCATGAGCAAAGTTACTGAGGTGCTATATCACAGAGAACGAAGTAAGTGTAAAATATTCCTAGGTCCTGGGTTCCAATTCTGTCGGATATAAGTAATAAACAATGACGAATTTTCTGACGACATGAGTTTCAGACATTGATAAACAGACCTGCATTAAAACTTTCATGTAGAGAATTTGTAATGAATTGCTTGAGTACAAGGTCCGGCAGAAAGAAATAGTCGATTTGAAGTTGGCAGCATTTCCTTGTGCTACTTAAAATAATATTGTTTTACACTGGCCTTCAAAGATCCCTGACCTCTACCAATCGATAGTGATCCATAATTTTTTGTGTAGGTGTGGCTTCTTTAGTTATTATGTCTATAAACAGATGGCGAAGTAAAATATTCCTAGGTCCTGGGTTCCAATTCTGTCGGATATAAGTAATAAGTAGACTTCGTGGAATTGCCACGAGAATCGCAAGGTTTACTGCGCACGCGGTATAGACTGTATGAGAAGGGTGCGTGCAAAGGATGGAGTATGCCTTTAATGTAAACACTGAGCAGTATACTGCGGTTACAATAAAACCTGTATCCTTCCTGCATACAAAAAGTATAATGAATGATCATTGAAGTAGGAAATGTCTAAACATGTAAATACACAATTATTTTATATTGAGATATATTAACTCTTAAAATTCAATGTAAGATACTCACATCATCCTTAATATGTGCATTGCAGTGAAGAGTTACGTACATTTTGAGCGACTGCAAAGTAACCTCCTCCGATGGTCACTTAAGCAGTTTTTATTTTGGGAAAATGTACGTTCAACATCACACGATGTAATACGTACATATTTGAAGAACGGAAAGTCACTACTTTTTAGTACATCAGCTTCAGATGTCTTGTCGTGATCTGATGGTACATCATTTATAATACGAAATTGTGAATAGGCAGTATTTTTAGCAATAATGTTTCCCAACTTACATTTCACTTTTTCTGAAATTAGTGAATTGTTATTTTGGATAACTGTTTGTGATACTTTACCCACTATATTAAGGACTTCTGAGAGTTGTACTTTAGACGATTCTAATAGAATGATGTTTTTGGACACGATTTTAAAATTAGAATAAATGAACAGAATATCTTCCAATAGCTGTTCAGAAGGCAATGATTTTACAGCTGCAACAACGGAACTGTCACTGCTATCCAATGCATCAATTACCTCCATTATTTTGCCGTAATATTCTGCATAATAATTAACAGCATCCAACCACGTTCCCCAACGGGTCAAGACTGGCTGCGGGGTTAAGGGTATTCCTGGGGCAATTATTTGGAACAGCAACACTCTCATTGTAGTATGTTTGATTGAATTCTTGTCTGCACTGAACATATGTTAAGATTTGACTATTCCAACCACAGTAATGCAAAAACAAGTGCTTACATAGGTATACATTAGCTGTAGCTGCTCTATCTATTTGGACCGGTCACAACTCTTTACATGAACTGCTTATACTACGAGACCGGGCGGTCTCTCACCTCCTCTATACTACGTACATTGGCAACCTGATTGTATGCTGCGTGTGGCAATTCAACGAAGTCTAGTAATAAGCAATGACGAATTTTCCGACGATATGAGTTTCAGACATCGATAAACAGACCTGCATTAAAACTTTCATGTAGAGAATTTGTAATGAATTGCTTGAATACAAGGTCCGGCAGAAAGAAATAGTCGATTTGAATTTGGCAGCATTTCCTTGTGCTACGTAAAATAATATTGTTTTACACTGGCCTTCAAAGATCCCTGACTCCTTCTAATCGATAGTGATTAATAATTGTTTTGTGTAGGTGTGGCTTCTTTAGTTATTATGTCTATGAACAGATGGCGGAGATAAGTCAGTGTCACCAATAGTCTACTAGTGTTCTAAGATATATGACCTACAATTTTGTGATCGTGTAAGCGAACTTCCTAACCACGGAATAAGTCAGAACTAAATATATTCAACAGTGTGGCAAACTTTGAAATAGTTTAGACAGTTCTGAATAGATTAAATAATACTTATTGGGAAGGTTAAAAAGGTTTTGGGGAAAGTGGTGATGTAGATTAAGTATAAACAGTCCTCATATTTGGTAATATCAGCAGTTTCACGCTGAAACTAGTGCATTTTACAATCATTAGAGAGGGAAGACATTTTAAATTCTTAAATGCGGGTATTTTTATTTACTATTGGCGACATTGACAGTTACTTTCGCTGTATATATTAATAGCCGTGACAACTAAACAAGCCTCACTTACACGAACAGATTATCAAACACTATCGATTAGTAGAGTTCAGGTATCTTTGAACGCCAGTATATAAAATATACCCGCATTATATAATTCAGGAAGGTACTGTCGAGATAATATTACAGTCATAAAACAAATAATAGAGAAAAACGATAATTTAACCTTCAGACACATATTGGCTTTATAGATTATGAAAAAACCTTCGACCGGATCAATAGAGCTATTTGTGGAATAGTATGGAGAAAATAGGATGCTCCTTACATATTTTAATAAATAACATTTGTGGCCGCAGCTGTTTTATCAGTTCTACTGATTATTGGAAATGTGGAGTTAAACCCTGGTCCTGGAGATACAGAAGGAAGAGTCTACAGTGATGAAGTGTTTCAAAGAGAATGGATAAACTATATGAAAGAAACGAGAGAAGACAGACTAAAGGCAAGTTTTCTACTAAACAAAGTAGCAAGTGATATAGATACATTAGTAAACAGATACACTGAAGTGGAAAAGAAGTTAAAGGAGGTTATCCAAGAGCAGGTGGTGTTAAAATCGATAGTTAAAAAATGGGAAAATGACAGTAGAATTAATAACATTGTAATTTATGGTGTTGAAGAGCGCAATCATGAAAAAGGAATTGATACTGGTTTCGTAGTGTTAGAATTATTAACTAAGTATTTCAGTCTAAACTTGGACATAAGTGCGATTAATAACGCGTATAGAGTCGGTAACGGAAAAAAAAGACCAATTTTAATAAATTTCTGTGTTCTAACCGGCAATCGAACCCGGGACGTCATGAACTGTAGTCAGAAACTCTGACCACTAGCCCTTGAGGCTGGTCCAGAGTAACTTTATAGCGGACAAGAACTGTAGAATTACAGTATCGCCAACATTGCAACATGGGTTCCTGAAAGGTGTGTACATGCACCCAAGCATAATTTAATTTATTTTTGAGCACTTTGTTCACAAAATTAGAGTGGTAACAATTCGAAATAACGTAATAATGTTTTCCTGACACAAAATAATTAATACGTGTTGCTGAAATCACATGCAATGATATTATTGTTTCATAAATAAAGCTAGGGTGTAATCACATCTCTCATAGGGATACGAATATTAAATATTTATTTATTTATTTATTTATTTATTTATTTATTTATTTATTTATTTATTATATATATATATATATATATATATATATATATATATAAGGTTCCCTGCAATCGGCAAGCATAATGTTTACGAAAGTCGGGGAATGTTATCAACAATAAAAAATCGGTCCTACGGGAATGGGTATTTAAGAGTTGTTAATTCATTATAAAAAGTGTATGTGATACAACGTTACTACAAATTAATTTTATTTCCTAGAATTTATATAGTTGACTTAAATAGTTTCAGCTCCGCCTGTTACGTCGAAGTAGATAAACATTGGCTTTCCCCTACATCGACGGAGCAATGTGTCTAAATATGCTTCCAAGTAAAATATAATAAATCTGCTTTAATTAAACAGTTTTTTTTTTTCAATTTCATCAAATTCTTACCTGACTGCAAAAGCTAGACAATTTAACTTTTTACACTGAAGAGAACAAAAAGGAAAGTTCTTTGAATGGCTCGACTCAACATTGGTTGCAATACAACAGAAGCAACTTTGCTATATTTTCTGGCAAAGATTATAATATACCTTTTGTGAGTTCATATTGTTTTTTAAGGTGGAAA
Source organism: Periplaneta americana (assembly GCF_040183065.1). NCBI lineage: Eukaryota > Metazoa > Arthropoda > Insecta > Blattodea > Blattidae > Periplaneta > Periplaneta americana. The sequence continues at coordinate 27,609,127 of NC_091121.1, forward strand.
ACCCATGAAGTTGCAGAAAGAGGAGAAATTAATTAAACACCACAATTAATGGTTAAAGTTCGTTTAAAGCATTAATTTACCCATAGATATAAAAGTAGACATAGCAACACTAAAGAGACTTTCACTGGGTTTGAAAGAGTGAGCAAAGGTAGAATAGAAACCCTTAGTTTGTTTTAGTTTCTGAAATTCATTGACGTTACGAGTTCAATGACACTAAAGTGAAATTTGAAAATTTCATTTGCACTTTGGAATCCTGAGATGTTAGATTTTGACATGTTTCCTGGGAAACGTACCTATTGTCCCTTTATAATATCTGGAAATCCTTGTTCATCTGGTCAATATAGAAATATTACCAAAGACTAGAAATCGTACAGAATAAGAAAAAACTATTTAGAGTTTTATGAAATATGAAAATTTTACAAAAATATTATGAAATATGAAACATTTTTTTGACGTTAATTTGCACTCTAAACATAGTGAATCACAAAAATACAGTATGTTCTCATATCGCTATCAGAAATGATATAGAATATATTTTGTCTATCTCTCATGATCAGAGGCGTTTAATAATCAGTATTGATATTAAGTTAAATCCTGTCGGATAAAATAAATGAACTAATTAATTCAGAACAACCTAATTCTAATTTATTCACAATTTACATTTGAAATGATACATGTGAATTGATACCCGAAATGAGCATATGCTCGTGCTCGGGTACAGTCCAGTAGTCTACATAAATTTTACAGAGATCAACAATAATGTTGATAATAAAAATAATAGTAACAATAATAATAATAATAATAATAATAATAATAATAATAATAGAATAACCGTGACGGAGATGATACAAAGATAGTAATACAAATTAATTCATTACCGGTAATAATAATAATAATAATAATAATAATAATAATAATAATAATAATAATAATAGAATAACCGTGACGGAGATGATACAAAGATAGTAATACAAATTAATTCATTACCGGTAATAATAATAATAATATAATAATAATAATAATAATAATAATAATAATAATAATAATAATAATAATAGAATAACCGTGACGGAGATGATACAAAGATAGTAATACAAATTAATTCATTACCGGTAATAATAATAATAATAATAATAATAATAATAATAATAATAATAGAATAACCGTGGCGGAGATGATACAAAGATAGTAATACAAATTAATTCATTACCGGTAATAATAATAATAATAATAATAATAATAATAATAATAATAATAATAATAATAATAGAATAACCGTGACGGAGATGATACAAAGATAGTAATACAAATGAATTCATTACCGGTAATAATAATAATAATAATAATAATAATAATAATAATAGAATAACCGTGACGGAGATGATACAAAGATAGTAATACAAATTAATTCATTACCGGTAATAATAATAATAATAATAATAATAATAATAATAAAACAAAAATATTTACAATAATAAAATAAATACCAAGACTTATAAAATAAAATATAAAACCACTTAGCGAGAGTTAACACAATTTAAATAAGCATATAATAGCCAGGAAAAAAATGACGAAGTCGAAAATCAACAGTAAAGTTCGTTGTATCGCAGACGACAGCAACCGCCGTATTGACATTGTGTTATGCATTATTGGTAGTAGGGGTGGGGGGCAAAGGTCTACGTAACTGCCGTTCTCTTCGAATCTTCTCATACAATCATGGGAAGTTAATGCTGAAAAACAAAATGTCTACTAGTCAAACTGTTCATTATTACTAGGATAAATACAAATAATACTGAAATATATTAATCAAGTTTCAGTTATAGATCTCCCCTTTTGTGCAAGAGGTATCATATCCAAATATTTTATGAATGGCGGGGAAAATATAAATTTCAAGAACTCTCTAGTGATAAGAGATAGTGACCAGTACAATCAAGTGTATCTGTGGCGATGCTAAGAAATCATTTATTGGAGATATGCTCTGTTATTAATTAAGAAAGTGATCTATTTATATTTATTAAATTAGTTACATGATTGTTTCTTTCGCTAACTGTAAGAAGAATGTCATACTATTTCATAGCAAATCCTCTGTGTTATTTCGCTATGAATTGTTATACAACGCCAGACAACCTTTCAGTTCATATGGCGTTGTTAAAAAATGTAAAAAATATATATTTTCGTGCCAAAAATATATTTCGAAGCAGGGATTGCAGGTAGTAGAAAAGGAACTTCACTGTATTCCTTAAATATATAGATTTATTTTGCGGATATGGCTCACTTTTGCTCTGATATTATCGTAACTTTGTGTTAGCATGGAAAGTTATACGACAAGGGGAAATACGGAACATACAGTAGATGGTGCGAAGTGACAAAAAGGAAAAAGAGTAAGACTGAAAAAGCTTGAAAGAACGGAATTGGAGAAAGAGAAAATGTGTATGTTTGTTGGGAGAAGCTACAAGAAGAAGAATAAGAGAAATGCTGGGTAGCGCGAGGATGAGAACAGTTTGTGAAATAGGAATGGAAGTTGATGGTATTAATTATCCAGTGCTTTAATTACGCAACCGAAACGAACACCAAGCTTTAAGGCTTCGTGCAAGCGAATAATTGTTCTAGTTCCCCTTTTCGCCATTTATACCTATGTCTTATACTATATAAAGCGTTTGCTCCTGCTGCGTATAGTCACAGTAATATGCAATACCGGCAGAGACCTTTAAATACAGTATATTCATATTTATATTACGATACAGAAAAGCCTCGGTTCTTCGTCGCTATGCTCGCACACATGAATTCATGGAACAAATGCTTGAAGTACGTATTCACTATTATATTCATAACTAAAACGAGTTATATTTAGGTAATTCAAAAGAAAGTTTATTTTTGAATGACTTATATTTTAATTATGGTTCTCATTAAATAAAGATGCATTTGTGTACGTAAATAGAGAGAAAGATTTGAAAAAATCTTCTGTCCTCCACTGATGGTGACCACAAGGTTCCAGAAGGTCTCCTAGAAAATAATTATAATCAAACACTACAAGGATTATTTTTTACGGTTGTATTAGGCATTTATTTTACCGTTCTACAAGCTTATGAATACGTAGAAGCACCTTTCACCATTGCAGATTCAGTATATGGGTCTACTTTCTTTATTGCAACAGGATTCCACGGACTACATGTTATTATTGGGACAACATTTTTAATAACTTGCTTATTACGACACTTAACATTACATTTTTCATCAAATCACCATTTTGGGTTTGAAGCAGCAGCTTGATACTGACACTTTGTAGATGTTGTATGATTATTCTTATATATTTCTATTTATTGATGAGGAAGATAATATAATTTATCTAATATAATTAGTATAATACAATAATGAATTTACAAAGTTAAAGTTCAAGATTAAAATTAATACACTGTTAACAGTTAAAGAAAAAATAATTTAACTTAACATATAAGTGGTAATTTTTTTATTTAGAGAGAATCTCTAAGAATTTTCATTAGAATTTCTTGAATTTCATAATAATTAATTCTTAGACTTTTAAGGACATCACCGGTGAATTTTGGTAGGGTGCCTCTTGCTCACACTCCATTGATTAACCGGAATTTTATATTTTTCTGACAGGAATGGCAGCCTGTTTCTCAAAATTTACTTTTTCCGCCTGGGTGGTGTTTCTTTCGAAGCGAATGATGGGATCTAAACCCAATGTTATATTTTCATTCCTTTTAAGTGCTATGATGTCAGCTCTCCGATTGGAATCTTCTACAGAAAGACAATGAACTTCCTCATGCACTTCCCATCCAAGTTGTTGTAGGATTTGAGCTATAGATCCTCTGACTCGATGATGACGATTGTTTCGCAGCAGTTCGGTGCTTCGGCAGAACCCCAGCACAAGTTCAAGGGTTTCTGTCTCGTTGCAGCCGATTTGGCGACAACGGGTTGTGCTGAAAGTTCGACCAGGCACTGGCCTTACTGCTGTCAGGTTGTAGGACATTTTCAGTGCATTTATGTATTCTGATGAAGATAATGGTGATTTTGTAGACATCCAGGAATTACTTATTATGTTAAATAATATCCTTTAAGTTCCATCTTAAGGGGAGAGGATGGTATTTTTTTTTTTTCCTATTTGGTGTAAATTATTAATTTTTTGTATGTAGAGAGCTCATAGCTGTGGCAACTCAACCAAATAAAAATATTAAAAAAAAAAAGTTTTCGAGAGCCCAAATTTGAAAAAAAATATACCCAATATACCATACTGATGATCCCCAATAATTGCATCTACATATGAATAATAATAACAGTAATAACTAAATTAAAGTAATAGTTTGTAATAATTGATAATATACAGTTATACAAATTTGAAACTCCTAATGTAAAATGAGTCGGCTGAGGTAACACATTTGAAATAAGTTAAATTTATCTTCTTCTTCTTCTTCTTCTTCTTCTTCTTCATTCTTCCATTATAGCCTTATAGCCTCTTCTTTCTTCGGTTCTCGTTGCCTCGTTCCAAGTCGTCATACTATTGTTTCCTGGATCGTCCCTGCCTTTTTCTATCTTTAGAAAGATTATCCCTTGCTATTTTCTGAATTCAGTTACTATCAATCCTGTTTATATGATCATTCCAATCCTGGTTTCTTCTATATACCCATTCATTAATATTTTCAAATTGACATGCATAACTTTTGTTAAATAAAAATATAGTAATTTAAGACTTCTCATTTATTATTATTATTATTATTATTATTATTATTATTATTATTATTATTATTATTGTTATTATTATATAACTATGCTAATTAAGTTGCGAGAGACTTCGAACTTGAAGTACAGATCTTCATTGTTATTGTCGGTAGGACAAGAGCGCTTCAAGTATGAATTTAGTGTTCATTGAAAGCTCTTGAAGTCCCTTCGCACGTGATGTATGGTGCAATCAAGCCTGATAAAACACCGTTTAAATGTCACACTGATGATTGATGTACAGCAAGCCTCTTCTTGGTAAGGGGCGACACGTGTACCTTGGTAACGCTGTAACTAATGCATAAAATCTATACATCACTCCCATGCTCGCCTTTGGAGGTCCGTACGTTCATTGGTCGTTCACAGGCTTCACGTCGGGTGATAGACATTACAAGCGACGTAGATTTTTCAGTCCACATTTTTAACGGAAAATAAATATCGCTAAATGTTACTTCACATTAGTTGGTTACAGTTCTAGCTTAGTCAACCGAGAATCACTCATGAAAAGACTCGCTATCGATTAATTTTATTCATTTGTTACCATCGTCTCTTAATAGAACTTGTAGCTGGAAATTGCGTTATTTAGTTTTCCTTAGAATTCGTGTCAGTCGCCTTACATTAACATTATGGTTAGCGGTTTCTGTTATGCCATCTACTGGTGTCCGTCTTCCTATCTACGTACTTGTCTGTGTGTGTCTGTCTACTTGTTTATCTAGCTGCTGCCTGTGTATGTAACATGTTAGTACAGGTTCTACCAGGGGCCTGTTTCACAATGTTTACAAGCTTTGTAAATTGTAAACTTCGCTTGTAAATAGTAAACTTCTGTTTCACAATCTTTGTTTGTAATGTTGAACTTTACAAAGGAAATCAAATCTTTACAAATTAAATTTTGCTCACTTTACAAGTATTCTGTTTCACAATGAAGGGTAATTTTACAAACGTGTAAACTTTACTTGATATTGCAACAAATTATGAATAAATACAATACAGAAATACTTATTAAATTAATTTTTGAGTAACTGGATAATATTAAGAATTGAACTAATGCAGTTTTGATGTTATTAAGGAGTTCCAATGACTCAGACGAAGATATTGAATTTAGGCCTACAGTAATCAAACGAAGACGGATACGTAAAATTCTCCGGCCAAAAATTAATAACACGTTCGTAACATTGTATGAATTTAATGAAAGGTTTCGAATGAGTCCCGCGCTCTTCAGAATACTGCGCAAGTATTTATATACGAAGACTGTATTTAATAAATACTCGCACTTAATAAAGAAATTCCCTGCACCAAAAATAAATAATTCAATATTGCAATAACGTCACTACTTATGCGGTATTCTGAAGTCGTTTCGAGTCCCGTTTCGCTAGGATCTCTCCTACGAGATATGGGAAATCACATCCAACATTCAAAATGGAGAAGTGATGCCCTAACCTCAAAGCGAGATCTGTATTGTTTTGCATTGGTTGCCTAGTAGCTGTCAGTTCTGTGCGTTAGCAGACAAGCACGGAATTTCTAAGATATCAGTGTGCAAACGTGCCCACAGGGTAGTTGATGATGTTAAGAGTTAAATTCGGGGCAGGTTTTTGATCACCAAAATGTTATTTACTATAGCACAGAAATTTTATGCTGCTGATGGGATCACTATTGTTTGTGAGGTTATGGATGCAACATTAATAAATAATACTGATGGATCAACACAAAGATGAACCTGATTTTGTAGTTAGACATCGTAATTATCTTATCAATTGTATATGTGTACGTGGACTAAATCTGTTATTTATTTATTTATTTATTTATTTATTTATTTATTTATTTATTTATTTATTTATTTATTTATTTGGCTGAATTTGGTGCTAACTTGGTCATTTAAGTAATAGACGTATTGGTATACTCCGAGTCTCTCTCTTTCTAACTCGTTGGTATACTCGACCAGTCACATCACATGAAATTCCATTGTCGCCAATATATAAAAATCTAAATACTTTTAAATTTCTTTAACAACACTTTATATTTTCTTTTGATGAAATATGAATCAGGAAGATTAGAATAATCTATTTTAGTACAAAATATAGACATATGTATCGATATTAGTAAAAATACAGCGACTTTAGCTCTGCTCCTTTGCGAGTTTTGTAAACTGTCGTTGGCGATATTGTGTAACCAATAATGCGTATTTGTAAATTTCTTTAGCTGATTTTGTAAAGTTCGTCAAACTTTACAAACTAATAAGATAGCATTGTGAAACACAATTTACAAGCATTTGTTATCTTTTACTTGTTATTTGTAAATTGTTGATTTGTAATTTGTAAGGATTGTGAAACGGGCCCCAGATGTTTAAACACACACCTTCGAAAGATATGGTTCACTCCTATCGTTATATTCAGACTGTGTGAAATCCCATGGTGTTTATAAAGGGACAGAATTCCAGTGAAAAATTAAGTTTTTTTTCTGAAAAATTAATCTCTCTATCTTTCAAACTGTGGATTAAATAACATTTTTTCGGTTATGAAAACTTACTGAAAAATTTTAGTTTCGCTATTATACCCGCTATCAAGATTGTACCTTTAACAAGATAAAACATTTAATTCTGACCTCTTATGATTATAATAGTACATTGTGCAACGAGCCTATAATGAAGGTAATTAAGAAGTGAGTATGGGTATTTATGAAACGAGCTCAAGCGAGTTTCATAATTTTCATACGAGCTTCTTAATTACCATTATAGGCGAGTTTCATACGACTTTTTATGCTCGACCATATTTCTAACTTGATATTATTAATTTTTTAGCAATGTCCCGTATGTTGTGAGATGTGCGCAGACGCGAAAGTATTGATTTTTTTCCGAGGAACAGATGTCCACAGTGACCTTGCTAGGCCATAAGAACCTACAGAGATAACATTGAAATTAAATTAGACATTGAAAAACGAGATGACAAATTGAATTTTTTTGAATATTATTTACAATTAACGCTAATTATTATAGTAACAGAACATAACCTTCTGCGACAGTATTGGATTTCCAGCCTCCGTGACTTTTCGCTAATTCTCTTTCGATTGCATATCCGAGAATAATCGATAATTGCGGGTTTATAACGGTAGAAAGCTGACCTGTCATTGGCTGAACAGTTGTAACCTGAGTCGTCATTGGCTGAAAGACCTGAACTTTAATGAGTAGGTGTACTTTAATGACATGCATTAAAGTTCTGCTACCAGGTGTATAATTACTACATTTCGGCATGGTCGAGCATAAATATAATTATAAATAAATTTATGATGAGTATTATAATACTAATTTTACATCCCGATTTGGGCAATTGCCTGGTTAGGTTTATTATTTAGCGTTTTTACTAAATGTTAGCACATTTCAGGTAATTGCTTGGAAAATCTTCAGACTAATTTCGTGAAATGACCAATTCCACCGGCACTATAGTGGAATAATTAATAGATCAAAATAATAGAAGAAGCATCAGCATTCACGTATGCTGGAATTATCATAGCTCTGATCTCGCTAATTAATTCACAATATACAAAATGATTGAAATACGTACAACTTTCTTGAAAAAAAAAATCACAACCTGTTGAAAATTATTATTCTTTTTTTAAGCATTACGTGTCTTTGGAGATAAAAGATTTTGTAAGGTATTCGATATAATTTTTAAAAATATTTATATGATTTGATTTAATGATATTTTACATGCAATTTTTAAAGCAAATAATCACATATGGCTCGAAATTCTAATCCTTCCATTAATTCCTCTATGCAATGCATATGCACAAAAAATCACTATTCTATGTGTTCAACAATTTTTCTGAGAAAAGTACAGTGTATTAGAAATTGGAAAATAGCAAGTTATTGGGGAAATAAAAGAAGAAAAGAGACAATGGTTGAGTGGAACCAGAAAGCCACTTTTCAAACCTAATTTTCACGTAATGCAATTTCTGAAACCAAGGGAAGAAAAAGCACTACATGCTTGTTAAGGAAAGGTTTCTGGATTTCGAAAATAAAAATGAAAATTCAATTTTGTTAGTCCTATTCCCTATACAAGGACTTTTCCTAGTAATACATCATTGTAATATGTTTTGACGGTTTTTAATTTTTCTCTTGGTTTTATTTGAATTGTATTTCTTATTATTAGTACGTTGTTTTTAACCGTAAAATATAATTTATTAATATGATCTAATACTAATAATAATTATTCCGATTCTTAGCCAACCGAAGATATTCACAAACAATGGAACTCCCGTCTTTTGGTCAGCATTGGACAAGACTTTCTGCTCAAGACGATCAGGGAGAACTTTTAAGATTAAGCATATGTACTCAGTTAGGGCAGAAAATCCACAAACTATTAGGGAAAACACGGGAATTTTACTTGAAGCAAGTAAAGAGATACGTTTCGAAGTAAATCCAGAAAAGACAAAGTATATGATTATGTCTCGTGACTACAACATAGTTGTTGTTGTTGTTCAGTCAACTGTCAGAAGACAGGTCTGAACCTCACAAGTAATACCAACAACGCACCACTTATGAGGCAACTAGGCCAGGAGATAATGGGGTAAGGTGGTCAGTTCCTTTCCCCTTCCATTGCATACATTGCCGTTTCGCTACATCAGAACACAGTATGAAATGGAATTATAAAAACTGGAAATGTATCCTTCGAAGAGGTGGAAAAATTCAAATATCTTGGAGCAACAGTAACAAATATAAATGACACTCGAGAGAATATTTAAAAAACAGAATAAATATGGAAATTTCCTGTTATTATTCGGTTAAGAAACGTTTGTCATTTAGTTTTCTCTCAAAAAAAGCTGAAAGTTAGAATTTATAAAACAGTTATATTACCGGTTCTTCTGTATGGTTTTAAAACTTGGACTCTTAAATTGAGAGAGGTTCAGAGGTTAGGGATGTTTGAGAATAAGATGCTTAGGAAAATATTTAGAGCTAAGAGGGATGAAGTTACAGGAGAAAGGAGAAAGTTCCACGACGCAGAATTGCACGCATTGTAATCTTGACCAGACATAATTAGGAACATTTAATCCAGACGTTTGAGATGAGCAGGACATGTGGCACGTATGGGTGAATCCAGAAATGTATATAGAGTGTTAGTTGAGAGGCCTAAGGGAAGAAGACCTTTGGAGAGGCCGAGATGAAGATGGGAAGATAATGTAAAAATGGATTTGAGGGAGATGGTATATGATGGTAGGGACTGGATTAATCTTGCTCATGATAGGGACTGATGGCGGGCTTATGTGAGGCGGCAATAAACCTCCGGGTTCTCGAAAAGCCATAAGTAAGAAAGTAAGTACTCGGTCCTATTCGAGGGCGATCAACCTTCACATCCCTGCAGAACGTCGGACTCGGGTCCCTTTGATTTTTAGCTTCAATCATTACCAAAATAAAAGAGTGTATGTGAAGGTTATACAGGGACATCATTTTATTTTTACTTCAATTTTTATTGTACCTGAGTTTTTCAATGTACTTCACTCCCACCCCTTCTACTAATGGCGTTTCAACTGTTCTCCAGACAGAATCAAGGACGCTTATAGTAAACAGCACTGAGTTACCGAATATAGTACGTTCCAGAAATATGTTCGCGTTTTCCAATGACGAAAGAACTTTTAATATTGAATCATATTTTCGCAAAGGTACTGTCCGTTTGCCTACGTCGCATCCCGATTTCCCCCACCTGCTTCTGCACGGCCCTCTGTAAAACCAGGCCTGTCTGAGCTCTTTTCTGAAAACATTAATTTCTGTTAGGAATTGGACGTTTACGTAATATTATACAAATGTTTAAAATAACTTAAATAAAAGTGCCTCGTTAAGGAATTAACTGTCACGTGTTTTCCCTCCTTTCTACGATCCTGCGGCATAACCACTTGGTCGGGCTGTAGATAACATGTATGAGTAATTTTATCTGTGCGGGTCGGGCAGAAGTGAAGATTGAATTTACAGTACATAAGGTACTCTTTTATAGAGTAGGTACAGAATTATTTCAACATGAGTTACTAATACGAAGGACGAAACTGGTAATTGGAATTAGATGCAATAGTCTATATGCGATAATATGCACAAAAGAACTGAAGCCTGTAGGCTATCGAAATGAACGGCTACCATTTTCAAAAATGTGTTTAAATATCCATATTATGATTATTTTTCAATTGAACTTCATTCTCTATATTGTACGCTAATGTGCTGTAGACAGTATAATATACAGTGCATAATGAATACGTTCGCATGGATAGCTCAGTTCGTGAGTAAAAACACTCACTGTTAATACAGTACTGCATTTTGATTAAATAAAAACCTAATGAAAATTATCGAATTCAAAATCGCGATATTTCGTAGTTTACGTAAATGGATGAACTACTTTTCTTCCCTTCTATACCTAGTAAAGTGATGAGTTTGTGTTTTACGCCAGTATCATCGAACTCCAGTTGTGGAAGGGGGTAGCGAACTGTTTTTCCGGTTCTCTAAAGGTACAGCCAGGTTAGTATTAAAAATGATAGTAAAAATAAAATGATGTCCCTGTATATTAGATTGTAATATAATACTGATTTAATCCTTATGCATGTATGCATTCCAATACTGAATTTACGTTCATTACTTCTCTTTATACAAAGTCGTGAAATTTGGCGACACAGCGTACTTGCCGCATCCAGCGAAGTGACACTAAATTACTGCAGTGCCGCTCTATTGATTACGCTCCTGTGTACACAAAGCGCCCTCTGTTTGGAGTAATCATGACCATAAAAGTGTCTGCTATTTACGAACCAGAGGATCTCTCGGCGATCCCCTCTATCTGTCTTTTTAACTGCTGGGTACTAAAGTTGTACCGTAACCGCGAGTTTTGATCCATAGATCTACCCACAACCATTATTGCGTAATTATTAAGCTTATCATGTATTTTTAATTGTCCGCTAAGGCATGTTCGCAAGTTCAAATGCATGAGAGCCGGATTCATTTCTTGGCGTGAAGTGTACATGAAAACAGAGCGTGCCTCCTGATCTTTTGTTTGACCTATATAGAGTGATTCAAAAGTAATGATCAATAATTTAAAGATGAAAAGTACATACAGTGGACTCTCCTAAGTTCGACAGAACTGAATTGAAAGTTCTGACCAATAAGGGTAGTGGGTGTGGCAGGTGAAGTGAATACAAATTCTTATTGGTTATCCATCAACGAATACAGTGCTGTACTTGCATTTCCTGCCCGCCCCGAGACTTGTGTATGCGCTTCTAGTACCACAGTGGGTTTCGACAGTTCCGTCTCACAAACAACACAATTCTCAAATAGAAAGGAAGAGTTCTTTAATTTAAAATCAGTGATCAATATGGATGTCCTAATCAATAAAATATTCTGTTTTCCTTTAACAAAAGTATCACTACAAGAAATAGAACCAATTCCCATTCAAATGGCAAACCCATTTCTTAGTGCCCGTATAGGGACGTGTCTAATTCTCCTACGTAAACAGTCGAATTAAAGGATGTCGAACTTACGATCTTCCACTATATTGTCCACACCAGTGGAGTAACGGTTAGCGCGTCTAGCCGTGAAACCAGGTGGCCCGGGTTCGATTCCCGGTCGGGGCAAGTTAACTGATTGAGGTTTTTTCCGGGGTTTTCCCTCAGCCCAATAGGAGCAAATGCTGGGTAATTTTCGGCGCTGGACCCCGGACTCATTTCACCGGCATTATCACCTCCATCTCATTCAGATGCTAAATAACCTAAGATGTTGATAAAGCATCGTAAAATAACTTAACAAAATAAAAATCCACTACACTAATACAAGTAAGAAATTTCAGAAAACGTTGGTCCGCAAGTTAACCGTTGCATTGTATTGTGTTTATTTTCATTCCATGGTTTTCGTACATCGCTTCACAGCTAAAATATGATACATGTGAAAAATATATTAATAGGACTACACAGTCTTAATATTATAGTCACAGACTAGTTGAAATATATATAGAAGAGTCTTACATTATACTAATACAACACAAGGTTAGCATCGATACCCAATAGAAGACAGAAATATTCATGCAGTGTTGTTGAATGTCATAAATGCTCCTACATAATAGGAGACGTGTGAAATTATTCTTTATTTTGACAATAAATAATCTTATTATTGTGATGTACCGAAGTACGTATGATATTTCCAGGCAGGAATTTTGCATTATCATATGATGAAGTATGGGTGGAGCGGAGAAAAATTCTCTCCGGCACCGGGAATCGAACCCGGGTTTTCAGCTCTGCATGCTGACAGTTTATCCACTAAGCCACACCGGAGGATTCAATCCGGCATCGGACTGAAATCCGGTGTGGCTTAGTGGATGAAGCGTTAGCACGTAGAGCTGGAAACCCGGGTTCTAGTCACGGTGCCGGAGAGAATTTTTCTCCGCTCCACCCATCCTTCATCTAATAATCTCATGTTTTGAGTTTGATCTTTTATATCCATAGGAAGGTTATTAAAAATTTTACTGCCATATAACTCTCTCCTTTTTCAAAGCACGATAGACTTACCGAAGGAGTTTGAAAGTAATTTTTTGACGAGTATTTTTTACTATGAACTGTTGCATTGGTTACAAGGTTTTCACGATTATAGCAGAGGAGGCAAGACCTGTCCTGTGACCTTATCATTTGCCGTGCCTGTATCACCAATAGGTATAGAGAGGGATGATAGGTTTTGGTCTGAGATGAACTCCCGTGTTGGTAGATTCCTATATTAACCATCATGAAACAAATTGTATTTCTGGTTGCTCATTCTTTCCTCTATTGCACAGCTCACATGCCAGGGCTTTGCCTCTTTATCTATACATAGCCTACGAGGAATATTAATAGGAAAATATACTGATATGTCATGGGCATTATTTGTAATTTTTTTAAATGGTCCTACACGATTCCCTGCATTTGGCTCCTACTATTCTAATTTCACTTTTTTGTACTGTTACTACCTGTAGATTGATAATGACTCGAGATTATCGAGATTATGCACAGTTTCTGTTGAGTCACAACTGATTACGAGAACATTAGCTTTGATTTTTTTTTTTTTTTTTTTTTGTGCAAAGGACAGTTGTATTAAGCAAGATAGTGAATGTTTAGGTTTTCGCTTCGACACAACATTTGTTTTATTAAACAGAAGACAATTAATTTTTAACCGGAAAGCTGTTCCTTTACTTCCTGCAGAATGTTTCTCCAGACTTTGAGGATGAGGTTCCACTGTAGGAATGTCAGAATATGTGGTTATGCATGATGGTTCAACGCCGCATTTTTATTGAGGTGTGACTGGGTATCCAACTACAATTTATGTTCAACGTTGAATAGGTAAAGGAGGGCTTGTATTGTGGCCTCCTAGATCACCAGATCTCAATCAAACGGAGTACAGTATTGTCTTATAGACTCACGTAAAAAGTCATTGTATTATTATTATTATTATTATTATTATTATTATTATTATTATTAGTGAAGTTATGGCCAAAAATGTAAAGTTTTCTGAAAATAAAATATATTATATATCATATCATATCTGCTGGGTAACTTTCGGTGCTGGACCCCGGACTCATTTCACCAGCATTATTACCTTCATCTCATTCAGACGCTAAATAACCTAAGATGTTGATAAAGCGTCGTAAAATAACCTACTAAAATAAAAAAAATAAAAAATCATATCATATCATATCGTATATCATATTATACCATATCATATCATATATAATATCATATCATACCATATCATATATCATATCGTATATCATATCATACCATATCATATATCATATCATATCGTATATCATATCATACCATATCATATATGATATCATGTATCATATCATATCATATCATATATCATATCATTTCATATCATATCATATACCATATCATACCATTCATATCATATCATATATCATATCATATCATATATCATATATTATATCATCATATCATATCATATCATTCCATATCATATCATATCATATATCATATATCATATCATATCATATCATATCATATCATATCATATCATATCATATCATATCATGTATTATTGTTCTTTAGTCAATTGTCCGAAGAAAGAGCTGAACCTCACAAATTGTACCAAGAAGACACCAATTATGAGGTAACTAGGCCCGGAGATAATGGGGTTGTGTGGCCAGTTCCTTTCCCCCCTCCATATCATAGTACATCGCCGACTAGCTACGTATTATTATTATTATTATTATTATTATTATTATTACAATCATTATTACGCAGAAAGTGGTTTTAAAATCTGACTTCGTAGATAGCAATATCATTTAAATTTAGTGAATAAAGAATATGCCACCAACATACAAATTGCTTGCCCTAATATACGTACGCTCTGGTAAATAAATGATACAATCCCAGGTTCGTAATTTAGAAATTTAATTGTTTGTTACATATATGTAATATGTAAACCAATTTCAAAGACATGAAAGTTTAAAATAGCGGTAATTGAGTTATTCAGTGTGTATTACCGTACTTCCCTTTAAAAATCTCAATTATCCACAATACACAGTGGTCTGCTCGCATTCCGTGTGTACATACTGAAGTATGTCCTGAAAAGTTGTATTTGGACATGGCCTGCTCCTACTAAGCACCGGGTACGTGTATGAACCTCTCCAATTACAAGTACAATGTTTGCATGGCCTACTTCAATCTCTCTGAATACGTGTGCGTTTGGAAATAACCTACTACAAACGACCTGTCCCAGTATGAACATGCTATTCTCCGATCAAACGCTTTACCATTTAAACAAAAGGTTTCTTGTTCGGAGCAAGGAAATGCCACTCTGCGAACAAACCATGCGCTACTAATCCTTCAAGACTAAAAACGTTCAAAGCCCAGTTCAAAGATCAACGATTACAGAGATCTGTATGAATATACGAATATTGCTTTACAGCTGGTATTAGCTAGGAAATTAAACGCAGAGGAAATTTTATTTTAACGAGAATAGGTACTTAGTGTAGATATTAAATAGAATCTGAATTTGTTTATTGCATATTGGTAGAGGCGTTTTATCTACAAAATTGAACTATAGGCTATGAAAACAGAGCAATTTCCAGATAATGTTTTCTATATATTATTTATTCTGTGGGACGTTTGTGAATTTAAATGGATCAAAATATGTTTTCTTTTTTAACCCTCGCAAATTAGCTGCTCTAGAATTTCATGCTACTTACCTGGGGCCTTTTCTGACCCCAAGATTTTTTGTTGTTAATAATTAGGATATTTTATAGCTTAATGTATTTTTGTATACAGTACAAGCAAATAGAAGTTTCTATTGCACGTAGATTTAGCCTACTCACTATTTTTAAACAATGTATGAATGAATTAATTAATTTAATTAGTTTATTGACATGACAAGATTTTTTCTCGTTGCCAATCTTTCAGAATGGCCCCGAGGTTCACTCAGCCTCCTATTAAATTGAGTACCGGGTTTTTTCCCGGGGGTAAAAGGCGGTCAGAGCGTGGTGCCGACCACACCATCTCATTCTAGTGCCGAGGTCATGGAAAGCATGGGGCTCTACTTCCATGCCTCCAAGTGTCTTCATGGCGTGTTACGGGGATACCTTTTTTACTATTCTGTATCAGTGTTTTTTTTATGTTTTCAGTTGTCACGTAACACATTCATCTTCGTTGAAATGAATCACAAACTGTTATTGCATCAAGTGTTAATTATTATGTTTATGTAATTAATTAATTTAGTCTTATCACCTTATGCAGTAGAAAGAACAAGAAGTTAATTTTACAAATACAGACAATTACTCTTGAACCTACAATATTTTACCTATAGCCTACATGAGAGTTTATGCTGTATTTGTTTCATTTGTTCACTTTTCAAAGTACGTGTTCACTTTGCTTACAACAGAACATTATCACTGCAAAATAATTCTAGCTAAGAAATGAAGATGTGTTCTGTAGCTGGGGCATCCACGGACCCAAGCAATAAACATGAAAAAAATAATTATATAATAAAATTAAGAAATAATAATTTTAATTGTAAAGGAGAGTAAAATAACCAAGGATAACATATTTAGGTTACCAGTTAAGATTCGAAGTTAGGTTGCCTGGATAACAACTCAGCATCCAACCATATGAGCTACGCCGTTACACAGTCTAATGTTTTCCTATTAGACACCTAACGGAAGTATGTCACAAACAATAGCCAATATTTTCAAAACGAGGGGTCATTGGCCACCCATACCAGGTATGACTTTAAACAGTACGTCTTGTACTTTCATGTCACAAAATCTTATTTAATTCTGTTATTTAATTTCGATTAAATTTTATTCAACTTCCTCCAAGTGAAGGCTGCCTAGAAGGCAAAGCTTACCAAAAAATTGTTGTTATAATGAAAAAAAAAACAATGGAGAAGAAAAAGAATAAGAAATAGCACAATTAGAAATAATTGGAAAAGATTAAACAAAAACATCATTAATTCCAGAAGAAACATAAAATTTCCTAGTATCTATTAGCTATTGAGTGATCACAGTCGTCTATTTAGCACTAGTTGCAAGACCCAACTTAAGTGAGCAGATCGCCATAGCAAAGAGATCAATCTATATAACTGTAGAGATGGTTTCTTAGGATTTTTATAGATCCCTTCACTGCAGATATAGATACTTCAGTGACAAGAGATTGTCCTAGACCAAACTGCTTGCAAAAATGCGCGAATCTTTTTGTGATGGTTCCTCTAGCCCCAATCAGTAATTCAGTAACTTCGATCGACGTTATATGATATTTTTCCTTATAATATGGTATAGTGGGGTAGTATAATGTCGCATTTTTCCTGATGTACATCAGCAGGTTGATTTTCGCACGTTTCCATCCTCACAGTTGGATCAATTATGAATCCGCTTGTTGATCTTGTCGGGATAGCGATGATGTCAATGCGCTTTGAAGACCCATTTGTGGACAAACCATGGACCTCCTCCTCTACTTGGTAGTCTTTTTCTCGTAGGGCCGATGCTAGGAGGGATCGAATCTTGTGGTGACGACTATTCCTCAGTAGTTCTTCATGAGGACAGGCTCCCAGAATGTGAGCAAGTGTTTCTTTCTCACTCCGACAATGTCGGCAGTGGGTTCCATTCTGAGATCTACCTGGTAGAGCACGTATTGGGCAGACATTGGCAGTCATCTTAATAGCGTCCTTCCATTCGCTGCTGGTCAATCCATTCGGTTTAGATAGCCATTTATTACCAGGCGTGTATTCTTTGTATAGAATGACTCCCTTTCCTTTGTGAGGCAACGTACACCAGGAATCAAATTCTTTGTCTCGTAGGAATTTTCGTAAAGATGATACGTTTATCTGATCAGAGGAGTCAATATTTGCCAATCCAAGTTTATCCAGACTTGCTTGTATTTCATTGGTCAAATCACGTGTGTTTGAAACATATATGTTGTTTGTCTTTGCAAGCAATTTGCAGCCTTTGATAAACTGTAGAAAAGCGTGTCCTCTCCTTGTAAGTGTAAATTTTGTGTTACTAGCTTTGTTACTCATTATAACAATTTTATTAGTAGCACTGGGATTAAAGCTTGATTAACAAACATAAAAATGGCATATTTGTTTGTGAAATTAAACATTTCATATATATTTTTATGTGATTTTTTTTAATCTTACGGGTTGGAACAATGTGGAAGTCAGTTTCGAATTCAGCATGAAAAATCCGACAAGAAATATCTTTCAAACTGGAATTATCAGGAAAGGAGTTTATTCCATTCTCATTATCTAAAAAATGTAACAGGCCTCCTACATCTATATTAAGTATTAAATTACATAATTCTGATTGTTGTCTTACACAGTGTAAATGTCCGATTATTAAAGAGTCCTCTGAATTTAAGTATTTAGGCATGATTTTTGATAATCATTTAAAATGGAACCAACACATTAATTACCTTTGTAATAAATTACGTAAAATAATGTATTATTTTGCTTTATTGAGGAATTACTTGTCAATAAGTTTATTACGCACCATATATTTAATTTTATTTCAATCGGTAATTATGTATGGATTTATAGGATGGGGTAGCTCATTTAAATCCATTTTTAATCCACTTTATTTATTACAGAAGAAAATAATTAAAATATGTCTTCATAAACCCATTGATTTTTCATCTCAAAAATTGTTTTTAGACTTTAATGTACTTAGCATAAGACAAATTTATTATATTGTATTAATAAAATTCATACATAAAAATCGAAATAATTTTGAATTGTATTCCCATAGTTATCAAACGAAAGGTATGAATTCTTTAAGATTGTTTGAACCAAAATGCAACACTGCTCCAGTATTTAATCATAGTAGTAATTTAGGCCAACACATTTATATTTAAATATCCTAATCTTGTCAATTCTGGTAGTTCTAGTATTAAATTTAAAAAGTTATGTATGGATTTTATAAAAATTCAAACATTGTAAATTTAAATTTATATATTACAATTGCATAGTAGACATAAGACAAATTGTATTGTATACTTACTAATTTCAATTCAGGAATCCGCCCCTGAGCACGAGTTCTACTCTTTCAGGGGCGAGCTAAAGATTTTCTATATATACTATATTTTATGTTACAATTATTAGCAAAATAAATAAATAAATAACTAAATAAATAATAAATAAATAAATAAAAAATACATGACGGTTTAATTAATGTGAGATGAAAGACAGAGTTTTGGAAAATTTCAAAATTTTATTTTTGCCTAATAATTGGTAACGGTACATAATTTAGTGAAACATTATAATGTAAGCCCTTATAATTAGGTAATACGTTTTATGTACTGAACTAATATTATAAATCTCACCTCTGAAAATCTTCGACATAAAAGGTTTTGGTTTGGCTTATTTTATCTATGAATATTCTCCATTCTATCAAAATCACATTCAAATAGAATAAATGATGTTTTTCCATTTTATTCTTATAATTATTCAATTCTTTCTATAAATAGCCTAACACAGCTTCAACTCATAGCAATCCATTGGGTATCCTTGCAAAAGCCACACGTTTTTTTTTTCCTTTCTGTTTCATTAACGTGATTATACGTTTTAAATAATTATTAAAATATTATTTTAAGCTGCTCTTCAGATAACAACCCAGCAGGGAAAAGACTATAGGTACACATGGAGCACACTTGAATGAACAATTTAATTCTGAAACAATCCACTAGATATTTCTGTTCAACGTTTCAATGGCTCGTATACCTGTGTTTTTTGACGGTAAACTATTTCCAGCAATGTTGTAATTAGATATTATTATTGCACAATTGTCGAGTACAGATAAAAGTAATTACAAATCATTAAAGCGTTTCGTGTTTGTAAAAATACATTGAAAACTCAATTACAGATTTATAAAATGAGTACGTGTTAGAATCACTTGAAGTTGTGACTAGTTTTAATACGGACTATGTATAAGATAATATTATTTAATGCTCGACCAAGCCGAAATGTAGTAATTATACACCTGGTAGCAGACCTTTAATGCATGTCATTAAAGTACACCTACTCATTAAAGGTCAGGTCTTTCAGCCAATGACGACTCAGGTTACAACTGTTCAGCCAATGACAGGTCAGCTTTCTACCGTTATAATACCGCAAGTATCGATTATTCTCGGATATGCAATTGAAAGAGAATTAGCGAAAAGTCACGGAGGCTGGAAATCCAAGACTGTCGCAGAAGGTTATGTTCTGTTACTATAATAATTAACGTTAATTGTAAATAATATTCAAATAAATTCAATTTGTCATCTCGTTTTTCAATGTCTAATTTTATTTCAATGTTACCTCTGTAGGTTCTTATGGCCTAGCAAGGCCAATGTGAACATCTGTTCCTCGGAAAAAATCAATGCTTTCTCGTCTGCCAACATCTCACAACATACGGGACATTGGTCAAGGTCAGATACAAAGAAAATTAATAATATCAAGTTAGAAATATGGTCGAGCATAAAAAGTCGCATGAAACTCGCCTATAATGGTAATTAAGAAGCTCGTATGAAAATTATGAAATTCGCTTGCGCTCGTTTCATAAATATCCATACTCACTCCTTAATTACCTTCATTATAGGCTCGTTGCATAATGTACTATTATTTAACTTATACTGAAGGTATGAAAATCAATAAGTAGGGAAGAGGAGATAAAAGGAAGTCAATTAGTTATTGTAATGTACCGAAATACATATGATATTTCCGTGCAGGATTTCTGCATTACTATATGCACCATATGATGGTAATTCCTCCACGGAAATATCATATCGTCACGTGAATGCAAGAACTAGGTAACTCGAAATTTGCGTTTTTTAGTTACCTAAAGAGGTAGCATAGCATAGCATAGCAAAAATCACACAATATGTAATGCAAGAACTAGGTAACTGATCGAACGATACCAGCGGCATCTATTTTCCAATATAACAAATAGGTAAATCAAAATGAGACATATTCCTTAGTGAAATAAATAAGTATATTTACAAAAAAAAGAAAACAAACAAGAGAAATAGAAATAAAATAATACAAGCAATATAAAAAGAAGATACAGTAGTATTAACAAAATTTGAGACCGAATGAGCAGCGCTCGTGCTCGGTCGCAGTTCAGATATAATATTAAAATAAATAATAATAATAATAATAATAATAATAATAATAATAATAATAATAAATAAGTAAAATAAAATAGGAACTAAAATATAATTACAGCGGCAATGGAATTATATAATATAATATTAACACTAGAGAAGAATAATATCGCACGTGAAAAGTAGGACTAATATATATTTCAAAATTATAGAATACAAATATAATATAGGTTGATTAATTCATACACATAGGCTATAAATTTATTTAATCAACTTGATATTAATACGTTTCTAATTTTCTTGTTATAAGTTAATGGGTTACATGTGAGAAGTTCTGGGTGTAATTTAGTTAAAGCATTGTATAACCGAGGGCCAAAATTAATGCTATGCTTTAGACCAGCAGATGTGAGACATTTAGGTTCTACTAATGTTGAATTAATATTTCGTCTTGTGTCATAATTGTGTGTCCGTAATACAAACTTATTACGATTTTTATGATAAAATTTTAACAGCGTATACTTGTAAATTTGTTCAATATTAAATACATTAAATTCAGAATAAAGTAATTTAGTTGGATAATCGAAACGTTTCTTCAAACAAATTTTAATTATTCGTTTTTGTAGTAAATTTAACGAACTAAGATTAATTTTTGTACTTCCACCCCAAACAATTATACCATATTGAATGATAGACTGAATAATGGCAAAATAAACATTTCGTAGAACTCTAATGGGTAAGTAGCATCGAAGAAATAGGCATTGTCACGAAATATGAAAAATCAAGTTACCTAGTTCTTGCATTCAGGTGACAATATGTACTTCGGTACATCACAATGATATGATATGCGTGGCACTCATTCCGTCGGATCCCGGCCGCTTAGTCACTCGTATTGAGTGCACCTCTGCACATAGTGTGTTGGACATTGTGCCATTGTCACACATCTGTGACACAGTGCATGAGGGTTGGCCACTATAGGGAAACTAAGAGGTCGAAGTTAAAGTGCGAGGATTCAGTCCGGCATCGAAACTAGAATCCGGTGTGGCTTAGTGGATAAAGCGTCATCACGCAGAGCTGAAAACCCGGGATCGAGTCCCGGTGCCGGAAAGAATTTTTCTCCGCTCCACCCACTCTTGATAAGTCAGCCTGAAATACATAATTTACATTAGAAGAGAATGTAATTACGTATATAAATAACTGAATAGTGTACAGTTTGTTAAGAAATGAATTGGATTTTATTGAATTGAATTGGATTTTGAGCGAAGGACACTATGAATGAGAACTGCAACTTTTCAAAATCTGTCACTTTAATATCACCCTTTAATGTTAATATATCAGTGGCGGTTCCTCAGGGGAGGGAAGGGAGGAACGTTCTCCTCATATTTTGCTTCTTTTCGAAGTAAATACCAAATAAAATATGTGCCTTGAAATTCAAGGAAGATTCGATAATTTTTAAGTTCACAGCTATAAGAAAACCTCGGTTGATCGAGTTTTAAACGATGGGCGCTCATGTGCTGCTAGAAAACTGTGAGAAAGATACGAGGTTGTTTGTATGGAGGAAAGCCAATCCATTCCTCCTCTACTGCAGTTAGCACACATAGACAACAGCGCACTAGCGGCCAGAGAAAGAAGCAGAGTTTTAAAGCGAGTATATGAACGGAGAGAGAGGAGATCCTCCTCTGAATCAGCGCATGGGCGGGAAATAGAAACCGTCTGGTCGTGCAGCAAGCTCGCTACCGCTACCATCTAACGATCTTGCATTCAACCAGATTATAACACATCTAGGAGGAGGCACAATAAAAACAGTTTTAACGCAACGCTATGAAAGACACCATATAAACTTTTTTTTTTAAATTATAAATCAAAAATATTATTCATTGCACTTTATATAGATTACTATTCATGGTTTGAAACTTTCAAGGATATTTGAAAGTTAAAGTCGGGTTTATATAAAACAAAGAGGAAGTAGTTCTACGTTAGTATCCCAGATCTTTTTGGCCCCTGAAATTCACTTCCATTCATTGTGTACTAGACAGGACAATAGCCAAGTTGTCAGTTTTGTACAAAGATATTTGAAATTGAAAGTAGTACTCCAAACTACATTATTTTTAACATAAAAAATTAATTGGCCACCGGCAACTTTGAACAATAATGGTAGTATAACTTTACAAGAACTGATATTCTTCAAAAGCATGTGATACTGAACTTGTAAAAAAGTACATGTGGCAACACAGACCACGTGGGTGGGTGCAGTGTTCTCGCTTTCCTCATATTATTTCCCATTCCCATTTCCGCGGTTCCGATTACGTGTTAGTAGCTATAGTCTCTTCCAACACGTGTGATGCTGTAGTGTGCTCGAAAAATGCTGCGATGTGAATTTCCTTGTAATTGTTAACTTGTGCAATTATTCAACGATGAATGGAAGTGAAAACATATATTTTGGAAAATTTAGGAAACTCAGTTTACAAGAACAGATTATTGCTATACAGAAGGGAAGACCAACCCCAACACTACCTGGTCTTACATGTATGCATGTAGGCTAATTTGTAGCATGTTTCTCTGAAGAAGGTGTCATTTCGTCCTGTTACTTTCTTTCTTCCTCTTAAGAAATACGCAGGAGCCGCCACTATAATATATTCATTTTCGAAGTATGTTTAATTCCTATCCTTCTGTTGCAACTGCATTACTATATGAATCAAGGACAGCAGCGGAGGTGCAATGAACGTGTCAATAAGCGTAGGTCAGCGGGTGGAAGGCAGCATGCTAGGGAGAAGGAAATGCAGACGACACTAAATTTCAATAACGGTGGGGAACGAGAGAAGATATACAACGTTGGTACCTGAAATCGGCTACGGGAGCAAAACAGCTGACCAGGATAAACCAAGGAGGAAAACATAACGTGCGTCGGATAGCGCATACTGCTGACGAAGGATTGTGGAAACAGCTGGAAACAGTGTCTGAGGTCAGAAGCACTGACAAGGCAAAAGGAAGGAATGAAAATGAAGACGTAAGAACGAGCAAATAAACGAAACAACTACCAGATAGGCCTATTAAAGTCTGTGTGATGTATCTTGTCTCACTGTGAAAAGAGAGAGAAAGGAGATATGTCTTACTTCGTCTGTATTGTTATAGCAATGAGGGAGTGGTGCGATGCCGTCCATCCATCCAGTGGCGGAAGGGACCAGTTGATACATTCTGTAGCGCAAAATAAAATTACAAAATATCTCTCTTCGTACTGTGTAGTTCCGTCACTGAGCTTGTCTTTCAAGAACTTGAGTTCCGGTAGCCTGTACAATAACAAGGTTTTGAAAGGAATCCTGAAAATTTACAACCTTCCTATAATCTCCACCCTCATTTGAAGGGACTTGGTTTTATTGCTACTGAGACAAGATAAACCTTACCAGGTATAGTGATTGTGAGAACAGGATAGGCAGGGCGATTGAGAGGTTTTCAAAAGAGCATGGTAAAATGGAGAGCAGAATAGTAAGGGCGATGGAATTAGCGAGGAAGGAGAGTGCTCGAAAGTAAGTACAGGAAAGTCAAGGGTGGCATAAGTGATAGAAAAATAGTAGAGAAGAAAGTATCAAGCGGCAGAAGAAAATGTAAGAGTGTAGTAAGATAGATTTTTTTTTTTTATTTTAGTAGGTTATTTTACGACACTTTATCAACAGCTTAGGTTATTTAGCGTCTGAATGAGATGAAGGTGATAATGCCGATGAAATGAGTCCGGGGTTCAGTACCGAAAGTTACCCAGCATTTGCTCATATTGGGTTGAGGGAAAACCCCGGAAAAAAACCTCAACCAGGTAACTTGCCCCGACCGGGAATCGAACCCGGGCCACCTGGTTTCGCGGCCAGACGCGCTGACCGTTACTCCACTGGTGTGGACAGTAAGATAGACATAGAAACAATGAATTAAAGATAATTGAAATGAAAGAATATCTGAACAAATGCGAAGTGGAAGAGAGATAAATTAAAAGTGTAATTAAGTGAATTATATAATTCATGTGAATCAATGTTGTGGTTGGGAGTACTATCGGTGATACTATAACTGTAGAACTATTATTGATATAAGCATAGGAAAGAGGCAATAAGAGAGGAAATTTAGGAGTTGGAGCGAAAGAATAGTAGGGGAATAATAAGTGATGCAAATTAATATTTTCTAGGGAAAAATTGTTCCGGGGCCGGGTATCGATCCCGGGACCTCTGGTTGAACCTCTGAGGTCCCGGCATCGATACCCGGCCCCGGAACAATTTTTCCCTTGAAATTATTCAAATCTGCTTTACAGGAAGCCTTACCTGAAAGACAAGATTTGCATAATATATACGTCACTGTGTACGTTAACAGAAAACCACAATTCCAATTCACACAGAGATTGTGTGCACTCGATGTGGGCCTCTGGCGTTTCGTCAGCCCACGCGAGTTGTGTGGATATAAAGGGAAGGGTTGAGACGGTGTCGGGTGGAGTTCCCGTGTAGCTCAGTTGGCAGAGCGCTGGTACGTTCAACCAGAGGTCCCGGGATCGATACCCGGCCCCGGAACAATTTTTCCCTTGAAATATTCAAACCTGCTTTACAGGGAGCCTTACCTGAAAGACTAGATTTGCAAGTGATGCAAATGTTGTAAAATAGAGAAAATAGAAATATACAAATAATTTAGGAGGAAATAGCTGGAAAAATATGATTAAAAGTAGGTAGGATAGAAAGTAAAAAATAATGCAAATAATTAGGGAAAGGAGTACATGATATTTAATAGGAAAGTGAGAAATGGAAGGGACACAGTCTAGGTATGAGAGAGAATAGAAGAGGATATATATATATATATATATATATATATATATATATATATATATATATATATATTCACCTGCACATTTAGTAATCTAGGATTACTAAATTACTACTACTATTTATTTATACTTTTTGAACCGTATATTCTTTCCCTTCCTCATACACATTTCTGAACCATGAACAGTTTAAATATTGACATACTGTCCAATGAGTTACAATTTCATTGAGTACTCTTTATCGAAATATTTACCTAGAGATCATCACTTCATTCTGATTAGCGCGGAAGTAGTGAATTGTGTAACTCGAGCTTTCTGTACAGTGTGCATATTAGTCCAATTTCATTGTTTGAGCAAAGTATCTCTTTGCATCTATACCTCTTATGCAGGGTATTTTGGAGCTTGAGTGAGAATTGGAGCTTATAAAATGGTTGTAGCAGGATTAATCCATCAGCTCTACTCGACGGTGTTAGGCTACATCATAACACAGTATAGCATATAAACGAAGCAAAGATTCAATGCAGTGATCCCCTGAACACACGCATATGTTACACGGTCTCCTGTTAGAGGGTTTTACATACTCTGTGCTTAATAAGTTGGCTGTACCTGGACTATCGGTGTAGATAACAAAAGTGTTCGCTAGCTAAGCTAACTAGAGCCAAAGTATGCGATTCCTCTCATCCACTATCTAGAATGTAAGCTAAAGGGTGTCCAATTCCGTATATCAGACCAACGCATCACTTTCAGTTATTGTTCATACTACTAAGATTTCAAATCATCCGTCCTCAAGTGAGGCTGACCACTGGGATCCGGATTTAACAAAATATAAAAGATAAAGGGAAATGAAACGAGTAAAATACTGATTCGATTTGTACATTAAAACGAAAATTTACGTGTTAACATAGAGATGATAGTGTAAAATTTGAAGAGAGGCTTTCAGAATTTCCATCACAATCTTCTGAACCTCATAAAAGGGAATTTTAAAGGATTTATTGATATTACATGTAAATTTTGGTAAACAACCCCTCGCTCCAAATAGTAAAGGCTCATTCACAATGAAAATTAAACATAACGTAAGCGTTAACTTATAAACGTTACGGTAAAATCAAGAAGTCATACCATCATTCACGATGGGAACATAAACATAACCGCAAACATACTTGGTAACCATGGAAACATAACAACGACGCCATTTCCTCATATTCTGTCGTATACTTCAGCGCTCCACGATTGTGTTCTGTTTGCAAATCACGTAAGCATAAGCATGAAAGTTTGGAGTTTGCAAACTTTCATGTTAACGTCTTACGGTAATGTTTATGTCAATGCTTATGTGAATCATTGTGAATGATCCCATTTGGTAGCCAGGGCGCAAACTTCTGTGTTTATGTTACGGTTATGTTTAATTTTCATTGTGAATGGGCCTTTAGCCTGCAACATCCCAGTTGTAAAGCGAAATGCCATATTTTTGACTGAGGTATGGAAGACAAGGTACATATTTAGCTCGCTTGTCATCATTTATCAGCAGTGCTTGATTCGTGTCTCGTTCAAAGCAAATCGTAGGGTCTAAGACCATCGCTTTCTGGGTTCGTCTATTGATGGCAATTATATCGACTATTATATGAGAATCATCTTCAGACACACAATGAATCTCCTCATGTACTTCCCATCCTCTGTTTCTTAGCAGGATGGCAATTGCTGTACGGGCACGATGGTGTCTGTTGTTACGCAGTAGCTCTCCCTTCTTACAGAACCCCAGCAGTGGCCAAGTGTTTCAGTCTCGCTGCAGCCGAGATGGCGACAACGGGTAGTACTGAAGGTTCTGCCAGGGATAGATCTCACTGCGGTGACGTTGCTAGACATCTTGTTGGCATTGATGTATTCCGAGGACCAAAGACACTTTTTAGAGGAGATCCAGCCTACATACTGTATTATTTCCACTTCCGCGAAACTTTACTTAAGAGATGTATTCATATTCAACTCTCAGTAACCAATATCTTACAATTATTCTCGTTTAAAACTCTTTTTTTTTTTTTTTCGTTACATTAATTGTTCACTTCATATTCAATTTACAATAACTTGTATCTTACAGTTATTCTTATTTAAAACTTTTTTGTTACGTAAGTTGTGCACTTCATATTCAACTTTTAATAACCTACATTTATTCTCCTTTAATTTTTTTCATTACGTAAGTTGTTCATTTCATTGTTAGCTGCCTGGTGTCTTGGATAGTTGCTAGGTGACACGCCAGGTTGCAGGCCACGCACTGCATGTAGTCCCGATTGTTCTTGACTGTTCGTTTACTCTGATTATTCATGTACCAGGTATTAATAAAGCAGCCTTCTGTATAACCAAGACATAAAAAGTATTTAATAATATATAAGTTATTATTACTAAACAAAATTGTCACATTTTTTTCCCAATAGCGGGTACTTGACTTTGCGTCACATAGACCTAACTAAGGGTCTTCGTGTAGAAGTGACGCGCCGAAGTTGTAGTTCTCTTCGTCGCCTAGCTTTAACTTCGGTGCACCATGAGGGTTGAACTACATGGCACCATATAATATTGATGATTAATGAGCCAATACTGCGTGTTCAGTTCAAAGTGTGTCATGGCTCGCTGTATGTCGTCATGTGGCTAGCCGATGAGCCTAGAGAATTCAATCTTCCTACATTTCCGCAGAGGCGTATTACCTATGTGCAAGAGAAGTTGCCTGGCAAGTACGGTGTTCATTCTGAAGAGTACTTACCGATACGTACGGTATTGCCGATATTGGCAGGAATGTGAACTGTTTGGAAACATGTACTGAGGTGAGTTTTTTTTCTTACTGTCGGGATATGGGGAGAGAGTTAAGACGATTACTTACGTATTTGTTGACATTAACTTGGACGGTCAACATGGACATGCAGCATTTGATTTGTATTGTGGAATGTTGCCGTACGCAACCGATGATAACAAATACCCTGCGTACGACTTTCCCGCGCAAAACACAGTTCGAAAGAGGTTATGGTAGCACACAGACCGTACAGAACGCCATCTGTTGCTACACGTTAAGTTATACAGTACAAGTTCTCACTCAGATTGAACGCCTTGATTAATAGGCAACTTCTCTGACATAAAAGCTGAAACTCGCTTCAAATCGCTGACTCACCAACAGTGACGTCATGATACACTTTGAAATGAACACCCAGTAGTTCAGTACACGGGGACACCCTGCCGAAAACCTAGAATCGAGTCCTGTCTTTGTCCACTTCAAGTGCGACCCGCCGGGATTTGAACCGGGATTTCCAGAATGGAAAGTGGATGGTCTATCGGTTTGGCTAACTGCTCGCAAGTTGTCACATATCAAGTGATAGATATTTTAATATGAGTATTGTGACAATTTACAATATTGGAGCCTTTCTTTCATCTTTAGGAGAACTATTGTTTTACAAGAAATTTGAAAGTCATTTTATTTTATTTTCATATAAGTTATGTGGATTCTTATGATTTAATATATTTCCAGCATAGAAATTATCAAATAAATTGATGGGTTGAAAAATTTCAAGGAAAAATTGTTCCGGGGCCGGGTATCGATCCCGGGACCCTTCCCTTAGCGCGCGAACACTCTACCGACTGAGCTACCCCAGGAACCATACACGACGCCGTCACAATTTTTTCTTTGTATCCACACAACTCAAGTGAGCTGACAAGACGCCAGAACTCAACTGTGAGTGCACACAATACTCTGTGTGACTTAAATTGTGGTTTTCTGTTAACTTATCACAGTATTAAAACCTGCTTTACAGGGAGCTATTACCTGAAAGCCAGATTTGCATAATATATTCGTTACTGTGATACGTTAACAGAAAACCACAATTTAAGTCACACAGAGTTTGTGTGCACTCATAGTTGAGTTCTGGCCTCTTGTCAGCTCATGTGAGTTGTGTGGATACAAAGGAAAAATTGTTACGGTGTCGTGTATGGTTCCTGGGATAGCTCAGTCGGTAGAGCGTTCGCGCACTAAGCGAAGGGTCCCGGGATCGATACCCGGCCCCGGAACAATTTTTCTTTGAAATTATTCAAACTTGCTTTGCAGGGAGCTATTACCTGAAAGCTAGATTTGCATAGATTGATGGGTTGTTAATTTTTATTATATTTGATAAGTTTGATGACGGAAATATTACATTAAATCATCAGTATTGTTTTACAGTTCATTGTAAAATATATATTTCATAGCGCAACAGCTGGGAACTGATACACGTCTATTCTTTAGAAATATAGCAGCTTTATGTGTATATTGATCCACCTATGACGGGGGCACTGACATATCACAGCCCCAAATGAATGAGCCACACAACATCTGTATCACAGTGGTTACGCCACAATAGCTTCATTTTTCACTGACACTATTTGATCTACCTGCTTTTTACTTTTTTCATCTATTATCGTCATTATTGGCTTCTATGATTGTGTACTCATTTCTCGTTAGTTAAAATCTGTCCACGGACAATGGTCTATTAAGAGGCAATAAATATTCTTAGCATTATTATCAAATTGGAGGCCTCACTCGTTGTAGATTAAAGGTATCTGCACGTAAAAAAACATGACCCAGACAAAGTTATCAGAAAAGTTTTCCTAACCTACCAAATTCTCTTGCTTAAACGATACAGGGCTCCGTGTTGAAATGTTATGATACCTTAGAGCAGAGATGGGCATCGTGCCTCACTTGAGAATTTGTGCTCACTGACCTTCACAGAGCTTATCGCTCTGAGTGACATCATCTTCACAGTCCCCGTTCCTCCCTCACGTAGCTCCTAGGCGTGGGCAGGTTCTGTATCAGTTTCATAAGCAATATTAGTGGTGGCATAATGGCATTATCAAAGCAGTGTGTACGCGTTAGAAAACGATTATTTCATAAGAAATGGGAGGAAGAGTTTTTTTGCTGTTCAGAAGGGGAGAACATACGATGTATGTTATGCTCGAAAATCTTATTAGGCATTAATAAATGAAGAGTCCTCTGCAAGAATGATGGATGTCATTTGGAATAAATTTTGCAGCAGAAGCAATTGAAAGTTTGAAATGCTTAGCCCTCAAAGCTTAACTGTGATTTTCCGATCATTACTGGACAATGACTATCAGTGTTAATGCCATATAACTCTGTATGTACATTCTATATTTCTTAAGCTATGCATTGACAGTCTTGGTTCATTTTCGACGAGAAAGTGACAACCATCATTCTTGCAGTGGACTCTTCAAATTTAATATACAACGACATTACTCCTTATGTCATAAAGAACATGCTGAATTAGAAGGTAAGACAAATTAAATGTTAATTTTTCGTACTATTCCGAAGAAAATTTATGATCTTAACATTTGCATAGTATACTAAATACGACATTATACCTTAAACACGCTGCATTAAAAGGTAGCCGACGAGGAATTAAATGTTGTTTGTACGTATTATATCCAAAAGAAATTTATAAAAATAATATCAAATGTGCGTAGAAAACGAAATATGATTTTCTGAAATTATTTTAGGCCGAGAACGTGCAAATCTATTAAGTAATCTTGAGAAACGCCTGAATATTCAAGAAAATAAACTTAGACAACGTGATGGAATATTATTGGCTAGTTACGCGATTTCTCGCCTGTGATTTAAATCAATTCAGTGACGGAGAAAGAGTAAAGAGGTTTATTATTAAAGCTGCCGAATTAATTTGCCAAACTGAATAAAAGGTTTCGAGTCTCTCACGTTAACCAAGCGCTTTCCTAATAATTCGCCACTGACTGCCTTAGCGATTACGATAAGGTGACGCAGGTCACAGCAGTTTATATTTCCCATCCTACTCTGCAGTCTCCTCTCCTAGTAAACAAACTATTTCAAATCGAGTGCCTCACGTAACCGAAAATTGTGCCCGTGTATGCCTTAGAGACCTCTGATGGACAAAGTAGTATTTTTAAATGTGCAAAGAACCTCAATTTGTGATAATTAGAGCCATTTGAACTACAAGTTTAGTGAACACATACCTAAGTTTCCCATTGTTTTGCGCAAAAAACCATCTACGATACTGAGCATGTATGGATACAATCTTGTAGAGTCAGGTCACAATAGTAATATGCGTTACAAGGGCGGTATGTTGACGTTTTCATGTTCGAGGAAAAGATTGAAAAAGCGAAACGTAGTTGAGCTTTTTTAATTTCCGAGAACATAAAAACAAACATACCGCTCGTGTATCGTACATTATTTTGTGCGAAGATCGTTTATTACATACCTGAAAGACGAATTTCTAATTAGTTGCAATGAAATCTCCATGTTGGTTTCTGTTTAATGATGGCAACTTCGGAACACCAAAATATCTTTCTTCAACATTGTTGCTATAAAATGTTTTCTGTGTTTACTATACTCCAGCAGGCCGTGATATACGTCTGTCTTTTTTTCCCCCAGTCTATAAATGCGAACTTAAAACAAACGGTAAGGTTATGTAATGATTTATTTTTAATTTTAATATTTTAACAATATTATTTATATAACATATTCCAGTAATAACATGGGCATCAGAAATCTTGTTGATTTTTTCACGGCTTCCTTAATGTTACTTGCATCAGGAATGCAATAGCTTTCGTGGAGTAGTAGACTTTACTTAATTTTTGCAAATATTTAAAAACAATAATTAACATTGCAATTTAGGTGAAATTGCAGTGGTAAGTTTCCAATTTATAATTATTACAATGTTAAACGTCTCTAAAAATAATATGTTAAAAGCTTAAAGCAGTAAAATGAATGTCGCGCTTAAGCGGTAAGAAGACGGAAATTGTTATGTGTGTTAGGTTGGGAATACTGAATGTGGTACTTCAGACTTACCACGTATTGGTTCTGTGCGGAAAACAAGCAAATACGCACGATCTCGCACAAAAGAAATTAGTGTATTCATTTGCAAAACACTATTTAGGAAGTGATTATTTTTTATATTATAAGAAAAACGTACATAATTGTTTATTATTTAGAAAAATAAGTATGCCAAATAGTAAATTATAATTATCATAAACAAAACTTCCACAACAATAAATAAATAATAACATCTGTTGTTAGCATTCCTGACAAAGAAACGAGCGGGTCCGCGTTCAGATCTGGTTGGGACAAGTTACCTGGATGAAGATTTTTCCGGGTTTTTCCCTCAACTCATTATGGGCGAATGCTGGCGCTGGACCTTGGACTCATTTCGCTGGCATTATCACCTTCATCTCACTCAGACGATAGATAAACCACAGTAGTTGATAAAGCGTCGTAAAATAACCTATTAACAATGACGTCTGTTCAAACAAAAAAATTTGCGACTGTGATGTTATTATTCGGTTGAGAAGCTCTTATCATCCAGTCTGCTGTCCAAAAATCTGAAAGTTAGAATTTATAAAACAGTTATATTACCGGTTCTTCTGTATGGTTGTGAAACTTGGACTCTCACTCTGAGAGAGGAACATAGGTTCAGGGTGTTTGAGAATAAGGTGCTAAGGAAAATATTTGGGGCTAAGCGGGATGAAGTTACAGGAGAATGGAGAAAGTTACACAACACAGAACTGCACGCATTGTATTCTTCACCTGACATAATTAGGAACATTAAATCCAGACGTTTGAGATGGGCAGGGCATGTAGCACGTATGGGCGAATCCAGAAATGCATATAGAGTGTTAGTTGGGAGACCGGGGGGAAAAAGACCTTTAGGGAGGCCGAGACGTAGATGGGAGGATAATATTAAAATGGATTTGAGGGAGGTGGGGTATGATGATAGAGACTGGATTAATCTTGCACAGGATAGGGACCGCTGGCGGGCTTTTGTGAGGGCGGCAATGAACTTTCGGGTTCCTTAAAAGCCATTTGTAAGTAAGTAAGTGATATTCACCAGTCCTCTTTAAATCCATTCATTCATAGTGTTCTACCCAAGGGTAGGTCTTTCACTGCAAACCCAGCATTCTCCAGTCTTTCCTATTTTCTGCCTTCTTCCTTCTCCTCATTATGATCCGTATATCTTAATGTCGTATATCATTTGATATCTTCTTCTACCCCAAACTCTTCTCCCGTTCACCATTTCTTCCAGTGCATCCTTCAGCAGGCAGTTTCTTCTCAACCAGTGACTTTGCCAATTCCTTTTCCTCTTTATGATCAGTTTCAGCATCATTCTTTCTTCATCCACTCTTTCTAACACAGCTTCGTTTCTTATTCTGTCTGTCCACTTCATACGCTCCATCCTTCTCCATATCAACATTTCAAATGATTCTATTCGCTTCTCTTCACTTCGTCGTAATGTTCATGTTTCTGACCCATACAATTCTACACTCTACACAAAGCACTTCACTAGTGTGTTCCTTAGTTCTTTCTCTAGAGGTCCGCAGAAGATGCTTCTTTTTCTATTAAAATCTTCCTTTGCCATTGCTATTCTCCTTTTGACTTCCTGGCAGCAACTCATGTTACTGCTTATACTACACCACAAGCATTTGAAGCTTTCCCCTTGCTCTACTGCCTCATTTCCAATTCGCAAGTTACCTTATTTTACTTTTCTTCCTATTGACAATGGTCTTCGACTTGATGACATTTATCTTCATTCCATACTGCTCACATTAGAACTATAATAAAGTGCTATGTAGCCTGCATTTTACAATTTTCAACAGAAAATATTCTCCTGCTTTCGAATAAGCAATGATTGTACTTCGGGAAACTTGTTTCAATTATACAGGAAGTTACTGGTGCATACAGAAAGTGTCATACATAGATATGTGTATTGAGTATTGACATGAGCTTCGTCCACGAAAACATGAAAACCTTTACAAATAAGCAATCGAATCGTATGAGGTAGGCTGGGTCATGTGTTTGTGACGGGTATGTGTATTTTTGATGGGGCTATGTATTTCAATTCCCTGCACAGGTCGGCACAAAACAATTTTAATCAGACTAATAATAATCGACGTAACCATTTTACTGTCAATACTCTTTGTCTGTTACCTTCTGCTCTGACCACACCGAATGTTCCGTTTCGTGAGCTATCATCTATACCTCATATCACAGCTAACCTGTTTTTTTTCCCCCCGAAAAATGTAATATCGAATATTTTTCTTCTAATTGGACGGAGCTACGCAATAAGAGGCCAAGCGCCAAAAA
This sequence comes from Periplaneta americana, assembly GCF_040183065.1. Lineage (NCBI taxonomy): Eukaryota > Metazoa > Arthropoda > Insecta > Blattodea > Blattidae > Periplaneta > Periplaneta americana. The sequence continues at coordinate 27,644,352 of NC_091121.1, forward strand.
CCTCTTTTCGAGATATTGGCCATTGAAATAAATCTGGTTTTTATTAAACATTTTATGCAAGAAGTATTGTAACATTCATACTATTACAAAAATATAATAATAATAATAATAATAATAATAATAATAATAATAATAATAATAATAATAATAATAATAATCTGTGGCACTACAGCCCGTGAAGGGCCTAGACCGACCAGCCGGCTGCTGGCCTCACGCCCACATGCCGAAGTAGAGGTGAACGATCATCCAACCAGAATGGAGGTATCGTGTGGTTAGCACGATGATCCTCCCAGCCGTTATAGCTGGCATTCGCAATCGGATTTTGCTACCTATCGTAGCTCCCCAAGTGCACCACGATGCTGGGAGGGCACCGATCCCATACACTGGCCGAAATTTCATGAGAAAATTTCTTCCCCCATGAGTAGTCGAACCAGCGTGCATTCCGTAACGCGAGTCCTAGGCAGGATACCTTAGACCACGACGCCACGGCGCGGGACATTACAAAAATATAGCACAAATAATACTAAAAAAAAAAAAACAAACCAATTTTTAATATCAGACCAGCAATTGATTTAATATTGCAAAGGAAAATAAATAAATGAATTTTATGCAATAAAAGACTTTTGCTCATAAATAGCAGGAAAATGCACATATCCCATTCTTAATTTTTTCCGAGTTAAGGGGTTAGATACAGCTTACAGCAGTAAAATTTTTGGAAATATTCAAAAAATTCTTTTTCTCCATTACTGTATACTTTACAATAATGAAAATTGGTATGTATAAAACAGTGTCCTTCTGCTGTGTGGAAAAAAAAAAATACTTTTACGATTTAAAAAAAAATTATTTATATTCTTTTTTTCAAAATTCAAAATGATGGCAGTTTACTGTGCACTGATGAAGCGTTTCCCTCATAATTCATACACTTGTTAACTTTTTCATGTTCTCTCTGTTTTATTTTATTACTGAAACTCGTATTTAAAATATGTATGTATTTATTTACACTGCAAGTGGGCAAGCACCCGGTGGCAGTGGTATATACAATATTAACAATACACAGTTAAAATGATAAGCAATACACAATACAATTTACAACACATATACAATTTTATACACAATACAATAAGAATACACAATACAATTTAACACAATAATAAAACATAAAATAAAACACTTACTTTTACAACACAACCTACATAATTATGTATAGGTCCTACATAAGTTTCAATAGTCTTTCACTTTACTCTCATCTCATTCCCTGTAGTGGCACTATGACGCATTTCACTGACACTTTAGCACACATTTCACTGACACTCTGTAACACATTTCACTGATACTATAGAACACATTTCATTGACGCTATAAATTATCACTGATCGGAACTGTTCCCTGCACTGTAAAACCATAACTTCACTGACTCACCTCGCTTCACTGATACAACAGTTCAAATAAGTCAAATAATTGCAGTCTTATGCATACTTATAAACAGAACTACATTTAAACTAAACATTTCTAGTCTAAGGCCCTCTTACACGCTATTTTTAAATAATTTACAATTCAAACCAAGGAAGTAAACTCGTAAGTCTAGATAAATACATGTCACCTTAAAAAATTAAATGTTGAATGTCACCTTAATTTTAATTTTCACTTTATACACAACTCTTTAAATTATTCTTGAATCTCCTTAAGGAAGGACAGCCCTCAAAGACCGCTGCAGGTAGGTCATTCCAATCATTTATAGTTCTGTTTAAAAATGAGAATTTACCTACATCCGTTTTCTGTTTCCTACATTTGATTTTAAAATCATGATCGTTCCTACCATAGTACGTTGGCTTTTCTAACCGAGCCGTTATGTCTACCCATGCTTTCTGACCTAGATGTGCTCTATACAGTGATGTTATTCTAGTTTTCCTACGTCTGTTTTCCAAAGTTTCCCATTTAAGTTCTTTTATCGTATCGTTCCCATCTTCTCTTTTACCTTTAACAAATTTAGCTGCCCTATACTGGATTCTTTCTAAGGAATTTATCTGACATATTCTATAGGGATCCCAACACGTAGTTCCGTATTCCATTAACGGTCGCACTAATGTTAGATATGCTATTTCCCTCGATTTGGGGCTAGCCTTTCTCAAGATTCTCATAATAAAGTGAAGTGCCCTCCATGCTTTGCCTGTAACATTATCAACATGCTCTCCCCAAGAAAGTTTGGAGTTTAAATACACTCCTAGGTATTTACAACATTGTTCTTGCGGAATTACAACACCACTGAATTCGTAATTAAGACTAGTTTCCTCTCGGGTTTTACAAAATGTTATAGATTTACTTTTAGAACCATTTATTTTCATCCTATACTTTAACGCCCAGTTGTAAATGTTATTCAATGCTCTTTTAACTACATTCCTCAATAAATAATATTTTTTTTTATTTAGTGTGGGAGAAAATACTGATATTTGACTATTTTTAAATGAATTTATTTTTTATCAGACAATCTATCGAAGGCCGAGAAATGATCTTGCATCATATTGTAGATATGACCTGCATAAATACACACAAAAAGTTTCATCACAGAATGTTGGATAATTTTTTAGTTATGAGGGAAAAGCTTCATCACTGCACAGTGAACTGAATTTTGAAAGAAAAAAAAATGTAAATTTTTTTTTAATCGTAAAAATATATATATATTTTTTTTCATATAGCAGAAGGGGAATGTTTTTACACATACTAGTTTTCATTATTGTACAGGATACAGTAATGGAGGAACAAAATGTTGAATATTTCCAAAATTTTACTGCTGTAAGCTGTACCTAACCCCTTAAATAATTCAGCCAACAACAGATTTGTGCAAATATCTCAATTTTTTTTTTCAAATTTCGGTTGGTCTATTGTTGCGTAACCCTGTCCAATTAACCAACTCTGTTAATGAGTGGATTACTGTTAGTTCTCAAAATTTGGTTTGCAGAACTGTTGAAAGTTAAAGAACTGTCTACATCACAAGGCATTACTGTAGAAATAATACTTTGATTGTACGAAATTACGAAATATTCTTTGATATGATTTCCATATATTTTGTTCGAAGGAGTGCACATACGTCATTCAACTCAGTATTCATATAACCACAGTGCGTTATCCTTTCCTCTAATAGCAAAGGCTGAGATAAAAGGACCCATCGAGTGGATTTTCGGCATAGGACAAAAATAAACTACACAATTCTCCAACTTTCGCCTACGAGTAACCTGATAAGCTCCATGATCCCGCAATCCTGAGCCCTTTCTAACATCGTCGGCCATTACTAGCCTCAAGACTTCGCCTCATCCTATTTTTACTATTGCAGATAATATATGAAATGAGGGGGAGATGGAGAGTGTTGGTGGAATGGTAGAGGGAAACAGGAGTACCATGAGAAAAACCCTCTTCAACATTTTTCTCCATCACACGTTCCACCATGCAATGGCCAGGGCTCGAACTCGGGTATTAATCCATAATTTATACTTATTCATACGCTCAAAAACCTTTTCAAAATCAATAATAATAATAATAATAATAATAATAATAATAATAATAATATCATTATTATTATTATTATTATTATTATTATTATTATTATTATTATTATTATTATTATTATTAGTTTTTACTAACCAATGACTTAATAGGTTGAGTTTCGTACAAAAAGCGCTTGTAATGTCACAAAATTTTAATAAATATAAAATGTATAAAAATCCTTACCATCGAAGTATAGGCCTACAAGCAGTTCGAATCATATGTCTTTCCTGGTAATCATTGTTGTTCCTTTTACATTTCATGAGAACATTAATTACTCTCTGCTTTCTTATTGTTCCTTTTTATAACCTAAATATGAATAAACATAGTATTAAGAACACGATAATTTATTTCTTGTCATTCACATAATAGTGTGTGTGTGATAGAGAGAGAGAGAGAGAGAAAGACAGAGAGAGGGAAGTACGAAGGGACAGACTGATAGACTGACAGAATGCTTAATCTCTAATAACGTACTAAACAACATGCAAGCTGTCCAATACTCGTTCACCTATGTAATTATACATGATACATGAGTTTTTTATTGCCCACGTAACTGCAACGAGCAACCTAAATACTGGGTGTGAACCACGTGCCCCAAATACAGCTTTACAGCAAATGAACCCTAGCGATCTCTCACATACATGAATTCCAATTACAGATCAAATCACATTGAAGAAAAACTAGTGTTCTTGCTAGCACTACTGCTAATAATAATAAGAATAATAATATTAATAATAATAATAATAATAATAATAATAATAATAATAATAATAATAATAATGCGACTTTACATACTTACTATTTTCAATTAGTTGGTATTTTTGTTCCAGTCCTAATGTCATTGCAATACAATAACCTAATAGTCTAATGCTTACTTTTATTTTGTAAGAAATTAAAAATCCAGCTCTTGATTATTCAACAACCCACGCTCTACAACAGAACCACATGGACTCGAAAACCACTTTATTCTAAGAACTAAAAGTTCAATTTGTATCCCAAAAAAATATCCCACCCAGGTAATAAACTCAAGCGAGAATCGAACTCCGGATCGGTAGGCAAGCGCCTTAGGAGATTGAGCTACGCCTGTGGCTGTAAGTTATTGTTTTAATTCCCACTTTACTGACGTGTTTAATTAGTAATTACAATTAATAATCTAATGACACTCATCAGTGCATCAGACGCTCGAAGTGTTCGCCTTCTGCTCTTAAACTGCGTCAATCTTTTTTAAAAATTGCGGGAAACTGCGCTAGGTATGTTTTTCTGTATTACACTTGACGAAATTTTTCCCTTAAACCCACCATCCGCCCGATTACAGGGTTATTTGTGTTCATTTTTTGTTTAAGAGTAGCCAACAAAATTCAAACTCACAAGTATTTAGGTCCGGAGATCTAGAAGGCCACAAACTTTTACTAATTATTCTATCGTCGAATACTTTGCGTAATGCTCTTATTAAATGTTCGAATATATGCGGAGTTCCATTATAGATATATTTTTTTCGTTTTCATTTAATCTTCTCCAGTTGTACGACTTCAGATATTCAACATGTTGATCAAAATAAAGTGTGTGTATGTGTGTGTGTGTCTAATGCCTACTCATTTCACTTGCGTGATTCGGGTTCCGAACATTATATTGCGGATAGATGGCAGGACTGTGACCCGTTTTCAAGTTGCACACCACTTCGGCGGGCGACGTTATGCATGATGTGTATCTGTGAAAAGTTATTTCGTGTATTAGGATGAGTGTATGTGTACGTGTTCGTGTAGGGAATGGATGAGGATGATGATGAAGCTGAGGAAGGGAGAAGGGGAAACCCGGTGTCGGCACGTAGCCTTCTCCTGTCGAATAGCACCAAGGGGGTCGCCAGGCTTAACGTCACCATCCGACGGTCGAACCACTATCGACAGTGACATATGCCTTCTCTTCATATGCACTGCGGAGAGATTTGGGATTTAACCCAGGCATATTGGTACACAGTTTAAGTGATTAGAAGTTGTGCACAGCCATCTCTCCGAGGTAGAAATTTTACATGAAAATTTCTGATCTCGCCGGGAATCGAACCCGGACCGGCTAGTCTGCAGGCAGATGCGCTACTACAGAGCTAAGTCGGCGGATTATCTAAATAAAGTTCGCTCTGCAAAAATGAACAGAAATATTTGGTAATATCCCTCACGTTGATTTCGCATTGAACTAAAATAATAACGTTAAACAATGGTACGTTCCGTACAGTTGCTCTCAGGAAGTCCGGTCCTATATCCACAAATCTTTCAGGATATCCTAGTGATGAAATTTCGTGAAAGGCCGTCATTGAAACGTAATGAATCCTTTAAATGTGACAGGCTTTAGTCACCCCTGCTCCCCGGGCTTTAGGATCTCTGTAATCGAATGGAGCCGCCAGTAGATCTGTGCGTGTAGGCTATAGCCTGTCTACCTCCGCTATACATGAAAATCTCCATGATTTAATTAACTATACGGGCTACAGGGGGCTTACGCTAGATTAAACTACAGGTAATACCCTTTATTGCAGAATCTGATCCCCGGAACATTCGAAGCATGCTGGTCGTGTGAAATCTAATAATTACTACAGCATATTGTAATTTTGTGGTTATTTGTTTTGGAATATCGGTATGCAGGGAGTTTTACTTTGGTTAAAGCGGTGCGTAACTGCAGTTCTGTGATCTTAACATCGGCACCTATTTGAGGGTATAATTTCTGATATTTGCTAGGGTTATTGTTTCCTTTTACATTAATTCCATATGGAACAGTGCTGCATTGTGTGTGCGTAAATATGAACTCTGATATCTCTTTATTACTGCTGGTATTATTATTATTATTATTATTATTATTATTATTATTATTATTATTATCAATATCAATATCATCATCCTTATTCCTTGAGAAAACCTTTCGTCGTGATAATTATACATACACTCGTTAATTTTGTAACATTTTTTTTACTCAGAAATTTCCTAAAAATTTAACATTCGAATAACTCGTCAAGTAATAAGAATCTTAAATGACTTGAAGTCTTGCGAAAGTAGTGGCATTTGAAATTATTATTGTCATTATTACTCGTCATATCTGTAGGGGAGTAGTGGGTACAGTGAGACACAAAATATCAAGACATATGTATGCAAGTGAAAATTCAAGTATTTTTAAAATCAAGTGCAATAGAAATATACATTAAAACATGGAGTACAATAATACATAAACAAAAATGTTAATAGATAAAGGACATAATATACAATGCGTGTTTGTCAAAAAAATGCAAATGTCTCACTGTTCCTATTCAGGAAGGTACAGTGAGACACCAGTGTCTATTAATGGACATTGAAATGATTTACATTGATTTCAAAAGAAAACTAAAACTTGCTGTCTCTTTATCTTGACATGTTCTGTAGGCTTACTTAGAATCATTTTGACGTCTGACTTCGAAACCATTGAAACATCTGGAACATTTGGAAAGGTGAATTTTCCCATGACTTTTCAAACTTTTGCTAAAAAATAAAATGAATTTTTGGTGAAAACAAAGCTTATAATTATAAGAATTTAATTTAATTCTTTATTATTTTTTTTTTTTTTTAATTTTGTGAATAATTTTTTATTTAAGGAACCATTAAAATGTAATGTATCCATTATTTTAAGCTAAAATTCCTAAATTGGTTACTAGTATGTTCATTTTTAATGTTAGTTACCGGTAAATGTAATATAATTACAGTTTATTTTTGCAAATCATTGGTAAATGGGAACAGTGAGACGTCTCAGTGTACCCTTGAATGGCATGTCTCCTGTTCCCTTTACGCATAGTTCGTTTAAAAATGGTGCCATCACTTCAAAATCAAAATAAGAAAGACGAAACTTTGCAAAATATAACGTCAAATACCATAGTATTAGGTAACAAAACATTCATATTTCTATTTAATTTTTATATCCAATATAACCTTCATTAAACACAAGCCAACATTTTACTTCTAGAGTGAAAAATTACGAATTATTTTTTCATCACTCACCTTTATAACTAGAATCAAATCGAGTATGAAAATACTGTTACTTTACTCATGCAACATACAACTCCACTGTTACAAACATTTCAACATCAAAATTTACCATCTAATAAAAAATGTCTCACTCTTCTCCCTTCCTCACTGTACCCGCTTCTTCCCTACTGTGTTATATTTTCCAATCTGTTCAATTTTCTTAACGAGTATGAGTATTTTCTAAATAAAGCCTATTAATTGTATAAATTTGTTCAACGTACAAGGTAAGGCATTAGAAATACATTTTACATACTTAGCTTTCTCATTACACTAAACAAAAGGAGAAAATATTTTGAAGCTTAGAAATTTTATTTCGACATTTTTTCACATATGTCTTTCTTTACCTGCTCTTTCAAACACAGCTTCATTTCTCATCCTCTCTGTCCATTTCATACGCTCCATTTTTCTCCATATTTACATTTCTAATCTCCTATTCGCTTTTCTTCACTTCGTCGTAATGCTCATGTTTCTGCCCTGTACAAAGTCACACTTCACTCAAAGCACTTCACTAGTCTCTTCCTTTAAGTTCTATATATGATCTTACTAAATAGTTCAAGAATAGATACTTTATTTTCGAATGGAAAGGGGGAAAATAATTGAGTCCTAAAACTTTAGATTTTCTGCTATTCCAACTTCAATCACAGTATTAAAAAAAAATCGTGAAAAAATGTTGGATCCAGAATTTGGCCTAACCAAATTCATTGAACCAACCAACAAATTCATTGAACTTTTATTTGTGAACACTTATAAATGTGCTATATATGCAACTCAAGTGTATTCTGAAGTTTAACTGCAAAAAATAATACTATTATTATTTTACTATGATTTTGAAGGCGTAATTACTTAATTGTGAATTAAATTAATTGGATTTAGGCCTATTTTAAATGCGTATTAGTTTCGTGAAATACAAACGAATTTAATATGATTTAACTTCCGTATTAAAGTTAAATTATAATTAGTTAGATGAATGCAACTTTCTTAAGCACATTTTGTCTTTCGCATTTATTAAACAAATTTAAATTACTCTGGCGCTCTTTTCAGCGGTACCCAGACCAAGAATAATGAATCGTGTATTCCTCCAAATGACCATATTCATTACATTTGTGAGAGGGAACACTATATTGACACAGTAACTGCTGGAAATCGTATTGTTGCCAGTGGAATGTGATTTTATAAATGAAGCGTTCATTTCCAGAACGTTGTAAGTGCCAATTTGTAAAGGTTACAGCAGGAGCAAAAATAGTTTTATACAGTACATACAACGTTGTAACTTGCGCAACCTGAAAGTGCACTACTTTATTACTTGGAGCAGCACTTTCTTCATAACCTTTCGTAATTTTGCCAAACAGGGCACCTACAACTGATATATGTGAAAAAATAGATTCTCCCGGTTTCGGCACTTACAATGTTATGGAAATGCACGCTTCAAATATAGAGAAAAAGCATTCGACTTCTTGGTCTGATTTTATAAATATATAGAAAGCATTTGACTTCTTGGTCTGATTTTATAAATATATAGAAAGCATTTGAATTCTTGGTCTGATTTTATAAATATATAGAAAGCATTTGACTTCTTGGTCTGATTTTATAAATGTAGAGAGAGCATTTGACTTCTTGGTCTGATTTTATAAATGTAGAGAAAGCATTTGACTTCTTGGTCTGATTTTATAAATGTAGAGAAAGCATTTGACTTCTTGGTCTGATTTTATAAATGTAGAGAGAGCATTTGACTTCTTGGTCTGATTTTATAAATGTAGAGAGAGCATTTGACTTCTTGGTCTGATTTTATAAATGTAGAGAAAGCATTTGACTTCTTGGTCTGATTTTATAAATGTAGAGAGAGCATTTGACTTCTTGGTCTGATTTTATAAATGTAGAGAAAGCATTTGACTTCTTGGTCTGATTTTATAAATGTAGAGAAAGCATTTGACTTCTTGGTCTGATTTTATAAATATATAGAAAGCATTTGACTTCTTGGTCTGATTTTATAAATATATAGAAAGCATTTGACTTCTTGGTCTGATTTTATAAATGTAGAGAGAGCATTTGACTTCTTGGTCTGATTTTATAAATGTAGAGAGAGCATTTGACTTCTTGGTCTGATTTTATAAATGTAGAGAAAGCATTTGAATTCTTGGTCTGATTTTATAATTATATAGAAATCATTTGACTTCTTGGTCTGATTTTATAAATGTAGACAGAGCATTTGACTTCTTGGTCTGATTTTATAAATGTAGAGAAAGCATTTGACTTCTTGGTCTGATTTTATAAATGTAGAGAAAGCATTTGACTTCTTGGTCTGATTTTATAAATATATAGAAAGCATTTGACTTCTTGGTCTGATTTTATAAATATATAGAAAGCATTTGAGTTCTTGGTCTGATTTTATAAATGTAGAGAGAGCATTTGACTTCTTGGTCTGATTTTATAAATATATAGAAAGCATTTGACTTCTTGGTCTGATTTTATAAATATATAGAAAGCATTTGACTGCTTGGTCTGATTTTATAAATGTAGAGAGAGCATTTAAGTTCTCACGAACTTAAAATCCAGACGTTTGAGATGGGCAGGGCATGTAGCACGTATGGGCGAATCCAGAAATGCATATAGAGTGTTAGTTGGGAGCCCGGAGGGAAAAAGACCTTTAGGGAGGCCGAGACGTAGATGGGAGGATAATATTAAAATGGATTTGAGGGAGGTGGGGTATGATGATAGAGACTGGATTAATCTTGCACAGGATAGGGACCGCTGGCGGGCTTATGTGAGGGCGGCAATGAACCTTCGGGTTCCTTAAAAGCCATTTGTAAGTAAGTAAGAGAGAGCATTTGACTTCTTGGTCTGATTTTATAAATGTAGAGAGAGAATTTAAGTTCTCACGAACTTAAAATCCAGACGTTTGAGATGGGCAGGGCATGTAGCAGGCATGGGCGAATCCAGAAATGTATATAGAGTGTTAGTTGGGAGACCGGAGGGAAAAAGACCTTTAGGGAGGCCAAGACGTAGATGGGAGGATAATATTAAAATGGATTTGAGGGAGGTGGGGTATGATGATAGAGACTGGATTAATCTTGCACAGGATAGGGACCGATGGCGGGCTTATGTGAGGGCGGCAATGAACCTTCGGGTTCCTTAAAAGCCATTTGTAAGTAAGTAAGAGAGAGCATTTGACTCCTTGGTCTGATTTTATAAATATATAGAAAGCTTTTGATTTATTTTAAAAATATAGAGAAAGCATTTGACTTCTTGCTCTAATTTTATAAATACAGAGAAAGCATTTTACTTATTGGCCTGATTTTATAAATATAGAGAAAGCATTTGACTTCTTGGCCTGATTTTATAAATGTAGAGAAACCATTTGACATCTTTGTCTGATTTTATAAATATAGAGAAAGCATTTGACTTCTTGATCTGATTTTATAAATATAGAGAAAGCATTTGACTTCTTGGTCTGACGATGAATATAATTATTACATATATTATATATATAATATATATTCTTGGTCTGATTTTATAAATATAGAGAAAGCATTTGACTTTTTGGTCTGATTTTATAAATATAGAGGAAGCATTTGCCTTCTTGGTCTTATGTGATAGATATAGATGTAGATAGAGATTTCTTGAGCTGATTTTAAAAATATAGAGAAAGCATTTTACTTCTTGGTCTGATTTTATAAATATAGAGAAAGCATTTGACTTCTTTATTTATTTATTTATTTATTTATTTATTTATTTATTTATTTATTTATTTATTTATTTATTTAATCTAGCAGGATTAAAGCCATAAGGCCTTCTCTTCCATCCCACCAGATAGCACATATAAATACAAAAAAGAAATACAGACGCTGGTGAAAATAATACAAATAAAATTAAAGCCCTATAGAGGGTCAACAGGGTCAAAAGAACACTATAGAGCTCTCATCGAGCCAATACAAAAAAAAAAAAAAAAAAAGAAAGGAAAACAGAGATAACGTCTTGCTCTGATTTTAAAAATATAGAGAAAGCATTTCACTTCTTGGTCTGATTTTGTAAATGTAGAGAAAGCATTTGACTTGTTGGTCCGATTTTATAAATATAGAGAAAGCAGTTGACTTCTTGGTCTGCAGAAGCATTATATCTCTGTACAACGAACGAGGGTTCGAGAATGGTAATATTTTAGATTATGACAGTTAACTTTGCGTCATGTAATTGATACTGCACTACGTGCTTGTTAGCAGTGACTCGTGTTTGTCAGAACGTATTCGGCAAGCAAATTGGATGCCAGTCTCCAGGGGTTTTAAAGTTGCAACATATAATACAAGAAGGGTGAGGGCTAAGAAATGTAGAAGGATAACCACATGTTCCTAATGTCTGAGACGGGTTGAGGGGGTGGGGTACGGCCCATTACATTGTTTATGGAAGAGAACTGGGGGCCGAGAAAGGGAGAGGCGAGAAATTAAAGACCACCGCGAAACACGATCTCTCTCTTCCGATAATGCGTTTCGGCAAAGTTGGGCCATTTTTTTCCATTAAAAGAATGGATAGGGGTGGGAAGAGGGTTTTTAGTATAGGGGAGAGGGAGGGAAAAGTTTCACCTCCAATGTGAGTGGAATGTAAGGGCCCCACGTGGAAAATTAATAACTTAAAGAGAAAATAAGTAAATCGTCTTTTTTCTCTCCCTCTCTCCTGAAGGGGAAGGTCAGAAATCCACTATATGAGATTCCTGAGGTAGGGGGTGGTTATTTATGTGCGCTTTTATATCAGTTGTATATGTGTGTGGATTGCTTTTATCCGCCCCTTCTAACCTGAAAAGGGTATATGTGGGATATAATTGACAAGTTTATATTAGGGATTGGTCATCATTACTGAGTGCCTTCACTGAGTGAAGAAGTAATGGATTTTAAGAGGGGAGTGCAGCAATGGTCGAAATTTGTTACAAAATAACGCTTTCGGAATTACAGCTATTTCATTCCGTATTGAGCTTATATTGTATTCAGTCCAGACTGAAAGGTAGACAACTTATTGTGAAATATATAGTCTGAAATGTGGTCGCTTTGAATGCAGAAATGAAAATATCATTTCGGAAATTTTATTATATTTCACACGAATTTAAAACGTCGCATCAGTTTTTTTTTCAGGTGGGATCCAGTATATTGTATTATTTATATTGTGTTCTTTATATTAGTCTATTTTATCTTATTACTGTATTTTTTAGTTAGGCCTATCTTTTATTATATGAAGAGTCCACTGCAAGAATGATGGCTGTCACTTTCTCGTCGAAAATGAACCAAGACTGTCAATGCATAGCTTAAGACATATAGAATGTACATGCAGAGTTGTGTGGCATTAACCCTGATAGTCATTGTCCAGTAATGATCGGAAAATCACAGTTAACCTTTGAGCGCTAAGCATTTCAAACTTTCAATTACTTCTCCTGCAAAATGTATTCCAAATGACATCCATCATTCTTGCAGTGGACTCTTCATTTATTTCTGTTTCTATTGCAAATGAACATACTTGCACAAGGAAAAAGAATGTTGACTAATAAGTTCTTATATAGGGTTATAGAAAAAGAGAGCAGCTATTTTGATATTTCTTCTTCTATTTAATTCAATTATTATGGTCACATGCCTGTTGTATTCCTAATTTTATTGTTGCTTTTTCTTTGGAAGATCCACGCTCCTCTTTGAGTGCGTTGGTAGTCAGTCATTATAAATCGCAGTAATCTGTTACCGCTACTGTCCACACGATAAATCTATAATATTGTAGCCAGCTTGCTATGAATATCAATTTAGTTAAATTGGAATTAATTAAGCATACTAGTAAATTTTTTCCTATTTATTCCATGAATATTTTGCCGTAACATAACAATATAGAGTTAAGGGAACGAAAATCTGCTACTTGAATTTCTAGTCGTATCTTTCGCATTTAACACCTAATTCTTGCTTTCGTATATTGCAATGAAATTGGAATGGCCTGTCGTATTATTTTCTCCTACCACCGCGGTTGTGGTTCTGTGGGTAGAAAGTGTGCTTTTCGTCGAGTGACCCAAGGTTCCATTCCTGTAATGGGCTTTGGAAGAAATTTGTCTCCCGTCCGCGAGATTCGGTACTTGTCCTGTGAAGTGTCAGCGGAAGCCTTACCACATCTTGTCGACCCCATTACCAAGGAAGCCCGCATTTATGAGATGCGAGCAGCTGAATCTCGTTCCCTCACCTACAATGGTAAGTCGGATAAAAGGGAAGATAAAGCAGGTGTGAAGGAATGATAGAAGGAAGAAAAGAAGGAAGACAGAACGGAACGACAAAAAAGAGGAAGTAAAGAAAGATAGAATGAAGGAAGGAAAAAATGAGAGAAAAAGAATGAAGGAAGGAAATAAAGGAAAGAAGAAAGGTAGGAAGGAAGAAAAGAAAGAAAAAAGGAAGGAATGAAGGTAAGAAGAAAGGCAGGAAGAAAGCTAAGAAGGAAAACAGAAAGGAATGAAGGAAAGTAGGAAGGCACAAAAGAAGGTAGGAAAGAAGGAAAGCAGGAAGGAATGGAAGAAGGAAAGCAGGAAAAAATGAAAGAAGGAAATAAGAAAGGAAGAAAAGAAAGAAGGAAGGAAAGAAGCAAGGCAGGAAGAAAAAGAAAAATGCAGAAAGGAAGGTAAGAAGGAAGAAAAAAGAGGAAGGCAGGAAGGAAGGAAGGAAAGAAGGAATAAATGAAGGAAGGAAAGAAGGCGGAAGGCAAGAAGAAAAGAAAGAAGGAATGCAAAAAAGGATGGGGGGAAAGAAGTAAGAAATGAAGAAAGGCAGGAAGGAAGGAAAAAATTCTGAAAGCAGGAAGAATACAGGAAAGAAGGAAAGGAAAGAAGGAGGAATTGAAGGAAGGCAGGAAGGAAGGAAAGAAGTAAGGAGGGACGGCAGGAAGAAAGGAAAGAAAGAAGGAAGGAAAGTAGGAAGGAAAGAAGGAAGAAATGAAAGAAGGCAGGAAGGAAGGAAATAAGGAAGGCAGGAAGGAAGGAAGGAAGGAAAGAAGGAAAAAATGAAGGAAGGAAAGAAGGCGGAAGGCAGAAAGAAAGGAAAGAAGAAATTCGGGAAGGCAGGAAGAAAGGAAAGAAGGAATGCAAAAAAGGGTGAGGGAAAGAAGCAAAAAAAAGAAGAAAGGCAGAAAGGAAAGAAATAAGGAAGGCAGGAAGAAAAGAAAGAAGGGAGGCAGGAAGGAGACAAAGATATAAGGGAAAAAAAGGAAGGCAGAAACAAAGGAAGGAAGGAAGGACTGCGCATTAGAAGCAACTACTGAAAAGCGGAGATGTCCGACAAGGGATCATTGTTATTATTATGCAACCCGTCATCAACTGCGTATAATCGGAATTTTTCTACTTGCTGCAGGTTCATTCCTGTTATTTGCTGATTTCATATTTTATTGTTTCATTTGGTTTTTAAATATTTACGTTTATCTATATATCCTTGTTTTTTTACGTGGTATTTAACGACGCTGTATCAACTACGAGGTTATTTAGCGTCGATGGGATTGGTGATCGCGAGATGGTATTTGGCGAGATGAGGCCGAGGATTCGCCATAGATTACCTGACATTTGCCTTACCGTGGGGAAAAACCTCGGAAAAACTCCAACCAGGTAATCAGTCCAAGCGGGAATCGAACCCGCGCCCGAACGCAACTCCGGATCGGTAGGAATGCGCCTTAGCCGACAGAGCTACGCCGGTGGCTCATCCTTGTTAATTTAAGGAAGTGTAGAACAGATACTTTTTTCTTTGCAATATAAATTTCAATAATTTAAAAGGAAAAATTGTTCCGGGGCCGGGTATCGATCCCGGGACCTCTGGTTGAACGTATCAGCGTTCTTTCCAACTGAGCTACCCGGGAACTCCACCCGACACCGTCTCAACTTTTCCCTTTATATCCACATAACTCGCGTGGACTGACGAAACGCCAGAGACCCACATCGAGTGCACACAATCTCTGTGTGACTTGGAATTGTGGTTTTCTGTTAACGTACGGTGTCGGGTGGAGTTCCCGGGTAGGTCATTGGCAGAGCGGTGGTACGTTCAACCAGAGGTCCCGGGATCGGAACCCGGCCCTGGAACAATTTTTCCCTTAAAATTATTCAAATCTGCTTTACAGGGAGCTTCACCTGAAAGACTAGATTTGTACAATATATACGTCACTGTGTACGTTAACAGAATACCTCAATTCCAAGTCACACAGAGATTGTGTGCACTCGATGTGGGTCTCTGGCGTTTCGTCAGCCCACGCGAGTTGTGTGGATATAAAGGGAAAAGTTGAGACGGTGTCCGGTGGAGTTCCCGGATAGCTCAGTTGGAAAGAACGCTGGTACTTTTAACGAGAGGTCCCGGGATAGATACCCGGCCCCGGAACAATTTTTCCCTTGAAATTATTCAAATCTGCTTTACAGGGAGCTTACCTGAAAGACTAGATTTGCATAATATAAATTTCATCTGAATAAAATTAGTGGGGTAATATTTATTGTTTTACTTGCATATTTATATATTTTTAGTTATTCATTTTTATGTATGCGTACTTATATATTTGCATTTTTTTACTTGAACAATTATTTCTCATTTTTTCATCTTTGGAATAGATTAAGTTTTTTTTACATATTTTATATTTTTTATAATTTTTAATAGCGACTTATTCTTTTTTTATCTTTCCTAGTAATTACTCTTTCTCTAGTAGGCTTTGCTTCATTGTCATTAGTCTATGGTCAAAGTGATGACCACAAGGATAGAAGGAAACAGTGTGTTTAATTCCTGACATGATGACAGATTTTCCAGCCCGATCAACTCCGCAGCGTGGATGACGCAGACAAAGCTTCACACCCTTTGTATCCTTGTGTAATGGGAGAAGCCCGCTAGGGAAACAGGCTTTTGTAGCTATTGTGTATTGCTTCAATTGTAGGATCGGATTTCAATATATAGTGGGTCATTGTGTGTACTCATAGAGGTATCTCAACAGACACTGTAATCCCTTGAACTAAGCCTACAGCGTTCCATCTGCTCTGCATCGGCCTCCAGGGTCTCACTTCACTTTCCACCGGAAAAACTGATCTGGTTCAGTGTTTTTCGTTGGAGGCGACCTTCCACTGATTTTTCCCCAGATATCAAATGTCGGTTTTTCCAGTAGTCATTTTTGAATATATTTTTCATTCAAAATACCATGTAACAAGTTCCATCAACGGTAGTGGTAGTAGTAGAAACAGAAGTGGTGGTGGTAGTAGTAGTAGTAGTAGTAGTAGTAGTAGTAGTAGTAGTAGTAGTGTCAGAGTTGTAAGCTCCGAAACCAGTTGTCGTGCTAGAGACGTCCAGTCGGAGCGTGAACTTGCTTATGTCTGTGGAAGCACCGGAGCACGCAACGAGTTATAGTGGAGCGCTCCGCTCCGTTTAGGCTGTGTCTGACAACGCTGCAGTAGTAGTAGTAGTAGTAGTATAGTAGTGTCAGAGTTGTAAGCTCCGAAACCGGTTGTGGTGCTATAGACGTCCAGTCGGAGCGTGAACTTGCTTATGTCTGTGGAAGCACAGGAGCACGCAACGAGTTATAGTGGAGCGCTCCGCTCCGTTTAGGCTGTGTCTGACAACGCTGCAGTAGTAGTAGTAGTAGTAGTAGTAGTAGTACAGTAGTGTCAGAGTTGTAAGCTCCGAAACCGGTTGTGGTGCTATAGACGTCCTGTCGCAGCGTGAACTTGCTTATGTCTGTGGAAGCACCAAAGCACGCAACGAGTTATAGTGGAGCGCTCCGCTCCGTTTAGGCTGCGTCTGACAACGCTGCAGTAGTAGTAGTAGTAGTAGTAGTAGTAGTAGTAGCACAGTAGTGTCAGAGTTGTAAGCTCCGAAAGCGGTTGTGGTGCTAGAGACGTCCAGTCGGAGCGTGAACTTGCTTATGTCTGTGGAAGCACCGGAGCACGCAACGAGTTATAGTGGAGCGCTCCGCTCCGTTTAGGCTGCGTCTGACAACGCTGCAGTAGTAGTAGTAGTGGTGGTAGTAGTAGTAGTAGTAGTAGTAGTAGTAGTACAGTAGTGTCAGAGTTGTAAGCTCCGACACCGGTTGTGGTGCTATAGACGTCCAGTCGGAGCGTGAACTTGCTTATGTCTGTGGAAGCACCGGAGCACGCAACGAGTTATAGTGGAGCGCTCCGCTCCGTTTAGGCTGTGTCTGACAACGCTTCAGTAGTAGTAGTAGTAGTAGTAGTAGTACAGTAGTGTCAGAGTTGTAAGCTCCGAAACCGGTTGTGGTGCTAGAGACGTCCAGTCGGAGCGTGAACTTGCTTATGTCTGTGGAAGCACCGGAGCAAGCAACGAGTTACAGTGGAGCGCTCCTCTCCGTTTAGGCTGTCTGACAACGCTGTAGTAGTAGTAATTGTAGTAGTAGTAGTAGTAGTAGTAGTAGTAGTAGTAGTAGTATTAGTAGTAGTAGTAGCAGCAGCAAGTACAGGGACATCATTTTATTTTTACTAACATTTTTAATATTAACCTGGCTATACTTTTAGATTAATGATTGAGACCCGGAAACATAGTTTGCTACCTCCTTCCACGGCTGGAGTTCGATGGTACTGGCGTAAAATACAAACAAATCACCTTACTAGGTATAGGAGGGAAGAAAATTAGTTCATCCATTTACGTAAAGTAGGAAATATCGCGATTTTGAGTTTGATAATTTTCATTAGGTTTTGTTTAATCAAAATACAATACAGTGTTAACAATAAGTGTTTTTACTCACGAACTGAGTTATCCATGCGAACGTATTCATTATGCAGCGTATATTAGGCCTATACTGTCTACAACACATTAGCGTACAATATAGAGAATGAAGTTAAATTGAAAAATAATCATAATTATGGATATTTAAGCACATTTTTGGAAATGGTGGCCGTTCATTTCGATACAGGCTTCAGATCTTTTGTGCCTATTATCGCACTATAGACTATTGCATCTAATTCCAATTACCAGTTTCGTCCTTCATACTTAGTAACTCATGTTGACCTACTCTATAAAAGAGTACCTTACGTACTGTAAATTCATTCTTCATTTCTGCCCGACCCCCCCCCCCCCATAAAATTACTCAGACATTCTATCTACTGTCCGTCCAACTGCAGGATTGTAGAAATGGGGGGGGGGATTACGTGATAGTTAATTACTTTACGAGGCCCTTTTATTTAAGTAATTTTAAACAGTTGCATAATATTACGTAGACGTCCAATTAATTTCTAACAGAAATTAATGTTTTCAGAAAAGAGCTAAGAAAGCCCAGCCACTAGTCTTTACAGAGGAGTGAGCAGAAGCAGGTGGGGGAAATCGGGATGCGACGTAGGCAAACGGACGACAGTACCTGTGCGAAAATATGATTCAATATTGGAAGTTTTCGTCACTGGAAAACGCGAACATATTTCTGAAACGTACTCACTAATTCAGTACTGCGGCTTTGGTTCTGTGTGGAGGACAGCTGGAACTTCGTTAGTAGAAGGGGTGGGAGTGAAGTACATTAAAAAACTCAGATACAATAAAAGTTGAAGTAAAAATAAAATGATGTCGCTGTAGTATCAGCAACAGTAGTAACAGTAGCTCGTAGTATTGGCTACTACTACTACTACTACTACTACTAGAACCACTATTACGAGCTACTGCTACTACTGTTTCTGATACTACTAACTACTACGGCTACTACTACTACTACTACTACTACTACTACTCGTTAGATTACCACCCGGCTGTACGTGTTAGTCGTACTAGTTAACTGACATTGATAGCTGCTCTACTACTTTTCACTCGGTAGAGATATAGTTCAAGCTCTCACAACTTAACAGTTTTGGTACAACTTTCTAGCTGTTTTTATGAGTATAGATATTCATTGTTAAGATGAGTTTAACTGCCCTATTGAGAAACTACTGAAGATATCGTAATGAATTGTTTACAGGATTAAGATACGAGGTTTCTAAGCAAACTGATTCATATTTATTAAGAGATACAAGTTGTAAAACAGATGCGATATTTTAAGTAATGTTCTTTTTGATATGTTTATGTAAAATGTTTTTTTATGATCAAATTGATAGAGATACGAGGGTGGACCCAAAAGTAACCGAAAACGATCTGTTCCGCGCGCATGCTTTGTAGTTACAAGTTCTGCTATTAGGTGGTGTTAGTTTGGGGTCTCCCGCGGCCGTTAGTGAGCTGGCGTCAGTCTGAGTTAAGTGGTTTGTTTGTGGTGCTTGCATTCCTGTTTCAACCGTTTGACGATTAGTGAGATGGCCGACCAAAAGGAACAATGAATGTGTGTGAAATTTTGTTTTCTGTTAGAGGAAACGGCAATCGAGACCGTTGGGATGTTTCGGCAAGCCTTTAATTATGATGCTTTGGGGAAATCACAGGTCTACGAGTGGTTTTCCCGTTTCAAATCTGGCAACATGTGAACTGAAAACATGCCACGCCCCGAGCCTCCTTCGACAGGAAGAAATGACGAAAACATCGCCAAAATCAAACGTGCAATTGATGAAGATCGTCGAAAGACCATTGACGAAGTTTCTGAGCAAACGAACCTGTCATGGAGCACGGTCCGAAGATTTGCGCAAGAGACGGGTGTCTGCAAAATTTGTTCCTAGCTTGCTCACAGATGACCAAAGAGAAAACCGAATGAGAGTTTGCCGCGACTTGAAGAGTGAAGTGCAGAACGATCCAAATTTTCTTAAAAGAATTGTGACTGGGGATGAGTCTTGGTGCTATGGGTACGATCCAGGATCAAAGAAAGCATCGAGCCAGTGGAAAACTCCAAATTCACCACGACCCAAGAAAGCATGTCAAGTGCGAAGCAATGTGAAAACAATGTTGATTTGTTTTTTTTTTTTTTGTGAATGGCATTATCCACAAAGCGTTCGTTCCGCCAGGACAAACAGTGAACCAACATTTCTATTCGGATGTGTTACGAAGATTACGAGAGAGTGTGCGACGAAAACGGTCCGAAATGTGGAGAAATGGGAACTGGTTGCTTCACCACGACAATGCTCCAGCCCACACAGCTCTGACGGTCCGACAGTTTTTGACAAACAACATGGTGATTGTGCCTCATCCACCCTATTCACCCGATCTGGCTCCGTCTGACTTTTTTTTTTTTTTTTTTCCACAGATGTAGAAATGTCTGAAAGGATAGCGATTCAGTGATGTGGATGACATCAAAGAAAACACGCTAACGGCTTTGAACAGTATCCTGCCTCAAGAGTTCTAGCACTGTTTTCAGTAGTGGAAAAAGCGTTGGGACAAGCGCATTAATGCACATGGACAATACTTTGAAGGGGACTATAGTACTGTGAATGTAGAGTTCAATTAAAAAAAAAAAAAAAACATTCCGGTTATTTTTGGGTCCCCCCTCGTACATCATTTGTGCGCCAAATTTAGTATTGTATTATTGGGAATGTGTGTTTAAAATTTCAATCTTTTATCGTTTATAGTTCGTGAGAAAATAAGGTAAATGCATCAAAATAAATCAATTATCGGTATTTCAAAAGATTAAATCTTTTTTACAAATTCTATTTCCTGATACGTCGACGTCAGTTTGCTTAGAAACATTAGATCTTTGTCCTGTAAAAATTTCAGTGTGATGTCATGAGTATTTGCTGAGATAATAGGTTATTAAATAAGAAAATTTGACATTGGCACATTAGCGAAATAGGGTACCTAGTTAATTTTCCCTTACTCCTGATTCTCTTTAAATATAACAATGATAATAACCGTAATAATAATGTAACGTATTGCAATGCCTCAACATAAGGCAACAGGATAGCATATTTACACAGGATAAATGTGCATAATCCGGGATACATTAAAAACGACCCAGACATCTCCACTGTGTGAAAAATACGATTTAATATCCGCATAGATCACAGCTGGCAGACAAATATTTTAGTTGTGTAACGCGGGGCTTAATCAGTCTTTTCGAGCTCCTTTTTATTCCATAATGATGATAAAAGCTGAG
Organism: Periplaneta americana; assembly: GCF_040183065.1. Lineage (NCBI taxonomy): Eukaryota > Metazoa > Arthropoda > Insecta > Blattodea > Blattidae > Periplaneta > Periplaneta americana. The sequence goes on from NC_091121.1 coordinate 27,665,876, forward strand.
AATGAGCCGATATCGATTACGACTCTAATATGACGCACATGGAAGGAAATTGCGTGCCGAGGTTAAGATAGAAGAAGAAGATGATGATGAATAATGGAGCTCGCAACGAGATGAATGGAAACAGCAAGGGGCTTAACAATAAAGAACAACGGTCCATCAACAGCAGCAGCAACAGCAAGAAACAGCGGGGCGCCCGGCGATGCAGCAACTATCTTTCAGGGGTAATGTTTCTAGTCACGAAATTATTTCAACTCTCATCGTCTTCTTGATGGATGCCATACACAAAATGCTCAGGGAATTAAAGCAAGCGATTTTCTTCGTTCTATCATGCAAAATTATTTCTAAACCACTCCAATCTTCTTTGCAGAACCGAAATGGAAATATATACCGGGTGTTTCATTTAATTTTAGACAGGTATGTAACTTTTTGCTGGAATAATGCTGTTATATTTTATGTATTTAAATTATTTAGAATATGTTTTCAATTTTCAATCCACATAGTCATTATTATTATTATTATTATTATTATTATTATTATTATTATTATTATTATTATTATTATTATTATTATTATTATTATTATTGAATTTGTAATAAAATTATTTAATTATCTGTATTACATGTACTTAAATACTAGATAATAAATAATCAGGTAAATGATTTGAATCTTCAAGGTCCATATTTCCCGTTTTCAGACAAGATAAATGTGAACAACGGATATTATTTGAATGTCACAAATGTTGCAGAAGTAATTGAAGTAGAGAGAAATAATTGAAGACATCCATATTTCATACTTCTTGTTCTAGGGTAGTTCACAAATAAAAATAATACAGATTTAAATCCGGAGAAGTAGGAGGCCACAATCCCTTCTTAATTATTCTATATTCGAATACTTTATGTAAAGCATCAGCTAGCTAGCTGTCATCTAGCATCACACGCGGCGGAAAGGCTATGATACAACAGAAGCACATTGCCAATAATATCCGCTATTATGGATCAACCAAACCGGTGGACACCCGATAGCTTTCCTTCGAGATAAAAACGGGAAGCACATAAAACTGACCTCATTACTACTATTACTACTGCTACTAGTACTGCTGCTACTACTACTATTTACACGTATACTAATGTTGGTACTACTACTGCTATTGCTGCTACTACTACTACTATTACTGCTACTATAACTACTGCTAATTACTAATATTGGTACTACTACTACTGCTGCTACTACTGCTACTGCTATTGCTGCTACTACTACTACTACTACTGCTGCTGCTACTACTACTAATATTGGTACTACTACTGCTGTTGCTACTACTGCTATTGCTGCTGCTGCTGCTACTACTACTACTACTACTACTACTACTACTACTACTACTACTACTAATACTACTATTACTACTACTACTACTACTGCTGCTGCTACTACTACTACTACTACTACTACTACTACTACTACTACTACTACTATTAATGCTGATTGTCTACAAAATATAGTCTTTATATTCCTCTACATTAAATTTAGGCCTCCATGGTCTGTATTAGGAATTACTTCACCTTCGCCAGTATTCATATTCCATTTCGCTCGTTTCAAACAAAGAAACTATTTAGATTTCAAACATTTGAATGATTTCATGGTTAGCGTGGAATGCAAGGTAGGAAATGGAATTCAAATTCACAGAATTTTTAGTCTGAAATCTCAGCCCTTGAGCCAGGGATTCTAAATTAATTATGCTGAAAAAGTAATTGTACATGTACTTACAAACCTTCAGGTTCATGCTCCTCTTTCTCTCGGGCTTCGATTTCTCATCACCGTACTCTTTGATCTTTGAAGCCTTGAGGTACTCCGGTGTTGTATATTTTTATGTTTTTGTTTTACACATTTAATTGTACATATTGGTAAACATTCTTTCAACATTCCATTAGGTTTTCGAACTCATTTAAATTCTATCTGACCTCACACATTGGATATTTACCACTAAACAGAGCTACATTCGAACTTCATTTCCTGTGAAATTGTAGAAAAAATAAGTAATGACAGTGAATTTTTTCAATCGAAAATTCCTTCCATATACAAGTATCTGTACGCACTCTATAAAAGGAAATTTGTAGCAATTCAGTGATTTCGGATATTTAAGCTCGGATTTCTTAGTGTGTCATGTGCCAGACCTGTAAAGGATGTTTTAAGATTGTTATTATTTTATAAAATTTTGTAAACTTATCAGTATTTTATTTTTCATAGAGATATTTCCGATCCGTGTTTTATAAGTGCTGGGATAATTGAAGACCTCCCGGGAATAAGGGTGTAACCAACAAATCTATAATACATGTCTCAGGAGAAAAAAAATAATTTCAGGAGCATATTTCATCAGGCCTATATTTACTAGCAGAACCGTTCGATTAATCAAGGATACAAGCTTATTCAGCTATTGGATATAGTCTGTCTAAAAAGTATCCGACCTTTAGCCAGAAAAAATATTTCAAATACCTGACGGGGTTGGGACCCTAATCCCCTTCAAAGTAGGCCCCTTGTGCTTGCACACACTTAGCCCACCGATCCTTCCACTGCCGGAAACACCTCTGGAAGTCTTCTTTTGGAATGGTGTTCAGCTCCGTCGTCGCATTCCGCATTATCTCTTCTCTACTCTCAAAATGGAATCCTTTCAGTGGTGTCTTCAATTTTGGAAACAACCAGAAGTCGCAAGGAGCCAGGTCTGGAGAGTAGGGAGGTTGGTGAACGGTTGTAATTCCATGTTTGGCCAAGAAAGTGTGTATCAATTGGGATGAATGTGCGGGGGCGTTGTCGTGATGCAAGTGCCAGTTGTTCGCCGTCCACATGTCTGGTCTTTTGCGCCGAACTGCATCACGGAGTCGCCAGAGAACATCGTGATAGTACTCCTTTGTCACCATTTGTCCTTCCGGTGCGTATTCGTGATGCACAATTCCACGGAAATCAAAGAAAACAGTCAGCATCACCTTGATTTTGCTTCGCACCTGCCGCGCTTTCTTCGGCCTTGGAGACTCGGGATGCTTCCATTGCGACGACTGTCTTTTTGTTCCTGGGTCGTACCCGTACACCCATGACTCATCTCCAGTTATCACGGTGTTCAGAAACCCAGGATCAGTGTTGGCGGTGTCCAGAAGGTCCTGTGCAGCGTCACGACGGAGGTCTTTTTGTTCCGGGGACAACAACTTGGGCACGAATTTCGCAGCCACTCGGTTCATGTTCAAATCATCACACAAAATTGCATGTGCAGAATCTTTACTCACTCCAACCTCTTCGGCAATCTCCCGCACGGTCAAACGACGATCTGCCATCACCAAATTTCGCACCCTCTCAACAACAGCTGCACTCCGAGCAGTTTGGGGCCTGCCACAACGCTGCTCACTCTCCGCTGATGTGCGGCCATCTTTGAATCGGTTGAACCACTCCTTAATTTGTGTTACACCCATCGCATCTTCCCCAAACACCTGCTGAATCTTACGAATTGTTTGACTTTGAGAATCACCAAGCTTTTGACAAAATTTGATGCAGTATCTTTGCTCAATTCGTTCAGTCATCTTGCGAGAAAACTAAATCCGACAAACACCTAGAACAGCACCTTACTTGGCGACCACCAGCCAGTGACTGGCACAAGCGAATGCGGTGAAAAAATTCAAGCATGCGCATTACAGTTCCTCCTTCCACCATGCACAGTGGCGCCGCCTTAGAATCACAACTTTACGCGGGAAAAATTAAGGTCGGATACTTTTTAGACAGGCCTCGTATTCATTTACTTTTATAAATAAATGCTTCAAAATTACTCTTGTGCGAGATCGTGCGTATTTGCTTGGTTTCCACACAAAACCAATCCGCGGAAAGTCTAAAATTCCACATTCAGTATTCCCAACCTAACACACATAACAATTTTCCTCTTCTTACCGCTTAAGTGACCTATTGATTTTACTGCTTTAGGGTTTTAACATATTATTTTAGAGACGTTCAATATAGTAATAATTATAAATTGGAAACTTACCGCTGCAATTTTACCTAAATTGCACCGTTAATCATTGTTTTTAAATACTTGCAAAAATCAACAAGATTCCTGATTATCATAGACTGGGGGGAAAAAAGACAGACGTATATCACGGCCTGCTGGAGTATAGTAAACACAGAAAACATTTTAAAGCAACAATGTTGAAGATAGATATTTTTGTTTTGCAAATTTGCCGTCATTGAACAGAAACAAAGATGGAGATTTCATTGCAACTAATTAGAAATTCCTCTCTCAGGTACTTAATAAACGATCTTCGCACAAAATAATGTACGATACACGAGCGGTATGTTTTCTTTCAATTCTCGGAAAGAGCTCAACTACGTTTCGCTTTTTCAAACTTTTCCTCGAACATGAAAACTTCAACATACCGCTCTTGTAACGCATATTACTATTCCACCGAAGTCACTTATTTCTTTAATTTAATGTTACACCCTTTTTCGAGGGAGGTCTTCAATTACATATTTTATGCCCTAACTGAAATGAATTTGAAGCTTATCGTAAATATTTCAATTTTCACACCATTTTCTATTGCCTTACACTTTGTAAAGGACTTAAGGTACTCGTAAATATTCTAAATAAATTTTTAATTCATTTCACTCTCTATCTATAGCTCTCACCTCCTCCTGCATGTAAACCTTATTCATGTCCATCGATCGACAGTCTATCTCAGGCAGTTGTGGGAGCTACATAGCACGTAATGTTAACAAACAGAAGCCTTCAAATTTGGCACCACTATCAATTATTCATCATAGACTTCATTAATGGGCGTTGTCCGTAATCCGGGACAATCCTTCTTTACTGAATTCAGGTAGAACCTATGCATAAGGCAAATCCAGTAGTCAAGTTAATTGAATAAGTCTTTCATCCATCACTACGTCAGGGGAGACCAAATATGCCTTCACTCCATAACGCGTGAAAATAACTGTGGTACCTGAAAGCAAAGATTTGACTGTCGTAGCCAAAACAGTTCCTTATCACGTGATAGTTTCTTTTGTATTCAGGTTCGAACCATCTTCAATGGGGTAAATTTTTCATTTACAGAGGTGTGAAAATTATTAGAATAATCTTAATTTTAAAGTTTTTTTAATAGTTCCTTCACAAATATTAATTGAATTGATGAATATTGGTAAATATTACTATACTGATGTAGGATATATTTACTACTAACAATGCCGGAAAGCATTGTTATACATTGGTATTTTTCTTATTTTACAATTGTTATGGGAATTCAGAAATTATTATATTATGTTGGCGGAATTGGAAACATAAAAAATGATATGCACAAAACAGATGTATACGTTCATTTGAACCTTCACAACAATGTAAACGCAAAGAACAATTTGTTTAAAGCATTTCTTAACCCATTTATGCCCAGATTATTTTTTTTTTTATTTTTGTTTCACATATTATATTAAGTGAGTCAGAGGGACGTTGTAAGAATGAGGAACTATGAAAATACTGATTTTGTTACTTCGGTAAAAATTTATGGGGTGGGTCGAAAACGACCCACTAGGCACTTCCTCGAGAATTTGTTCATTATAATGTTTTGATGATTTCTTGTTTTATTTATGCTTTTGCGTAGTATGCAACTTGTTAAATTTAAAAGTAATGCATATACAAATCATTAGCATATTAAAAACGCATACCATTTTTTTATATTTATTGAATAATAATTATAATTATCCTGAGAGCTACATTCACATGTATTTTACATTCACAAATCTGAAAGGAAATCTTGTACTTGAAGAAATAAATAATCTGAAACACACAATAAATTATGGTACATGGCATAAGCTCCACACCTGTGGAGTAACGGTTAGCGCGTCCTGCCGCGAAACCAGGTTGTCTGGGTTCGAATCCCGGTCGGGGCAAGTTACCTGGTTGAGGTTTTTTTCCGGGTTTTTCCCTCAACCCAATATAAGCAAATGTTGGGTAACTATCGGTGCTGGACCCTGGACACTTTTTACCGGTATTATCATCTTCATCTCATTCAGACACTAAATAACATGAGATGTTGGTACAGCGTCGTAAAATAACCTACTAAAAATACATGACATAAGTCCTTAGTTCTACTCATGATATGGTGCACCTCTAATATGCTTTTACATTGCCACAAATCTTGTATCGCCGTCATTGTTGTTGGGCTATAGTGCCCACAGTGATCCTTTCTCCGGTGTTCTTTGATGGTATCGAAGGAACGAACTCGTCTTCCACTCTTTGGAGAAGTGTCATATTTTTTTCTTGCGCTATTTCGTGGCTATCCTGTTGCCTTAAGTTGAGGCATTGCAATACGTTACATTATTGTTACGGTTATTATCATTGTTATAATTAAAGAGAATCAGGAGTAAGGGAAAATTAACTAGGTACCCTATTTCGCTAATGTGCCAATGTCAAATTTTCTTATTTAATAACCTATTATCTCAGCAAATACTCATGACATCACACTGAAAATTTTACAGGACAAAGATCTAATGTTTCTAAGCAAACTGACGTCGACGTATCAGGAAATAGAATTTGTAGAAAAGATTTGATCTTTTGAAATACCGATAATTGATTTATTTTTATGCATTTACATCATTTTCTCACGAACTATAAACGATCAAAGATTGAAATTTTACACACACATCCACAATAATACAATACTAAATTTGGCGCACAAATGATGTACGAGGGAGGACCCAAAAATAACCGGAATGTTTTTTTTTTTTTTTTTAATTGAACTCTACATTCACAGTACTATAGTCCCCTTCAAAGTATTGTCATTGTGCATTAATGCGCCTGTCCCAACGCTTTTTCCACTGCTGAAAACAGTGCTAGAACTCTTGAGGCAGGATACTATTCAAAGCCGTTAGCGTGTTTTCTTTGATGTCATCCACATCACTGAATCGCTTTCCTTTCAGACATTTCTACATCTGTGGAAACAAAAAAAAAAAAGTCAGACGGAGCCAGATCGGGTGAATAGGGTGGATGAGACACAATCACCATGTTGTTTGTCAAAAACTGTCGGACCGTCAGAGCTGTGTGGGCTGGAGCATTGTCGTGGTGAAGCAACCAGTTCCCATTTCTCCACATTTCGGACCGTTTTCGTCGCACACTCTCTCGTAATCTTCGTAACACATCCGAATAGAAATGTTGGTTCACTGTTTGTCCTGGCGGAACGAACGCTTTGTGGATAATGCCATTCACAAAAAAAAAAAAAAAACAAATCAACATTGTTTTCATATTGCTTCGCACTTGACGTGCTTTCTTGGGTCGTGGTGAATTTGGAGTTTTCCACTGGCTCGATGCTTTCTTTGATCCTGGATCGTACCCATAGCACCAAGACTCATCCCCAGTCACAATTCTTTTAAGAAAATTTGGATCGTTCTGCACTTCACTCTTCAAGTCGCGGCAAACTCTCATTCGGTTTTCTCTTTGGTTATCTGTGAGCAAGCGAGGAACAAATTTTGCAGACACCCGTCTCATGTGCAAATCTTCGGACCGTGCTCCATGACAGGTTCGTTTGCTCAGAAACTTCGTCAATGGTCTTTCGACGATCTTCATCAATTGCACGTTTGATTTTGGCGATGTTTTCGTCATTTCTTCCTGTCGAAGGAGGCTCGGGGCGTGGCATGTTTTCAGTTCACATGTTGCCAGATTTGAAACGGGAAAACCACTCGTAGACCTGTGATTTCCCCAAAGCATCATAATTAAAGGCTTGCCGAAACATCCCAACGGTCTCGATTGCCGTTTCCTCTAACAGAAAACAAAATTTCACACACATTCATTGTTCCTTGTGGTCGGCCATCTCACTAATCGTCAAACGGTTGAAACAGGAATGCAAGCACCACAAACAAACCACTTAACTCAGACTGACGCCAGCTCACTAACGGCCGCGGGAGACCCCAAACTAACACCACCTAATAGCAGAACTTGTAACTACAAAGCATGCGCGCGGAACAGATCGTTTTCGGTTACTTTTGGGTCCACCCTCGTATCTCTATCAATTTGATCATAAAAAACATTTTACATAAACATATCAAAAAGAACATTACTTAAAATATGAATCAGTTTGCTTAGAAACCTCGTATCTTAATCCTGTAAAAAATTCATTACGATATCTTCAGTAGTTTCTGAATAGGGCAGTTAAACTCCTCTTAACAATGAATATCTATACTCATAAAAACAGCTAGAAAGTTGTACCAAAACTGTTAAGTTGTGAGAGCTTGAACTATATCTCTACCGAGTGAAAAGTAGTAGAGCAGCTATCAATGTCAGTTAACTAGTACGACTAACACGTACAGCCGGGTGGTAATCTAACGAGCAGTAGTAGTAGTAGTAGTAGTAGTAGTAGTAGCCGTAGTAGTTAGTAGTATCAGAAACAGTAGTAGTAGCAGTAGCTCGTAATAGTGGTTCTAGTAGTAGTAGTAGTAGTAGTAGTAGTAGTAGTAGTAGTAGTAGTAGTAGTAGTAGTAGTAGTTGTAGCCAATACTACGAGCTACTGATACTACTGTTGCTGATACTACAGCGACATCATTTTATTTTTACTTCAACTTTTATTGTATCTGAGTTTTTTAATGTACTTCACTCCCACCCCTTCTACTAACGAAGTTCCAGCTGTCCTCCACACAGAACCAAAGCCGCAGTACTGAATTAGTGAGTACGTTTCAGAAATATGTTCGCGTTTTCCAGTGACGAAAACTTCCAATATTGAATCATATTTTCGCACAGGTACTGTCGTCCGTTTGCCTACGTCGCATCCCGATTTCCCCCACTTGCTTCTGCTCGCTCCACTGTAAAGACTAGTGGCTGGGCTTTCTTAGCTCTTTTCTGAAAACATTAATTTCTGTTAGAAATTAATTGGACGTCTACGTAATATTATGCAACTGTTTAAAATTACTTAAATAAAAGGGCCTCGTAATGTAATTAACTATCACGTGATTCCCCCCCCATTTCTACAATCCTGCAGTTGGACGGACAGTAGATAGAATGTCTGAGTAATTTTATGGGGGGGGGGGTTCGGGCAGAAATGAAGACTGAATTTACAGTACGTAAGGTACTCTTTTATAGAGTAGATCAACATGAGTTACTAAGTATGAAGGACGAAACTGGTAATTGGAATTAGATGCAATAGTCTATAGTGCGATAATAGGCACAAAAGATCTGAAGCCTGTATCGAAATGAACGGCCACCATTTCCAAAAATGTGCTTAAATATCCATAATTATGATTATTTTTCAATTTAACTTCATTCTCTATATTGTACGCTAATGTGTTGTAGACAGTATAGGCCTAATATACGCTGCATAATGAATACGTTCGCATGGATAACTCAGTTCGTGAGTAAAAACACTTATTGTTAACACTGTATTGTATTTTGATTAAACAAAACCTAATGAAAATTATCAAACTCAAAATCGCGATATTTTCTACTTTAGGATGAACTACTTTTCTTCCCTCCTATACCTAGTAAAGTGATTTGTTTGTATTTTACGCCAGTACCATCGAACTCCAGCCGTGGAAGGAGGTAGCAAACTATGTTTCCGGGTCTCAATCATTAATCTAAAGGTATAGCCAGGTTAATATTAAAAATGTTAGTAAAAATAAAATGCTGTCCCTGTACTTGCTGCTGCTACTACTACTACTACTACAGCGTTGTCAGACAGCCTAAACGGAGAGGAGCGCTCCACTGTAACTCGTTGCTTGCTCCGGTGCTTCCACAGACATAAGCAAGTTCACGCTACTACTACTACTACTACTACTACTACTACTACTACTACTACTACTACTACTACTACTACTACTACTACTACTACTGAAGCGTTGTCAGACACAGCCTAAACGGAGCGGAGCGCTCCACTATAACTCGTTGCGTGCTCCGGTGCTTCCACAGACATAAGCAAATTCACGCTCCGACTGGACGTCTATAGCAACACAACCGGTTTCGGAGCTTACAACTCTGACACTACTGTACTACTACTACTACTACTACTACTACCACCAACACTACTACTACTACTACTACTATTACTACTACTACTACTACTGCCACTACTGCTACTACCACTACTACTACTACTACTGAAGCGTTGTCAGACGCAGCCTAAACGGAGCGGAGCGCTCCACTATAACTCGTTGCGTGCTCCGGTGCTTCCACAGACATAAGCAAGTTCACGCTCCGACTGGACGTCTCTAGCACCACAACCGGTTTCGGAGCTTACAACTCTGACACTACTGTACTACTACTACTACTACTACTGCAGCGTTGTCAGACGCAGCCTAAAAGGAGCGGAGCGCTCCACTATAACACGTTGCGAGCTCCGGTGCTTCCACAGACATAAGCAAGTTCACGCTCCGACTGGACGTCTCTAGCACGACAACCGGTTTCGGAGCTTACAACTCTCACACTACTGTACTACTACTACTACTACTACTACTGCAGCGTTGTCAGACTCAGCCTAAACGGAGCGGAGCGCTCCACTATAACTCGTTGCGTGCTACGGTGCTTCCACAGACATAAGCAAGTACATAATGTTTTATAACTAATTTTTCTATTTTCAAAGAAATGGGCATTATTGTAGTCTACCTTTTGCATAAATTCATGTTAAATCAGTGTACAAAATTTCAGAATTCTATCTCCAATGGTTGTGGAGTTATGAAATAATATGCGTAAAGTTTTCAATTTTTGGAAGATTTTGATGTAAAGTAAAAAGTGAATTCTAAAAAAAAATAATATTAGTAACCTTTTTAAAACTTTTATCAGATATTTAAGTTCTAATAAGTATTTTTGTGGTACCCTGTAAATTTTGTCCAATTATGAGTTCATTTCCTTACAAAATTTTAGAAATTTAGAGCCTGCATTTTCTGATAATAATTGTAATCGTTCACGTACATTACACCCTTAATGTTTCATGCATTATCTTTAACTACTTGACAATATATTTCCTTTTTCGACAAATTCCTCATCATATTACCCAACTGAGTACAATTTTTCGCATACTACTAATCTACATTATCATCGCCTCCATCGTCTTTTACATCCTTTTGTGTATATTTTTTTCTTCTTCGCCAAAATATCATGTTAGCTCTCTGTAAGTTGTCATCGAAGGTCAAAGATTACCGTGTTAGCAGCTGGATCAGAGGTTCACAGTTTCAAACGTGGCCGAGAATGATGGATAATAATGGAATTTGAAGGACTATGGAATCTTCAGCATGACTTGCTTGGAGAGGAAAGTAAAACTGAAAGGTATGTTTTGTAGACTTTATGTGCGTAAAGAATCCTGTTCCTTGAGAGAGCTCCAGTGGATTTCTATCACACTATTAATTCGGGCGATGAATAATTTCAGCAGTTCAACGCGTCGTTAAATGAAACACTACTACTATTTTTAATAAAAATTACACCACCACTACTACCACAATGATAATGATGATAAATGTAATATTCAGGGTTGGCCACTGGGTACGGGTGAATTTTAGTAGGCTGTAGGATGCGAACGAAACATAAGCGAATATCATAATGTTACGAATTCATTTTCTGTGTTATGGAATGTTCAACCATGGTATATTTTTCAGTAGATCAAAAGACTTTTCTGTTGAGATTAAAACCGCGAGAATTGTGCAAAGAAAAATAAATTTCATAACCCAATTTAGAGTTCTAAGACATGGAAGGGCACCCAAAGAAATGGGATTTTAAAACAGGTTAGCGTACGATGAAAGAGTAATGGAACGGAGAAAAATTCTATCCGGCGCCGGGATTTGAACCCTGGTTTTCAGCTCTACGTGCTGATGCTTTTTCCACTAAGCCACACCGGATACAACTCCGACGCCGGTTAGAATCGTCTCAGATTAAGCTCCAACCCTTGGGTTCCCTCTAGTGGCCGCCCTCTGCACTACGTCATAGATGTCTATGAACGCAGGACCGAAGTCCACACATGTGCTGAGGTGCACTCGATATGAGTGACTAGTTGGCCGGGATCCGACGGAATAAGCGCCGTCTTAAATCACGAAGTGATTTACGCATATCATATATATTATTTTAATGTACCGAAGTACATATATTTCCATGCAGATATTCTGCGTCATCATACGATGAAAGAGTAATGGAACGGAGAAAAATTCTCTCCGGCGCCGGGATTTGAACCCGGGTTTTCAGCTCTACGTGCTGATGCTTTATCCACTAAGCCACACCGGATACAACTCCGACGCCGGTTAGAATCGTCTCAGATTAAGCTCCAACCCTTGGGTTCCCTCTAGTGGCCGCCCTCTGCACTACGTCATAGATGTCATGAACGCAGGACCGAAGTCCACACATGTGCTGAGGTGCACTCGTTATGAGTGACTAGTTGGCCGGGATCCGACGGAATAAGCGCCGGAGAGAATTTTTCTCCGTTCCATTACTCTTTCATCGTATGATGACGCAGAATATCTGCATGGAAATATCATATGTACTTCGGTACATTAAAATAATATACAAAAGGTTAGCAGTTTTCATGATTATTGCAGTTTTCATTAATCATTTAGTGGCAATATCACACGTTCTGTGAACACTGAACGAGTGCGAACTGTCTCGGTAAGAAGTCCGATCCGCTCAGCACTGAGACACTCTCTGGCGTTGAATATTCCGAGAACGAATCTTAGAAAACTGCGCAGATTTGGGGTAAATAATTCTCTCTTCCAACAAGACGGTGCAATGGCGCATTCCGTAAGAGAAAGTTTGATTACACTCAGAGTTATGTTTCCTTATCAACTGTTTTCAAGATTTGGGAAAATTACTGCCCAGCATGATCAGTATATTTGGCTATTTAAAGTCAAAAGTCTTCTAGACTCGTCCGCGTACTACAGAAGAGCTCTAAGAACGGATTGGAGAGTATAATGGACAATTTACGTGAAAGCTTTTGCAAGTGTTTAATTAAATAATAATTGGAGACAATTAGCCCAAGTTACTTTACAAGATAGCTCAATTGCACACTTCGGAGTTTGCTTTTGAAACAGTTTATTTCGGTCGCACTACTATGGTTTGTTAGAACCATTGTAAAATGCACCCGTACTCAGTAGCAAATACTAAATACAGAGGTGTGAAAATTATTAGAATGATCTTAATTTTAAAGGTTTTTTAATAGTTCCTTCACAAATATTCATTGAACTGATGAATATTGATATATAATATTACTATACTGATGTAGGATATATTTACTACTAACAATGCCTGAAAGCATTGTTGTACATCGGTATTTTTCTTATTTTACAATTGTTATGGGAATTCAGAAATTATTATATTATGTTGGCGGAATTGGAAACATCAAAAATTAATTAACCCATTTATGTCCAGGTGGGTCGTTTTCGACCCATTGATTAAAATTATTTTCCACGCGAATTAGTCTAGGCAACACTACGTACCTACTTTTCTTAGATGCACATAGGTACAATGCACTTGTGGAACACGCGGGAAACCAACAGACCACGTCATTATTGCACGGGAACTTGCCGAATAAATATGACGCAACTACCGTCTGCCTTGGAGAAGAAAAAGTGAGTAAAAACTCTGTTCAATCGGTGAATTTTATTAACAATCAGTGTTTCCTGCCAAGAAGATTCAGGAGAATATGTATCTTGTATGTTTTTGTCAATATTTACGCTATTTGCTGTAGAGTAGGGCTTAGAATTAAGTGTGGGTCGATAACGACCCACTAAGCACTTATTCGAGAATTACCTTTCACATAGCTTTTCATTATGAAATCATTTGTTTTCTTATTATTTTCGTTTGAGCGATGTTTTTACGAACAACTACCTCAATAGAAGTTTGTGTAAGGATTAGGAGTGCTTTTGGGAATGATAATTCAGATAGCACTTCTCAGAATATCTCAGGCTTATTACCGCTTTCGTTTACAACATTGTTTTATTTGTGTAATGTTATATCTCACTGCTTGGGATGCACTCTGTATAGTCTATGACGAACTAAGTAGTTCATAATTCTCGGCACTAGCGGCACCTATGAGAGTGAGAGCCGAGTGTGAATAACAATCAGAATGACCCCGTTCTGTCTTTTTATTATCTTCATGAGCGTTCCCTACTGGCCCCATATGAAAACTGACATCCTTCATTGCAGTTTCCATTATCATAATTATTCCGTCTTTTCAGACTCACTAGTCTGACAGTAATCTAAATTCTAGGATAGTTGGAGAGATCTGATTCTTCCGAAATCCCAAAATACGGGGCAGATACATTAATTGGTCTGCCTGAGGATAACGGATGCAGATTCTGGAGATGAAAATTGCAAGAACTCCAACCGAGCTCAACTACAAGCCACAACAGAGTTAGTGACAGAACTACCAGACATTGTTCAGCCTTATAATGAGGAAAGGGGCACCGATATTAGAAAAGATTCAGATCTTATCAGCAATGAAATTGAGAATTCCCCACCACCGACACGTAGAATAAAGCAAGAAAGAAATTAAAGGTGAGCATCACGTCTAACGAACATGAACTAGTCCCTTTACAAGAAGAGGAAATCAAAGTTCGTCTGCCTTATGTTTTCCGTAAATATAATTGCAATATGAGTGGAGTACATATTTCTGATATACGTGGAAAAAATGGCACATACCATTACTTTCGTGGTTATTAGATGTGTGCATGAACAATGCTTGGCTTCTTGGATGTCTTAGAACTCTAAATTGAGTTATGAAATTTATTTTTCTTTGCACAATTCTCGCGGTTTTAATCTCAACAGAAAAGTCTTTTGATCTACTGAAAAATATACCATGGTTGAACATTCCATAACACAGAAAATGAATTCGTAACATTATGATATTCGCTTATGTTTCGTTCGCATCCTACAGCCTACTAAAATTCACCCGTACCCAGTGGCCAACCCTGAATATTACATTTATCATCATTATCATTGTGGTAGTAGTGGTGGTGTAATTTTTATTAAAAATAGTAGTAGTGTTTCATTTAACGACGCGTTGAACTGCTGAAATTATTCATCGCCCGAATTAATAGTGTGATAGAAATCCACTGGAGCTCTCTCAAGGAACAGGATTCTTTACGCACATAAAGTCTACAAAACATACCTTTCAGTTTTACTTTCCTCTCCAAGCAAGTCATGCTGAAGATTCCATAGTCCTTCAAATTCCATTATTATCCATCATTCTCGGCCACGTTTGAAACTGTGAACCTCTGATCCAGCTGCTAACACGGTAATCTTTGACCTTCGATGACAACTTACAGAGAGCTAACATGATATTTTGGCGAAGAAGAAAAAAATATACACAAAAGGATGTAAAAGACGATGGAGGCGATGATAATGTAGATTAGTAGTATGCGAAAAATTGTACTCAGTTGGGTAATATGATGAAGAATTTGTCGAAAAAGGAAATATATTGTCAAGTAGTTAAAGATAATGCATGAAAAATTAAGGGTGTAATGTACGTGAACGATTACAATTATTATCAGAAAATGCAGGCTCTAAATTCCTAAAATTTTGTAAGGAAATGAACTCATAATTGGACAAAAATTACAGGGTACCACAACAATACTTATTAGAACTTAAATATCTGATAAAAGTTTTAAAAAGGTAACTAATACTATTTATTTTTAGAATTCACTTTTTACTTTACATTAAATCTTCCAAAAATTGAAAACTTTACGCATATTATTTCATAACTCCACAACCATTGGAGATAGAATTCTGAAATTTTGTACACTGATTTAACATGAATTTATGCAAAAGGTAGACTACAATAATGCCCATTTCTTTGAAAATAGAAAAATTAGTTATAAAACATTATGTAAATTTTAATATATTTTGTATAGGACAAATAAAAAATTAATTGCATTAAAATGAACAACTCTACATGTCTGAGAGTAGTCTACTTTTAAGAAATAACTAAATATCTGTTTATTACATGCAGGAAAAATATTAAAGATGCCAGAGAGACCATAACAATGTTATGGTTACCAAATGATGTAACTGCAGAATTTTTTTTTCATACTTTGATAAAACTGGTTTAAAAATATTATTAGTAATCTTTTTATATTTTTATCAGATAATTAAGTTCTAATAAGTCATGTTGTGGTACCTTGTAATTTTTGTCCAATTGTGAGTTCACTTTCTTATAAAATTTTAGAAATTTAGAGCCCTCATTTTCTGATAATATTTGTAATTGTTCACGTACATATACCCTTAAGATGTTCAAAACGGTTGGTATACAGATAGTTACATACAATAGAAAATCTTGAGACGGCAGGACTCACTAGTGAAGTGAGCCAGAAATTTTATGGACGTAGAACTATGTTTGTCAGCGAGGTCCGTTCAGTCTCCATAGACCCCACTGGGACCTGGTGACCTGGTGACCATATTACTCCATCTGGTATTGTACAGTGCCCGGATTCACTGTTCGAGCAGATATAGACGGCTGCGATGTTACGTCTCGCCGTTCTACAGCCAGAGAGTCCACGGAGCTCGGATGCGCCGCCGCTTTCTTGCACTGTCTTTGTCGTTGCTTGTACGCCGCAGTAGTGGTCTTGGGCTTCGTCCTTGGAGATCTTTTCCTCCTGATGTGCTCACCTCGACCTATACATTCTCACAACATTTGAATTTCGAGGCATTTTGAAAGCTCACAGATTTTCACGATTACTTTTTTAAGTTGAGGGTCCAGTTTACCTCGGATAATTTTTTGTCGCATTTAATTAGCCCAACGCGTCGGTCTCGATCAATGGACAACTCACACGTTCGAAGCGGTTGAGATCTGAATAACGCGTATAAAATCATCTCCGCAACATTTCAAGGCATGTTTTTTTCCCACTTGTCTCGTCGACTTCGATGATCCAATCGGTATAGTGCGAATGTTTGCGGTAACGGAACTTCTCTGTATACGATGGTATACTCTTTAGCTATGTTTATTCCTTCAAAGGTTAAATGATTCTCATACAGTATTTAATGATAAAATACACATACAGTATTTGGTCAATAATATAGTGTTCATGCATTCGATAATAGTACATTATGCAACGAGCCTATAATGATAGTAATTAAGAATCGAGTACGGATA
Source organism: Periplaneta americana (assembly GCF_040183065.1). Lineage (NCBI taxonomy): Eukaryota > Metazoa > Arthropoda > Insecta > Blattodea > Blattidae > Periplaneta > Periplaneta americana. The sequence continues at coordinate 27,682,939 of NC_091121.1, forward strand.
TTTATGAAAAGAGCGCAAGCGAGTTTCATAATTTTCATACGAGCTCCTTAATTACCATTATATGCTCGACCATACTTCTAACTTCAAATTACCGGTATTCAGATGTATACATTTTATTTGTAACTGACAAGCTCGGATGTGACCTTGTTCTAGGTCGTGTATTGTGAGATGTGCGCAGGCGCGAAAGTATTGATTTTTTCGAGGAACAATAATGTCATTGACCTTGACGTAGTCACGTTAAACTTGATAATATTATAATATCATAACCTTGATTATTGAATTCGACATTGAAAAACGAGATGGCAAATTGAATTTATTTGAATATTATTTACAATTAACGCTAATTATTATAGTAACAGAACATAACCTTCTGCGACAGTATTGGATTTCCAGCCTCCGTGACTTTTCGCTAATTCTCTTTCGATTGCATATCCGAGAATAATCGATACTTGCGGTTTTATAACGGTAGAAAGCTGGCCTGTTATTGGCTGAACAGTTGTAACCTGAGTCGTCATTGTTTGAAAGACCTGACTTTTAATGAGTAGGTGTACTTTAATGACATGCATTAAAGGACTGCTACCAGGTGTATAATTACTACGTTTCGGCATGGTCGAGCATAAAATACATTAAAGGTGATATGTTACAGTTATATGAACACTTGTAAGTTTATTGAAGATGTTAGTCAGATATGTTTCGGAGAATGCTTCTCCATCTTCAGTGACAAATTACATCGACGAAGTGGTTCAGATGTTCGAACTGTGTTCTTGCTTAGCAGTCTTCTTTAAGCCAAGCAAGAACACAGTTCGAAAATCTGAACCACTTCGTCGATGTAATTTGTCACTGAAGATGGAGAAGCATTCTCCGAAACATGTCTGCCTAACATCTTCAATAAACTTATAAGTGTTCATATAACTGTAACATATCACCAGCGAATAGGGATTATAAAGAATGGACACTTCGCGTCGGTACCTTTGATGTAGCCGGACCGATTTCAATGACCTTCAAGCCAGCTAGAGCGTCAGATTCTGCTTTCTCCCTAGAGTTGGCGCTGACATCACACCAGCTAGCAGTCGACGCAGCGGAAATATAACACATACAATTAATACATCTAGGTACATTATGTACTCAAATAAAATAAATTGGATCCATAAAATAATAAATCCTCATTAACTGTAATGTCTAGACTCTAGAGTTCTTTTATAATGAGAGTTCAGACGTTGACCCCCAACAACAATTAAAATATGTAATTATTTGATAGCGCTGAAAATGGAAAAACAAAACTCTTACGAGAAGTAAAACCATATACCTATATTATATTATATACAAATATTAAACGAATTCGATACTTAATTTTATAATATATTATATTATTTTATAATATAATTTATGATATCTGAAATATAAAATATTATTATTACAACTAGTTTGTCACTGAGAAATAAGGAAAAGCTGTTAACTTGAATTTATTTGAAGCAAAGCGTTACTGGCTTATGCAATAAGGTAGGCGATGTTTGGATCCTGTATCTTAATTCTATTCTCAATTATTATCTTAGCGTATGCTCGATTACACTACCTCTAGCGCTTGAAAGTGGAACTAGCCGCTGGCGCACAGAGAAACAAAACACAGGAGAATTCGCTCAGTGTCCATTCTTTATAATCCCTATTCGCTGATATCACCTTTAACCACTTCCCTTATTATCCCGAGTTAACTCGGGTTGCTAACATGTGTCAAAATTTATTAACTCGTTTGAGTCTCATTGTCTATTTCATAGTGATTTTTTAAGTATGTAAGAAAATTAGTGATGTACAGTGATTCTGCAAAATTAAATGACCTCTTTACGAAAATAATAAAATATGACACTTTTTTTTTTCACAAAACTGGTGAAATATATAGTAAGGGAAGAGGTTAATGTATTTTTTTAAGCGATTCTATTGTAACACTCTTTTGGACAATGCTACCGAGCGGTAGGCGACTTACCGTACCGAATACAAATAGTGAAAGATAACACGTGATTAAAATGAAGTTTATGATGAGGAGGAAGAGGAAGAATTTAGCCTAATAAAAAAAGATGAGTCCACACCTTGGGAGTAACGGTCAGCGCGTCTGGCCGCGAAACCAGGTGGCCCGGATTAATTAATTAATTCATTAATTCATTCATTCATTCATTCATTCATTCATTCATTCATTCATTCATTCTATTCCATAAATCTTACATGAGCAATGAAGGTTTAAGATGTGGAACAAGTCAAAATTTTACGATATTACAATTACAATTTTTACAAAGTTTTTACAGTTTTACAATTTAGTAATTTTCTACAATTTTTACAATTTTGTGCAATTTTTTACAATATTTTGGCTAGATGTAGTGAGATGAGGTGAGGTCCGAGGATTCGCCAAAATATTACGCGGCATTTGCCTTTTGGTTGAGGAAAACCTCGGAAAAACCCAACCAGGTAATCAAATCAAAGGGGTCGATGCCGAGAACTCGTCATAGACCATCCGGCTTCAGTCCCACGGCTGTGGAAAACCTCGGAAGAAACCAAAGACCAAAGGGGGATCCAACCCAATCCCGAACGCATCTCCGGATCAGCAGCCCAGCGAGTCTGCCGACTGAGCTACATCGATGGCTCTACTAAAAGTATACAATACATAGCCAATCTGATTATTAAATTTACAAACGCAAACGATCATTCATAAGTTGAGCTATATGTATAATAGAAAACAAGTAAGTTAGGCCTAATTAAATTTAAGGCATAAACAATTCAACCAGTTGTGATATGCAGAAATTGATAATACATATCATCGATTCCCGGTCGGGGCAGGTTACCTGGTTGATGTTTTTCCGGGGTTTTCCCTCAACCCAATACGAGCAAATGCTGGGTAACTTTCGGTGCTGAACCCCGGACTCATTGCACCGGCATTATCACCTTCATTTTATTCAGACGCTAAATAAAATAGATGTTGATACAGCGTCGTAAAATAATCCAATAAAATAAAAAATAAAAAGAATGAGGTTATGAGAGCAAAGAAGCCGAGATTTCAACGAAGTAGATTTGCAAGGATAAATAGAGTAATCCTATGAAGGAGACCTATAGGAAGACCTTTAAGCTGAAGGCTATTCCTTATATACTGTCATACTCTGCCAGACTTATAACTCATTCAAATGGATAATGAGTCATATTCGATCCAAACTTGTAGTGTACAATTTTACCAAAAATAGAATCGTAATTTACTACCACATTCACATTGCTGGTCGTGTTCGTGCATTCGTGACCTACTATGATAACAGAATAAACGACTTATTCTATGTCACAGACAGCAACTGATTCGTTGCACGGACAGGTGAATTCAACCTATGTACAGCGAGGGAGGAATAGATGTGTCACAAATTTGGCATCCATTAGCAGGAATGTTGCATAAACAGACACTGAACTCTCTCGCGACACTTGCTAGAATTAATGAAGCCCAGTTTCCGGACAGATGCGTATTCCTACACAGATGATATCACACCAGGATAGTTCATGGAGTTCGAACTAATATGTGTATATATGTACAATATGAGTCATAATATCAGGACCTTAATGAAAAGGACACTCAGCTGTGAAGTAAATTTAGAGCCTTAAATATTTATGTGTTTGTCAATATTCTACCATCATAACCATCATCACATTCAACGATTACGTTTCATTGCCTGTGCCTTGTCTCGTTCATGCTACAATTTTTGTTTGATAACTCGACTTCAAACTTTAGCTGAAAATGATCAAACGTGCATGCGTCTATGATGGTAAAATCTTTAAAATAGAAAAATAAAAAAATCATCAGTGCGGTTTTCGGCGTAATAGATCGACTATTGATCAGATTTTTTGTATTCGACAGATAATGGAGAAAAAATGGGAGTATAAGGGTACAGTACATCAGTTATTCATAGATTTCAAAAAGGCATATGACTCGATTAAGAGGGAAGTATTATATGATATTCTTATTGAATTTGGTATTCCCAAGAAACTAGTTCGATTAATTAAAATGTGTCTCAGTGAAACATACAGCAGAGTCCGTATAGGTCAGTTTCTATCTGATGCTTTTCCAATTCACTGCGGGCTAAAGCAGGGATATGCACTATCACCTTTACTTTTTAACTTCGCGCTAGAATATGCCATTAGGAACGTTCAGGATAACAGGCAGGGTTTGGAATTGAACGGGTTACATCAGCTTCTTGTCTATGCGGATGACGTGAATATATTAGGAGAAAATACACAAACGATTAGGGAAAACACGGGAATTTTACTTGAAGCAAGTAGAGCGATCGGTTTGGAAGTAAATCCCGAAAAGACAAAGTATATGATTATGTCTCGTGACCAGAATATTGTACGAAATGGAAATATAAAAATTGGAGATTTATCCTTCGAAGAGGTGGAAAAATTCAAATATCTTGGAGCAACAGTAACAAATATAAATGACACTCGGGAGGAAATTAAACGCAGAATAAATATGGGAAATGCGTGTTATTATTCTGTTGAGAAGCTCTTATCATCCAGTCTGCTGTCGAAAAATCTGAAAGTTAGAATTTATAAAACAGTTATATTACCGGTTGTTCTGTATGGTTGTGAAATTTGGACTCTCACTCTGAGAGAGGAACATAGGTTCAGGGTGTTTGAGAATGAGGTGCTTAGGAAAATATTTGGGGCTAAGCGGGATGAAGTTACAGGAGAATGGAGAAAGTTACACAACACAGAACTGCACGCATTGTATTCTTCACCTGACATAATTAGGAACTTAAAATCCAGACGTTTGAGATGGGCAGGGCATGTAGCACGTATGGGCGAATCCAGAAATGCATATAGAGTGTTAGTTGGGAGACCTGAGGGAAAAGACCTTTAGTGAGGCCGAGACGTAGATGGGAGGATAATATTAAAATGGATTTGAGGGCGGCGGGGTATGATGATAGAGACTGGATTAATCTTGCACAGGATAGGGACCGATGGCGGGCTTATGTGAGGGCGGCAATGAACCTTCGGGTTCCTTAAAAGCCATTTGTAAGTAAGTAAGTAAGATCTTCAAGTAGTCTAGAACTCAATTTCACTGCCATTCATTTATCTCAGAACAAACCACGAGGAATAACCATGTTTCTCATCACGAACCGACATTTGAATAATAATAATAATAATAATAATAATAATAATAATAATAATAATAATAATAATACTTTATTGCCAGAACCCAGATACATATTGATTCTTTTTAATATAAGAACTCTCTAGCACTCTCGGAAAGAGTAAGTTACATACTCGTGCTCAGGGTGTTTATATTTATCGATCTTCTGTGAATTGAATTGATATACCGGTGCAATTTCTTATATCAACAATAGTGATTAGCACAGCGAGTATACAGAAAACAAAAGACGCTCTGAGTTGATTAAGTGAATAATTCGTGGAAGAATATAGGTACTGTATAGCGTCAGTATCAAAGAATTACCGACTTTAACCTTTTGGATGTAACGAAAATTAATTGGATCCCAATTATGTTGTCCTTCAAGTTAATCTTCTCATTTGTAGTTGTCTGGACTCAGAAGCTGTGACATATACGTACATTAATCGCCACCGCTGGGAGTCGCATATCAGTCGGAGATGGCGATTTCTTTTATCTGTGATTTCGGAAATGTAGTCACAGTTGGAACCAGTGACAAAATCACAGGTCTTCAAAACACACCCCACCACTATATTTAAAGCGCATTTTTTAGTAGGTATTAGTATTGTATTTCGGCAAAGCAACACACACACAGATCTCACTAATCCCCTTGCAGTATGTGCACTAGACTGATGAATAATTTACAAATCACTATGGTGCAAGGTACGATTTGTTCTTACCCGATAACTTCTAAACATCACTTGAAGACGACTCATGGATAGCTACAGTCAAAAGAAGTAGTTCCTTATGGGTTACCTCGCTAGTAAGGTGAACTGCGTAATGCATAGAAATTGTAAATAATAGTATTATCACAGTCTACTATATACAGTCGCGAAGCTCAATATGTACTAAAAATGCAAACATGAGTAGTTGCCCACCACTAGGGTCGCTACTATCGCCTCATCATCGCAGATCTCTCTCCTAATAGACGACAAAATATGTTACACTTTCGTTGTGTTCTTTTGGAAAAATTAACACCTTCCTTCCATTATTGAAATATTAAATGCATAAAGTTAATTTATTATTTTAATGAAGTATATTAAATTCCACCATGAACTCGAAGATACCTGCAAGAAATAGGTTAATATTATTTTTGTTTGTGCAAAACGAACTGAAATTTACTATAATCGCTTCACTCATTCAAGATTATAGCGATAATTAACTATGAAACCAATAAATATTAATTTGCATTTCCCTTTACAACAGTAATAATGGAAATATGAATTAATGGAGTAACTTACGTGTACCGGTACTTGTAGTGTAGGCTTACGTAGTTAACAAAGTGGGATAAGGTTAAGCAATAATAATCACACCAGAATTGGAAATAAAACGTGATCAATAAATTTTATTGTAACTGACTTTTTCTACGTCTCTAGTAAAGTAACAAATAAAAATAACAACAAAATTAACAGCTATAATTAAAAACATATCCTTTGAAAAAAAAAGTAGGCTTAAGCAATAATAATCCCACCAGAATTGAAAAGAAAACGTGATCAATAAATTTCGTTAAAACAAACTTAATTTTTCTACGTCTCTAGTAAAATATTATTATTCCAATTATTGTATTTTAGCCATTAACATTTTCATTACAATCAATAACGAACATTTCACAAGCATCAATGTGAAATACGCAACGACCTAGCACTCGATGGAAATACGACACAGTCCAAAGTCGACCATGGACAGTCTATTGTTTCTAGTTGCTAACCGCGTGGAGCGCTTTATCACGAGATTTGCAAAAAATCACCTCAAGCTTCGCGACTGTATATAGTAGACTGTGGTATTATTCTGCCTTATAACTTTAAGCATACGCACGACACATGACAAAATAATTAAAAATGCATCAATATCATAAATATTCAGTTGTTATGGATTAAAAACATTTGATATGAACATGAAATATGCTAAAATCATGAAATACGCAAAAATACATTGCAAAATTTAATTAACGAAAAGAGGAGAACTGAAAATTTGTTCAAAGTTATTTTTATGTCACTTTTAAAAGCAGATAGAACATGTATTTGAATATAAAAATCCAATGCCTACTGATCTCACTCATTTACAGTTTGGTAATCATGAACTTTGCATGGCAGAAAACTGCAACCTGAGATAACACTGGGCAATAAATTGTCAAGAAACACCTTCTCTTCCTACCGGAGGTTGATGTAAGGTAGTTGTCCCTGATATGGCCATGCTAAGGTTTGGGAATTTTTCTAGCCGCCATTAAAAAAAAATGTAAATCACTTTTTTCTTACTCGTTCTCAGTCTAATGGACTTTCTTAGAACAATTTCCTTTCCCCATAAAAATAGCTTTAATTGTCCAAAAAGTCCCAAATTCCAAAAGTCTGCCTAGTGGCCATATCAGGAACATGTGCACATGATATGGCCACCCTTGTTCCATGTTCTACAAATCGTGATTGTTTTCAGTTTTATAGCGCAGTTGTGTTAGAATTAAATAATTTTGGTGTAAAATGAATGAAAATGACACTTAATAATCTTTTTTATAATTCAAAAGTGTAGTCAAAACAGGTTTTTCCATAAAAAATTAAGTTGTTTTTCTTAGAATACAAAATTTTTGCGTAATCCCAGCTATAAGGCAAGTAAATTTGTCAGGTGAAAAAATAAAAGTGAAATGAATTTGATATGGCCATGGTGCATTTGACATGGCCATATCAGGAGCAGGTAAGCTTTCAAGAAAATCGTTTGATTATGAACAATTCGTAAAATATACGCCATCAATTACAACACCAATCAACAGAACATTAAAAACTGAATGGATTGCGATGGTTTTCATGAAACAAGTTTTGAAAAACATGCATAAAACAAAGGAGACTTACCAGAGTAAAATAAGAAGAGGTCGCATGAAAACCGCAAAACAGGCAACTGACGCCATATTGCTCAACCTGACTGGATGGAAAACGATCAAGTGACATAACAGGATGCCCTTTCACTGGATGCTGTTGCAATTTAGCGGATTTTTTGGTTAACTAACTCACAATAGGGGGTGCCATATCAGGAACATGGCCATAACAGGAGCACCCACCTTATTTCTACTTCATTGCTGACAGTCGCACTCATGTGAGCAATATGTTTAAGGAGCAGTAACTTTATTACTTTAACCAAAATAAAGAAATAATACTTAAATGATATTGAAGATGATGATCAAAGCTCGGAACTTGGGGACTTGTGTCTTTGCACGTGACTAAGCGACCGGACTTCAATGTCAACAAACTCCCGCTTCCAGCACGGAGGTACTGTCAGGTCTGCTACAAAGTTGTTTCTGGCTGCAACAATGTATTGATAATATTATGGCAGTTTGAAACACGTAATTTCATGGCATATATATAATAAAAATAAACATGACAAATATATCAAATTTACTGTTCTGCTGTGTACATTTTATTACAGTGTATGACTACCTACATTCGAAGATTTTTCGGTAGTAGACTTAAAATACTGAATTTTTTCACTGTTGCTGTTTTCTGTTCGATTTTCAGCAGTTGCTAGCTGATCTCGTATCTGAGAAAGATAAGTATATCCTAAATTTTTCTCGAAAGTAGTTTTCAGGTAGTGTGTCACTACTAGGGCAGGTCCCTCTACGTCTCGATCCATGGCTATGAACAGATTTTTCTCCAATTTGAGGGAATGCAATGTCTTTCAATGAATTCCGTTTCCAGCCTCTAGTTTGTGTGTGGCACAACTTACAAAATATAAACTCTCCATTCGAAAAAAAATTATGTATCTCCGAATTCTCCACGAAATTCTGTATCTAAGATTAAAAAAAAAAGTATTTTCAAACTTCTATAATACCCATTCGAATAACACGTATTTTCTAATTCCTCAAACAGACCGTTTACCTTTAATTCTCTGAATGTCATTGGCTTCGACATAACAGTTTCTTCGTCCGTCTTCCTGTCATTAGTTGTGGCCACTTTCTTATACATACGACTGTCCCTGAGCACTTGCAGCGTGAGCTTGTGTACGTTCTACCTGTAAACTTACTCATGCCCACGACACAAGTCCCCAAGTTCCGAGCTTTGATAATGATAATAATAATAATAATAATAATAATAATAATAATAATAATAATAATAATAATAATGATGATGATAATGATTATAATAATAAAAATTATTTTGTTATGTTGTGTTAAATTGTGTTGCATTTTGATATTTTATGTTGTGTTATGTGATGTTTATTACTTGTGTCTCACTTTGTGTACGTTCGTATATGAGTAATATGTATCCGATACAGCACTTCATGGGTGAATTTGATCTTGTATGCACATATCGTCGCTTTGGTGGTGAAGGGTCCCAACCCACAAAATTTTGATTTTTGACTTAAAACCATTTATAGAGTCTAAGAAGTCTAAATTTTACATTAGTTAAAGATAATATGCGATTAATTAAAAAAAATAAAGAGATATTTGAATTTTGTGAAAAGCCCTATACCACAATTCCTGAGTTGTGAATAGACTTAAGTGTCTTACATCCATTCACAGTTGCATCGGAAGGAAACATGCTGGAACGTTTATACGATTGTGAAGGGCCTTAATCCGCCTGTAAGTGTCTTACATCCATTCACAATTCCATTTGAACAGAAATGCTCGAAAGGTTGTGAATTGTAAAGAGACTTAAACTACATAAAATGTTTAAATTATTTTATTTTTAATTTCTGGTAGCTTAGGAATTCGGACTTGTGGCAGCACTATTTGATTAATTTTTGTGTATTGAGCTATCAAAATCAACTTCTAGTAAAACTGACATAAATCCAGAGTTTGAAAACAGTAGTGATGAATTATTTGGGGATATTAGTGACGATGATCGGAGGATAAAGAAACAACTTCTGAAGATAATTTAGAATCACCAGGACACTCTGATGGACAGAAGATAACAGAACTTAACTTAGAACGGTTTTCTGTCTTGTGCTGCAAATAAAAATTGAGGCCAGAAAGGATTAATACACTGATTTTTCCGTAATGGATAATTTTAAAATAAAATACATTGTTTAGCATCATCTACAATACTTTTGTTTCATAATATCAGATTTGAGTTATGTCCTTTCATCATTTTAAGTTAGTTAATTCCTCATTCCTAAATATGGTGAAAGGTTCTAAGCCACATTATAAAATATAAGTTTGAAATTAATATATTTTAATTACATGAAACACAGTATAGTATTTCTCTTAAATGTATGAGAATATAAACTTCATTTCAATTTCCAATTTACTCTCACAATGTTAAATAATGCAATTTTTCTAATTGCACAAAAATTTCAAATCTCGAAAGTTGCTCACTGTGGAATAGAACCATTCACTACCAAAGCGACGATATGTGCATTTGTACTTAATCATAATAAGCGAGGAACTATCGGAAGTGTGTCCGGTGATACAAAAATACTGTCTCGAACATAGTTACACTGTAAGATGTTTTCATGTGTGTTTCTGTTGAGAAGCAGAACAAATCATGCTGTCTCTATGATTCATTTTCTCTTCATACTGTAGTTTGAATCGTGAATTATCATCATTTGAAACGATGTTGAACCATCCCATTTGAACTCGCAATCCAATGCATCCTAATCTGAAACCATATAAATAATTATCACCCTAACTGGAGTCGAACCCGCATCTCTTGTTAAGTACACAAATCATAGGTTGCTGCTTGATGAGAATGCTGCTTAATCAATACTGTATACGGGTTCGGACCACAATATCGTTATAATTTCTGCCTCTGTTGGTTTAATATTATGAGCAAATACTTCTCTAATACATATGTTAATAGCCTTATTCAGTTCAGTCATCAGTTTTACACTATATTTTTTTCTAAAAACACTGTTGTGCTGAAGAACTAAACTTTTAACTAGTTCACTGTAGTAGCGGATTTGTGAAGTTGATAGGTAATTAAGCCATTCATTATTACGTATTATTATCCATAAATACTTTCAAAATTACATAATTCTAACAATTTACAATTCATGTTGAAAAATAGTCAGCTAAGCCTCTTGTTAATAACATATATCAAAACATAATTAATTATTTATTCCATCTTATGGCTTAAGCATTGATTACATATAAAAGAAAACACTGATGTGTTACATCTTATTTAGTCTAAATACACTAATGTGTTATATCTTATTTAGTCTAAATAAGATGTAACACATCAGTGTTTTCTTTTATATGTAATCAATGCTTAAGCCATAAGACGGAATAAATAATTAATTATTTTTTGATATACGTTATAATTCTAACAGCCCAATTTTTTTCTCAAATACGAGATGTTTTTGTCCTCGGTGGTACCTCTTACAAAGTTTATTTCATTTGGAATGTGAGTAAATCTTTGGTATACCACTATGGAACATTACTTCTATTGATGGGCACACAAAGGCCGAAAATCGCTTACAGGTTACAATGTCCAATCCAGTTGTCCAAAGGCAAAGATGTTCACATGCAAAAATGCTCAGTAAAATGTCCTTGGACAAATATATCCACTCAGGAAAATGTTCAATACTGAATGAACTGATCCAGTTCTGAAGATAGCCCACAACAGGCTGAAACTAGTCAATAAGGTACCGTAATCTAGTATTTAACACGCGAAAGCAATAAACTACATATTCCGAAGAAATTATTATGCTATATTTCTCCAAGATATCCATAAGTTAGTTAAATAATACTTACTTACTTATTGGCTTTGAAGGAACCCGAAGGTTCATTACCGCCCTCACATAAGCCCGCCATTGGTCCCTATCCTGAGCAAGATTAATCCATTCTCTATCACCATATCCCACCTCCCTCAAATCCATTTTAATATTATCTTTCCATCTACGTCTCGGCCTCCCCAAAGGTCTTTTTCCCTCCGGCCTCCCAACTAACACTCTATATGCATTTCTGGATTCGCCCATACGTGCTACATGCCCTTCCCACCTCAAACGTCTGGATTTAATGTTCCTAATTATGTCAGGTGAAGAATACAATGCGTGCAGTTCTGTGTTGTGTAACTTTCTCCATTCTCCTGTAACTTCACCCCTCTTAGCCCCAAATATTTTGCTAAGCACCTTATTCTCAAACACCCTGAACCTATGTTCCTCTCTCAGAGTGAGAGTCCAAGTTTCACAACCATACAGAACAACTGGTAATATAACTGTTTTATAAATTCTAACTTTCAGATTTTTTGACTGCAGACTGGATGATAAAAGCTTCTCAACCGAATAATAACAGGCATTTCCCATATTTATACTTTTTTAATTTCCTCCCGAGTATCATTTATATTTGTTACTGTTGCTCCAAGATATTTGAACTTCTCCACCTCTTCAAAAGATAAGTTAAATAATAGAGTGTGAAATTACACAGTTGGAAAGACGTAAGAAAGTAAGATACAGATAAAGATAATCCTATTTATGTGCCTTACGGGAAATGGCCTCCTGTTAAGGGTTTAGCTCTTACTGTATATACCAGATACTCCGCGTTAGTGTGGACACTTAATCGTGGACACTGTTCCACTCTCCTCTTCCTCTTGCTGTCCTGGACCATTGTCGACTTGTGTGTTCTTTGAAGATGTCTGCCCATCTTCTCCTTGGTCTGCCTCGAAGCCGCGTCCCTGCTCTGGGGTCCCACATGGTAGACTTGTAGGTCCATCGGTCGTCCTCCATTCTTGCGATGTGGCCTCCCCAGCTCCACTACTTTTAAAAGCTAGATGTACGATATCTGTAGTTGATGCCCTTTGAAGCAGTTCTTCGTTGTTGATTCTGTCTCTTAAGGATAAGCGTAGAATTTTGCGTATCATCTTCCGTTGATATATTTGTGTCGCTTTCGTCTGTTTAGATGTTAGTGACCATGCCTGACTTCCATAGAACTGGGTGAATGCAGGTTTCTAGGGTCTAGTTTTAGTGTTCTGCTGAGAGTTTTTATCTAGAAGCACGAATTTAAGGGATCAAAATGCACGCCATGTCAGTACGATTCTCCGTTGTATTTCTCTCTCCATGCTTTCTTCAAAGGCTACTTGTTGCCTTAGGTATACATACTCATTTACATATGGTACAACCGTTCCATCTACTGTGATTGGGTTTGGGGTACATTAGTCCTCAGTTTTGTTTTGGTCATGTTTATGGATAGGCCCACCATTCTGCTTTGTGTACTGAGGTCTTGTATCGTGGTGATCCATTGGTGATCTTCCAAACAGAACCACATCATCCGCGAATCTCTGGTTTGTCAGTCGTCTTTCCATTTATGCTTACTCCATGTTTCTGGTTCCATCCGATTCTTCTGAAGAAAGTATTTGCTATTAATTTAGCAACATTTATGCCTATGTACATAGTCCATGAATTTAAGAAATGGGCAAAACGTTCATTGTGCTTGCGAAAAATAATAATGGACGTAATATAATTTTGAATTTTAATCTGAATATTTTGTTCTTTATTATGAGATATGTTATATATTTTTTTATTTGACTAGGTTATTTTACGACGCTTCATCAACAGCTTAGGTTATTTAGCGTCTGAATGAGATGAAGGTGATAATGCCGGTGAAATGAGTCCGGGGTCCAGCACCGAAAGTTACCCAGGATTTGCTCATATTGGGTTGAGGGAAAACCCCAGAAAAACCTCAACTAGGTATTTTACTAAAGATGTTATTAATCGGTCCAATAGAATATCTGTTATAATGACAATTCATATTTGAGGAGAAAAATTCGCTCGGTGCCGGGGATCGAACTCATTTCCTTGGTTCTACGTACCAAGCGCTCTGACCACTGAGCTACGCCGAATTCAATCCACAGCACCGTATCGAACCTTCCTCCTACAGTATTTCCCTTTACTGGCCTGACTCCAATTTAGGCATAAACGTTGACGTTGGGCCGATTAATAACATCTTTAGTTAATTCGTCTAGCTAGCAGTGCATGATTCTGTACAGATTGCTGTGCACTTTACTGCGGAATCCCGGCCATTAGTCACTCAGCTGAGTGCGCTCCTTGTATAATGGCAGTTGACTTGAAATATAAACGTCAACGTATATGCCTAACTTGGAGTCAGGCCAGCAAAGGGAAACACTGTAGGAGGAAGGTTCGATACGGTGCTGTGGATTAAATTCGGCGTAGCTCAGTGGTCAGAGCGCTTGGTACGTAGAACCAAGGACCTGGATTCGATCCCCGGCGCCGGAGCGAATTTTTATCCTCAAATATTAACTCAACTAGGTAACTTGCCCCAACCGGGAATCGAACCCGGGCCACCTGGTTTCGCGGCCAGACGTGCTAGCCGTTAATCCACAGGTGTGGACGATATGTTATATACCACATATATTCAAATTATCTACTATAATAATAATAATAATAATAATAATAATAATAATAATAATGTTTGTAACATTAGAAAATTCGATCATGTAACACTGTCACTAGAATTGTTGTCTTGGAGTCCACTTAAAGAAAGAAGATTCTTGAACTCTCTCTTATTACTATTTAAAATCATCCACACCTCCACACCCTCTTACCTAGCATCTCGTTTTGTTTACCTTTCACTACCTCGAACCCGGAACATGTACCTTCTCTCTATTCCTCTGCAGAGAACATCCTTCTACTTATCATCTTTCAGCATATCTATTCCACGCCTCTGGAACTCTCTCCTGACCATGTCAGAAACTGTCGGACAATATCAAAATTCAAATTTAAATTAAAAAATCACATTCTAGTTCATGGAATTGCTTGTTGAACACATGTCAATTTGCGCAACTTCGCCTTAACCCACGATATATAGTAAATATTGTAACTATGCTGTTGTAAAATTGACAATTAATATGTAATGTATTTATTATTATTATTATTATTATTATTATTATTATTTATCAGTTATCACTATCATCATTGCTATCTCTGTTTATCTTTCTTTTTTTTTTCTTGTATTAGCTCGATGAGAGCTCTATAGTGTTCTTTTGACTCTGTTGACCCTCTATAGGGCTTTAACTTAATTTGTATTATTTTCATCAGTGTTTGTACTTCCTTTCTGTATTTATATGTGCTATCTGGTAGGATGGAAGAGAAGGCCTTATGGCCTTAATCCTCTCAGATTAAATAAATAAATAAATAAAAATTAATTAATAATAATAATAATGGTAATAATAATAATAATAATATATCTGAGGACGAGGAGACAACGACAACGATTACATTTGTATATAACTGTTAAAAATTATGTTAATTCCATTGCAGTATAAATCTATTTCATTAGTATAACGCACACTTTTTGCTGGGACTGTACGACCTGTGTGACGTATTCACAGGTTCCTGCTGGCGGAAACCTGGTTCGCTATCTCCTTTCCCATGATGACACGCACACACGTATTTCAAATATGCTCTTCACATGCAACCGAATCTAACTGCAATTTTAAAATAATTGTTAGTGATTATTAACCGTATTAAGAAACCATTAAGATAGGATGAAATGTAAATTTTATAGGTATACTTTTACAATCCGAACATTAAGGTAAGAGGTCAGCCCCGCTGGAATAAATGTAAATCGTGGCCTAAATAAATGGGGCAGGTTCCCAGTTCTTGAAGAGGGTAATTCGAGCTTGTTACAGTCCATTATATTCTTCATACATGCATTTTCATTAGTAATTTGTACAGTCACAACTACTAAAAATTTCTGCTCTTCTTCATATAAGTTCTTACGTACAGTATGTGTTTCCTTTCGTTGTGACCACGAGATACTAAGACTAAGGTCCATTCCGGTTCCCAAGTATTCGTCTGTCTATCTCTCTGTCCGTTAGTTTGCCTATACTAGAGTGGAAGTGATATAATTGTGCATATTGAAGGAAGCAATAGAACACATTACAAAAAAAAGAAAAACCTATTATACGTTTTGTAATTAAGTATAGAGTAAAGGTTGGTAATATTGTGATACGAGTAATATTGTGATAGATCTTCTTGAAAATTTATTACATATATATATATATATATATATATATATATATCTGCCCCCCCCCCATTGAGGGTAGCCCTTACGGACTCAGTATTTCCTAAAAAAAATTATTATACATATGTAAACATAGATACTAAATTTTAAAGAAGGGAAACAAAGAAAAGGGCGTGAAAAAGTACAGTTGCTATTAATGTGGCACCATGTGATTAATAAGGGTTTGGCAGGATTTTTTAACACAATTATCACAATGTCATCCTTCAGAGATGTTGGCAGAGCAAACTTCCGTCGAAATTCTTCGAAAAAAGCTTGTATAGTCCCTCGAGCACCTATGAGCAAGCCGAAAACCTCAACGTGAATTAGGGCATATTTCAGCTTGAAATAGTTGACTGTAGGCTCATAGATCGACTTCTTCTCAAGGTGGACCTCGCCTGACTGATGACATTCTACTTCAAAACGTATCGTGGGGTCCACAATGATTCCCTGTTTAGTGTCAGCATTGTACGCTAAAATATCTACTCGTCTTGGTGACTCATTTTCAGCTACACAGGAGATTTCTTCTTCTACTATCTAGTCCTTATTTGTTATTGCGACAGCAATTTTGGATCTTATAAGATGATGTCTAGAGTTCCTCAAGAGCAATCCCTGTTCACAGAATCCCAAGACGTGTACTAAAGTTTCAATCTCCGGGCAGCCATGTCTGCACCGGGTACTGAGCGAGAGGAAGATCGGTTTTTTTTATTAAACGTATTAAGGGGATGTTCGTGGACAAGTTTCTGCACAAAACCGATCCTTCTCTCGCTCAGTAAAATTGTAATAAATTATTAAAAATAACTATCACAATATTACTCATATCACAATGTTACCAACCTTTACTCTATTGTTAGTTAAAAAATTAAGCTGATTTTCTGCGTAGTTTGGCAACAGCGCAAAGCCGGCTCACCTAGAAATAAACATACACGAACTGAAGTTTGAATAGCAGCATTCCGTCCCTTGCTAACTGGAGCAGAATTTCTAAACTTTGTAATGACAGGAAATAAACATAAGTGTGTTAATAATTTTATGCTCGACCATGCCGAAATGTAGTAATTATAAACCTGGTAGCAGCCCTTTAATGGACCTCGTTAAAGTACAACTGTTCATTAAAGTTCGGGTGTTCCACCAATCAGAAAATACCATTGTAGCAATATGAAAGCGCAAGTATCGATTATTCTCGAATATGCAATCGAAAGACAACTAGTTCTGTTACTATAATAATTAGCAGGGAAAGGATGTATATGTAAATACATATTTACTTATAAAGCTAATATAATTTATATTTTGCATTATCTTTATGTTTCACAATGTGTAGGGTTGAAAAATCCTACTTTTATTTTCCATATTTTTCCATATTTTAGAGTTTAGTACATATTTTCGTTAATTTCCATATATTTTCCATATTTCATATAAAACAGTCCATATTATATTAGGTTTAACAATAAAACAAAACAAAATTCCATTAACTTTTAAAAATACATTTCAACAATAGAGATTTAAACACATGTTCAGTAATCCCTTTAACATCAGAGTTATTTGAAAATTAGCAGTCCTATCAACAATGGGAAAGTAAGTTACAAAACTGTATTAATTTAATTTAAAATTTTTAACAGACTTCAGTTGTGCAGCTCAACAGTTAAATGCCAGTCAGAGTACACATAGGTTCAGTTTTGTAAATCATACTATAAAGACGGTAAATATGCCAAAAGTACGTCATTCAGTCAATTTAAAATCAAAACTAACAAGTTACATTTCAGAATTTAAAGAAGATGGTTTATCAACTGACAATAAAATATTATTTTGCAATTTGTGTCAGTGTGCAGTATCATCTACACAAAAGTTCCTGGTGCAACAACACATTACAACTAGTAAACATCAGGCCAACAAACAACTAAATTCCAAGCAGAGACAATTGTTTTTAACACAACCAACAACATCGAATGTAAGATCTGAGTTTAACATCGACCTGTGCCGTTCTCTCATCTCTGCTGATATTCCTCTCTACAAACTAAAGAATAAGGTCTTCAGGGAATTCCTTGAAAAATATACTCAACATACAATCCCGGATGAGTCAACACTTAGGAAGACGTATGCTCCATCCATCTACGATGAGACAATACAGAAGATAAGAGATGAAATTAAAGATAGTTCAATTTGGGTTTCCATTGATGAGACTCCCGACAAAGAAGGTAGACTTGTTGGTAATGTAGTTATCGGTTTGTTAAGTGAACAATATTCTGAACGAATTCTTTTACATTGTGATGTTCTAGAAAAGTGCAATAACAAAACTATAGTTAAACTGTTCAACGAAGCTATGGGTATCCTGTGGCCAAAGGGTATTATGTACGATAATGTGTTATTCTTTATTAGCGATGCTGCCCCTTATATGGTCAAAGCTGGACAAGCATTATCTGTTGTATATCCTAAATTGACTCATTTTACTTGTGTGGCGCATGCATTTCATCGTGTGGCAGAAGTGGTCAGAGACAATTTCCCTAAAGTAGATTTGTTGATTTCATCAGTGAAAAAAGTATTTCTCAAAGCTCCCAGTAGAGTTAACGTGTTGAAAGAAATGTACCCTGAAATTCCATTGCCACCAAAGCCAATTTTAACTAGATGGGGTACATGGCTAGAAGCAGTTGAATATTATGCCGAACATATAGACTCTATTAACAATGTTCTCCTTGCATTGGACTCTGAAGATGCAGTCTCAATTGATACTGCGAAAACAGTTACCTGTGACATAAGTGTGAAGAATGACTTAGCTCACAATCTGCATACATTTTCATGCATCATAAAAACATTCAAAATTCTCCAAAATAGGCACCTTTCACTATCTGAAAGTTTTGAAATTATAAATAGTACTGTGGAACAACTGAATCGTGGTAGAGGTAAAGTTGCAGATGCAGTAAGAGCTAAGGTGGACACTGTACTTTCAAAAAACCCTGGATATGAAGAACTACAAAAGGTTGTTGCTGTGATGAGTGGTGAATCAACAGTGAAGATTAACTTGGACTTATCCCCAGCAGACATTGTGAAATTGAATTATGTACCAGTTACTTCTTGTGACGTCGAACGCTCTTTTAGTCAGTATAAATCTATCCTCAGAGACAATAGAAGAAGATTCACTTTTCAGCACTTGAAAGAAATGTTTGTAACCTATTGTTATGGTAACAGACAATAAAAATTGTGTTTTGTTGAAACTACATTGGAAGATAAGGTACGTCCATTATATTTTTTGTTTAGTTTGATTAAAATGTACCAATATTTAACGTACATAGTCATTTTTTTATAATTTTAAGTCCATATTTAATTCCATATTTTGGTAAAAATCCATATTTAATTCCATATTTTGGTAAAAATAACTACATATATATTTACATATTTCATATATTTTTAGTCCATATAAATCCGTTCCCTGATAATTAGAGTTAATTGTAAATAATATTCAAATAAATTCAATTTGTCATCTCGTTTTTCAATGTCTAATTCAATTTCAAGGTTATATCAAGATAAATGTTTATTTTATTCTCTAGATTACATCAAGGTCAATGTCGACATTTGTTTCTCGGAAAAAATCAATACTTTCGCGTCTGCGCACATCTCACAATTTACGAGGTATTGCACAAGGTCAGTTCCGCTCCTCAGTCAGATAAGAATAACATGAATACTTATGAATAATTTCAAGTTAGAAATATGGTCGAGCATAAAAAGTCGTATGAAACTTGACTATAATGGTAATTAAGACGCTCGTATAAAAATAATGAAACTCGCTTGGTGGGGGTTGGCGGAGGTTAGAAGCAAGGGAAATGCGCAGCTACCGCTGCGAGCCACAATGTCTCGCGAGTCACGTTCTCGCCATGGCTGATTTAGATCATAGCGGTTGATCTGTGAACATTGTTTAAATTATTTTCTTAGAATAACACTTTGTGAAGCCTCTTTATCATTGACGCATTATTTAAAGAAATATGAAAAAAAATATGTCTTACCCTTAACGAGGAGATTCTTTGTCGTCCCTGTGTACTGTTTCAAATAGCCGTTTGTTTCTCTTTTATTCACCTTGTTATTTGAAACTAATGGAAGTCCTTGAGCAGGATACAGGGGAACTTATACAAGGAGTATGTATATATAGACATAAATACGAAGGTGCTTTGCAATGTTTCTGTGTACTTTTAACATCTCAAGAGCTGTATTCATGGTTTATGCTGATGGCCAATTAGAGAGAGAGATGGATGGATGGATACGATAGGAGGGAAAGAGAGTTAAAAACACCATTTGCAACTTGAGTCGTTATCAAAATAAGGAGGGTAGGTAGCTAAAAGACAAAGTAGGAAGCTAAACATTGGGGTGGAGAGAAAAACTTGTAATATAAAGAAAGGTAACCTGATCGTAGATGGAACACAGTGGATAATAATGCCTACATAATGTTGCATTATTATTTTTTATTTTTACTTTTAATGAGATATTTTTATCTTACTTTTAGGGTAAAAATGAACAAATTTCTGACATAATATTTTGAATGAATTCTTTTTAAGTAAATATCGCTTATATTCAGTTGTTATGCATGTGCAATAGATGTAAAATGTAAATAATGATAGCAAAGTATAATTGAATTATATTCTGTTGCACTTCTCCTTAACAAAAGATCCTTGAAGCAAGTTACAGAAGCTATAATCATCATTTCTTAATTTTTATGGGATCATAATAATTTTAAAGAGGAAATGTACATCTTCAAAATGTTAAGTAGAAAAAATAAGCTCGTCATTTCTCCACTTAAAAAAATGTTAATAAAGCCCTTACATGTTCTATTTGGTTATACCTGAGTAAATAATAATTCATATGCGCCTACTGACAACGGTAGTGCAATAGTTATCGTTCTTGCAGGGTCAGTCCCGGAAGAAAGTGGTACAGTTATATTGGTAAACATCTTAAATACGTCTTCACTCAAGATATGAAAGTAGATTTTCAAGTATTACAAACGCTGCATTTAATATATCACTATTTTTAGGAAAATAAACAAGTTGAAAGAAATGTACATAAATGTTTTACATACTGTACATACATACATACATACATACATACATACTTACTGTACATACATACATACATACTTACATACATAGAGTTCGTTTCCCGGTCGGGGCAAGTTACCTGGTTGAGGTTTTTTCCGGGGTTTTCCCTCAACCCAATATAAGCAAATGCTGGGTAACGTTCGGTGTTGGACCCCGGACTCATTGTACCGGCATTATGACCTTCATCTCATTCAGACGATAAATAACCTAAGATGTTGATAAAGCGTCGTAAAGTAACCTACTAAAATAAAAAAATACATACATACATACATACATACATACATACATACATACATACATACATACATACATACATACATACATACATACATACATACATACATACATACATACATACTCTAAGGGTAAAAGAATAAAAAAATTGTACATATGGCTCACTTTAGGTATAATGTAGATATTTCAAGTTTTTTTTTTTTTTTTAGGTAGGCTATATGATAAAAATTGGCATAGATAATATGTACTCATTTTCATATTATGGAAACATGTAAGATAATTATCAGGAATAGTTATTACAAGCAAAGTATGACACAATATTGTAACTTTAAATGTAAATTACCCAAGGCATATACAGTATATAGAAATTTCAAGCTTATAATTAGAGGATTAAAATTAGTTAAGGTGATGTCTAAATTCAACTCTCATATTATGAAAAAAGGAAATTGTAGCATAATATTGTAATACGACGTGTAAATTGTTTAGTATAATGCATATAATATTACCTACGAAGAGTAGTCAATGAAGTTAACAGAATAATTCTTAAGAGATTGAGCATAAAAGGAAAAAGCCAAGGTAGGAGTTTTAAATACAAGAGCTATACTTATTATTAGTTGTGTATTATTATTATTATTATTATTATTAGTAGTAGTAGTAGTAGTAGTAGTAGTAGTAGTAGTAGTATTGTAAACAGAGGATACTTATAGGTTCATTATGTATTAGTTTGTTTTATATTTGTATTGAGAGTGATGGCGGATTAAGAACTGGAATACATCTAATCCGCCATGACGTGAACAAAGATTGATGAAATAAATAAATAAATATAACATTACTATGTAACGGGACATGCAGTTGATGTTCTAAAAATACATACATACATACATACATACATACATACATAAATGCATGCATGCATACATACATACATGCATACATACAGGGCACCGGCGTAGTTCACTCGGCAAAGGCGCTTGCCTGCCGATCCGGAGTTGCGTTCGGGCGCGGGTTCGATTCCCGCTTGGGCTGATTACCTGGTTGAGTTTTTTCCGAGATTTTCCCCAACCATAAGACAATGTCAGGTAATCTATGGCAAATCTTCGGCCTCATCTCGTCAAATATCATCTCGCTATCACCATTCCCATCGACGCTAAATAACCTCATAGTTGATACAGCGTAGTTAAATAACTAAATAACATACATACATAAATACTGTGCACACACGCACGCACACACACTATTGAACTCTTTGTATTTACAAGCTGGAGTGCAGTTGTCACTGTGTTACTCGTGTTTAACTTGAGTAGACAAGCATCACAATTGGTACAGATTTGTTAATCTTAGAAACAAAGAGGGAGACTGAACTCGTGAACCGCGAATGGGAAGAGGACACGCTAGTCATAAATCATGGAGCCAGTGCCCGCGGCTTTAAATCTACTTTGCTTATCCACACACAACGTATTCATCTTGTATCGTGTCGTCGAGGTTGCAGAATCAGCAGGAGTTTCTACCGCTACCTTTCACGTAGGGCAGTTGGTACATTTAACTGTTCAAAGTTTCCTTGTTTTATTCTACGATAAAAATTTAATAACGGCACCGTACTTTTAAAACTTTTCATCAAAATGGCTTAAAAGCATGACGTTGAAGGCACTCAGAAATCTCCCCCCGTGGAGAATAACGGATTCCTTACTTTATGATGTGCATAATAAACTGTAACATGCATGAAGTTGGATTAGGTTCCACTGGGAGAAGAATTTCCATAAAGATAATGATAAGATATTTTCAAAGAAATGTTCTTTATGAATATTTTAGCTGCATGTAAATTTAATAACTTCCTTGTTTGGTGCACGTCTAATCTTTGGCATGATATTGGGGAAAAACATTTTTCTGATTTGTCCTTTAATAGAATGTATAGACTGGATTGGATTTGTGGATGTGTAAAAATACACTCAAGAAAAAATGTATAAATAGTGTGTGTATAGAAAGTTTTTAATAGTGTAACGTTTTATTTCTGCTTTTACAACCACACCTGTCAACAATGTGACTTTCATTTGTTAATAATTCACCCTCAGCAATGGGTATTCCACTCAACACAGCAACGCAATAGTCGTTATTGCACTCCACACGACGACAATGACAATACACGTGTATTATTGAGAAGAACAACAATGTACTCCTAATTTCAATTAAGGTTCACAAAGCAGTAACAAAACCGACAGTTCTCAGTTCGCTTGCCCTGGCTAGTTCTTCTAGCTCACTGTTCAAGTTCACTGCACATCGAACTCAGGTCTTTCGGACTCGTCGCCTTCACCTGGACGCTGCCACAGTTACGGACTCACTCAAGTTTACTGCACGTCGAACTCAAGTCCTCCGGATACGTTGTACTCGCCTGGATACTGCCACTGTTATGGACTCACTGAAGTTCACTGCACGTCGAACTCAGGTCCACCTTGCTTCAAGACTTGAAGGCTGACTGAAGACTGACTGACTTACTCGCGACTGACTGACTTTCGTCGGCAACTCACGGTGTTATTTATTTACCACGAACATCTAGAATGATCTGCATCGCTAAGTTTCTGGACCTCCACAACAATCCGTCTCCAGATGCTTTCTTACTTCCGCCCAGTCACAGTTGATTTTCTTCCCCCTCACTCCGCACCGCGGCTGGCGTCAGGGGTTCGTGTTTCCGTTTCCCCGCGCCTTCCTTCTCGCTGGATGCGTGCGCAATTCCCTGACGCTACCATAATCTTCTAACATGGCGCCACAATAGTCTTATCGCTATTAATTCTCACAAACTTTTTGCATTTTAGGGTTTGAAGTTAGATGAGCATATGACAATTTCTCCCTTGGATTTAAGTCATGATATTTTCTGCCTATCATTTCTTTTATGATTTTAAATTGTCATTGACGTCGAAGAAAAGTGCATTCAGCGAGTTCAACATGTTTTTGGAGATGAAGCACCATCAACAAGAATTGTGTATGTTTGCGGAATTCAAACCTTGATGTACTTACATCAACAACTATTTCCGTGATGCTAGCCATTCTACATGGACCAGTGACAGAAATATGGACGCTGTGCGTCAAATGACAAACTAATCGAATCTCCTACGCCGAAACTGGAACGTCTCTGGAGATAGGTGTGAGTGCTGTACAAAATATCTTCCATAATCATGTTTCTATGAGGAAGCTGTGTGCTCGGAGCTGAAAAACAAACCGACCCCGGGACAGTTTTTTCCTCGAAATTATTCAGACACATGTTGATTGGTGCACGGTAATGCTCAAAATTTAATTGAGACCTGCCAAATTCTGTTTCGAAAATTAAAACCGGTGATGACACATATTATGAGCTATAAAATAAACGACACAAAATTCAAAGATGGCGAAGCACTGATAGTAAGATGGTTGTCTTATTCTTTCGTCCCTCTGGTGTTGTTATCTCTGTTCCACTTGAGGATCGTCGTACGGTTAATATAGAGTGGTGTTTACAGACAAATTGGAAAAAGTGCATACAGAACGACTTCGAAGGCGTATCATCCTCCACATGAGAATGCATCGTCCCACACTGCGGAACAGACAGTGGAAATTTACAAGCGCCATACAGTCCTGATCTGGCCCATGCGACTGCTTATTGTTACTAACCATGAATAAGAACATGAGCGCTTGTGTCCTTTAACACCGCTGAAGTTGCGATTGACGTCTTCAGCAAGCTGGTACTGCGGAACAGACAGTGGATTCAAATTTGAAATTTACAAACGCCATACAGTCCTGATCTGGCCCATGCGACTTCTTATTGTTACTAACCATGAATAAGAACATGAGCGCTTGTGTCCTTTAACACCGCTGAAGTTGCTATTGACGTCTTCAGCAAGCTGGTACTGCGGAACAGACAGTGGATTCAAATTTGAAATTTACAAACGCCATACAGTCCTGATCTGGCCCATGCTACTTCTTATTGTTACTAACCATGAATAAGAACATGAACGCTTGTGTCCTTTAACACCGCTGAAGTTGCGATTGACGTCTTCAGCAAGCTGGTACTGCGGAACAGACAGTGGACTCAAATTTGAAATTTACAAACGCCATACAGTCCTGATCTGGCCCATGCGACTTCTCATTGTTACTAACCATGAATAAGAACATGAGCGCTTGTGTCCTTTAACACCGCTGAAGTTGCGATTGACGTCTTCAGCAAGCTGGTACTGCGGAACTGACAGTGGATTCAAATTTGAAATTTACAAATACCATACAGTCCTGATCTGGTCCATGCGACTTCTTATTGTTACTAACCATGAATAAGAACATGAACGCTTGTGTCCTTTAACACCGCTGAAGTTGCGATTGACGTCTTTAGAAGCTGGTATCTGAAGTACCCGTTGTAGAAAAATGTCTGTTTTCATGGCTTTAGTTTTATGGGGGAGTATTTTGAGAAGCAATAAAGTCGAAAGCAGAAATAATTTTTTGCTACTATACATATCAGTATGAGTCTACAATAACCTATCGTCTAACATACCGAATAAAAGTTATAGATCTCACACTCTGTCCATACGATAACAGCATTATGATTAAAAGTACGAAATTGTACATTTCTCTTCCATACTTACTCTGGCTACAAAATAACAATAAAAGTAGAGAGATGTCTTCGAACTTCGGTCAAAAGTTTTTATAGTAGAAGACACTAATATCTGAAAATAAATGCCGCGTAACATATTTTTACTTCAGAAATTCATTTGAACAATTTCGTGGGATTCAAGAGAACCAGTGATCTAGCTACAGTGTTTAATAGCAACTGAGGACGAATTATATGGGTGTAGAAGGCATCTTAACCATATCCCAGGATGTCATCAATTCAACGTAGCAACTAAACGCTGTCGTAATAAGCCACAAACTGGAAACAATTTAAAACGACCTCTCATAATGGAGGTTATGGCTGTATTGTGAGAGCGTTGTAACGGAAGGCGTAAGGAAGAAGATGATAAGACCATGGTGGAAGAGACTATACAGGCGATGGAAGCGACGTAAGGGTAGTTAAGATTGAGAAAGTACATGTTTGTAGAGATGTTCCGTTTAGACGTAGAGATCAAGTTTTACAGTCACATTTTGTAACACACCTTAACCAACTATGCGAGTCTCATTTGTCTACAAACATAGTTTACGTACAGAGAGATTAAACTTATACCAGTTTACTGAAGGCATGAAATCCTGACGATTAGCAGATAATTCCGAATACACTTCGCCAGAAAATGTTATGAGAAATCCACTAGTTTGATTCACAATATAAGCGACCTAGTCGTTCTTTCAGCCCAACGGTTACTAGGATGAATTTTCATGTCGAAGTTAGCGGATCATATCTCAGAAACACTAGGATTTAATTTTATTAATTATTTAATTTTACTGAATAATTATGTACCGTATTTGCTCGCGTAATTTGAGCCATTTTTTTTCCTTTTCTACCATGAATACAGTACCGGTACCGGTAAGTTGTGACAATATAGAGTTCTTGCCATAACGTGTTTCTTGTTACCGTAAACTATGTCACGTGACCAAATGAGGTAAGTACAAAAGTGGGTTTTGTCATAAAAATAGTTAAATTTAGTCCCAACTCACAACTAATTTCTCACTATAAATCACTCTATACGTGTCTATTATCACTTAAATCTATTACAAATCGCGAATACAAATGAAAAGAGTGGTCGTGCAAGTCTGTAACTCCTCTCGATGCTGAGATATTACTGAGAGAATCTGCGCGGCACAACTAATTATTTCATACTTAAATTCTGCGCCCTCATGCCCATAGTGAGGGGAGGTAGCGTCATTGAGCATTGCCGCACAAGTTACATGGTTCATGGCCTAACTATTTATAACATTATTAGCTTGGCGCATAGTGTTGTTACAGTAAGTGTTTGAATTTCTGTCATTTTCCTTCACCACGGATCTCGGTACGGGTGCCCATATTTGAGTCAGAAAAAGACGTATTTTACGTGAAATCTTTCTAGAAGCCTTGCAAAAACTTCTTTTAACATTTTATCGACGTGGAAACTACTAAGAAATACGTAACGTTTTAGAGTGGCGGGTATAGTGTATAAAGGTGAAGGTTACCCTTTACAGATTTACAGACTAATCGGCCCAAAAGATGACAGAAGCTAAGTCTCATGAGGTGAGAGCCTTAACATCCCTACACACTAAGAAACTTTCGGGGCCTGCAATTCGATAGCTCTGCTTCACTACAATTTATTCCTCAAACTATTTCTGAAGATCTTATCGCAAGCTTTAATAATATCGACAACGAAAACAAAAGTTGGCATAACTCTCCTTTTTTTCAATAAGCAGCGATATTAAAAAGATTTCATATAGACAAGAATTTCTTGTGAGAAAGCCAGTTCTCTTCTTCGAAGAGTATTGATTCTGTCATTATTTCAATTAGAGGTGTGACTATATTAGACAAAATTTTTTTATCAAGCACTCGAAAGAAATGATTAGGTGTAATAAGAAAATTATACCATAGGAAACTGCGAGTATTACTTACGTCATTTAATGCAAATCATTTCTTATTCAAGAATCCTCATTAACCCTCCTGCTACCTAGGTAGGTAATAGAATTATCCCATTGATGATTTTTTTAACATTGTCTCCATTTTTGTCCATGCTTACTTTTAAACTTTCTTGTATTGATCTGTTATATGTCTTCTAATATTTTGAAATAAGAATAACATAAATAATTAATCTACTTTAAGAAGTAATTCGCTTTATTCATGTGGAGTGATCTTATTACCCCCCCCCTTTGGTAGTCTACGTAATGAAAATTCTAAGATATTAAATTCAATCTTTAGCTTAATTTTCTTCATTTATCAGTTTGTCTGGTTCAAAATTATTTTCTTTTGTGCTATATATGTCATTATTCGTATTGTTATTTATATTATCATAGTTTTTGGTTTCCAATTTTTTTTTGTCCCTGTGTTTTATGGTTACTCTAAAAGCGATTTTATTAGAAATAATTATTAGTGGACCCTTTTTTTCGAGATGGTCATTGCAGTATAATATGGTGTATGAATATTTAAATTTCAGTAAAAAACTAAATTTTGTTTTATTGGATTTACATTTTTATTTCTCTACTTTTAGAAATTTTTGTAGATTTTTTACAACTCTATTTTATTACAAACAAGGTGTTTATGGTTGTATAGATTGTATTCCAATATTTAAATTTCAGCAAATAACTGAAATGATTTTCAATTTATGTTATAGTACTGTGACATTGTTTACAGCTTTGTTGTCCACAATGTGAAAACTATAAAGCTTTGAGGAATTTGTCTTGAAATGGAAGTGACACAAGTTTAAATTTACTTTATATCGGGAGGTCAGTATAACTTATAGTGTCACCAATAACATATCTAAAGTTTTTTTTTTTTTTTTTTTTTGGTGTAGGGGAAACTCGGCTAATTCCGCCGTACGGTTAGTTCCGCAGTAGTGCATATATGATTTTACTGCGGCTTTACAATAGAGTGAACTTAAGTTTTGAGAGACTGCCAATAGGAGGCATGTCCTCTGCAATGCTATAGAAGAAAATCAAAGCTATTGGTCGACACCTCTGTCGGCAATACAGTGAAACATCGAAAGTTGGCTGTTTTTCGTGTTTTGCTACACAGCTGTGAAGAAAGTGATCATTGTTACATATAAATTGTTCCTTTTATGTTACTTTCATAATGTATTTCATAATTATTTACTACTGCGGAATTAACCAAGTCCTATTGCGGATTTATCCGCACTATTGCGGAATTACCCGAGTTGTTCTTTTTCAACTTAATGTATGTACAACTAAATATATTTGCATTTTAATAAGTCTCTTTATCTAATTTGGTAATGAAAGGTTTCGTCCATGTCTACTTATCTCGATAATATTTTTCAATATACATTTTGATAAAAATATGATAGATTTACTTCCTAATATTGCAGAATCAGCCTCCTCTCCTCTATTTCTTTTCAACAATATATAACTGGACTTTTGAACCTTTATTTTAAAAAAATACGATGATTATTTTACATTTGCACATTTTCTGGAAGTCTACAGTCAGTAATATATAAATTATATATTATTTTAATGTACCGAAGTACATATGATATTTCCATGCAGATATTCTGCGTCATCATATGATGAAAGAGTAATGGATCGGAGAAAAATTCTCTCCGGCGCCGGGATTTGAACCCGGGTTTTCAGCTCTACGTGCTGACGCTTTATCCATTAAGCTACACCGGATTCCACCCCGGCGTCGGAAGAATCGTCTCAGTTTTAAGTTCCAACTCTTGGATTCCCTCTAGTCACTCATTACGAGTGCACCTCAGCACATGTGTGGACTTCGGTCCTAGGTTCATAGATATCTATGACGTAGTGCAGAGGGCGGCCACTAGAGGGAACCCAAGAGTTGGAACTTAAAACTGAGACGATTCTTCCGACGCCGGGGTGGAATCCGGTGTGGCTTAGTGGATAAAGCGTCAGCACGTAGAGCTGAAAACCCGGGTTCAAATCCCGGCGCCGGAGAGAATTTTTCTCCGTTCCATTACTCTTTCATCAATATATAAATTGTTAAATATTCAAAATTCTTAACAAAGATTGGTATATGATGTTGATGAGGGTAATTTTATTATCCCCCTTGGTGTTAGTAGATTGTAATGAACTTTGGTAACAGGAGGCTTAACTTGTAGATCTAGAAAACGGTATTAATTATGCAGTTAGGTGTGACAGTATATGTATTTTAAATGTACATACAGACGTATGAAAATCAATTTCGGAAGCAAGTCCGGCCTGATTACAGACGATGTGTTCTACAACGCGATAACGGGATTACAACTATGTTTGCTGTAATAAGGAAATGGATATGATGTGTTTGAACTTTACGGAAGCATGACGGAAATGTTTGCGTGTTGTCACATTCGTATAACAAAGTGCGGAAATTTTCTGCTTGTTTTGCACCGGAAGTGATGAGCTGAATTAGACCCATTAGCAACATTTCAATGTTGAATCAGGACTACAATAAAAGCATAATGAAATTCATATCAAAATTTAAATAGAAATTTAGAGTTTAATTGCATCATATGTTCTACTGTACGGATATAGCCATAGTTCATTAATTTAAAATTTAATTGTAGTAAAATTTATTTACATAAAATGTATCGGTTCACTAATGGTCATTTTGCTTGATATTGGATAGTGGGTCATTGTTTCGAACGTGACAGAGAGTGATGAATATTTAAAAACTGTTAAAATAATTAAACCTTTCCCTGGCACGTAACGGCACTCCACCCCTGAACGAGAGACTACAGGCAAAATTGGCATCCAAATTGGGAAACATCAATTCTAAATACAAATACTAGAGTTAATATTGTTAAAGTTTTTTAAACTGCACGCATTTTATCACCCATAACACTAGTCAACAAATTGAAATTTTTGCTGTATCTGGTTTGTAAATGAATGGTTTTACCTAATTTTGTAGTGCTGAATTCAATGGAAAAATCCGTTTCTTCCTATCACGTTACATTTTCTAGATACATATCACTAACACAAAGATAGTAATACAGTATTGGCAAACATTTGCCATTTTAAATATAGCCTAAACATAATATAATAATAATAATAATAATAATAATAATAATAATAATAATAATAATAATAATTTATTTTAGCAGGCAGAGTTAAGGTCGTAAGGCCTTCTCTTCCACTCATCCAGCAAAAGGTATACATACATATGTATGAACTTACAAAGAATTCAACAATTTGATTTAGATAAGAGCTACTTGTATATAAGAGTTATTTACGAATTAAACAACAAAATACTATGAACTATTAATTAAACACTGAAATACAAACTATGTAGCAGAATTAAGCTAAAGTATATAGAATGTTAATATATTTCAAATAATGTTAGATAATAGAAAGAGATTATTATGAGACAATTTTGAAAATACAGCACTATCAGGATGCATGTCTAAAGGAAGGAGTAACAATGTAGACAGTGATAGTTTAAGTCAGTATGAAATGCTGAGAAGGTTATGTTTTAAGCTGTTTTTAAAAGTTTTTATTGTCTTGCAGCCCCTAATACTTTGTGACAGGGAATTCCATTGTCGCGAGATGGATGCTGTAAAAGATGATGAATAACGAGATGTTCTATGAAGAGGTATACTTAACGCGCCACAGATAAGTGATCTGGTATTTACGTCGTGGCTAAAGAATAGATAAGGGAAACGAGACGAAAGGTAAATTGGTGTTGAAGTGTGCAGATTTCGAAAGAGTAAAGACAAAGATTGTAAAGTTCTACGTTCTTTGTCAGGCCCCACGAAAGTTTTCTTGGCAACATAAAAAAATCATATAAATCAACAAAAGCACTAAAATAATTCTCACTAATCCAAGATCTTATTATTTACAATGTTTAGTGACAATTTCCTTGAGCAAAATGGGATGACAATGCTTTCCTTTTGTACGCTGTCTCATCCGTCTCAGTAATCACCCATTATTGAAGGGTTTGAGTGACCATGGTAACGGCGCTGCTCCATGGTAAGGATGTCTTGGTTAAAGCGTTCACCCTTTTGTCGCTACAAGCAAGACTTTGCAGTACCAGCGTTACAGAATCATGAAATCGAAAACATTGTTTTCATGCAAGACGGCGCGTCATCTCACATACACAATAATGTAAAAACACTAATGCACAACACATTTGGTCATCGTGTAATTAGTAGGTATTTTCCAAACAGTTGGAGTTCTAGGTCACCAGACATAAATCCAGCTGACTACTGGTTATGGAGTTTCCTGGTTACTACACGTGAGGAACTGAAACAATCAATATCTAATGTGATTGAAAACACACTAGAAATCTGCTCACTTTTTTTAATCCTATTTATTTATTTATTTTGCTAATAATTGTAACATAAAATATAATATATAGGGGAGGACCGTGTATATTGGACCACCTAAGTTTGAATGGCCGTAACTCACTTATCATATTGAGAAAAATGTCCCTGAAATTTTTATGATGGTAGATTGCCATAATAAATCCCTAAGTAGAATAAGACTTCACTAATTTTAATTCTAATACTTCAAAAATAAAATGTAATCAAAATTTCGAAGCCGTGTAACTTGAGCCAGGGTCGTGTAATATGAACCAGAGGATCGTGTAACTTGGACCTGGCATATTAAACACATTTAACTCCTATAATGTTGTTTATTCAAACAAAAATTTGTGTCAAGCAATGATTTCACATACAACAGTAATAAAATAGTTCATCTGTCATATTGTTGCACATTCTTCGTGGGCCCATTTTCCACACCGATTGCACTGAATACAGTCTTTGTTCTCACTTTCACCACAAATAACACAGCGGGTTTTGGATGTCACCTTAACTTTCAAATCAAATAATTTTCTCTTCTTTGCGGCCTTCCCATCTGATTGTTGCTGCAGAGCATTCTTGTGTGGCGTAGCGGTCAGCACCACGCCAGATGCATTGTATCTCGTTCCGGATTTTCTCTGTCCAGATTTTAAAGACGAAGGTAAAGGGCTTATTTCCTTCACTGACACATATTCTGTGAGACCAGAAAGTAGCTCCACGTTGTCTCCCATCTTTTTCTCTGTTGATGCTGCTGTTGTTGCTCCTTCCACTTCTTCTGCTGCCCGAGATGCTGATGGCTCACCATTCAAAGGCCGATCGGTCACCAAAGAAGGCGCGAAATCAGCCTCTGAAAACACATTTCGGTCGACAGGCCAAAGACCAGTGTGCCTGAAGCCATTCATTGCAATCTGCATATTTGCTGCTCTGGGGAATGCCACTCCTACCAGTGAGGCAATGTGCTGGACATTCAGCCGCTGTCCTGGAAGTTCCCTCATCTTCGTTGATATGGCAGCTGACATGAATGTGTTCAGAGGTTTGAAGAACGACACATCCAGTGGTTGGAGACGGTGCGTGCAGTGCGACGGTAGAGATAACATAATCACACCGTACTGACGGCAGATCTCAATCGCTTTGAGCGATTGCGTATGGCTACTGTGGCCATCTAAAATCAAGAGTACTTTCTCCTGAGGGCTGGGTTTGACAGTTCTAATGAAGTGCCTAATCCATTCACAGAATGTGTCAGAATCCATCCGTCCCTTATCCTGACAGCGGAAGATGGTGTTAGGAGGTGCTCCAAATGTGAGAGATTCCATCATTTTTTTCCTAGCGTAAATCAGCATAGGAGGTGCAAAGAAGCCATTCGCACTCATGGCATACACTCCTGTCACATTCTGACCTCGCTCACACGAAGAAATGGCTCCAACCTGATGTTTTCCCCTCTGCGCCAGAATCTTCTCTTGGCGTTGAACGACAGTGTGGGATGTCTCGTCCATGTTGAATATTCTGGCAGCAGTTAATTTGTGTTGGTCGACAAGTTCTTCCAATGTGTCAAAGAACTTGCCGACTACAACCCTGTTGAATCCTGAAGCCCTGGCAAGTGATGTGGCTTCTGGCTGCCTAAGGCTAAGTTCGGGATGGCGCTTCATAAAGCCGGAAAACCATTCTTTGCCGGCAGACTTCGTTTCCTTGTTGAACCGAGTGGCCAGTTTATTCTTCTCTGCAATCTCGTATGCTAATTGCATAACACTTCTCCGTGTCAATCTGAAATTAAAGAATAAGCAGATTAAGTATTAGGCCTATATTAAGTTTGATTGAATTAAGTTGTAGGCCTAATGTAGGCCCTAATATACATTTTGCTGTAATGTATTTACCCATAGAACATTTTTTCTAGCTGTAGAAGATGTGTCACAAGATCATTTTCCACCTCTTGTGGCAAGTCAAGTGGGTGACTGGGCTGTCTAATTTCAGCATCCTTCCTTTTGTTGTATCTTTTAAGGGTGGCACTAGGTATATTATACCTTCGTGCAGCCTCATTGACGCCAACCCCTTCCGATATTGCAACTAAAGCGAGTTGCAGATTTCCTTCTTTCCACTTCCCATACACTCCCTTCGCTTTTCTTGCCTGTCTTGTAGTCATCTGTAAAGTAATGGCGAAAGCAGAATTCGTTAAAAAGTTGTAATTGTCGATCCACCAAATGAAACGAAGTATTATTATATAATTTAAGAAATAAAATATTATTAACATTGAAATAAACTGAAGTAATGTTTTATAATATTATTATTTATATAATATTATATAAATAATATTATAATTATATGTCCTTACAAAATTTTCATCCACTGACCTCTGATTTTTGGAAATTTACACTAGTGAAGACATAATGGACAATTTTATCTTCTAAATTTGTTATATTGTAAGGGTTGGTACATTTTAGCATTGGCTCAAGTTACACGCTTTCTGATGGTTCAATTTACACGCATTGTAAAGGAAACACTTAAAAATTATTTACGTAAAAACTACTTTACAAACATTGATATAAATTTCACTCAACTTACCTCAAGCACTGGTATTTCTTCGTATGTATAAGGCAGTCTTGTATTTCTAAACGTCTTCGCACAACACGCTGTCAAACTATTGTGAAAAGATTTGAAGAATTTGGGGACAGAGTGTTCGACACCGTTATGACCGCGTCAAGCCAACTCTGCATAATGAGATTTATGGACAGTTGCCTACCATGTAGAAGGTTCAAAGCGCTGTATAAAGTACCTTGCAAACTATCCTGGAAATAGTGATTGCATCGGTGGATCAAGTTACACACTGGTCCAAGTTACACGGACTTCCCCTACAGAAAAACATTAGCTCGCCCCTGAAAGAGTAGAACTCGTGCTCAGGGGTGGATTCCTGAATTGAAATTAATAAGTGTACAATACAATTTGTCTTATGCCTACTATGCAATTATAATATATAAATTTGAATATTGCATTACATCCTTTAACGAGACTTTTCAAATCTTGCAAAACTATGTCTCTAGTATATTCACCATATGTTGAATGAAAGGTTTTCTATTTTATGTTCAATCCCCATTTGTCATATTCTTCGGCCAATATTCTTATGACATTCTGCATCCTCATATTCTTATGTTATCACAATTACTAATGCCGTTTATAGCATAGAAGAAAGGCTATTTCATATTAGACAACACGGTGGTGGTCACATTCAATTTTTTCATATTTTAATAAAATCCCATTTCTTTACGAACGAATTGGTATTTTTTATTTCTGTGGAATCTAAAAATTTGACAAACTTATTACCATTTAAAAATGGGAACGTGCTTTTGAATAACCTTACATATTTTTCCTACAATACCCCACTCAGCTTCGCTGTTATTCATCTTTCTTTATTTATCCTATGTTTAATGTAATCTCTTGACTAGCTTCTTTATTGATTTTTACCCTTATTTGAATACATCCTTTAACGAGACTTTTTAAATCTTGCAAAACTATATCTTTAGTACAGGGACATCATTTTATTTTTACTTGCATTTTTATTGTACCTGCATTTCTGAATGTACTTCACTCCTACCCCTTCACTAATGTCCTTGCTCCCGTCAGACACACAAACTTACGGCCGCTGTTGCATTCGAAGTCTTCAAGCACTGAAGTAAACACTGCAGTGTATAGTGTATTTCAGAAATATGGTTGCGTTTTCTATAGAAGAAAGAACCTATATTAATAATATCGTACTAAAAATTATATTCAAGAAACGATAAATTCAATTTCAGAGAATATGCTTCAAAATGTTTTTAATAATATGCATTAAAGAATTGAAGCCTGCATTGTAATGAACGGCAACCATTTTCAGCAATTTATTTAAAAATTCAGATCAGCTTATTTTGAATTGAGGTGGCTAGAGGCAAAGGAATGCTAATGACATTTGTAATAACATGAGTTAAGTGCATCCAGTGTAAGCTAAAGTATCTAAAATTTTAGTGGCAAAGGGATATTTTAATCGCATCACACATTAAAATTTAAATAAAAATTTCACCGGTTTTACGAAAGCTTAAATATTTAAACCCCATTTTCTCAAAGTAACTTATGTGCACTTACAGCCCTTTACTTATGACCCCCTCAATTTAAATGCATTCTCTATATTGTATGTTAACACAAATAATTAATATGCTAAATAAAGTAGACATTACATAACGAACATAGCCGCCTGAAAAGTTGAGTTTTTGAAAAAAAAAATGTTACTACTCTACTGTATTTTGATAAATTCCGCAAAAGTGATAATCAAACTAAAAATCGTAATATCGTATTTTCCTACAACATAAGTGGATACACTACTTTTCTCTCCTTCTGTACCTAGTAAACTGATTTGTTTACATATTGCACTAGTAACATCAAACTCCTGTAATGGAAGGGGGCAACTGAGTTTCCGAGTATAGCCAGGTTAATGTTAAAAATGTTGGTAAAAATAAAGTGATGTCCCTGTATATTTACCATATGTTGTAAGAAATGTTTTCTTTTTTATGCTCAATCCCCATTTGTCATATTCTTCGGCCAATATTTTTATCACATTCTGCATCCTCACATTTTTGTGTTATCACAATTACTGGTGATGGGTATAATTTTATCCGAAAATAGTGGTCGTATTTGGATTCAGAATTTTATTACATACGCATGCATAGTACAGAGAATGTATGTTTGAAATGTAGTATCGTTCCCCTTCCGTTATTCTAGCATCGCATGATCTGCAGTCTTTCTAGTATTACAAAGCTAGCGTACGAAAACAACGCCTTTTGCACCAGGACAGCCGGGAAATAGTTTATGTGGAAATGGTGCACTGCTTTATGGTATGAAAGTCGCTAGAGTGTCCGAAAATGGACTCCAAAAACAAAGGACGCTCTCTCTGTTGAGACTACAATTTGAACGAGAAATACGTATATTTTTCAACAGTAATCTCACTAGAGGTTTTGATTTTATCGATAAATCAAAACTCGAGTGGGATTTAAATGACTATTACACGATTAGAAGAAAGTATATAAAGATTAAAAGTAACGAAGTACTCCAATACAATAAAATATTAATTGACTTACGAAAATACAACTGTCTTCAAATGTATTATTGTACCATCTCTGAATCCAGGTTTAGCTGTTTTCCTGTCATCAGTTGTGCCAACTATGGAATCTTCATTGAACTCTGTGGACGGTTACTAGTCATGAAGGCTTTGTTGATTCAATTTCATTTTTATTAAAACAGATGCATTCCACTTCAATTATCCGGATCCCAGTAATCGACGTCACTTGACAGATGATTTTCAATAAATCTTAGTATTAAACAATCTCTGATACGTGACCATTCATAATATAAATATAGCAGAAGCTATAACGTAACCTAAATAATATAAACAAGTGTTAGAAAAGTTTTAATTAGGGATGATGAAATAAACAAGAAATGTTTTAATTAACGATGATGAAATAAAAACTAAACATTAATAATTTTAAAAGGAAGATTATTGAAAGTACAATTTTCAAATTTGAATGTTTTAGTGATTGGTGGTTCAGTTGATGTTATATTAGACGTGTGCGTAAAAGAAGTGAACTCGTTGATGTACATAGTGTATTCCTCATCATATTTAAGATTTCCGAATGGTGCTCTTCATTTATTTGTAAATAGGATTTCAGGGAAGATGCATAGCTATGA